>NC_092721.1:166683173-167324173 GCF_047496885.1 Scyliorhinus torazame | reverse complement strand
TGATTAATGACAACAAAATGTGTTGGCAGATTGGCCTTAAGAGCAATCAGAGAATGATTAGTGAATAGGTGTCACCATCATATCACTTTTATTTAGCCACCTTAAGTTTTTGGAGGACTGGACGGACCTCTGAAGGATTTCACAGAGCACCCTGGGACAGTGCTGCAAGATAGGCTGATGTTTAAATGGGTACTTGGCATCAGCCTTCACAATTGACGCTGGTGCTGAGTTGTGAGTGCTGTTACATGAAGGCAAAGCTAAAATTAAATGTGTACAAGCAGCTGCAATTGTAGTACTCTCTTGAATGAGGGTTCTTACAGCAGATTAAACTGCTGGTCCTGATGGTATTCAGCGAAATGAGGCTGCATTATTGAAGCATTGCCTCATATATTTAACAGCTGACTGAGATTTTGGATTATTGCCATGAACTGGAGTGAGAATCGTACGCGGTGCTTACATTTCTGAACAGTAACAAGTCAAAACCAAGAAATAAAAGACATGGTAGTTTAATTTCAGTTTCCGAGAAGTTGCCAGAAGTTGTTATTGACGGCGCATTTATTATCATCTGGGATAAAACAGGGTTATATGAGAACCTCAACATGGTTTCTGGAAAATGAATATGATCTCATCAATTTAATTACTTTTTTTAAAGAGTTCACGAAGGAGGGTGATGGAAGTTTGGGTAGATATTGTGCATTTTGCTTTTCTGAAAAGCTTTTGATAAAGTGCTATATAAACGGTTGCCAAGTTGCAGCTTGTGACTGAATAGACAGATTTTAGATTGGACAGGAAATTGGAGTCAGATGTTCATTATTAAAGGTACCCAGTCTGCATTATTGCGGGGGCAACTCCTCACCCCTGCACCCCCTCACCCCTCCACCCCAACCCCCTCCCTCCCGGCCTGCTGTCTAATCATACATGTCATCTTGTGTCTTACAGGACCTGCTGGAGATGGGGCCAGTCCATTCGGTGTCTCCCGCCCCCCCAGCCAGTGCCAGAGCCGGTGCCCCCCAGACAGCCAAGCACTGACAGAGATGTGGCGATCTTTGTGAGGGGTTTCCAGGATAGAAGGTGTACTGATCACAAAGACACACAAAGCTCTATTGAAGAACTAAACTAATTTTATTAACACTACTGAGATGACACTTATTCTGAATAGTAAACACATATATAAGAATTAAACTACATTTGCTAACACTATCTCTATCTACTAACCATAGCTATTATAGGGCTGGTTTAGCTCAGTGGGCTCATAGCTGGTTTGTGATGCAGAACAAGGCCAGCAGCGCGGGTTCAATTCCTGTACCAGTTTACCCAAACAGGCGCCGGAATGTGGCGACTAGGGGCCTTTCACAGTAACTTCATACTTGTGACAATAAAAGGTTATTATTATTATCTTAACTAACTCTGCAATACACTATGGCTCTTGTCTTCTTTAGCTCCAGTCTAATCTTCTCCCCGAGCCCAAGAGCCAGTGCAATTTATAGTACTGTCCCTTAGCTCTGTCTAGTGGCTAGGCTGAACATAACATTTACTCTTCACATGCTGTACATTTGTATAATGTCACAACAAGTGCAGTGTGAATTTTGTTAGCCCTGAAATTCTTGGTGCAATCCTGAAAGGTACGCTGGGATTATACAGGCTAGTGCACTCCAGCGTGAGTTCTGTTTGCAGGGTCAGCAAGAGGGTACCTCATCAACCTCATTCGACAATGCGGCATCTTCAGTACCCGCTTCCAGAAATTCCAGTGCCTGGTCTCATACAGAAGATGGGGGTATTCCCTCCTTCCCAATCCCATTTCCATTCAGTGCCCTCATGGCCTTCGTTAAGGAGGTTGATCTTGAATGGGGAGAATTTAACCATCTAAAACACACACAGCGTTGGTTCAGGTGGGATGTTAGTTAGCATGTTAAAAATATCAATTCTGAATCTTACCCCCTTCCAGTTTTAATGGTGATGAAAACAGGTTGCTCACAGGATGCAGGCTGGTAATTTAAATATTATAATTAAGTGGTGTGCCACCATTACAAACTTAACCTCGGCGAGCAGTGTCATTTGTGGGGGTCTGCAAACCGGTCAGCTTAAGGAAGGGAAATACCGCTAGACAGGAGATAAACACGTTTGCATTTACCCGCTGTACCTTATTTATGTGCTTCACTTATGTCTTGTGATTGGACACACCTCTGAGTTTCTGACCTCTTTAACGAGATCTCTTATCTCCTCCACAAAGACTCCTACCTTCTGATCTCCCCTGACCCCAGTCTTTGATCTGCCGCTGGCCTCCAATCAACCCCTGATCTAGCAACCCCATGCTGCTCAGATCTGCACTCGGATTACCTTCTGCTCCTGCATCTCCGCACTTCCCCAACTCTGGAATCTGGTTTTCTGTGACAATCGGTATGACTGATCTGGCACTGGGCAGTGCTGGGGACGGTGCCCGGACAGTGCCCAAGCAGTGCCAGGGAACAGTGTCAGGGGCAGTGTTGGGGGGGGGGGGCTTCCAACTGAACTAATGTGTGCTAAGGCAGCCTTTAAAAATGGCACCTTGATCTTTGAGGGATTTGTCATGGGACCCCCCCTCTTTATGTTCTTCAGGCTAAGTCTGGGGTGATATGGCGGAGAAAGCGGTCGTTGCTGTTGGCAGTTGCCGATATCCTGGAATTTCCACTTAATGAATGCCACGTCCTGCCGTTAAATTTGGCTAGACTTCACCTTGCCTGTTCCTACAGGTTTCCATCTCCAACTCGCCCCCTCATCCATCACCGTTCCCTTCCCATCTCTTAATATACAACCCCAATAATTCTGCAATCTTTAGGGACACAGACTGCTTCTCTGGTCTGGACATATCTATCCACCTCACTTTACACTGTGTACTGGCCTCCAGTCTTCCACCAGTTCTGAGTTAGCTGAGAAAGTAAGAAATGACAGATTTGAGAGCATTAGAGTGACATTATGATTCACTTGCAGAGTTAAAATCAAGCCAAAATTAAATTTAGTGACTTATTGCTTCCAGTATTGGAAATTCAGTTGTGGGTTGCCTGCATTTTTCCAACAGTGAAATCAAATGGAAAATTCACATTAATATTTGATAATTTACAAAATGTATTTGCACCAAATAATAAATAAAAAAAGTTCTGTAACTTTCCTGGCAGACAGGTTTCAGCTGCGGTATGAGGTGAGACATACCTGCCTACTGCTGGTCGATGTAGGCACACAGGGACGATGTTTTCAGGACAAGGTGGACTCCTGGAGAGTGGCTATCTTACATAGGGAGACACGTGACACTCCAATGTTTGGGCAGGAGTGGGGATAGAGGGGCTAGAAAATACCTCGACCAAAGCCGGTCAGCTGCCAGGTTTTCTGTGCACAGAGGCAGGTATGGTGCTTGTTCCATATTAATTATATGTGCACAATGTCCCCATGCAAAGAGGTACTCTCCAAATAACACTGGCAGGATCAGTGCTGGCAGGCACAGTGTAGCGAGAGATTGGGATGGCATTTTTAAATGGCGTCCTGATCTCCGAGGCCCCTAAAGCGACCCCGACACCATTCCTTTATTTCATGTGTCTGCTTAGGGTATAAAATGCTTTTGCTGTTATTGATTGAGTTTGCAACATTTAGATAATGGCAACAAAATGTGTTGAAAACGAGCGTTGAATGATATCTTGTCAGGCTGATCCCTAGCATCAAAGGACTACGTTTAGCAGCTAAGACTGGAGAAACAAATGCTTCTAATCCCTGAAAGGATGGTCCAAAGGGGAATCTCAGCGATAGTACTCAAAATGGGAAAGCTAGCACAATTTCTAGTTAAGTTACAAGATGCTTGAGGTAAGTGGTGGAGCTGTTTGCTAGTTCAGAACACGGCTGGTAAAGAAGAGCTGGGGACCTTCCACGTGGGCAGCTAATTCCCTCAGCTTTAACCGCCCATTCACCCAGTTTGCACTGGTAGGGCAGACTTAAAATCCACGCTTCCAGAATGAATCTAATCTGTAATAAATGACATTTAAATAATCACTGGCATTTCTCTATCATTCCTGTCAAAGAGTTTGACAGAGACCCTTGACACCTTTGAGTTTTTGGCAGCTGCTTCTCTCGAAGGATTTTCCAACCACCTCCCGCAGACCACAGTTGCTTTCATTTATAACCCAACAAGGAATAGCTGGAATAAAATAGAAAATGGTGGAAAAACAACTCAGCAGGTCTGTCAACATCTGTGGAGGTAGAAACAGACTCAGAACATTAACCTTGTTTGTTTCTCCACAGATGCTGCCAGACCTGCAGAGTTTTCCCAGCATTTTCTGTTGTTAATCCAGGTTTCCAGCATCCACAATATTTTGCTTTTATTTGAGGATTTACTGCAACAACCTGGAAAGGTTGCACAATGAGTCTTGAAATGCAAAACTAAATTTTCTCGACCAGAGTATTGGCTCAATGCTGGATCTACAGTCGTGTCAAATAACGTTTGGCTAAACAAAGATTGAGCTTGAATTGCATGTAAAGTATTATATATATGAGAGAGAGAGCAGTCCATTTTGGCAATTCTTAGTTGTGTCATGTATGATGAAAATTAGAGTTTTCATTGTATGAAATATCTTGCTAGTGAGAGCAGCAGCAGCTGCTGGTGTATCAGGGTGTGGCAGTGATTGAATTAAGAGGCATGTGTCTACAGGATCTGTCTGCGTTGAAAGATAGGTCACTGTGGGCATGTAGCAAAGACAAATACATCTGGTTTATCACCTTCTCCTTCAGTCAGCACCACAAGGGAATCCAGGCTGTAAAACTCTCCTGCGGCCATCAAAGTAACGGAGCCTGAGCTAGCCACCTTTCCTTCTGGTGAAAATGCCAAGTGTGAGTGATTCTGAGAGAATAGGACCAGGATTCTCCGATCCCGCGGCCAAGATCTGACGCTGGCGTCAAAAGCGGCGTGAGTCACTCCGGCGCCAATGGGCCACCAGGCCCAGGTATTCACCCCTTACTGGGGGGCTAGTACGGCACCGGAGTGGTGTCCGCTGCTCCAGCGCTCGAAAGCCGGCGCGCTACGGCCGGTGTGAGTCCGCGCATGGGCGCCACAGATGGCGAAAGGCGCGCATGCGCGTGGGTTCCTGTCTCTGCGCCGGCCCCCGGGCAATATGGCGGAACCCTACAGGGGCCCGGTACGGCGGAACATAGGCCCCCCACGGAACTAGCCCACCCGCCGATCAGTAGGCCCCGATCGCGGGCTAGGCCACCATGGAGGCCGCTCCCCTGGAGTCGGATCCCCCTGCCCCCACACCAGGACAGCCCCCGCAGCCAGAACTCCAAGGTCCCGCCAGGTGGGACCATACGTAACCCAAGCTGGCGGGACTCGGCCGAACTCGGCGGGCACTCGGCCTGTCGAGGCGTGGAGAATCGCCGTGGGGGGCTGTTTTCAACGGCCCCCGACCGGCGCGGCAGTGGCTCCGTGGGCGCCGGAGATTTGGCGCTGGGGAATCGGCGGCCCGCCCGTGATTGTCACGCCCACCCGCCGATTCTCCGACCCAGCGCGGGATCGGAGAACCCCGGCCTAGGTGTTAACTTTTACCTTCATTGTTATCAATGACTCACTTTATGGCCATTGCTGTTGCTTTCCTTCAACCATCTGTCCCAAGTTGCGAAACTGATCCTAATGAGGTCCTAATCCACTATCTTTGCAACCTTCAGCCTGACTGTGCTTTTAGCCATTGAGAGCACCTAGTGCGGCTTGGTATCTGGGGCGAAATTCTCCGTTATCGGCGCGATGTCCGCCGACCGGCGCCAAAAACGGCGCAAATCCCACCTGCATCACGCCGCCCCAAACGTCACAAAGTCTCCGGCCTGGATGAGCTAGCAGCGACATGACGCTATCCGCGCTGGCTCATGTGGTTCACGCGTGACGGCTCATAAGGACGCGCTGCTCCCCCCACCCGACCAGAAGACCCGACCGGATGGCCGCCCGCCGCTCAGCCCCGAGGTTCCAGTCCCGTGACATTGAGGCGCTCCTGGACGCAGTGGAGCAGAGGAGGGAGGCCCTGTATCCCGGACACGGCCGCAGAGTTGCCCCACGCCACAGCCGGCGTCTGTGGAGGGCGGTGGCAGAGGCCGTCAGCGCTGTGGCCCTGACACCACGGACAGGCACCCAGTGCCACAAGAAGGTGAACGACCTCGTCAGAGCAGCCAGGGTGAGCACCCCCCCTGCCCGATATCCATATCCCCCCTCCCCATATCCCCCATATCCCCCCTCCCCATATCCTCCATATCCCCCCTCCCCCATATCCCCCCTCTCCCATATCCGCCTTCCCCCATTTCCCCAAGTGAATCCAGCCCTAACCTTAACCTCTGCAATACACGCGCAACCGATGGCGTGCATTCATATACCTGTCTAACACTGTTGCCTTTTACCCCTGCCACCCCCCCCCCCCACAGGAGAAACGCGAACACAACACCAGGGAGCATGTGAGGACTGGAGGAGGCCCCGCTGATGAGAGGCCACTGACCGAACATGAGGGAAGGGCCCTGGAACTGGCTGGCGGACCTGAGGACCGGGAGGTTGCTGATGCAGAGGTCGGGGGCCCACCAGCAAGTGAGCCACCGACAGCCCGCCCCCATATCCCCCCTCCCCCATATCTCCCATATCCCCCCTCCCCCATATCCCCCCTCCCCCATATCCCCCTCCCCCATATCACCTGATCACTGCCTGCGTGTCTAACCATGCATGCTTCATTGTATATCGCAGGAGCAAACGTCGAGGCACCCATCCCCGCAGATGCAGACCGCCCGCATGATGCCCCTCGGAGACCATGGGAGACGGAGAGACCCGGACCCTCTGGCATGCGACGCCCGCAGGATGCCCCACGGAGACCACTGGAGATGGAGAGACCCGGACCCTCTGGCATGCGACGCCTGCAGGATGCCCCTCGGAGACCACTGGAGATGGAGAGACCCGGACCCTCTGGCATGCGACGCCCGCAGGATGCCCCTCGGAGATCACTGGAGATGGAGAGACCTGCAGCAACAGGGAGGCGACGACCCCGTCTTGTGCGGGTGCGACGACGCAGGCGTGTGCCACCCAGCGATGAGAGGGGCAGCCACAGGCCCCCGTCACAGCCGAGCCACGAAACCACTACCCAGGACACCACTACCCAGGACATCCCTAGCCAGGACACCCCTACCCAGGACACCACTACCCAGGACACCACTACCTAGGACACCTCTACCCAGGACACCACTACCCAGGAAACTGAAATACAGGACAGTGACACAGATTGGATGGGCGGAGATGAACTGCCACCCCAAAGTGCCATGGACTCAGAGTCGGACGATGCGCACGACACAATGCCACTGCTGTCACCAACACCCTTCACCATCGCAGAAACACTCACCTCGGTTAGGCACTTTAGTGATGAGGTGTCTGGTACACTCACTGGTGCGCACAACACAGCCGTCCCGGTACAGCAGGTGGAGGTAGGAGCAGCAGAGGGGCCGGGCGGTCGGAGGGCAGCCCAGCCCAAGCGAACATCTGTCGCCCAGATGGATCCCGGGTTCCTGGAGTTACCACACCCACCCATAGGTCCGATGCAACCACCGAACCTGAGACGAGCGAAGAGGGTGACGGCCAGCTTGCGGCGGCTGCTGTCGCAGGTGGAGGAGTCCACCCGCGTCCAGGAGCTGGCAGTGGTGCCGGTCATGCGTGCCACCTAGGCCGACACCGCACGGGTGGCGTCCGCGGTAAAGGCAATGGGTGCGACGGTGTCAGACATGGGGAACGGTTTGCAAGGCCTGGGGCTTTCCATGCAGGTGGTGTCTGTGGCCCAGGACATGGCTGCCCTCTCACAGGAGGCCATGAGCCAGCGCCAGCGCCAGATGGCAGAGGCGTTCAACGCCATGGCCCAGTCTCAGCAGGCCATGGCCCAGTCTCTGCAGTCCATGGCCCAGTCTCTGCAGGCCATCGCTGAGGGAATCGGCGCCATTGCCCATGTGCTAGCGGGCGTCGCCCAGACACAGACAGGGATGGCCAACTCCCTGAGCTCCATGGCTGTAAACCTGCAGATCCTTGTCGATACCAGCACGGGCCTCCAGGACTGGCAACGCCAGATGTCGGGGGGGGCGTCGGATGGCCAGTCCGTTCGCATCCCCCACCCATGTAGAGGCCTGGGGGCCATCGGGCACCCCGAGGGAGGAGGAGGTGCTGTGGTCCGTCCCGGGTCCCCCTGTAGAGGAGGTCCCGGAACACCGCGACACCTCGGACTCCCCCCCTTCCGTCCCAGGTGCATCGGGTGGGCAACAGGCAGGACAGGCTGGCAGCTAGCCATCCCAGTCACCCGGGCCGCAGCCTGGCCCATCTAGGCCAGGACGCCCGAGGAAACGGCCGCCAAAGCGATCCAGTGTCAGAGGGCAGGAATCACAGGAGTCCACCTCCAGTTCTGCTGTACCGTCTGGGGAACCACGTAGACGTAGTCATAGGGTCCGTAAGGCCAAACAATTAGACACTGAGTAAGTTGGCACGGGTGCAGGGCACAGATGAGTTTTAGGGGCTAGGGCACGTGCATGAACTCCTTTGGTTATTAAAGTCAATGTTACACTTACAGAAGCTGCCTTTGTGCTCTGTCCAAAGCGTGCGGGGGTGTCATGTACGTTGAGCACAAGTGTGTGTGTGAGGGGTGGTCTTACCTCAGCCTCAGGTGAGTCTGCCCCCTTCCCCCTGGGCCGCCATCAACATCCCCCCGGGCAGAGGACGGGACCGTGCGCTGCAGTGTCACAGCCGCACAGCCTGTCCCGTGCCCGCTGGCCCAGCCGGTAACGATGGACAGCCACCCGTCCGTGTCTAGCCCGTCTGCCCTGACCATTGCCCCCATCCCCCTCATCTGGGGAGGACTGCGCCTCTTCCTGCTGCTCCTCCACTCCGCCCTCCTCTGCCTGCGGCACATCGCCCCTCTGCTGGGCTATATTGCGCAGGACGCAGCACACCACAATGATGCGGCCGACCCTATCTGACCGATACTGGAGGGCGCCCCCAGAGAGGTCCAGGCACCTGAAACGCATCTTCAGCACGCCAAAGCACCTCTCTATCACTCCCCTTGTCGCTACATGGGCATCATTGTAGCGGTTCTCCGCCTCATTGCGTGGCCTCCGTATAGGCGTCATCAGCCACGATCGCAATGGGTAGCCCCTGTCGCCCAGCAACCAGCCCCTCAGCCGGGGATGGCGTCCCTCGTACATGCCGGGGATGTATGACCGTGACAACACGTATGAGTCGTGTACACTGCCCGGGTAACGGGCGCAGACGTGCAGGATCATCATGCGGTGGTCGCAGACCACCTGTATGTTCATCGAATAGGTCCCCTTCCTATTGGTGAACATGGCCCTGTTATCTGCAGGTGGCCGCACGGCGACGTGCATCCCATCAATCGCGCCCTGGACCATGGGGAACCTGGCCACGGCATCACCGAACATCTGAAGGAGCATCCTACCCAGGCCCACTCCTCCGCCCTATCCCCGTAACCCCACCAAACCTGCACATCTTTGTTCCTCATTAGGTTACCCTTAAGGAGGGAGAATGGAAGAAAACCGTAGGCCATTAATAAGTAATCCAGCAATTTGAAACCACCGCTATACACAATTGGAGCATTGCATTTTTTATTTACTCTTCAATAGTTTGTGATAATTCTGTGAGGTGCCATTCTTTTCAACTTGCAGCATATTGTTGCTGTACCTTCTGTTCTAAAATGTTATTGACAGATGCATTTCCACCTCAATGACTTTGAGTACAACTATTGCAATATAATTACATATAAAAAGGCAATAATGAAGTGACCTGTGTAATCTGAAATGTTCACACATGATTACTTTTGCTCACAGTTTGTTTCGAAGCACAGGATCAAAGTCCTGATATACGCCCAGCTTTGCATTTATTATTGCTGAAAGGAGTTTGTTGCTTTTCAAGAGGAAGGTGTTACAGCAATTCTGTTTTCTGAATAAAGGCAGTGTGAATAACCTGCTTGTCAGGGGTTTCAACTAACTTATCAAGTCTTTTATTTTTTAAAAGGAATATTATCTCTGTGCTTACCATTTACTTTCTCTTATATTCCAGATGCTTCCTTTCACCACCATGTCCTCTTTCTGCCGGATTGCGAGGGTGCAGGGTGGGGGCTAGTCTGGGGCCTGGACTTACTTTTGCAGCTGCTGTCAATGATGCTTTATGAATCAGTATCTCTGCTCTGCTGACAGGAGATACTCTGGACGGCTAGCCCTGCCAATGTGTCTCCTCTCTCCGAGACAGAGAATTACAGAGTGCTCCAAGTGGGCCAGCCAAAATCTCAAAGTTCACTCAACTAATTTGCTTTTGGGCGACTGACTGGCGGAGTGTGGTGATCATCCCTTTAAGGGAAACACAGCAGATTAAGGGTCACCAGACCTGGGGGACCAATTATCATAGAATTTAAAGTGCAGAAGTAGGCCATTCGGCCCATTGAGTCTGCACCGGCTCTTGGAGAGAGCACCCTACCCAAGGTCAACACCTCCACCCTATCCCCATAACCCAGTAACCCCACCCAACACTAAGGGCAATTTATCATGGCCAATCCACCTAACCTGCACATCTTTGGACTGTGGGAGGAAACCAGAGCACCCGGAGGAAATCCACGCACACACGGGGAGGATGTGCAGACTCCGCACAGACAGTGACCCAAGCCGGAATCGAACCTGGGACCCTGGAGCTGTGAAGCAATTGTGCAATCCAAATGTGTGGGGAATCACCCTGGGGAGGGGGGGGCAAGAGACATGGAGGGAGCAAGATGCAGCCATGCGACTGCTGAACAATTCTTATTAATGAATCCTTGTGTTCATGAATGATGTCTGTGAAAGTGCATCATTACAGGGAGCATGCTGGATGATTGTCCACGGTCATGTTGAAGTGACAGCCACTGGTCTGGTCAACTTGTGGCTGGCGTGCTGGAGAACAAATCGATATCCCAATTCTGCACACTGGACTCCCATTATCAGGCTTAGCTGGCAGTAAGCAAGTTGGTGGGTGGGAGAAGGAATGGAGCGGGCCGCGATCACAGAGCATGGGGGTGATCACAGGATGGTTGCAATGCATATTATTTTGTGGGGTCTGGAAGAGTACTCTTGCTGCTCCAGGCCTCTTAAAATTAACCCAAATTTACCATGGCCGAGTCTCTTCAGTTACTTCCTCAATGGAATTAATTGGAGAGTGCCCAGATCATTAACCTGTCTGTTTTGTTTGTTTTCTTTTCTTATATATAAATTAGAATCAATAGAATTCCTACAGTGCAGAAGGAGGCCATTTGGCACTGACCCTCTGAAAAAGCTCACTCTCCCACCCTATCCCGGGATCCTGCTCACTGATGATGGCCAATCCACGTAACCTGCGCATCTTTAGACTGTGGGAGGAAACCGGGGTACCCGGAGGAAACCCACGCAGACACGAGGAGAACATGCAAGCTCCACACAGACAGTGACTCAAGCCGGAATCGAACCGGGGTCCCTGGCGCTGTGAGGCAGCAGTGCTAACCACTCTGCCATTCTGACCCAAACTAGCAATCAAGAACCTGATAGAATATTGAGAGGGGTTTATTTCATGAGACAGGTGAGTGATTCTTGCATTCAGCAATAGGCAGGTTTAAAAATCTCACTGGTCTCATCTCAGTGTTAATGGTTCAATAAGGCTACCAAGCCATTTTGAGGCCATTGCCACCAGATGAAAGACGTGGGGCGAAATTCTCCCCAAACGGCGCCAATCAGACGGGCATTCCGCCACCCCAAAGGTGCGGAATGCTCCGCATCTTTGGGGGCCGAGCCCCAACATTGAGGGGCTAGGCCGGCGCCGGAGGGATTTCCGCCCCGCCAGCTGGCGGAAATGGCGTTTGTTGCCCCGCCAGCTGGCGCGGAAATGACATGTCGGGGTGGCGCATGCGCGGGAGCGTCAGCGGCCACTGACAGTTTCCCGTGCATGCGCAGTGGGGAGAGTCTCTTCAACCTCCGCCATGGTGGAGACCGTTGCGGAGGCGGAAGGGAAAGAGTACCCCCATGGCACAGGCCCGCCCGCGGATCGGTGGGCCCCGATCGCGGGTCAGGCCACCGTGGGGGCACCCCCGGGGTCAGATCGCCCCGCGCCCCCCCCAGGACCCGGGAGCTCGCCCACGCCGCCTTGTCCCGCCGGTAAATAGGTACTCTAATTTACGCCGGCGGGACAGGCAATTTATCGGCGGGACTTCGGCCCATCCGGGCCGGAGAATCCAGCGGGGGGGCCCGCCAACCGGCGCGGCCCGATTCCCACCCCCGCCGAATATCCGGTACCGGAGACTTCGGCGGGGGCGGGGGCGGGATTCACGGCGGCCAACGGCCATTCTCCGACCCGCTGGGGGGTCGGAGAATGACGCCCGTGAAAATTAACCACAATTAGTTTAAGCATGCTTGAATATTGTTGATTTAAGATCAACTCTGATTGGACCCAGTGCAGTTCCACCAAAATTCCATCCTATTCCTTCGACTGAGCCATTTTCCAGCCAAGTAAGAGGGTGAACCTTCAGCTTATCAATGGGATGTGTCCCAGGGTTTCTAATAATAATAATCTTTATCGTCACAAGTGAGCTTACATTAACACTGCAATGAAGTTACTGTGAAAAGCCCCTAGTCGCCTCATTCCGGCACCTGTTCGGGTACACTGGGAGAATTCAGAATGTCCAAATTACCTGAGGGCACATCTTTCGGGAGGAAACCGAAGCACTCGGGGGAAACCCCCGCAGACACGGGGAGAACGTGCAGACTCCACACAGATAGTGACCCAAGCCAGGAATCGAACCTGGGAGTCTGGCGCTGTGAAGCCATAGTGCTAACCACTATGCTACCATGCTGCCCACTACCTTGACACTACCTTCTATACCTGCAAAGTCCTTGGGGAGTTCTCACTAGCTAAGAGTTGGGGCAAAAAAAAATGAAAGCCACAGGAAAGTATCTCATTAAACCCTAGGTAATCTATCTAGGAGAGGATCAGTCATCATCAGCCTTCCCTGAGGACCCAAGGAAGTTAAATCTTGCTATTCCTGCACCTTCATTTCCCTTTCACATTCATATGGGCAATTTTCTTACTCTGATTTAAATTTCCCATACAGGTGGACTTAGACCATAAGACATAGGAGCAGAATTAGGTCATTCGGCCCATCGAGTCTGCTCCTCCACTCAATCATGGCTGATGTGTTTCTCATCCCCATTCTCCTGTCTTCTCCCCATAACCCCTGATCCCCTTATCAATCAATAACGTATCGATCTCTGTCTTAAAGACACTCAGTGATTTGGCCTCCACAGCCTTCTGCGGAAAAGAGTCCCACAGATTCACCACCCTCTGGCTGAAGAAATACTTCCTCATCTCAGTTTTAAAGGATCATCCTTTCAGTCTGAGGCTATGCTCTTGGGTTCTAGTTTTTCCTACAAGTGGAAACATCATCTCCACGTTCACTATATCTAGGCCTTTTAGAAACCCGCCCATTGTATTTTCAAAGCCAATGGAAATGTTTTAATGTTGTGCTGTAAAATGTATTTTTCTAACCTCTATGCGCTTAAATCAATGTGGATATTATTGTCTAATTATAATTAAGAATAAATGCACTATGGGGCTGGATTTTCTGGGCAAAGGTTCGGGGGGAGCCCACACCTGATCCTGTAAGCTGCCTCACAGCAATTCAACACTGGGAGCAGCATCCATTGACTTGGGGCAAGAGTTCCACCTCTATCTCAGCAGGAAATCCTGCCTTAGAGAGGTCCTGGATAATCAGACAGCCAGTGACTCTGTGGTCCCAGCAGCTCCAGCCAAAGTGATCAACCACGATTGGGATGACTGGCAGACCCTCCATGTCGAGCAGCCCAGGTCGGCCCGGATATCCCACTGAAGGAGGTGAGGGATACAAGTTCAAGAGGCCAGTGTGAGGTTGAAAGGGAGATGGGGCTGAACCTGGGCGAGGGGGGGGGGGGGGGGGGCGGGGGGGAGCCGCTGAAGGGCCCAAGGGATCTGCAAAAGAGGTTCCGCTCCCCTTGTCAGACACAGCCCATGTGGCTGAAACTGCTGAGCTTCCTGACAGTAGGATACAGTTTTCTGGGAAAACAGGTGCTCGAAGGCTTCTTTGAAGGCTCTGCTCCTATTCTCAACACCTATAACTTAAAGCTTGGGATCAGTGTCTTTCCTTGATGGATGAGGCATGGCTGTGAATAACTCTTCTTGCGTCCATCAGCTAGTGAGCTAAGGGATTTGTATTTTCATCTCGGAATCAGGAGAGCTATAAACTTACAACAGCTGCAGCATTATTTACACTTAGACAAATAAACTCTGCAAGATAGGTTTGTCAGTTGCCAACTTAAACACGCTGCAGTGTCTGCAACAGAATGGGCAGCAAGGACACAGGGGACAAGATATGCATCTTGTACAGATTTTCATGCTACCTCAGAGGAACTTAAGTTCCATGGCTGCGTTGCTGAACTCTTGGCTGCTTTTTCCAGGGTCATTCTTATTTATATATGCTCCCCAACCCACTGGATCCCTTGAAAGAAGAAAATAAATTGCTGATAACAGACCTGAAGCACCTGCAAGGGACTCAGAGGTTTCAATTTTACGTTCTCCTCTGCCAGACATAACACCAGCAAGGCAGTATAAAGGACCAGAAAGCAGTTATGGACATGGTGGGGCAGACACAGGGAGTAACATTTTAATTCATGCACACTGACTGATGCAAAAATGTCCTCCTCCCTTTTAATATCCAATTGCTATTTGAAAGAGTCTAAAGTTGTACCTACGCTGCTCTTTCTTGAAGTATTTTCAATGTGTGGATCTTGAGTACAGGAGAAGGGGAGTGTTGCTTTATTTGTATAAAAGCTTGGTTAGGTCGTACCGGGAGCACTGTGTGCAGTTTTGGCCCCCTTACCTCAGAAAGGATATTATTGCCATAGAGGGAGAGCAATGAAGGTTCACCAGACTTGTTCTGCGGATGGCAGGACTGTCTTATGAAATGAGATTGGGAAAACTGGGGCCTGTATTCTTGCGCATTTCGAAAAGTGAGAGGTGATCGGAACCTTACAGATACTTAAAGGAATGGACAGAGTAGATACAGGTGAGATGTTTCCCTCGGTTGGGGAGTCTAGAACCAGGGGGCTCAATTTCAAAATAAGGGGGAAGCCACTTAGGACCGAGATAAGGAGAAATTTCTTTACACAGAGAGCTGTGAACATTTGAAATTCTCTACCCCTGAGAGCTGTGGAAGCTCAGTCATTGAGTATGTTTAAGGCAGAGATGGATAGATTTCTGATTAACAATAATGAAAAGGGTTATGAAGATGGTGTGAGTAAAAGGCATTGAAGAGTCTGATCACCCATGATCCTATTGAATGGCGGCACAGGCACGACGGGCTGAATGGCATGCTCCTTTCTATGTTTCCCAAAGAAGAATTCTCTGGCTGCTGCTAAACTTAACATGACAGGAGTCAGCCTTAGTTCATTGACAGCACTCTTATCAGAATATTTCCACTCCGTGTCTTATGTCTTAATCACATAATCAAGATTGACACACCAGTGTGGCAGTGCTGCATTTTCAGAGATACTGAGACCCCATCTGTCTTGTCAGCAGGATGCACAATATTTATCCCTCAGCCAACATCAAGGAAGACAGATTATGCAGTCAGAACCTCAGTGGTTTATGTCATAATATACACCAGTATATCATGGTGCAGACACACACTGATGGACACACAGTGGGACCAATCAAGTTCACAACACCGCAGCCAATCACCAGTGAGAGCACACGCACTATAAAGACAGGGGACATCAGAGTTCCCGCTCATTCGAGTAGCAGCTAGCTAGGAGCACAGAGCTCACAGCCTGCAACACAGACATTCACCATGTGCTGAGTGCATCAACTGGTTAGGACAAGGCAAAGGTCTTTAGTTAAAGCTGGTATCGTATTTACCCACAGTTCAAGTATGTTTAAATAGTTAATCTTTCAATAAAATAGTGTTGCACTACTTCAAGTGTTGGTGACCTGTATATGATCCAGAACACCCAACATATCATGATACCAGGAGTGGTTGCATACTAGCACTTCTTAGACCTACCTGCAAGTGATCTGCCTTCCGCCAGCATTCCGTCATTCTGCAACATGGACAACATCAGCCCGCTGCCGCCACTCCGCCGGCAACCTCGGGGCCAACTGGAAGCTTTTCAAACAGCGCTTCCAGCTCTACCTCGAAGCCACGGACAGAGAGGGCGCCTCGGACACCAGAAAGATTGCTCTTCTCCTTTCCACGGCCGGGGACCATGCCATCCATATTTTCAACTCTCTCACCTTTGCAGATGACGAAGACAAGACGAAGTTCAAGACGGTTCTCCTCAAATTTGACACTCACTGCAGCGTAGAGGTGAAAGAAAGTTTTGAACGCTACGTGTTCCAGCAGCGTTTGCAGGGTAAGGACAAACCTTTCCAATCCTTTTTAAAGCACCTCCGCATCCTTGCGCAATCTTGCAGCTACAGGCCCACCTCCTTCTCCATGATTCGCGACCAGATCATTTTCGGTGTTCAGTCGGACCCCCTACGTCAGCAGCTCCTCAAAGTAAAGCAACTCACCCTAGTGACCGCCATCAAGACCTGTGTCATACATGAAAATGCCACCGGTCGGTACTTCCATATACAAGCGGCTGAAACGGCGCGGCAAGGTCCCCACGAGGCGGAACGGGTCCAAGTGATTGAACACCTCCAGAGCCTCAGCCTGAATGAGGGCGGCCATTTTGCGCGCTTTTCACGGACTCATGCGCTTGTACGCACCAAACGAGGGGACAACGACATGGAGGAACGTAATGCGCAGATGCGCACCATGCAGGACCGCACCGGGCTGGCGCAGTGGTGCAGTGAACGTGCCGACGTCACGACATGCGGCAACTGTGGCTCCGCCTATTTAAAGCGGCAATGCACCGCAAAATCTCGACAATGCCTACGATGTGGAAGACTTGGCCACTATGCTGCCTGCTGTCGAGCAGCTCAGTCTTCCAATTCATATCGCTTCAGCCAGCCTCGCAGGAATGTTCGGGCAATTCAACCCACGGTCACCGAGTCCGATTCCGACCTCCCGCACAGCAGTGACACCGAGGACCCGAAGGCGCCTTTTCGAGTCGGTGTCGTAACGAAAAACAGGCTGTCCCCGAAGAAAAGACACCAGCCGCTGTCGGTATACAGCATCGATCCAGACGATGAGTGGTGTGCCACCCTGACGGTCAACCGATCCCAAATACGATTCCGCCTGGACACTGGTGCCTCCGCCAATCTCATGGCGTGGTCTGCTTTCCAAAGCCTTCGTGTCAAACCAACCATTCTCCTATCGGCCTGCCAGGTATTGGACTACAATGGCAACATCATTCCTGCTACCGGCTCATGCCAACTCGAAGTGATGCATAAGTCATGGAAAGCCGTCCTTCCTTTCGAGATCGTGGGCTCCTCGAAGGACTCTCTGCTTGGTGCACAGGCGTGCAAATTGCTAAACCTCGTTCAAAGAGTTCACTCTCTCTCCTGATGACATGTCTGCCTTCCAGGATGCTGACTTCAGGGCGCAACTCAAAACCATCATTGATCAGCACCACAACGTCTTCGAAGGCATGGGCATGCTCCCATATATGTACAAGATCATACTCAAACAGAATGCCACGCCTGTGGTGCATGCACCTCGCAGAGTCCCAGCACCCCTCAAGGACCGCCTCAAGCAGCAGCTGCAGGACCTCCAAGACCAAGGAGTGATCTCCAGAGTTACGGAACCAACCGACTGGGTCAGTTCCATGGTGTGCGTAAAGAAGCCTTCCGGCGAGCTCAGAATCTGCATTGATTCAAAGGATCTGAATCGCAACATAATGAGGGAGCATTACCCAATCCCCAAGCGCGAAGAGATCACATGCGAGATGGCTCGTGCCAAGCTCTTCACCAAACTTGAGGCCTCGAAAGGATTCTGGCAAATTCAACTAGACAGATCCAGCAAGAAACTGTACCTTTAACACCCGTTTTGGCAGATATTGTTACAACAGGATGCCGTTTGGGATCATATTGGCGTCAGAAGTATTCCACAGGATCATGGAACAAATGATGGAGGACATTGAAGGTGTTCGCATCTATGTTGACGACATAATCATTTGGTCCACCACCCCGCAGGAGCATATCAGTTGCCTCCAGCGCGTGTTCCATCGCATACGGGAACAGTGCCTACGCCTCAACAAAGCCAAATGCTCCTTCGGCCAGATGGAACTCAAGTTCCTAGGGGACCACATCTCCCAGTTGGGTGTGCGGCCGGATGCGGACAAGGTGGCTGCCATCACAGCCATGAAAAAGCCAGAGGACAAGAAGGCGGTCCTCCGATTTCTGTGCATGGTCAACTTCCCAGGGAAGTTCATCCCTAACCTCGCCTCTCATACCACAGCTCTCAGGAACCTGGTCAAGAAGACGACAGATTTCCAATGGCTTTCTGCCCACGAGCGCGAATGGAGAGAACTTAAAACCAAACTTACCACGGCCCCGGTATTGGCCTTTTTTGATCCAGCGATAGAGACAAAAATTTCGACTGATGCCAGCCAATCTGGCATTGGGGCAGTGCTCCTGCAACGCGATGAGGCCTCATCATGGGCCCCCGTTGCATATGCGTCGCGCGCAATGTCCCCCACGGAACAGCGCTACGCGCAGATAGAAAAGGAGTGCCTGGGCCTGTTGACCGGTGTCGTCAAATTTCATGATTATATGTACGGTCTTCCCCAATTCACCGTTGAAACCGACCATCGCCCGCTGGCCAATATAATACAAAAAGACTTGAACGACATGGCGCCTCGCCTCCAGCGCATTCTGCTCAAACTCCGGCGATACGACTTTCAGCTCGTATACACCCCGGGAAAAGACCTGATCATAGCCGACGCTCTGTCCAGGGCAGTCAATACCCCATGTGACCCAGCGGGATTCGTCTGCCAGGTTGACGCCCATGTGGCCTTCGTGGCCTCCAATCTACCTGCCACGGATGAATGCCTCGTCCAAATTCGCCGCGAGACTGCGGCTGACCCCCTGCTACAGCATGTCATGCGCCACCTAACAGATGGGTGGCTCAAGGGCCAATGCCCACAGTTCTGCAACATCAGAGACGATCTGGCGGTAGTCGATGGTGTCCTCCTGAAGCTGGACCACATTGTTATCCCACACAGCATGCGCCAACTCGTCTTGGAACAGCTACACGAGGGCAATCTTGGCGTGGAGAAGTGCCGCCGACAGGCCCGAGAGGCAGTGTACTGGCCCGGCATTAATGATGACATCGCCAACACAGTGCTCAACTGCCCCACCTATCAGCGGTTCCAGCCGGCCCAACCACGTGAGACCCTACAGCCT
Source organism: Scyliorhinus torazame (assembly GCF_047496885.1). Taxonomy (NCBI): domain Eukaryota; kingdom Metazoa; phylum Chordata; class Chondrichthyes; order Carcharhiniformes; family Scyliorhinidae; genus Scyliorhinus; species Scyliorhinus torazame. Next base: position 167,304,777 of record NC_092721.1, on the reverse strand, counting down.
CATGAGTTGGTCACATCCCCTTGGTCCAAGGTCAGCATCGACCTGTTCCACGCGCTGGACAGGGACTATGTTCTGATTGTAGACTATTTTTCAAACTACCCGGAGGTGGTACGTTTGCACGACATCACATCGTCTGCAGTCATCCGTGCCTGTAAGGACACCTTTGCTCGTCACGGCATCTCACTCACTGTGATGTCGGACAATGGTCCCTGCTTCGCAAGCCAGGAATGATCCAACTTTGCCAGGAGGTACAACTTTGTGCATGTGGCATCCAGTCCCCTGTACCCCCAATCCAATGGCAAAGCGGTGAAGGGCGTCCACATAGTCAAACGGCTCCTCTGCAAGGCTGCTGATGCGGGATCCGACTTCTACCTCGCCTTGCTGGCCTATCGCTCGGCCCCAATGTCCACTGGCCTGTCGCCAGCCCAGCTGCTCATGGGTCCATTCACGTCCCAGACCTCGACCACGTTCCGGTCCTTCAACGAATGCAACTGTCTCGTGTACAGCACAAGGTGGCTCATGGCTCCCGTGCAGCTGATCTCCCTGCTCTGGCTCCAAATGACAACGTCCACATCCATCTTCTGGATGGCGCCTGGTCTCCAACTGCTGTGGTTCTTCGGCAGGTGTCTCCCCGCTCGTTCCTGGTTCGTCTACCGGATGGTTCCTTTCGGCGTGCCCTTCGTCTCGTTCCGCGCTCGTTACGTGATCCTCCACCAGTGCCACGCCCTCCTGTTGTCCCTGACCTGGACTATGCAGAGATTCCGGTTACTCTGCATCCTCCTCACTCTGACACAGTCCAGCCCGTTCCTCAGCCGGTGGCTCCTGACCCACCCTTGAGGCGGTCAACCAGAATTCATCGCCCACCTCAGAGACTTGATTTGTGAACTTTGCACTAATGGACTCTCTGGTCTGTTCTGTTCTTCCGTTTAACCGTTCAAGTGGTTTGTATATAGTGTTCATCTCATTATTTGTGTGACACACTGTTTTTTTCTGCACCAGGCACCTTCCCATGTAAATAGCTTAGTTTTATGTACATAGGCCTGTAAATATTTTGCACACATGTAGTCAGGAACATTCACCACACATTTGCAGGCACATTTTTTTATATAAAAGGGGGGATGTCATAATACACACCAGTATATCATGGTGCAGACACACACTGATGGACACACAGTGGGACCAATCAACATACACAACACCACAGCCAATCACCAGTGAGAGCACACGCACTATAAAGACAGGGGACATCAGAGTTCCAGCTCATTCGAGTAGCAGCTAGCTAGGAGCACAGAGCTCACAACCTGCAGCACAGATATTCACCATGTGCTGAGTGCATCAACTGGGTAGGACAAGGCAAAGGTCTTTAGTTAAAGTTGGTATCGTATTTACCCACAGTTCAAGTATGTTTAAATAGTTAACCTTTTAATAAAATAGTGTTGCACTACTTCAAGTGTTGGTGACCTGTATGTGATCCAGAACACCCAACGCATCAGTTTATGTGAAACCAAACGTAGTAATGGGCTGCAGAGAGACAGCAGAATGGCTGCTGATCGGATTTCAGTGCCAGCTGTTGGAGTTACACCAAAAAGTTATGTGCAGCAAAAAAAAAATCTCCTCAACATGTCTTTTTGCTTAAAGTGCTTGAAGACACATACAGATGTCCAAGATGATTAAAGAGTAAGAATGCATTCGCTGGAGTTGATGATGTGTTCTTGGCACCTGGCTTGCTGTTCCTTGTGGTGCTAGCCTGTTTCCTTACAGTACAAATGAGGCCAATTCATTTAAATTCTCACACATAGATACATAGAACATGCAGGAGGAAGCCATTCGGCCCACCGAGTCTGCACTGACCCACTTAAGCCCTCACTTCCACCCTATCCCCATAACCCAATAACCCCTCTTAACCTTTTTGGACACTAAGGGCAATTTGGCCAATCCACCTAGCCTGCACGTCTTTGGAGGGAGGAAACCGGAGCACCCGGAGAAAACCCACGCAGACACGGGAGAGAACGTGCAGACTCCGCACAGACAGTGACCCAGTGGGGAATCGAACCTAGGACCCTGGCGCTGTGAAGCCACAGTGCTATCCACTGTCCACGTGTACTACCGTGCTGCCCATGTAACTGTACGCTGCCTGTTCACTGATTCACAGAGATGGCTGCTGGTTCACTCACTTGACTGATATATTTCACAGACTCCTTATACCAACACATGTATGTTTTTTATATTTTGGTCGGATAAGTCCTGACAGAACTGGCATCAGTAAATCTTGCCAAAGGTATATTCACCTAAATTGTGACCCTTGGAGGGGCTTCTGGATAACCTGAGGCTGCAGGCAATGGAGAGTGTGGGAAGGTGGAGTTTGAAGGCTTTGTTAATGGCCAGCAATCAGTTGTGACAAACACAGGAGCAGGAGTAGGCATTTGGCCTTTCAAGCCTAACCCACCATTCCAATACCATCATGGCTGAACTAGTTGTGGTCTCAGCTCCACTTTCCTGTCTGCCCCGACACTTATTATTCTTCTTCTGATTCACTCGCTTGCTTATTCATTCCTTCATGTGCAGACACGTCCTGGAGCACTGCAACATAATATCCAATGATGTTTGCTTTATTCTTTATCGTGCTGATGATGGGTGGTTTAGCTCAGTTGGCTGGATAGCTGGTTCATGATGCAGAGTCAGGCCGACAGGTTCAATTTCAGTACTGGCTGAGGTTATTCATGAAGCTCCGTGCAAAGTCCCAGGTAAGCGACCACTCGGATGCGATGACTGTAGAAAAGTTTGGTTTTATTCTCCTCACTATACACTCCTCCTACTCTCTGAAGGGTCTCCCATGCCGGGCCACACCTGGGCCGGGGTATTTATATCCCAGCAGTTCTAGGAAAAGGGGGCTAGCCCCGCCCCATTATCTGGGTAAATCACATTCCGGTGAGGCCACAGGGACTGTGATGTTGCAAATCCCTTGGCCTCCGGTCAAGTTGTAACATCGCTCTCTCCCCCCCCCCGCCCCAAGTTCAATACATTGTCCATTTCGACAGGAGGGAGGAAATCCTTCGCCAAGGGCTGATTATCCAGCATCCGCCGCTCTGGGCCTGGAGGGGTGGAATGACCCGGGGAGTGTTGTTTCCTGGTAGAGTGGCTGGGCGGTTCCTCAGCCTTTTGATCGATGGTCACCCCTGGACCTGGGTGGGCAAAAACTCCATGTCCAACTCCTGCTCGAACTGGTCCGCATTTCAAAGTCACAAGGACCAGTCGCCTCGCTGGGTATCACCGGCAGCTGCTCTCCCGGAGGGAGGAGCACCACTGGGTTCAGAATCCGTGGCCGGTCCTCGGATACCTATTCCACCAGGCTCCGGAGATGGTCCATGTGCCTATTCGAGTCCTCCCCTTGCAACCGCACCGTATAAGAGACCGGCCCGGACCATTTTATGATCGTTCCCGGAATCCATAACACCCGGTCAGTAAAATTCCAGACGCAAACGGAGTCGGCAGCAGCGCATTTCTCATGGGTCACAGAGCCCCTCCCCAATGTCCAGTGAAACAAGGCTCAATCTCGTGGGCAAGCGAAGACCCATCTATAGATCCGCGGGCATTATCCCGGTGGTAGCATGTGGCGTGGTCCTATAGCAGAACAGGAAATGGGTGAGGTGCGTTTCTAGTGAGCCTGAGTTCTGTTTTCTCATCCCAAGTTAGAATGTCTGTACGGCACGTTCTGCCAACCCGTTGCAACGTGTGATAAGGCGCAATGCAGATGTGACGAACCCCATTTTGCTTCAAAAATCCTGCAAACTCCGAACTAGTAAACACGGTTCCATTGTCCGACATGAGTACCTCATGAGTACATGCTCTACTTCGCCAAACGCTCTCTGCTCCGGCAGGTCCCAAATCTACCACTGTTCCTTCTTTAACGATATGTGCTGCAGGACCAAGACCTTCACAAAATTCAGGATGAACTTTCTATAATAGTTGACTAGGCCCAAAAATGAATGGAGTTCCATGGGATCCTTTGGTACGGATGCCTGCCGGATGGCCTGAACTTTATCGACTACAGGGTCTAGTCCGTGCCTGTCAACCCTGTCGTCCAAATAGACGATTTCAGCACTTTTTGCATCGCAGGCAGACCTCGGCTACCTCAAACCTACACAGCACTTCCTCCAGGTTTTTCAGATGCTCCTGTTCAAAGGAACCGGTAATTAGTACATCATCCGGGTAAACTTGTCACCTGTGGCAATCACGGAGGATATTTTCCATCACCCCCTGGAATATGGCACATGTCGAAGACACCCCGAATGGTAGTCTGGTGTATTCATACAGCCCCCTTTACATGTTGATGGTCACGCATTTGCATGAGGATGTGTCCAAAACCAACTGGAGATAGGCATGGCTCATGCCGGGTTTGGTAAAAGTCCTTCCTCTGCTGAGCCTCACAAATAGGTCCTCAATCTTCGCCACCGGGTAGCGATCCAGACGGGATGCCCTGTTATTTTCATTTTGTAATTCCTACAAAGGCGGACAGGCCCGTCAGTCTTCATAACTGGCATGACCGGTGCAGCCAATCCGCAAATTGCACCGGCGGATGATGTCCAGCTCCTCCAAATAGTCCAGTTTGACACCAATCTTCGGTTTCAAAGCGTAAGGAACAGAGCGGGCCAGAAAATAGCATGGTTGGGCCTCTGGGCCTACTGATATCCTGGCGAAGGCCCCCTGGATGGTACTGAGGCCCTCTTGGAATACCCCGAGAAATATGCCAATATCGCGTCTGGCCCATACGGGGTACATTCGCATACTCGCTGCCAGTCCAGCCGGTGGCATTTCAGCCAGTCGTGCCCTGGAAAACTTGGGCCTGAACCTATAACCACTACTAGTGGTAGTTCCCCGACTAAGCCCCGTATCCCATGGGGACTTCTGAGGTGCTCGCGATCTCCAATGGTTCCCCTGGTACGTCGCCAGCTGAGCGTCGGAATCTCTCAATGCTAAGGCGCGTATACCTGAATGAATTTGTCCTATGTGTGGTGGCTGATCCATGCTATTGCGGCTCCGGTATTAAGTTCCATCCGAATTGGGAACCTATTGATCCGGACCATAACCTGGATAGGCGCAGACCCATGGTGCCGAAATGCAGTCAAGGCGGTGGGTCTCCTCCCACTCATCATCGACAAAATGCGTCCATGCTCTGGTGGGTGGAGGAGATTTCCTGCTGGCGTCTGTCCCGTCGCCTCCCTCTGGTGCCGGCACATTCATTCCGCTCGTCAGGGATCTCCAGTGTTCGGGATGCACGGCGTCCATTGGCGGGGAGATGGTGCCATCGGTCCTGCTCCCCTGGAGTGCGCCTCAATGGCAGGAGTCTGGAATTGCCGCATGGGAGAGAGGTGCTCCGCCCCCTGCTGGGTGACCGAGGTTCAGGACTGGCATCCCTCGGAGCTCCTGGACATCACATTCTGTGGTCTCCCGGGCCAAAGCTATTTCAGTTACTTTTTTCAGGTCCAGATCAGTTTCACTCAATAAACATTCTTGGGTCACCCCGTCTTTGATCCGGCAAACCAACCGGTCTCGGAACGCTAATGATAATGCCGGCCCAATCTCGCAGAACTCGGCCGGTTTGTGCAATGGCCCAGGTTCCGCTATGGGTTCGTCCTGGTTGAGAAGCCATGTGGAAATGAAAACGGCGAACGATTAGTGGGGGTTTTGGGTCGAAATGGTTGCCAACCAGCTTAACGAGTTTTGCAAACTAGCGGTTGTCGGGTAAGTTGGAAGAAGTTAAACTTTTGTTAATGCTGTAAGTTTCCGCACAGCAAACCGTGAAGAGGGTCACCCTTTGTCTGTCGTCTCCGACTATGTGCAGACGCTTTATGTACGGACCCAATCCCCAGTCTCGGCATTGAGCACCTCAAGTTTACTGATGAGTGGCATATCTGCTGCCTGAGCAGAGGCCTCCTGAGGCCTAATTGAGATGGGCCCAGTTACGAAGAGATGGTGCCTCCTGCAGCTACACTTAATCCTCATCGCCAGTGTAAAGTCTCAGGCAAGCAACCACTCGGAAGCGATGATTGTAGAAAAGATTGGTTTTATTCTACTCACTATACACTCCTCCTACTCCCCGAACGTTTCCTGTGCCTGGCCCAAACCCAGGCTGGGGTATTTATATCCCAGCAGTCCTAGGAAAAGTGGGTAGCCCAGGCCTTTCATCTGGGTAAATTGTATTCAGGTGAGGGAATCTGATGTTGCAGATCCCTGGGCCTCCAGTCAGGTTGTAACAGTGTGGTGATCCTCAGGTTAAATCATCACCAGCCAGCTCTCCTCCTCAAAGGGGAAAGCAGCCTATGGTTATCTGAGACTACAGTGACTTTAGTTACTGATAATACAGATTTTGGAACCTTTCAATTGGGTGCTCACAAGGCCTGCTCAGCACCCACAATAGTAATTTGAAACTCCAGATACAAACATTTGAAGTTGAGCATGGTAGCCCACTCGGCCCATCTAGCCTGCTCTGCCATTCAATAAGGTTATAGCGACTCTACTTTTAACCTCAACTCCACATTCCTGCTTACTACCCCCGATAACCTTTCACCCCCTTACTGATCAAGACGCTATTTACCTCTACCTTAAAGATATTCATAGACTCTGCCTTAACCAAGTGTTGAGGAAAAGAATTCTGAAGGCTCACACTCACACATAGTCAGTCTTATCATTGATGACCAGGAATTTCCTCTGCTGCTTATTGGGCCTGGGTTGGGGTCATTGTAATGAATTAAGTGTTAGGATTCAGTACTGAAGCGTGTTATCTGAGTCACTGACATGTGACAGAAAATGACAGGCAATGGAATAATTTACCGACATACAATTTTTTTTCCTTGTGAGTATAAATGACCAACTATATCCAAAATGATATAAATATTAAATGCAGGGATCAAAACTGAAATCAATGGGAATCAGAGGGAAAGCCCTCTGTTGGTTGGAGTCATATCTGATACAAAGGAAGATGGTTGTGATTTGATTTATTATTGTCACATGTATTAGTATACAGTGAAAAGTATTGTTTCTTGCATGCTGTACAAACAATGCAAACCGTACATAGGGAAGGAGAGACTGCAGAATATAATGTTACAGTTAAAGCAAGGTTGTGGTGGATGGAGGTCAATCATCTCAGCTCCTGGACATCACTGCAGGAGTTCCTTAGGCCCAAACATCTTCAGCTGTTTTATTAATTACCTTTCTTCCGTCATAAGGTCAGAGGTGGGGATGTTCACTCATAACTGCACAATGTTCAGCACCATTCGCGACTCCTCAGATAATGCAGCAGTCCATGTTAAAATGCACAAAAACCTGGACAATATCCAGGCTTGTGCTGATAAGTGGCAAGTAACATTCAGGCCACACAAGTGCCAGACAATTACCATCTCCAAAAAGAGAGGATCTAACCATCACTCCTTGATATTCAGCGGTGTTACCATTACAGAATACCACCACTATCAAACATCCTGGGGGTTACCATTGACCACAAACTGAGCTGGATTAGCCATGTAAATACTGTGGCTACTACAGCAGGTTAGACGTTAGAAATCCTGTGGTGAGTAACTCACCTCCGAACTCTCCAAAGCCTGTCCACCACCTACAAGGTATAAGTCAGGACTGTAACGGAATACTATCCACTTGCCTGGATGAGTGCAGCTCCAACAACACTCAAGAAGCTCAACACCATTCAGGACAAAGCAGCCTGTGATTGCGACCCCTTCCACAAACATTCACTCCCTCCACCACTGACGCACAGTAGCAGCAGTGTGTACCATCTACAAGATGCACTGCAGAACTCACCAAGGTTCCTTAGGCAGCACCTTCCAACCCCACGACCACTACCATCTAGAAGGACAAGAGCAGCAGATACTTGGGGACACCAACACCTGGAAGACTTGGAAATATATCACTGTTCCCTCAGTATCATTGAGTCAAATTCCTGGAACTCCCTCTCTGACAGCATTGTGGGTGTACCTACGCCTCAGAGAGTGCAGTCGTTCAAGAAAACAGCTCACCACGACCTTCTAAAGGGTAACTAGGATGGGCAATAACTGCTGGCCTAGCTAATGACACTCACATCCTGCAAATGAACTTTTAAATAAAATTACCTATGATAAATCCATTCACTGTACAAATATTCATAGAACATACAGTGCAGAAGGAGGCCATTTGGCCCATCGAGTCTGCACCGACCCACTTAAGCCCTCACTTGCACCTCATCCCAGTAACCCAAGAACCCCTCCGAACCTTTTTGGACACTAAGGGCAATTTATCCTGGCCAATCCACCTAACCTGCACATCTTTGGACTGTGGGAGCAAATGGGAGCACCCGGAGGAAACCCACGCAGACACGGGGAGAACGTGCAGACTCCGCACAGACAGTGACCCAGCGGGGAATAGAACCTGGGACCCTGGCGCTGTGAAGCCACTTGTACTACCGTGCTGCCCTTAAAATATATTAACTGAGGCACTGAAAGGTGATCATCTATGGTATATAACATGGTCAACAATATGGGTTAGTAAATCTGGATTCACGCTGAATTATGAGCTTAGGACAAGGGCACAGGTTCAAACTAGTAAAAGCCAATTTATAGCTGATGCCAACACATAGAATTATTGGGTAATGGAGTTGTTTCAGAAATAATTAGAGGAGATGGGGAAGTGGTCCTGAAGCTTTCCTCCTTAGATTTATTTTGTGATAGGTAGCTGCTTGTTTTGCTGGAAATATTACATGAATGGCATTCAAAACTTAAAAATTACAAAATGTGTTTCCCATTGTTCATTTTGTTCAGCTCCATGCATAGTTTTGCAATACGTGAGTCGCAAATGTGATACATAAAGAGAACCTCATCCCACTGCCTTCAGGCTTTGTCTTGGAATCTATCGAGTTAAGAGAAACAATTAAGAGAAATAATGTGTGTAAATGATAGTTGTCTTACAATTGAAGGAAGTTCGGTACATTGAGTTCTTAAATCTGTGTCCGCTGTAAAAAGCACATTTTATTTTACTACAGCCAGCCTCTGCTGGAATTCTCCAGCCGTTCGCTGGCAGCGGGATTCTCTGGACCAGTCGTCCCGGATTCCTGGTGGTGTAGGGTTGGCTTCAATGGAAATTTCCATGGAGCAGAGAATCACGGCGCGAGCTAACAGTGCACCTCCTCCTGCCATCGGAAAACACCCGGCTGAGAGGCCGGAGAATCAAGCCCTCTGAGTCAGAACATTGAAGTTTCAAGTCTTGTTGCTTTACCTGTCCCGTACTGCCCACACATTGATTGAAGAAGGCACATGACGCAGGCCTGAGGTGAGTGTGGTGTTGGTCAGACACGTGTTAAGATCTAGACATGGAGTCATAGAATCCCTACAGTGCAGAAGGAGGCCATTCAGCCCATCGAGTATCCACTGACCCTCTGAGCGAGCACTCTACCCAGGTCCACTGACCCATCCATACTACCCTATCCCAGTAACCCCTAACCTGCACATCCCTGGACACAAAGAGACAATTTAGCATTTGATTTGATTTATTGTCACATGTACCGAAGTAAAGTGAGAAGTATTTTTCTGCGGCCGAGGGAATGTACACAATACGTACATAGTAGACAAAAAGAATAATCAAGAGAGAACATTGCCAAATGGTACATCGACAAACAGTGATTGGTTGCAGTGCGGAACAAGGGGCCAAACAAAGCAAATACATGAGCAAGAGCAGCATAGAACATAGAATATAGAATTTACAGTGCAGATGGAGGCCATTTGGCCCATTGGGTCTGCACTGGCCCTTGGAAAGAGCACCCCACTTAAGCCCCACACCTCCACCCTATCCCCGTAACCCGGTAACCCCACCTAACCTTTTTGGACACTAAGGGCAATTTATCATGGCCAATCCTCCTAACCTGCACATCTTTGGACTGTGGGAGGAAACCGGAGCACCCGGAGGAAACCCACGCAGACACGGGGAGAGCGTGCAGACTCGGCACAGACAGTGACCCAAGCCGGGAATCGAACCTGGGACACTGGCGCTGTGAAGCAACCGTGCTAACCACCATGCAACCGTGCTGGCCGAAGCATAGGGCGTCATGAATAGTGGTCTTACAGAGAACAGATAAGTCCGAGGGGGAGTTGTTGAGGAGTCTTGTAACTGTGGGCAAGAAGCTGTTCCTATGTCTGGATGTGCGGGTCTTCAGACTTCTGTACCTTCTGCCTAATGGAAGAATCTGGAAGAAGGCAATGCCTGGGTAGGAGGGGTCTCTGATAATGCTGTCTGCCTTCCTGAGGCACGGGAGGTGTAGCCAGAATCAATGTGAGTGTGGCAAGCTTGTGTGATGCGTTGGGCTGAGTTCATCACACTCTGCAGTTTCCTGTGTTCTTGGACCGAGCAGTTGCCATACCGGGCTGTGATGCAGCCGGATAGGTTGCACTCAATCGCACACCTGCAGAAGTTTGTGAGAGTCGATGCAGACATGCCAAATTTCCTTAGCTACCATAGGAAGTAGAGATGTTATTGGGCTTTCTTGAATGTTGCATCAATGTGAGTGGACCAGGACAGACTGTTGGTGATGGTGACCCCCAGGAACTTAAAGCATGGCCAATCCACCTAACCTTTGGACTATGGGAGGAAACCGGAGCACCTGGAGGAAACTCATGCAGACACGGGAGAATATGCAACTCCACACAGACAGTCACCCAAGGCCGGAATTGAAACTGGGTCCCTAGCACTGAGAGGCAGCAGTGCTAACCACTGTGTCACTAAATAGAGATAGCTTCTTGCCTGTGCTCTTTATTGTATATATTTATAGAGTTACAAGTAGTTAATAAAGACTTGCTGTTAGCATAGAGAAGACTAAAAAGACTGTTAATAGGCATGTTCTGTTCTTCACGCCATTGTAATATGGTGACAGCGGGGGATCAAAACATCCTGAACCTCACATGAATGCTGAAAAACAGAGAAAAATAAAATCTTCAATGGATTCTAAACTGAAAGAAGTTTCCCACTAAAGCTATAGATGCTGAGAATATTCACCAGAAAAACCTCCAGACAATGGGCAAAACTCTCTGTAATCGGCGAGATGTCCGCCGACCGGCGCCAAAAACGGCACAAATCAGTCCGGCATCGCGCCGCCCCAAAGGTGCGGAATCCTCCACCCCTTGAGCGGCCGAGCCCTAGCCTTGAAGGGCTAGGCCTGCGCCGGATTGATTTACGCCCCGCCAGCTGGCGGGAAAGGCCTTTGGTGCCCCGCCAGCTGGCACGGAAATGACATTGCCGGGTGGCGCATGCCCAGTGGAGGGGGTCTCTTCCGCCTCCACCATGGTGGAGACCGTGGCGAAGGCAGAAGGGAAAGAGTGCCCCCACGGCACAGGCCCGCCCGCGGATATGACCCAATCGCGGGCCAGGCCACCGTGGGGGCACCCCCCGGGGCCAGATCGCCCCGCGCCCCTCCAGGACCCCGGAGCCCGCCCGCGCCGCCTTGTCCCACCGGTAAGAGAGGTGGTTTAATCCATGTCAGTGGGACAGGCATTCTAGCAGCCGGACTTTGGCCCATCCGGGCCGGAGAATCGCTGGGGGGGGGCTCGCCAATCAGTGCGGCGCAATTCCCACCCCCGCCGAATCTCCGGTGCCGGAGAATTCGGCAACCGGCGGGGGGCAGGATTCACGTCAGCCCCCTGCGATTCTCCGACCCGGCAGGGGGTCGGAGAATCTCGCCCAATGAGTCTGGAAGCTAAAGACAGAGGCCAGGATTCTCCGACCCGCTGCCGGGTCGGAGAATCCCCGGGGGGAGTCGCGAATCTTGCCCCGCCACCCCGACACTGGCCTCCCTATTCTCCGGCGCCGTTTTTCAGGCACCAGCGGGATCGCCGCCACGCCGGTCGGGGGCCGTTGACAGCGACCCCCGGTGATTCTCCGGGCCCCGATGGGCCGAGTGGCAGACAAGTTTTGCCCAGTCCCGCCGGCGTGGATTACTCACCTCACACATGGCGGGACCTGGCAGGTAAGTGTGCGGGGACCGTCCTGGGGGTGGGGGCCTGGGGGGATCCGACCCCGGGAGGGGCCCCCACGGTGGCCTGGCCCCCAATCGAGGCAGACCAATCAGCAGGCAGGCTGGTTCCGTGGGGGCCTTCTTTCCTCCATGCCGGTACCCTGTAGGGCTCTGCCGTATTGCCTGGGGGCCGGCACGGAGAAAGGAACTCCAGCGCATGCGCAGAAATACGCCGGCTGTTCCCCGCATGCGCGAGAATACGCCGGCCATTCTGTGCATGCGCGGTCTTGCGTGGGCCATTCCACGCCGGCTGGAGCAGCGGGGATGACTCAGGTGGCAACCTAGCCCCCTAGAAAGGGGAGAATTCCTCACTTTCGGGGGCCGTTGACGCCGGAGTCATTGCCGCCGGTTTTCCCGCCGGCGTGGGGACATAGCCCCATTTTTAGAGTATCCCGCCCAGAAGTTTTACTGCAGCAGACAATTCTATAGAATCTCCCTTGGAAGTCAAGCTCCAGCATGCAGTGTCCATAGCCTGCAAGGGTGTGCTAAATATTTTAACTTCCAGGCTGCAGCCACTCCAAGAAGCCCTTTTTAACTAACTCAGTCAGGAGTGCCGTTTGAACAAAACCCCCCAACACCAAGTCTCAGCATGAGGCCTCCGCGTTGAGAAAGACATTTTTTTACCTGAACTTACTCAACTCTTGTGAACCTGGTGAATGTCCGAAGAACCCCTAAAACCAGGGCATCGTGATGGCACAGTGGTTAGCACTGTGGCTTCACAGCGCCAGGATCCCAGGTTCGATTCCTGGCTTGGGTCACTGTCTGTGCGGAGTCTGTACATTCTCCCATGGTCTGCGTGGGTTTCCTCCGGGTGCTCCAGTTCCCTCCCACAAGTCCAGAAAGACGTGCTGTTAGGTAATTTGGACATTCTGAATTCACCCTCCGTGTACCATTATTAGTGTCACAAGTAGGCTTACATTAATACTACAATGAAGTTACTGTGAAAATCCCCCAGTCACCACACTCTGGCATCTGTTCCTGTACACTGAGGGAGAATTCGGAATGTCCAATTCACCTATCAAGCACGACTTGAGGGAGGAAACCGGAGCACCCGGAGGAAACCCACGCAGACACGGGGAGAACGTGCAGACTCCGCACAGGCAGTGACCCAAACCCCAATCGAACCTGGGACCCTGGTGCTGTGAAGCAACAGTGCTATCACTGTGCTATCATAACCGCCCTTATGTTACTCAGGTCTCAGTGAAAAATCAGAGAAAGCCTTTTGAGGGATCCTCTTACAGCTGCTACTTTAAACAGTTTTGACTGAGGCAACAGATAACAAAGAACAAAGAACAAAGAAATGTACAGCACAGGAACAGGCCCTTCGGCCCTCCAAGCCTGTGCCGACCCTGCTGCCCGACTAAACTACAATCTTCTACACTTCCTGGGTCTGTATCCCTCTATTCCTATCCTATTCATGTATTTGTCAAGATGCCCCTTAAATGTCACTATCGTCCCTGCTTCCACCACCTCCTCCGGTAGCGAGTTCCAGGCACCCACTACCCTCTGCGTAAAAAACTTGCCTCGTACATCTACTCTAAACCTTGCCCCTCTCACCTTAAACCTATGCCCCCTAGTAATTGACCCCTCTACCCTGGGGAAAAGCCTCTGACTATCCACTCTGTCTATGCCCCTCATAATTTTGTATACCTCTATCAGGTCTCCCCTCAACCTCCTTCGTTCCAGTGAGAACAAACCGAGTTTATTCAACCGCTCCTCATAACTAATGCCCTCCATACCAGGCAACATTCTGGTAAATCTCTTCTGCACCCTCTCTAAAGTCTCCACATCCTTCTGGTAGTGTGGCGACCAGAATTGAACACTATACTCCAAGTGTGGCCTAACTAAGGTTCTATACAGCTGCAACATGACTTGCCAATTCTTATACTCAATGCCCCGGCCAATGAAGGCAAGCATGCCGTATGCCTTCTTGACTACCTTCTCCACCTGTGTTGTCCCTTTCAATGACCTGTGGACCTGTACTCCTAGATCTCTTTGACTTTCAATACTCTTGAGGGTTCTACCATTCACTGTATATTCCCTACCTGCATTAGACCTTCCAAAATGCATGACCTCACATTTGTCCGGATTAAACTCCATCTGCCATCTCTCCGCCCAAGTCTCCAAACAATCTAAATCCTGCTGTATCCTCCGACAGTCCTCATCGCTATCCGCAATTCCACCAACCTTTGTGTCGTCTGCAAACTTACTAATCAGACCAGTTACATTTTCCTCCAAATCATTTATATATACTACAAAGAGCAAAGGTCCCAGCACTGATCCCTGTGGAACACCACTGGTCACAGCCCTCCAATTAGAAAAGCATCCTTCCATTGCTACTCTCTGCCTTCTGTGGCCTAGCCAGTTCTGTATCCACCTTGCCAGCTCACCCCTGATCCTGTGTTACTTCACCTTTTGTACTAGTCTACCATGAGGGACCTTGTCAAAGGCCTTACTGAAGTCCATATAGACAACATCCACTGCCCTACCTGCATCAATCATCTTAGTGACCTCCTCGAAAAACTCTATCAAGTTAGTGAGACACGACCTTCCCTTCACAAAACCGTGCTGCCTCTCACTAATACGTCCATTTGCTTCCAAATGGGGTTAGGAAAGAGTAAGTGAAAGTTTTTTAAAATAAATTTAGAATACCCAATTCATTTTTTCATGAAAACCCAATTCATGGCCAGTCCACCTAACCTGCACATCTTTGGGCTGTGGGGGCGAAACCCACGCAAACACGGGGAGAATGTGTAAATTCCACATGGACAGTGTCCCAGAGCCGGGATCGAACCTGGGACCTCGGCGCCGTGAGGTAGCAGTGCTGACCACTGTGCCACAGTGCTGCCCTCAAGGGTAAGTGAAAGTTACATTTTCACCCTACTGCCTGGACTACTCATAAGCATTCAGGCAGGGGTCTCTGATAAGAGGGTCTGATGGAGGGGTCTGATGGAGGGTCGTGGGGTGAGGGGGAGTTCTGGTTACTCTCATGCATGCGTGCTGTGGTGGGGTGACGTGTTATCCCCGTGGTGTCGGGGGGAGGGTGCTCCTACTTGTCAGCGGAGGGGGGGGGCGGTGGGGGGACAGGATTTGCATTGTGGGGGGTAAGGAGGGCCAGCCGCCGGACCTTGGTATTGGGCCACCTGCTCAAAATGACGACCCGATACTGGGACTCTGACAGAATCCTGGCAAGCAAGGGCGGCACGGTGGCGCAGTGGTTAGCACTGCTGCCTCACGGTGCCGAGGACTCGGGTTTGACCCGGCTCTGGGTCACTGTCCGTGTGGAGTTTGCACATTCCCCCCGTGTCTGCGTGGGTCTCACCCTCACAACATAAAAAGATGTGCACTGTAGGTGGATGGGCCACGCTAAATTGCCCCTTAATTGGAAAGAAAAGAATTGGGTCCTCTAAATTTATTTTAAAAAAGGATTCCTGCATGCGCTCCTCCATGCATATATTTGCGTGGAGAGGGAATCGCTCCTGGGTGCCAATTCTAGCCCCAGTGGGGACCAGGAGAGAACCTAGACTCCAGAATGGAGAATTCAGTCCAGTATTTCTTATAAAGCTTTGTGATTGAAAGGGGTGGCATTATGCAGCAGAATGTAGAGGAGGCCCTGGTGTAACACAAGCAGAGGAGGAGGGAAGGAGGGAACGAGGGAGGGGAGAAAATAAATGAAGCAGAGTTCCAGCCTAGAATACTGATGCAGCAGTCACTCATTGAGAATTGTTTGCAGTAGTTCCCAGCTGGGGCTCTGCACAATTCTGCTCTATTAACAAAATATAACATCACACAGAAGTACTGTACATTGCCAGCTCCTGCTGAAAGTTCATGGAATGAAGCACAAAAACAGGCCATTTGTAGCAACTGGTTTATGATAGTGCTTACTCTCCACAGAGCCACTTTCCTGCTTAATTACATCAGTCCGTCCAGTTCCTGTGTCCCTCCACCGTTCTCCTGTATGTCTGCATGATTTGTCAAGTCTCCTGCAACTATTCCTTGTGACAGAGAGTTTCACATTCTCACTGTTATCTTGCTAACATTTCATACACAAACATACCCCATCCCAACGTAAGTGGAATAAAATATTCCCAGGGCAGAATTACCACGGCAGGGCCATAAAATGCGACGAGCCATTCCAAAGTCAAATGACTTTGGCGGAACTGGAAGATCCTGCCATCGGGAGAGGCCGTAAAATCTTGTCCCAAATGTATGAGGTGATTTTGAAAACAATCTAGTGGCACGTATCTGATCCCAGCCACAGTTGTTCTCTGTTGATTCTATGTGCTGTTGTTCTTGATGGCATAAACCGACGCCTCTTTAAATTTCAGCTGACCATTTTGAACTGATGACAGTCGCCTTTCGATAAAACAGCTCCATATGTTCCTTCTCCTGCCATTTCCCAGGTGCTGACCTGAAACCTGCAAGGAAATACATATCACAGCGATGTGTGAGTCCTTGTTGTGATTCTCTAGAGGTGAACCCGAAGCCTGTTATTCTTGCTGCAGTGGTCAACTGTAACCTGGATATCTAGGCCTCAACTGCTTGAGACGTGTGTGTTTGTGTGTCTGTTTCTGTGTCTGTTTGTGTCTGTATGTTTGTATGCCTGTGTTTGTATATTTGTGTGTGTTTGTGTGTGTCTGTTTATGCTTGTGTGTATTTGTGCGCCTATGTGTGAATGTATATGTGTGCCTGTTTGTGTGCGTGTATGCTTGCGTATGTATTTGTGTGTGTGCATGTACCTGTTGCCGGGATTCTCCGTCCCAGTTGATACAAAAATACAGCAATTTTCGGGAACCTTGGACAACGAGAGATATTGTAGGCCTCGTCAAAAAGAAAAAGGAGGCATTTGTCAGGGCTAAAAGGCTGGGAACAGACGAAGCCTGCGTGGAATATAAGGAAAGTAGGAAGGAACTTAAGCAAGGAGTCAGGAGGGCTAGAAGGGGTCACGAAAAGTCATTGGAAATAGGGTTAAGGAAATCCCAAGGCTTTTTACACGTACATAAAAAGCAAGAGGGTAGCCAGGGAAAGGGTTGGCCCACTGAAGGATAGGCAAGGGAACCTATGTGTGGAGCCAGAGGAAATGGGCGAGGTACTAAATGAATACTTTGCATCAGTATTCACCAAAGAGAAGAAATTGGTAGATGTTGAGTCTGGAGAAGGGTGTGTAGATAGCCTGGGTCACATTGAGATCCAAAAAGACGAGGTGTTGGGTGTCTTAAAAAATATTAAGGTAGATAAGTCCACCAGGGCCTGATGGGATCTACCCCAGAATACTGAAGGAGGCTGGAGAGGAAATTGCTGAGGCCTTGACAGAAATCTTTGGATCCTCACTGTCTTCAGGTGATGTCCCGGAGGACTGGAGAATAGTCAATGTTGTTCCTCTGTTTAAGAAGGGTAGCAAGGATAATCCAGGGAACTACAGGCCGGTGAGCCTTACTTGAGTGGTAGGGAAATTATTGGAGAGAATTTTTCGAGGCAGGATCTAGTCCCATTTGGAAGCAAATGGACGTATTAGTGAGAGTTAGCATGGTTTTGTGAAGGGGAGGTCGTGTCTCACTAACTTGATAGAGATTTTCGAGGATGTCACTAAGATGATTGATGCAGGTAGGGCAGTGGATGATGTAGATATGGACTTAAGTAAGGCCTTTGACAAGGTCCCTCATGGTAGACTAGTACAAAAGGTGAAGTCACACGGGATCAGGGGTGAGCTGGCAAGGTGGATATAGAACTGGCTAGGTCATAGAAGGCAGAGAGTAGCAATGGAAGGATGCTTTTCTAATTGGAGGGCTGTGACCAGTGGTGTTCCACAGGGATCAGTGCTGGGACCTTTGCTCTTTGTAGTATATATAAATGATTTGGAGGAAAATGTAACTGGTCTGATTAGTAAGTTTGCAGACGACACAAAGGTTGGTGGAATTGCGGATAGCGATGAGGACTGTCAGAGGATACAGCAGGATTTAGATTGTTTGGAGACTTGGGTGGAGAGATGGCAGATGGAGTTTAATCCGGACAAATGTGAGGTCATGCATTTTGGAAGGTCTAATGCAGGTAGGGAATATACAATGAATGGTAGAACCCTCAAGAGTATTGAAAGTCAAAGAGATCTAGGAGTACAGGTCCACAGGTCACTGAAAGGGGCAACACAGGTGGAGAAGGTAGTCAAGAAGGCATATGGCATGCTTGCCTTCATTGGCCGGTGCATTGAGTATAAGAATTGGCAAGTCATGTTGCAGCTGTATAGAACCTTAGTTAGGCCACACTTGGAGTATAGTGTTCAATTCTGGTCGCCACACTACCAGAAGGATGTGGAGGCTTTAGAGAGGGTGCAGAAGAGATTTACCAAGATGTTGCCTGGTATGCAGGGCATTAGCTATGGGGAGCGGTTGAATAAACTCGGTTTGTTCTCACTGGAACGAAGGAGGTTGAGGGGCGACCTGATAGAGGTCTACAAAATTATGAGGGGCATAGACAGAGTGGATAGTCAGAGGCTTTTCCCCGGGGTAGAGGGGTCAATTACTAGGGGGCATAGGTTTAAGGTGAGAGGGGCAAGGTTTAGAGTAGATGTACGAGGCAAGTTTTTTACGCAGAGGGTAGTGGGTGCCTGGAACTCGCTACCGGAGGAGGTGGTGGAAGCAGGGACGATAGTGACATTTAAGGGGCATCTTGACAAATACATGAATCGGATGGGAATAGAGGGATACGGACCCAGGAAATGTAGAAGATTGTAGTTTAGTCGGGCAGCATGGTCGGCAGGGGCTTGGAGGCCGAAGGGCCTGTTCCTGTGCTGTACATTTCTTTGTTCTTTGTTCTTTGTTGACATCCGGAATGCGTTCCCCGATGGGACGTGGAATCGGGTGTGAGAGGAAAATCAGGACAGGCACCCAAACACGATGCTCTGATCCCAAATGGCGGTGGGAGCATGTAAATAAATGAAAATTGGTCTTAATGAACCACGCCTCCTCTACAAGGCACCCCCCCCCCCCTCCCCACACACACACACACACAGGGTCTCTTGTAAGAGGGAACTCTTCAGGGATCCCTGTAATAGAGGGATCACCCCAGTGGCCCCTGTAAGTGGGGGAACCCAGGGACCCATGTGATAGTAAGACACCCCCCAAGGGCCTCTGTAATAGTTGGACCTCCCCAAAGACCCCTGTAATAAGGTGACCCAGTCCCCTGGGACCCCTGTAAAGGAGCTCCCCCAGGGACCTTTGCAATAGGGAGACTCCCCCAGAGACAAATGTAATAGTAGGACACCTCCCAGGGGCCCCAGTAATAGTTGGACTCCCGCAGGTACCCATGTAATAGGGGGATGTAATTGAGCTTTGACAAAGAGTCATCGGACTCAAAACGTTAGCTCTTTTCTCTCCCTACAGATGCTGCCAGACCTGCTGAGATTTTCCAGCATTTTGTCTTTCATTTCAGATTCTAGCATCTGCAGTAATTTGCTTATATATAATAGGGGACCCCCCCACCCCCAGAAACACAGTAATATAGGGACCTATATTACACATTCCCCCAGGGACCCCCTGCATAAAGGGACTCCCCCCACAGACCAACCACGCACAGGCCAACGCCCCCCCACACACACACACAGAGCCCCTCCCAGAAATGAGGCCCCTGTCTGGAAGCTAGAGAGAAGTCTAGACAGAGACAGTGCAAGGAATTACAGCTGTAACACTTACCCTGAAGCTCCACTTGACCATTCCTGGAAAGAGAGCAGCTTGGACCTGCATCTGGTTCCCACAGATCCATTAGCTGCAAGTGATTCATAACTTTCTAGTAATGGTCTGTGATTGACATCTTGTACAAACCATCTGCAGCTTTGATACATTCATCTCCCTTCATGGTTCAATGGCCTGAATGGTGGTGAAATCACAATGTTTGTTAAATCACATGCTTGAGTGATTGGAATGCACTTAGTGCTTGGAATGCACATACCTCTCTTTGATGAGGTCAATGTTTACAAACATTGGTGTTTCATCTCTGAGGGGTCTCTCTATTTCAGGGGCCCCTGTGGATGGTCCCTCTAACACTGTGTTCACTGTGTGGGATCTCCCTATTACAGGGGTCCCCGTGGGGGGGTCCCCCTATTACAGGGGTCTACCTAGTACAGTGGTTCCTGTGTGGGGCTCCCTATTTCAGGGTCCCTGTGGGGGGGTCTCCCTATCACAGGGGTCCGGAGGGGTGGGCATGTCACTCCCATACGTGGGTGATAGGGGAGCACCCAGGCAATCTGGGGGTGAGGGGCTGCTATATGGTCCGGGGGTGGCCAGCCGCGAGACCTCGCTATTGGGCCGCACACTCAAGTTGGCAACCCAATAGCGGGATTTCCTGGGAATCCTTTATATTCCATGCCATGCAAAATTTGCATACCGTGGAACACTTAATTGCTTCCTGGTTTGCGTTCCCAGGGGATTGTAAACTGGTTGCAATTCAGTTCCGGATGGAGAACATTGTCTCCCAAATGAAGAATCCAGCCTTGTCTGTCTGTTTGAGTGTGCGTGTGTTTGTATGTCTGTCTGTGTATGTCTGTTTCTGTTGTGTATTTGTGTGTGTGCATTTATCTGTGTGTCTGATTGAGTGTGTGTCTGTGTCTGTTTGTGTGTGTATTTGTGTGCCTGTGCCTGTATATATGTGTGTGTCTGTTTGTGTCTCTACCTGTGCATGTAAGTATTTGTCTGTGTGTGTATTTGTGTGTCTGTGCATGTATGTGTGTGTCTGTTTGTGTGTTTGTGTGTCTGTGTGTGTATATATGTGTATGCGTTGGTGTGTCTGTATAAGTATTTATGTGTCTGTATTTGTGTGTGTGTCTGTCTATTTGTGTTTGTGTGTGTGTGTCTGTCTGCGTATGTATGTCTGTGTGTGTGTGCCTGTCTGTGTGTGCATGCGCGTGTGTGTGTCTGTCTGTCTGCTTGTGTGTCCAATTTCTGCAGAAGGATTCTCTTGCTTGTTGTATATTCAGCTGCAGGACCCCTGGGGGGGGGGAGGGGGAAACACATTTAATGACTTCAGTGTCTCTTCTGTTGAAGTGCCAGAGAATTCATTGGAAAATCAGCATGGAAATTCACCTTCATTGTTATTTAGAAAGGTTGTGTCAACATTTTAACACTGGAGTCTCCTGCAGATGTCTTTGAGACACTTATCAGTTTTATGGTGTACTACAATTGCGCATTACAGTGTGAAAACCCTACCCGCATTGCTGCTGATTGGTTGCAATACACTCATGAAAGCTTAATGCTTGCAAGGTGTTCAGTATTTCTGCAAAGAAAATGGTGAATGCTGCTGATAATAATAGTAAGAAGTCTTACACCAGGTTAAAGTCCAACAGATTTGTTCCAAACACTAGCTTTCGGAGCACTGCTCCTTCCTCAGGTGAATGAAGAGGTATGTTCCAGAAACATATATATATAGACAATGATCAATTATCCACATCATGGCTGATAATAATAGTTGTCTTCGAAGGACAGTACAATGCTTTACCTGAAGAACACCTTGGGCTGGTCTGGGCAGATGTTGTGTTTTTCTATTTGTTTTTCAGCACTTGTCATCTGTGCTTTACTTGGTGTTTCTTCCTCAAACTCACTATGCATGAATCTGTAATGGTGCTTGTGACCACTGGAGTGTATGACATAACCTTTAATGGTTCGCTATTCTCTGGGTGCCAGTAACAATGTCTACCCCACTTTTATATGCTCGAAGAAGTCCACACTGAGTAGTTCAAAGAAATGTAGTTTATTTGCAATAACTATTACAGGCGCACAGTGGTTGGCACTGTTGCTTCACAGCACCAGGGTCCCAGGTTCGATTCCCGTCATGGGCCACTGTCTGTGAGGAGTCTGCATGTTCTCCCCGTGTCTGCGTGGGCTTCCTCCGGGTGCTCCGGTTTCCTCCCACAAGTCCCGGAAGACGTGCTGTTAGGTGAATTGGACATTCTGAATTCTCCCTCCGTGTACCCAAACTGGCGCCAGAGTGTGGTGACGAGGGGATTTTCACAGTAACTTCATTGCAGTGTTAATGTAAGCCTACTTGTGGCAATAATAAAAATTATTATTATACATCACATGGTAGATCCCAACTGGGTCTAACTGGCTGGCTTTATACACCCTACAACTATACATTGTTTAGAGGTCCCCCACCCGCTTAGTTCATATTCCGCAAGGTTCATGGGGAAGTTAATTGTTCCCACCCCGTAAGACCATTGTGGGTTATAACACTCATGATGAGAAAAGCCCCACAGGTAGTATTTAATGTAGATGACAGGGATCTGACAACCGAAGAGCCAGTGAGAGATCCATGTCACCTTTTTCCGGGAAGGCCAGGCAAATTATGTGCCATTCAGGCACATAATTCAAGCCAGTAGTCGGTCTTACCTGACAATCGAAGACCCGAGATAGAAGTCCATACGACCATAAGACTTAGGAGCAGAATTAGGCCACTCGGCCCATCGAGGCTGCTGCGCCATTCAATCATGGCTGATATTTTTCTCATCCCCATTCTCCTGCCTTCTCCCCAGAACCCCTGATCCCCATATTGATCAAAAAGCCATCTATCTCTGTCTAAAAGACACCCAGTGATTTGGCCTCCACAGCCTTCTGCAGCAAAGAGTTCCACAGATTCACCACCCTCTGGCTGAAGAAATTCCTCCTCATCTGTTTTAAAAGATTGTCCCTTTAGTCTGAGATTGTGTCCTCTGCTTCTAGTTTTCCCCACAAGTGGAAACATCCTCTCCACGTCCACTCTATCCAGGCCACGCAGTATCCTGCAAGTTTCAATAAGAGCCCATTTCATCCTTCTAAACTCCAAAGAGTACAGACCCAGTGTCCTCAACCGTTCCTCAGATGACAAGCTCTTCATTCCAGGGATCATTCTTGTGAACCTCCTCTGGATCCTTTCCAAGGCCAGCACATCCTTCCATAGATACGGGGCCCAAAACTGCTCATAATACTCCAAATGGGGTCTGACCAGAGCCTTATATAGCCTCAGAAGTACATACCTGGTCTCGTATACTAGCCCTCGCGATATGAATGCTAACCTTGCATTTGCCTTCCTAACTGCCGACTAAACCTGCACGTTAACCTTAAGAGAATCATGAACAAGGACTCCCAAGTCCCTTTGTGTTTCTGATTTCCTAAGCATCTTCCCATTTAGAAAATAGTCTGTGTCTCCATTTCTCCTTCCAAAGTGCATAACCTCACACTTTTCCACATTGTATTCCATCTGCCACTTCTTTGCCCACTCTCCTAGTCTGTCCAAGTCCTTCTGCAGCCCGCCAGCTTCCTCAATACTACCTGCCCTTCTACAGATCTTTATATCATCTGCAAACTTAGCAACAGTACCTTCAATTCCTTCCTCCAGATCATTAATGTATATTGTGAAAAGTTGTGGTCCCAGCACCGACCCCTGAGGTACACCACCTGCCATCCTGAAAAAGGCCCCTTTATCCCCACTCTCTGCCTTCTGCCAGTCAGCCAATCCTCTATCCATGCCAGGATCTTACCCAGAACACCATGGGCTCTTAACTTATTTAACAGTCTCCTATGCGGCACCTTGTCAAAGGCCTTCTAGAAATCTAAATAAATCACATCCACTGATCCTCCTTTGTCTAATTTCCTTGTTACTTCCTCAAAGAACTCTAACAGATTTGTCAGACATGACCTCCGCTTGACGAAGCCGTGCTGACTCAGTCCTATTTTACCATGCACTTACAAATACTCCGCGATCTCATCTTTTATAATGGACTCTAAAATCTTACCAAAGACCGAAGTCAGGCTAACCGGCCTATAATTTCCTGTCTTCTGTCTCCCTCCCTTCTTAAACAGGGGTGTTACATTCACCACGTTCCAGTCCACTGGAACCCTCCCTGCCTCCACAATCTCCTGAGCTATCTCTTTTAGAAACCCAGGGTGTAGTCCATCCGGTCCAGGTGACTTATCCACCTTCAGACCTTTCAGTTTCCCCAGAACCTTCTCCTTAGTAATAGTCACTGCATTCACCTCTGTCCACTGGTTCTCCTGGAGCTCTGGCATCCCACTGGTGTCTTCCACCGTGAAGTCCAGCTTGCTGAGAGCTGCTGTCCCATCAGAGTCTGGTAACTCTATTGACCTGCAGCTCCACTAGGGAGGCAGTGGCTGCTGCTGGTAATACACCAACTGAAGTCTTAGTCAAGATGCGACCCAGGCACATATGAGTGATGGTGAATGGGGAATGGGGAGGTCGCATTGCAGTTTGCAAGGGCTGGGGAGAGTTGTTGGCTGTAAGGGCAGGGGTGTGGCTCTCAGAAGGTTCTCCCTTTCCCCATACTGCATCCCTCGATCAGTTAATTAGTGCTTATGAACGAGAGACTCATACCTCCCCCTCCTACATGAGTATGTAAGCAACCTGGCAAGGATTTGCTCTTTGTGCACTTTGTCCTTGCATGGCGAGCCCTCTGCCCACCATTGGGTCAATACCAGGGGAGGATGAGGACATTGAATCAGCATTAAATGCCCACTGAAGGGCCTCAGTTGGTGGTTGTGTATGAAGAGCATCCATGGGCCTTTGTGTCAGGGACTCGGGGTGAAGGCGGGAAGGTCCCTGGGTTCTCACCCCCTAACCCTCTTGCATGATTAAATGCCCACCCACCACCAAACCCGCCACAGGATAAAGCAACATATTCTGCCCTGTAAGTGGAGAAAAGCATTTATTGCTATGGCTTTAGGATGCAGAGCTTATCACTAATAATAAACTGATAATATATTGTCAGCCTTACTGCTGTTCCTATATAAGCAGTGTACAGTATATATGGAAAAAAATGAACAGACTGTATGGTATAATTATCTGCAATCTTCATGAAAATAACTCTAAATAACTCTGTGTTTCTATGATGCCATATAACTTCAGCTGCTATGAAAACTATCAGCATGTAAATAGCTCTTTATCTGATATACTTAATTGACTCTCTGTGAACTCAAGCCAGGAATTTAATTCTGGGGTACAGATTGCATTTACAAATGAGGATGGTGAAAGGCACGATAACCGAGTTACTGTTTGAGAGGTCTCTGACAGCAATCTGTTACTCTTATTAATAGCACGCCTGTGTGGTCTATAAAATGGCAGATATTGAATAGCCTCTCAGCCAGAATTGTGCACTCACAGCTTCTGTGGAAGAGACCCAGAGATTTTTCAGCGATGGCTGATCAGGAAAACCATAATATCACCAATTCTCTTTCTCCCATTTGCAGATGTTGGCACAAATGCAGATTCCGTATTTATAGTATCAACTGGGAGCTGAGCCAACAGAAAGTGTGTCTCAACATGTTGATTTTTTATTTAAAGTAACTATCAATTTTTTTTCCAGACAGGTGGCAAGAGGAATGTCTCAGGCAGATCCTGAGATCGGAGAATGGGAGGAGGGAGACAGGGGCACAAGTGGTAACTATAATTGTTTGCTATCATAGATCATAGATCATAGATCATAGATCATAGATCATAGATCATAGAATTTACAGTGCAGAAGGAGGCCATTCGGCCCATCGAGTCTGCACCGGCTCTTGGAAAGAGCACCCTACCCAAGGTCATCATCTCCACCCTATCCCCGTAACCCAGTAACCCCACCCAACACTAAGGGCAATTTTGGACACTAAGGGCAATTTAGCATGGCCAATCCACCTAACCTGCACATCTTTGGACTGTGGGAGGAAACCGGAGCACCCGGAGGAAACCCACGCACACACGGGGAGGATGTGCAGACTCCGCACAGACAGTGACCCAAGTCGGAATCGAACCTGGGACCCTGGAGCTGTGAAGCAATTGTGCTATCCACAAAGCTACCGTGCTGCCCCATAGCTGCTGCTATCGTCACTACTCCACCCTCATAGTGAACCAAGTAACAATAGAGACACCATCGGCTTGTCTGCAGAGCTGATGGAGTATTAGTAAATTCATTGGTCCAGTGAATGGAGATGGGGGGGTTCTAAAATTCAGCCAAGGACCCTGCTCCTGGTTGATTTTCACTGGCTCTTGTTGGGAAATGTTCACATATGGATATAATAATAATCTTTATTGTCACGGGTAGGCATACATTAACACTGCAATGAAGTTACTGTGAAAAGTCCCTAGTCGCCACATTCCGGTGCCTGTTCGGGTACACAGAGGGAGAATTCAGAATGTCGAAATTACCTAATAGCATGCCTTTCGGGACTTGAGGGAGAAACTGGAGCACCCGGAGGAAACCCATGCAGACACGGGGAGAACGTGCAGACTCCACACAGATAGTGACCCAAGGCGGGAATCAATCATGGGACCCTGGCGCTGTGAAGCAATAGTGCTAACCATTGTGCTACCATGCCGCCCGATATTGGATGAGGTGAAGACAAGTTCATGCTTTATTGTGATGTCTACCTACGAGTAAACTATTCTGCTGGCCGTCTCAGCCCACACATGAAGAATATTCACTTTGGTGAGATGTGTCTTCAAGAGAAAGAAGACAAATTGCAGAATCAGTTACGTCCCGCCTAGCTCCATTGACCTGTCTACAGTAACACAAATACATTAAGCGCACTTCCAAAACATCAGAGGGAAAATGTTAAAAGTTCTCTAAAAGTATTTCACCTCAATGTATGTTCTGTATTGCATTAAGTCGGCTAAAGAGAAAGTAATCCAGGCTCCACCCATGCAACATCATCTGTTGAGCTATACCAAGTCAAGCCTAATCTGATTGGTTAATTCTGGTTTAGTTTGAGAATAAAAGCCAGAGACATGGATAGTGACACATTCACCAAGTATGTTTTTCCATATTTGGTGCTGTGATACATGTACCTCTCTTCTCCATGGTATAAATAATGGAGCAATATGATTCTTATCTAGACACTGGTTTAAGCACTCATTATCAATAATTGCTTATGCTAACTGCACATTTCTATTTGGTTCTTTATAAAAGACCATCATCTATCAAATTGCTATTCCAACATTGGTATGCTCAAGCTGTCAGGAGTCGAATCAATGCCAGATTCATCAGCCGCATTCACAAGACAGCCCCGAACGTCACCCAAGCACAACGCAATGCCATCCGCGCTCTCAAGACCAACCGCAGCATCGTCATCAAACCAGCAGACAAAGGAGGGGCCACTGTCGTACTGAACAGAACGGACTACTGCAAAGAAGTATACCGACAACTGAACAACCAAGAACACTACAGACAGTTATCCGCAGATCCGACCAAGGAACACATCTGCCAACTTAACAGACTGATCAAGACCTTGGATCCAGATCTTCAGAGCACCCTACGTGCTCTCATCCCACGTACTCCCCGCATTGGAGATCTCTACTGCCTCCCAAAAATACATAAGGCCAACACACCAGGCCGCCCTATCGTTTCAGGCAATGGGACCTTGTGTGAGAACCTCTCTGGCTACATCGAGGGCATCTTGAAACCCATCGTACAAGGTACGCCCAGCTTCTGTCGCGACACGACGGACTTCCTACAGAAACTCAGCAACCATGGACCAGTTGAACCAGGAACATTCCTCGTCACAATGGACGTCTCGGCACTCTACACCAGCATCCCCCATGACGACGGCATTGCTGCAACAGCCTCAGTACTCAACACCGACAACTGCCAATCTCCAGACGCAATTTTGCAACTCATCCGCTTCATTCTGGATCACAACGTCTTCACCTTCGACAACAAGTTCTTCATCCAGACGCACGGAACAGCCATGGGGACCAAATCCGCACCCCAATATGCTAACATCTTCATGCACAAGTTTGAACAGGACCTACTCACCGCACAGGACCTATAACCGACGTTATACACCAGATACATCGATGACATTTTTTTCCTTTGGACTCACGGCGAAGAATCACTGAAACGACGACACGATGACATCAATAAGTTCCATCCAACCATCAGACTCACCATGGACTACTCTCCAAAATCAGTTGCATTCTTGGACACACTCGTCTCCATCAAGGACGGTCACCTCAGCACTTTGCTTTACCGCAAACCCACGGATAACCTCACGATGCTCCACTTTTCCAGCTTCCACCCTAAACACATTAAAGAAGCCATCCCCTATGGACAAGCTCTCCGTATACACAGGATCTGCTCAGACGAGGAGGAGCGTAACAGACATCTACAGACGTTGAAAGGTGCCCTCGTACGAACGGGATATGGCACTCGACTCATCGATCGACAGTTCCAACGCGCCACAGCGAAAAACCGCACCGACCTCCTCAGAAGACAAACATGGGACACAACCGACAGAATACCCTTCGTCGTCCAGTACTTCCCCGGAGCGGAGAAACTACGTCATCTTCTTCACAGCCTTCAACACGTCATTGATGACGATGAACATCTTGCCAAGGTCATCCCCACACCCCCACTACTTGCCTTCAAACAACCGCGCAACCTCAAACAAACCATTGTTTGCAGCAAACTACCCAGTCTTCAGAACAGTGACCACGACACCACACAACCCTGCCATGGCAATCTCTGCAAGACGTGCCAGATCATCGACATGGATACCACTATTACACGTGAGAACACCACCCACCAGGTACGCGGTACATACTCGTGCGACTCGGCCAACGTTGTCTACCTCATACGCTGCAGGAAAGGATGTCCCGAAGCGTGGTACATTGGCGAGACCATGCAGGCGCTGCGACAACGAATGAACGGACATCGCGCAACAATCACCAGGCAGGAATGTTCCCTTCCAGTCGGGGAACACTACAGCAGTCAAGGGCATTCAGCCTCTGATCTCCGGGTAAGCGTTTTCCAAGGCGGCCTTCAGGACGCGCGACAACGCAGAATCGCCGAGCAAAAACCTATAGCCAAGTTCCGCACACATGAGTGCGGCCTCAACCGGGACCTGGGATTCATGTCGCATTACATTCATCCCCCACCATCTGGCCTGCGAAATCCTACCAACTGTCCTGGCTTGATACAATTCACACCTCTTTAACCTGGGGTTACCCCATCTCTGGATCTGTAAAGATTTAATCACCTGCTAATGGTCGCATTCCAAGCATTGTTTGGCATCTTTGAATTTGTCTATATATGTGTTTCTGGAACATACCTCTTCATTCACCTGAGGAAGGAGCAGCGCTCTGAAAGCTAGTGACATCGAAACAAACCTGTTGGACTTTAACCTGGTGTTGTAAGACTTCGTACTGTGCTCACCCCAGTCCGACGCCGGCATCTCCACAATATTGGTCAAGTCACTTCACTGAAAGAGGATGGACATTGTTGGGATGCAGAAAATAGCTGCCGAGGCAGTCACGGACCCTTTGTCCGTGGATTCCATAAAACACTGCCACACCATCTCAACAGGACAAAGGGACATTTCAGAATAAAGAGGTATAAATACCCATATCCGAAAGTCACCCTTACTGCTTTCCCAACTTGAATGGGTCATTCTGAAATTAAGACGATGATCGAGCCCTGGCCCGGGGTGGGGGGGGGGGGGGGGGGGGGCTTTAAGAACCTGGAGGTTGTAAAAATCTTAAAAGTCTCTCAGAGTGATTGCAGTCCACCACTGCAAAACTTGACCTCCTGGTAAGGAAGCCACAAGATATCTACTTCATGAGAAGCTGGTGAGAAGGTAATCCTACAATGATCCCGATATTTGACACCAGCTATTTGAACTCTTTTAAACTACAGTTCAAAAGTGGAAAGGACTCCTTTCTTTACTGGTCCTTTAGCAACTGTTCTTCTACAATGAACCAGCCACATGGGGCTGGATTCTCCACTGACGGGATTCTCCATTTCTCCAGCAGTGCCACCATACCCATGGGTGGTGTGTGGCCACAATGGGAAATCCCATTGGCAGGTGATGGGAACGGAGACTCCTGCTGCTGAAGAGGGCGCACCGCCCAGGAAAATGCGGCTGGTAGACAGGGGAATCCCGCTCAGTGGCGGACCTACATTTTTGGGGCTTGAAGCTTGAACTGTTGTGGGGGCCACTTCGTAACCAGCAACGAGGTCTGGGTAACCACTGTTATCTTCTTCAATGGGGTTGTTCCACGATAGATCACCACAAACTTTAAAAAAATGTAACCACTACATCTCAGATTTTGATTAAAATTGCTGTACTGGATTATCTCACATGTCAAAGTCACTGGTGTGAATCAAAATTTCCTATGTTTTCGAGTTATGGGGGGATGAAAATTAGGGAAATGTTATATACATGCAGGATGCATCATAGGATGATGAACTAAAACATAGAAAAGACCACAGTCAATATAATCTTTTATTTTAGACACCTATGAGAATACATACTACATGAAGCACATTTTACAACTCTTTTTTCTGTTTTTTCTAGTATTCATATACAGATTCACGTACAGTTTTGTCATATGAGCGCTTCCTTGCAATGTCATTTTCTAGAGACAATATGCATAAAGAATTTAAGCGCTCTTCAGTCATGGTAGACCGAAATTTGTTCTTGATAAAGGATAGCTTTGAAAAATTCCTTTCTGCTTCACAGCTCGTGATAGGCATTGTCAAGTAGAGCTTAAGCACAGTAGTAATATTGGGGGACACTTCAATTAGGTGTTGCTCACAAATAAGCTGAAGAACTTCTGCGCATTGCATTTTAGATGGCGTGTTTTTTTCTGTGTTCTGGGATTTCCTAAGGTGCAAATATTCTTTGAACTGATAACACTCGTTTACTAATTTGTGGTCAATATCATCTTTGTAATACGATATTATAAGTTTAATACTGTCCTCATCAATTTCAGAATTGTTCACCAATTCTGAGAGGAACTTGAACCTTTTCGCAATCTGCTCATATGGGTCAATCCTCTTGCGTAACTGGATTATCAAGCAGTCAGAGAGTTGATATAGAACTTCTATCCTAAATTTGTCAGCTCCTCTCAAAGAAGCAATACCACTTGTTCCATCTGAAAATTTCCTTGTAACAATGCGTTTGGAAGCATCAGAATAACTTGAGGTGATATCTTCACACAAACCTTTTGCTTCTGATTCATAGTGTGCAATCCTATCGGCTGAATTTCCTCTGAGTTCTTTAACAAACGAAAGTAAAGATGATAGCAGAAGATAACCTTCAAATACATCAAAACCAGGGGTTTGGAGTTTCTTACTTGTTTTGTTGAAACGCTCCAGCACTTCTTCCCAAATGACTGTTAAAATAGCATATTCCAGCTTTACCAACTTGTGGTATAAATTGTTTGCATCTCGTTTACATTCAGGCTACTCTTCTGAGTCTTCAAAAATATGTTTGAGCGTTTGTAAAATACCCATATATCCATTTTTAATTGCCCGGACTGCTTCATGGTGTGCAGACCATCTAGTTACACTTAAGTTCTGATGTGTTAGGCAGGTCGGTTCGGTGTGGACTGCACTTGATGCAGCGATGCGAGAAACAGGCCTCTAACACTGTAGAAGATCCAACACGGTTTTATTGAATGATAGAACAAACATACATATTTAACTGTGGGTCGACATTATACTGAACTGACTGGAGACCTTGTACTAGCCTGACCAGACTTACTAGTTACCGCATGGTGTTTGCACTGTGCTAGCTGGTGGACTCTGACTGTCTCAGTGGCTGAATCCCGAGAGAGCGGGAAACCTAGTGCCCTCTGGCTTTAGAGTGGTGGTGTCCTGTCTGGTGATTGGCTGCACCGTGCCGTGTGCTCACTGGTCCTCCTGTGTGTCAATCACTGCCTGTCTGCACTTCATTATATACATGAGTGGATATTCTGACATCTCCCCTTTTTAAAAATAAATAAATTAAGGTGTGGATGCTTATAAATATATATATATATATATATATATATGTGCCTGACTATATACAGAAAGATGTCTAAACAAACGTATATACATAGGAAGGTTGCGATAGTGCAGATGCATGGCAAACAAAATGATATTTCCAGAGGTCCAATTGGTGAAGTCACAAAAATGCACAAAAGCTCAGTCTATAGATTTATAGACTGGTGTTGTAAGACTTCGTACTGTGCTCACCCCAGTCCGACGGCGGCATCTCCACAACATTGGTCAAGTCACTTCACTGAAAGAGGATGGACATTGTTGGGATGCAGAAAATAGCTGCCAAGGCAGTCACGGACCCTTTGTCCTTGGATTCCATAAAACACTGCCACACCATCTCAACAGGACAAAGGGACATTTCAGAATAAAGAGGTATAAATACCCATATCCGAAAGTCACTTTGTTCATGCGATGTGGTAATGGACCTGGACAGGGCATCTGCAACGATCACCTGGCGTGTAGATCAGTTCGAAGTTGTAGCGGCGTAGCTTTAGAAGAATACGCTGTAACCGAGGCGTCATGTCGTTTAAATCCTTCTGGATTATGTGGACTAGAGGCCTGTTGTCCGTCTCTACTATGAATTTCAGCAGGCCATAAACATAGTTGTGGAACTTGACTATTCCCTGTTAGGAGGCCCAGACACTCTTTCTCAATCTGAGTGTACCGTTGCTCAGTGGGCGTCATGGCCCTGGAGGCATACGCCACTGGAGCCCAGGATGCGGAGTCATCCCGCTGAAGGAGCACCGCCCCAATGCCGTCCTGGCTTGCATCAGTTGATATCTTGGTTTCCTTGGTTGGGTCGAAGAACGCGAGGACCGGGGCTGTCGTGAGTTTTGCTTTCAGCTCGCGCCATTCCTCTTCATGCGTGGGCAGCCACTGGAATTCCGTCAACTTTTTGATGAGATGGCAGAGGGCCATGGTGTGGGATGCCATATTGGGAATGAATTCCCCGAGGAAGTTGACCATTCTGAGCAAGGGGAGGACCGTCCTATTGTCCTCCGGGGTCTTCATGGCATTGATCGCCGAGACCTTGTCGGCGTTTGGACGTATGCCCTGCTGCGAGATGTGGTTACCTAGTAATTTGATCTCCAATTGACCAAATGAGCACTTGGCCCTGTTGAGCTGAAGACCATGTTCATGGATTCTTTCGAATACCTGCTTGAGGCGAGCGATGTGTTCCTGGGGCATTGTGGACCAGATAATGACATCGTCAACGTACACTCGCACCCCCTCGATGCCCTCCATCACCTGTTCCATGATGCGATGAAATACTTTGGAGGCAGACATGATGCCAAAAGGCATCCGGTTTTAGCAGGAACGACCAAACGAGGGGCGTCATTCTCCGCCGGCGGGAGTCTCCGTTTTGCCGGCGCCCGGGAGTTTCCCAACGGCGTGGGGCTGCCCCACAATGGGAAACCCCATTGACCGGCCGGTATTACGGAGACTCCCGCCGGCCGGTCGGGGCAGAAATGTGGCGGGGCGGGTAGGAGAATTTCGCTCGAGGTGTTGAACATGCACAACTTGCTACTGGGCGCGTCCAGTTGTATTTTCCCAAAACCGTTGGAGGCGTCGAGCTTAATAAAGAATTTGGCATGAGCCATCTCACTGGTCAACTCTTCTCGTTTTGGTATCGAGTAATGCTCCCTCATGATGTTTCGGTTTAGATCCTTAGGGTCAATGCAAATGCGAAGCTCCCCTGACAGCTTCTTGACGCAGACCATGGAGCTGACCCAGTATGTAGGCTCTGTAACCTTTGATATGATGCCCTGGTCTTGGAGGTCCTGTAATTGCTTCTTCAGACGATCCTTGTGGGGAGCTGGCACCCGGCGAGGTGCATGAATTACAGGGGTGGTGTTCGGCTTGAGCAGGATTTTGTATCGGTATGGGAGCGTGCCCATTGCATCGAACACGCTGTGGTACTGCGTGATGATGTCATCTATGTTGGCTTGCAAGTTTCCATCGGGCGAGGCCGTCGCCGGTGATGATGACATGGTGTGGACGCGTTGAACAAGGTTCAGGAGCTTGCAGGCACGAGCACCGAGCAGAGATGCTCTGTCAGGCCCGACAATTTTAAACCACAGCGTCACCTTGATCTCCTTATTGGATACCCCCAGTTGACACGAGCCACTGGCAGCTATGGCATTGCCATTGTAGTCAAGGAGCTGGCAGGCCGGTGGAAGAATGCTTGGTTTGGCGCGGATGGTGTCGAGGTCGGATTTTGAGATGAGGTTCGCCGATGCGCCAGTGTCCAGTTTGAACCGGATGCGGGCCTTGTTCACATTGAGGACAGCAGACCACTCGAAGTCGGGATCCACACTGAGGATCGAGAGGTGTTGCGTAGGTGTGGCGGACGGCAGTGCATGTGCAGTTATGATGCCCACCCAGTCTGGGGATTTGAGACACTCAGCATCAGGGTCTGTTGGGCTGTCGGGATCGTAATCTGGCATGCCTTGTTGTATTGAGTGGACACTTCTGCACCGCAGCTGGGATCGCTGGCTGCTGAGCGGTGGAGCAGATCTGCAAAAGGCTGCGTAGATGCCAAGCTTGCCACACTGTAGACACCGGTGTCCTTTTGCCGGACATTGCCGCTTTAAATGGGTGGAGCCACAATTCAGACACATCATGCGCCGACGTCAGCGCGTTCCGTGCGCCATCGCGCATGCGCAGTGCGATCGGTCGACGTACACACCTGCGCAGGCGGGTTGTCGGGCTCGTTGCCCCCGGGAAAAGCATGCGAAACGGCCACTCTCTTCGATGCTCAGGCCCTGCATTTGTGCAATGGCCGGCACCCGTTCCGCCTCGTGGGAGGCCAGCTTCACAGTTTCTGCCGCCCTGATGTAGGAGTAACGATTCTTAGCATGCTCATGGACAACGCACGTCTCGATAGTGACAGAGAGGGTCAACTGTTTCACTTTCAGGAGCTGCTGCCGAAGGGAGTCGGAGTGGACCCCGAAAACGATCTGATCCCGGATCATGGAATCAGCCGTCGAGTCATAGTTACATGACTGCGCTAGAATGTGGTGATGGGTGACGAAGGACTGAAAAGGTTCATCCATTCCCTGGAGCCTCTGCTGGAAAACGTACCGTTCAAAGCTCTCATTCACCTCAATGTCGCAGTGGCTATCAACCTTCAGCAGGACTGTTTTGAATTTTGTTTTGTCTTCGCCGTCAGCGCACGTGAGTGAGTTGTAGATGTGGATGGCGTGGTCCCCGCGGTGGAGAGAAACAGCGCGATCTTCCTGGCATCCCATGCTGCTTCGAGGTCGGAGGCCTCGATGTACCAGAGGAACTTTTGCTTGAAGAGCTTTCAATTTGCGCCGAGGTTGCCGGAGATGCGAAGCTGCGGAGGAGGCTGGATGTTTTCCATGTCACCGGATGGCTACTTGCTGGTCAATGCTGATTCACTCGAGGTAGGTCTGTCAATTTTCAGTATCACTCCGTGGTACCATGATGTGTTAGGCAGGTCGGTTCGGTGTGGACTGCACTTGATGCAGCGATGCGAAAAACAGACCTCTAACACTGTAGAAGATCCAACACGGTTTTATTGAACGATAGAGCTAACATACATATTTAACTGTGGGTCAACACAATACTGAACTGACTGGAGACCTTGTACTAGCCTGACCAGACTTACTAGCTACCGCATGGTGTTTGTACTGTGCTAGCTCGTGGACTCTGACTGTCTCAGTGGCTGGGTCCCGAGAGAGCGGGAAACCTAGTGCCCTCTGGCTTTATAGTGGTGGTGTCCTGTCTGGTGATTGGCTGCACCGTGTCGTGTGCTCACTGGTCCTCCTGTGTGTCAATCACTGCCTGTCTGCACTTCATTATACACATGCGTGGATATTATGACAAGCTCTTTAGAGAAAAATGTAGATTGCCCTGTGTGTTTAAAATCCCCCGTCTTTGTGGAGAGCCAGAAAAGAAAACATACAGCTCCTGCAAAATGCCAAAATAGTCAACAACTTCAGGTACAGTAGACACTGCCTTTTCTCCAACAAGGTTAAGTGAATGGGCTGCACATGGTACATCGTCTGCGTACCTGTTAATGTTTTTAAAGAGTGCTTGCAGCCCTTTCTCCGAGCCCTTCATGTTAGATGCATTATCGTAGGACTGACCACAGATATTTTATAGTGAAAGCTTATGTTCACCCAGGACTTCTAAATATAACATTTATTTTTGAGTAGGGGTAATTAAAATATTGTATCCTTATGAACACTTTATTGAAAAAAATTCTTGTCTAGATCGCTATCACGAGTGCTATCACGTTGAAAATTCACGTTAGCATTGTGATTGCCTTTTCAACGGCTCCCCTTTTTTGTTACGACATGTCATCTACTGTTTGTATTTCTGTCATAAATGTTAATAGTGTTTTAAATTATTTATAATTATTTTATATTAAATATATTTAGAATGAAACATCCTTAATTTGAACATTTTTTAATTTACGGCTAGCCTACATGATACTTGAATAACCTTTTAATTTTTATTTTAACTATCAATTTGTATTGAATTACACTACATTATTAATATTATTATTTTAAAAAAAAACCTTCTCATACAGTAGACCCAACATTTTTAAGCAATGTGGACTAAAGTCGCTTCTGGGGCCCCTCCGGGATTAGGAGCCCTGAAGCTTAAGCTTCATTAGTTTCATAACCCCCTGATCTAATAATAATAATCTTTATTATTGTCACAACCTTACATTAACATTGCAATGAAGTTACTGTTAAAAGCCACTTGTCGCCACATTCCGGCGCCTGTTCGGTTACACAGAGGGAGAATTCAGAATGCCCAATTCACCTAATAGCACGTCTTTTGGAACTTGTGGACAGACTGTACACATGGCCTGCCTCTGTGCCTTGGCACTGTATTAAAATAAGTTTAAAAGAATGATAAAACAAAAAGCATTCCTCTAGCCTTCACTTCGCTCAGCCCCACATGCTCGCTATGCCCATCCATGCCAAACTATGCCAAACTATACCAACCTATGTCCCTCATGCACCCCTCTGGGCCCCATACCAGCTGAATGCCCCCTAACCAACCCCCATTGTCCTTATAGCCTTTATGCAAATTAGTATCAACTCATGCCAACCCACCCACCACCATTTTCTCTTGCCACCCTCTACGCCAACTGACCTCGTATCTTTTGGACGGTTCCTTGACAGATTTGACACTTCCTGTATAGTTTTGACAGATTTAACACTTCCTGGACATCTTTGACAGAATTGGCATTCCCAGGATAGTTTTGGCAGCTCTGACAGCTTTGACACTTCCTGGATAGATTTGGATAGGTTTGAACGCTGGACAGCTCCTGAACAGTTTCTTGACAGCTAGACCAT
Source organism: Scyliorhinus torazame (assembly GCF_047496885.1). Lineage (NCBI taxonomy): Eukaryota > Metazoa > Chordata > Chondrichthyes > Carcharhiniformes > Scyliorhinidae > Scyliorhinus > Scyliorhinus torazame. Next base: position 167,267,621 of record NC_092721.1, on the reverse strand, counting down.
TCCTTCACAACTGGACAGCGCTGTGACAGTTCCATCACAGCTGGACAGTTCCTTGACACCTGCTCTGGGCTGGAGAGGAACTTGCAGTGGTAGGGGGAGGATCCCATTGTTGTGGTCCATGTAGGTACCAATGACATAGGTAAAACGACAAAGGAGGTTCTGCCTAGAGTTTGACAAGCTAGGCACTAAATTAAACACAGAACCTCTCGAGGTTATAATCTCTGGATTATTATTTGAGCTACATGCAAATTGGCATAGAGTACATAAAATTGGCCAGATAAATATGTGATCAAAGACTGGTATGGGAGAAGAGGGCTTTGGTTCATGGAACACTGAAGGGTGGATAAAGGGAGCATCCCAGTGAAGAAGAAGGATTCTAGGAAGGGGCTAAATTAACCATGGTTAACAAAGCAAGTTATGGATAGTATTAAACTGAAAGAAAAAACATACAATGTGGCAAAGATTAAGGGTAAATTGGAAGATTGGGAATGTTTTAAAAACCAACAAGAAATGACCAAAAAATAATAAATAGGGAGAAGGTAAACTATGAGGGTATACCAGCAAGTAATATAAAAATGGACAATAAGAGTATCTTTAAGTATATAAAAAGGAAGAGAGGGGGCAAAGTGAACATAGGCCCATTGCAGAATCAGATATGGGGAAATAATGATCAGGAACCTAAAACTTTTTGTCAATCTTTAAGTAGAAGATCCTAATAGCATTCCGAAATACTAAAGAATCAAGGGTCGTGGCCGTTGTGTGGGGGCATTGGTGGTGGTGGTGGTGGTGGTGGTGGGAGGGGGGGGTGGGGGGGGAGGGGGAATAAATACAATAACTGTCACAAAGGAAAAAATACAAAGGATACTAATGGGACTAAAGGCCAATAAGTCCCCTAGACCTGATTGGTTACATCCCAGGATATTAAAGGAAGTAGTAAATGTACTGGTAGTAATCTTTCAAGAATCGTTAAATTCTGGAAAATTCCCTGAGAATTGGAAAATTGCCCATGTCTCCTATTCAAATACGGAAAGAGAGAGACAAAAACAGGTAACTGTAGGCCACTTAGCTTGGCATCTGTCATTGGTAAAATGTTAGAGTCCATTATAAATGATGTAATAACGGAGCATTTATGGGGCAGCACGGTGGCGCAGTGGATAGCACTGCTGCCTCACGACACCGAGGTCCCAGGTTCAATCCTAGCTCTGGGTCACTGTCCGTGTGGAATTTGCACATTCTCCCCATGTTTGCATGGGTTCCGCCCCCACAACCCAAAGATGTGCAGGGTAGGTGGATTGTCCACGCTAAATTGCCCCTTAATTGGAAAAAAATGAATTGGGTACTCCAAATTTATTTTTAAAAACCAGAGCATTTAGAAATACATAGTAGAGTCAGCATGGCTTCATGAAGGGGAAATCACGCCTAACAACATCATTATAATTCTTTGAGGTGGTAATAAGCAGGGTAGATAAAGGGGAACAGGTTGATGTAATATATTTGGATTTCCAAAAAGTATTCAATAAGGTACCACACAAAAAGCTACTTAATAAGATAAGAACCCATGATTCTGTGGATAGTTTATTAGCAGGGATAGAGGATTGGCTGACTGATTGAAGACAGAGATTTGGGATAAGAGGAGCATTTTCTGGCTGGCAACTTATAACTAATAGAGTGCCACAGGGATCAGAGTTGGGGTCACAATTATTTACAATATACAATGTAATATTGCCAAATTTGCGGATGACACAAAAATAGGTGGGAAGGTAACACATATGGTCTACAGGGGGATATAGACAGGTAAAGTGAGTGGGTATAAACTTGCCAGATGGAATATAATATAGGAATATGTGAATTTATGCACTTTCGTAGGAAGAATAAAGGAGCTGAATATTATTTAAATGGAGAATGATTGCAGAAAACTGCAGCACAGAGGGACTTGGGAGTCCTCATGCATAAATTACATAAAGCTACCATGCTAGTTCCGCTGATAATAGAGAAGGCAAACTGAATATTGGCCTCTATTTCAAAACGAATGTGGTACATAAATGGGGAATTATTTCTGAAACTATACAAGGCACTTGTTAGACCACACCTGGAATAATGTGAATAGTTTTCGTCCCCTTGTCTAAGGAAGGATACACTGGCATTGGAGGCAGCCCAGAAAAGGTTCACTGGATTGATCCCAGGTATGGAGAGATTTCCATTTGAGGAGACGTTGGGTAGGTTGGGACTGTACTAATTGGAGTTAAGTTAAGGTGACCTTATTGAGACATACAAAATTCTCCGATGCTTTGACAGATGTTGAGAGGTTGTTTCCCCTTATGAGAGCGTCTAGGACCAGAGGGGATAATCTCAGAATAAGATAGAGATGGAGAGGAATTTCTTCTCTCAGAGGGTAGCAAATCTGTGGAATTTGTTACTTCAGAGGGGTGTAGAGGCTGGGTCATTAAGTATGTTCAAGGTTGAGATAGACAGATTATTAATCAGTAAGAGAATCAAGGGTTATGGGGATAAGGTGGGAAAGTGGAGTTGAGGATTATCATATCAGATTAGTCATGATCTCACTGAAAGATGGAGCAGGCGCGATAGGCTGAATGGTCTATTTCTGCTCCTATGTCTTGTGGTCTTATGGACAGTTGGAAAGGTCTTTGGCAGATCCTTGACGGTTGATAGTTTGGCAAAGTCAATGATTTTGTGCAAATAATGTTCACTTTTAACAATCTCAATAGGTGCCTTACCATTTTGAAATGGTCCCTCAATTCTCCCAAAGGGTGCCTTACTTCTTCTAAAGGTATACAGGGACACTATCCAAAGGAGCACTGTACCTCTCCAAAGGTTATTAAACACATCCACCAAGTTCCAACCTCCTCTTACCTGTTCAATTCTGCACACTCTGGATTCCACACTCCTGTTCTTCCAAAGTCTTCGCATACATGTTGTGGCTATGTTGAGCTCAAGCTCAACACTATATGGAAGGGAGTTGTGAAGGAACACATAGTAAGGTAGCCATGTTGGCCATCCTTTTTAAAGAAAGCCTCTCCAGCGTGGTGAAAATCCAAGTCGGTGAGTTTGAATCCCACATTAGTAAGTTGGGAAATTGAATTCAGTAAAACATATATTTGGGCTAACACCAGATGAACTGAATTGTTGTAACAATCCAACTGGGTCACTAAAGTACTTCAGGGAAGGAAACTTTCTATCTCTATTTTGTCTGACCTACACTTGACTGCAGTCAGTCTATGGTTGACTTTTAACGCCTTTGGTGTAGCTAGGGTGGGCAGTAAGTGTGGCCTTATCATTGTTGGCCAACTTCTGAGAATAGGATAAAAAGAGTGGAAAGAGGTGGAAAGAAGAGCTTAACTTGAAGGAAGTGGCCTACATCATTCTATTCGGTCTGCCAATAAATAATGATAATTTATTTATGAATGGAGTGCAGTGTTGTGCTAAAAGTTTTCAAAGCACCTAACACAAAAAAACTAATTTTTGAAGTGCTCAATTAAGCACATATGGGAGCACGTAATGCTCTTGGTTTAGTATCAGCCACAGTGTGGTGAAAAATCTGGTCCAGGAGCCCAAATGACCCTTTCCTTCAGACTTCAAGAACAGCATAGCAACCAGACAAGTACCTGGTAGTCACAATGCGACTCCTCACAGCTGTGTCTGGTGAGAGTCCATGTAGAACAAGATATTATAGAAGCAATGTATCATTATACCTCATGTGTAGCATGGGAATTGGGGAAATATTTTTCATATCTCCACATGTGTGAGATCTTAAAGATCTAAATTTGCCTACAAATTATATTTTTGACATGTGGCATGAATATCCTCACTAATTCATCTAATCTTAATTCAATTATGACTTTATAAGTCTCTAGTTGTTCATTTCCCCTCAGTTCTGAATATGTATATCATCTTACAGATAGAAATGAAATATCCTGCACTTATTATTGAACTGTGAACTGTACATTCTCACCAGAGACCTGTTAGAATAACCATTTGAATGGAGGTAAGCTTGGGACCATCTGTCAGCGAAGTTGATAGGCGGGATCAGACGCAAACTAAAACCTGTTAATTCTTTCTCCTACTATCTGTAATCAGTGTGATTTTGGAAAGGAAGCTGTCTGCAATGAAGTTACTGCCCACCTCACCACCCCAAGCCCAGCCCTTGAATATGTGGTCATATTTGAGTAACAGCAGAAAACCTTCATGGGTTTGAATAAAGAAGATTATTTATTCATGCATTCACCCCGAAAAACGAAACACTATGTGAATCATTCAGCACTCACAACCACACACACAAAGATACACGAGAAAAAATACAGGGCACTTTTACAAGTTGTAATGAAGAGAATAGTTGATAGTTTATGGGTGGCATGGTAGCACAGTGGTTAGCACAGTGCCAGGTTCCCAGGTTCGATTCCTGCTTGGGTCACTGTCTGTGCGGAGACTCCACGTTCACTCTGTGTCTGCGTGGCTTTCCTCCGGGTACTCCGGTTTCCTCCCACAGTCCAAAGACGTGCAGGTTAAGTGGATTGGCCATGATAAATTGCAATTAGTGACCAAAAAGGTTAGGACAGGTTATTGGGTTAGGGGGATAGGGTGGAAGTGAGGGCTTAAGTGGGTCGGTGCAGACTCGATGGGCCAAATGGCTGCCTTCTGCACTGTATGTTCTATGTTCTATGTTCTTTCAGGAGATTGACAAATTGACGTCTAGACGGTATTCTTTTGTACTGGATTTGCCGAGTTGGAGAATTTGCTCGCTCGGCAAACCCAACTTTCAAAGATGTCTACCCACAAGTCAGATTCTCAGTTGGGGGGAGGGGGTGGGGATGGTGACAGGGGGAGTTGGGTGGACAACCCCAGAAATAATGCGTAGGCTACCAGGTGTGGAGGTGGACTGGACCCATGCAGACACGGGGAGAACGTGCAGACTCCGCACAGACAGTGACCCAATGGGAAATTGAACCTGGGACCCTGGCGCTGTGAAGCCACAGTACTATGCACTTGTGCTACCATGCTGCCCTAAGCATCCGGAAGATGGTTCCTGACTGGGATGGGTCTGTTCAGAACAAAAGATAATGGCATTAAATAAAGCTTTGTGGGTAAAGCTTTGGAATAAAAAAGGGAGAGCCACATTGTAGCTGTTTATTATAGACCCCCAGATAGTCAGCGGAAAATTGAGGAGCAAATATGTACGCAATCTGCAGAAGAAGTGTAAAAATATTAATAGGGTAGTTATAGTGGGTGACTTTCCCAACATTAACTGAGATAGTCATTCTGTTAAGGCGTTAGATGGAACAGAGTTCATAAAATGTTTACGAGAGAACTTTTTAGCTCAACATGTGTAGGGTCCAACAAGGGATGGTGCAGTGCTGGACCTAATTCTGTGGAATGAAGCCGGTCAGGTGGTTAATGTGATGGTGGGGGAGCATTTTAGTGATCGCGACCACAACAGGGTGCAATCTAAGTTTGCTATGAATAAGAAAATAGACAAATTGCAGAAAAAGGTCTTGAATTGGGGGAGAGCAGACTTTAGTAAAATAAGGCAGGATCTGGCCAAGGTAGATTGGAACAGGTTACTGGTGGGGAGATCTACAGAAGAGCAGTGGGGGGTGTACAAAGGGGAAATGGGGAGGGTACAGGCCAAAATGTTCTTTCAAGGGTAATAGGAAGGAGTAACGAGCCCAGAAAACCATGAATGACCAGAGATATTCAGGATACAATGAGAAGGAAGAGAGAGGCTTTTAATAAGTACAAGGGGAGCAAATCAACAGAGATATTAGTCGGGTACAGAAAGTGCAGGATGGAGCTTAAGAAAGCAATTAGGAGAGCAAAGAGGATATATGAGAAATCGCTAGCTGGTAAAAGTAGGGAAAATCCTTGGATATTCTATAAGTATTGTTATGGGCCAGGGTTTAAAGAACCCCAAGGTGTATCATGGAGTTCCCCTGACCCACAACGTTTGCTAGATTATGGTACGGGGAGCACACGGCCCACTCTACAGGTGTGGTACAACAGAAATCAAAAAGTTTTTTTTAAAGCAAAACAATGTTTATTCTATGAACTCAAGTTAACCTTTTTAAAACATACAGTGAACATCTTAGCAACCATCAATTCAAATACAACCCCCAAAGAATACAACACTAAGTAATCCTTAAGCTTTCCTTTTAACATCCATAAGACATAAAAAACCTTTTAACAGAAGCACATCAGGTTTAAATTCACTACTGAGAGCAGTTATAACTCTGAATTCACTAAATGATCAAGAGATAGTCTTTACATGGCAGAGAGAACAACATTACACTTTCTCTGGCTGGCTGCAGCTCCAACACTAAAACGAAACCAAAAAAACACAGACACACCCAAGCTTTTCACAAAGTGAAACTAAAAAGCAGAGCCAGAGCTCAGCTCCACCCACATTCTGACATTACTGCAGTAACATGAGCAGACAAACATTTCTTAAAGTGATATTCTCATGACACCTCCCGCAAGAAAAAAAATAAACCATCAAATGCAGGATGGTTTCATTTTTCACCTTTTCACTATCCTTTAAGAAATGGACACAGTAAATATACTTTCTCATTTAAAAAAAAACCAACACACACAAACAGGTATAATAATATAGTCTATTATTGTTCTTCTTCCTCCAACTGAAATCCTTCTCAATTGAGTCTCTTTGAACAAGAAGGTCTCTACACGATCCATCCATTTCTCTATGCCTCGGCATGCCTCTTTAAAGTCAGATACTTTAGTTTAATCTGATCACAGAGTCCTTTGTAATTCTCCAACACAGGAGCATTGGTTAGCACAGCTTTCAGGCCGTCAAATGCCTGTTGAAACTCCGCTGTCCACTGAAAATATCGACGTTTCTTCAGCAAGTCCGTCAGTGGAGCAACCACGCTACAAACATTTTGCACAAATGTACGATCAAATCCACTCATGCCAAGAAATTGCTTTATTTCCCGTTGTGTCGAGGGTATTGGAAACTCCCCAATAACTTTTGGTTTCACATCCCATGGGACCATTCAACTGTCTCCGATTGTATGGCCAAGGAAAGTGACTTGGGCTTTTCCAAATTCACTTTTGACTCAGTTAATGACCAAACCCGCCTCCTGAAGTCGATCGAATAACTCCATCAGATGTTTTAAATGTTTGTTCCATGTCTGGCTGAAAATTACCAAATCGTCGATGTATACCGCACAATTGGGTAATCCTGAAACAACTTTGTTTTGTTAGTTAACCGTTGAAATGTGGCTGGGGCGTTTTTCATGCCAAATGGCTTAACCTTGAATTGGTAGATACCATCTGGAGTCACAAAAGCTGAAATCTCCTTCGCCCTTTCGAATAAAGGTACCTGCCAGTAACCTTTAAGTAAATCCAGTTTGGAAATAAAAGTTGATTGTCCCACTTTCTCAATACAATCCTCCAAACATGGGATAGGATAAGAGTCAGTTCTTTTAACTGCATTAACCTTTCTATAGTCCACACACAACCGTTGGGTACCGTCTGGTGTTGGTACTATCACTATGGTGAACTCCATTGGCTGCAACCCACTTCAATTATGTCATTTTTAAGCATACTCTCAATCTCTTTGTTAACCTGTGCCAATTTTAAAGGGTTAAGTCTATATGGATGTTGTTTGATTGGAACAGCATTTCCCACATCTACATCATGTATAGCCATTTTAGTACTTCCCAATTTATCTCCACAAACTTGCCCATCTGATATCAATAACTCTTTCAGGTCACGAAAGAAAAAATGCTGGAAAATCTCAGCAAGTCTGGCAGCATCTGTAGGGAGAGAAAAGAGCTAACGTTTCGAGTCCGATGACTCTTTGTCAAAGCTTTGACAAAGAGTCATCAGACTCGAAACGTTAGCTCTTTTCTCTCCCTACAGATGCTGCCAGACTTGCTGAGATTTTCCAGTATTTTCTCTTTCGTTTCAGATTCCAGCATCCGCAGTAATTTTCTTTTTCTCTTTCAGGTCAGTCTGTTGTTCCTCTGGAAGGTAACTCAACAATCTATCCCAATTTTTATGAACATCCTTGTTTTCCAATTTAATTTGAGTTATGCCAGATTCAAAGTCATCTGGATTTGGCTCGTCACTGAGTTAGAATCAATAAAGCTTCCTCCCTTTTCTCTCCTTCCTTTTCCAAATATCTTTTAAGCATATTCACATGGTGCGTTTTTCTCCGATCCGGCGTTCTTACCACATAATTCACCTCACTTAATTTCCTTTCAAACCTTGCTTTTAAAGGTTCACCTACCACTAGTAACAATACTAAAACTTTATCTCCAGTGGCAAAACTTCGAATTTTGGATTTCATGTTCGCTACCCGTCTCATCACATGTTGTGCAACTTTTAAATGTTGTCTAGTCAATTCACCTGCTCTATTTAATCGTTCCCTAAAATTTGACACGTGGTCCAATAATGTAAGTTTTGATTTCTCACTCACCAATTTTTCCTTAATCAATTTAAGTGTCCTCTTACCTCATGACCAAAAATTAGTTCAAAAGGACTGAATTTGGTTGACTCATTAGGTGCATCCCTAATTGAAAACAGGATAAATGGAATTCCTTTATCCCAATCCACTGGATAATCGTGACAATAAGCCCTCAACATTGTCTTTAATGTCTGATGCCTCCTTTCTAATGCTCCCTGCGATTCTGGATGGTACGCAGTTACTTAAATTGTTTTATTCCGAAGCTATCCATAACGTCTTTGAATAACATTGAGGTAAAACTCGATCCTTGATCCAATTGTATTTCTGTGGGTAGTCCATATCTAGTAAAGAATTTAAGTAACTCCTCCACAATATTTTGAGCTGTAATATTACGTACTGTGAAAAGATATTGGTTCCCACTGATCGTTTTAGGAAGCGATCCTATGCAGTCAATTAGGACCCTTGTAAAAGGTTCCTCAAATGCTGGAATGGGTATTAAGAGAGCTGGTTTTATCACTGCTTGAGGTTTCCCTATCACTTGACATGTGTGACATGATTGACGAAATTTAACTACATCTTTATGTAGTCTAGGCCAATAAAAATGTTTTTGTATTTTAGCTTGAGTTTTCCTTACGACCAAATGATCTCCCACTGGTACCTCATGTGTAACTCGCAACACCTCCTTTCTATACCCGACCGGCAATACTACTTGATGAACTTCTGCTCACTTTTCATCCGCCTGCATATGTAAAGATCTCCATTTTCTCATCAAGACATCACTTTTACGTCAATAACACTCTGGTGTACACTCAGATTCCTCTTCCGTATATGCTTTCTGATACATTCGTTATATTTCTACATCTTTCTGTTGTAACTCCACCAATTTTCCTGAACTAAAAATATCCACCTCATCCTCCACCTGTTCTTGTTCTTTTTCAACCATCTAATCAAAAATCGTTTCTGATAATTGCACTTCAACTTTATCTTCACTCTTTGATTTCTCCTCTTGTCTTAACCTGTGACTTTGCGACCTTGTTACTACACAATCCGGAAAAATCCCAGGATACTCGTCCTTCAAACACTTCAGTTGTCTGATTTTCCACTGGTTTATCAATCGCAGTAGGCATCACCCCCACCTGCGATCCAGCTATATCATTACCCCAGATAAACTGTATTCCTGGACAAGATAGTTTCTCTATTACTCCTACTACCACATCACCACTCTTCACTGGACTTTCCAACCTTCCCTTATATAATGGAACACTACTCTTTTGAGGTTGTTTTCGTTAGAGAGAAGAAGGTTAAGAGGAGACTTAATAGAGGCATACAAAATGATCAGAGGGTTAGATAGGGTGGACAGTGAGAGCCTTCTCCCGCGGATGGAAATGGCTAGCACGAGGGGACATAGCCTTAAACTGAGGGGTAATAGATATAGGACAGAGGTCAGGGGTAGGTTCTTTACGCAAAGAGTAGTGAGGCCGTGGAATGCCCTACCTGCTACAGTAGTGAACTCGCCAACATTGAGGGCATTTAAAAGTTTATTGGATAAACATATGGATGATAATGGTATAGTGTAGGTTAGATGGCTTTTGTTTTGGTGCAACATCGTGGGCCGAAGGGCCTGTACTGCGCTGTATTGTCCTATGTTCTTCTCACCCTGAATTCCACATATTACCACTTTTTCTGGCAATATTCTTCCCAAACTACATATCTCCTCATCTCTTACCATTAAAGAATGACTAGCTCCCGTATCTCTTAAAATTGTGATTTCTTTACCTGCTCCTCCTGATACATATGAGTAAACTTTACCCACACAAGTAAATTCTTTAAAGAGATCTGGCACCTTCTTATCAATCACCTTATGATCAGGCTGTACAATCGTTTGCACCTCCTTTGCTTCACTTGGGCTTTCCTTTACCAATTTAACAAACCCCACTGTCTTATCCTGTTTTACCATGTCAGCCTTCCCAGTGCTTTTCTTCAACCACCAACACTGTGACTTTCCATGACCTAGTTTATTACAGTGAAAATATTTGAACCTTTTCATTTCTTTCCCACCCTCCTGGATTTCTTTTTAATTTGAGGTACACTCTCCTTATTATCTCCCATCAGATCACCTTTGCCTCTACCACTTGAATATTTCTCATGTCCCCAGTTTTTATCCCTCACAGGCTGAAACTGATGTCGGAAACCAAGCTTTGATTTATGAACTAATTCATAATCATCTGCCATTTCGCTGCTAATCTCACAGTTTTAACCCTCTGCTCTTCCACATGAGTTCTCACTACATCAGGAATTGAATTTTTAAACTCCTCCAAAATTATAATTTCTCTGAGAGCTTCATACGTTTGGTCTATTTTCAAAGCCCTTATCCACCTAGCAAAATTATTCTGTTTGATCCTTTCAAACTCCATGTATGTTTGACCAAATTCTTACCTCAAATTTCTAAACCTTTGTCTGTAGACTTCAGGAACTAGTTTATATGCACCTAAAATGGATTTTTTCACCTCCTCATACGTCTCAGATACCTCCTCCGGTAGTGATGCAAACACTTCAATAGCCCTACCTACCAGCTTTGTTTGAATCAGTATTACCCACATGTCTTGTGGCCATTTCATTTGTTTAGTCACCTTCTCAAATGAAATGAAAAGGCTTCTACCTCCTTCTCATCAAACCTTGCAATGCTTGGACATATTTAAATAGATTCCCACCAAGCCTTTGACTTTGACGCTCTTTCTCTTTATCCTCTTCACTATCTTCAAACTGTACATTTCCCTTTAAATCCGCCAATTTTAACTGACTGTCATGTTTCATGTCCATTTTCCGAAGTTCAAACTCACTCTCTCTTTCTTTTTCCTTTCTATCTTTTTTGTATTCAAGTTGCTTTACTTCTTTCTCATGTTCCATTTGTTTAATTCGTAATTGATTTTTTGCCATTTCCAATGAGTCAAACTGTATCTCAGGCAATTTTAAATGCTTAACCACCACCATAATTCCCTCATCTTTTTGCATTTTGTCAGGTAATGGTAACTGCAATGTTTTTGCCAAATCTAACAGTCTGCTTTTAGTCTCTGTCTGTAAGGTACTGCGTGTGACCGTCTCCACCCCCAAAAACTGCAGCACCTCTGAAAGAGCCATTGTCCACAACACACTCCCTACTTAAACTGAAATACCACAACTGAAAAGCACCCACAATATGCTCACCCCGCACTGTCTTTAAGTTTACTAAGCCAATCCAATTGATAGACTTTTATCCCGGACGAGCCCCCAATTTGTTATGGGCCAGGGTTTAGAGAACTCCAAATGTATCATGGAGTTCACCTGACCCACAAATTTTACTAGATTGTGGTATGGGGAGCACACAGCCCACTCTACAGGTGTGGTACAACAGAAATCGAAAAGTTTTTTTTAAAGCAACACAACGATTATTCTATGAACTCAAGTTAACCTTTTTAAAACATACAGTGAACATCTTGGCAACCATCAATTCAAATACACCCCCCAAAGCATACAACACTAAGTAATCCTTAAGCTTTCCTTTTAACATCCATAAAACATTTAAAAAAACTTTTAACAGAAGCACATCAGGTTTAAATTCACTACTGAGAGTAGTTATCACTCTGAATTCACCAAATGATCAAGAGATGGGGCGGGATTCTCTGAACCCCAGCCGGATCGGAGAATCGCCGGGGGGCGATATAAATCCCGCTCCGCTGCCCCGCCACAGGCTGCCGAATTCTCCGGTGCTGTTTCTTTGGTGGGGGCGGAAATCACGCCGCTTCAGCCGGGGGCCGTTGGCAGCGACCCCCGGCGATTCTCCGCTCCTCGATGGGCCGAGCGGCCGTCCGTTTTCGGCCAGTCCGCCGGCTTAGATTACACCAAGTCCGTACCGGCGGGACCTGGCTCTGTGGGCGGCCTGCAGAATCCTCAGGGAGGGGGGAGCGCAGGGGGATCCGGCCCCGAGGGGGCCCCCCATGGTGGCCTGGCCCGCGATCGGGGCACACTAACCTGCGGGTGGGTATGTTCCGCGGGGGCACTCTTTCCCTCCACGCCGGCCTCTATAAGGCTCTACCATGGCCGGTGTGGAGAGGAAACCCCCTGCGCATGCGCAGAAAATACGCCAGCGGTTCTGCGCATGCGCCAGAAGACACTGGCGCTCTTGCGCATGCGGCAACTCGTGCTGGCCGGTGGAGGCCCTTCGCCGTCAGTTGGCATAGCGCCAACCCCCCCAGCGCTGGCCTAGCCCCCAAAGGTGCGGAGGATTCCGCACCTTCTGGGCAGCCCGTTGCCAGAGTGGTTAAAGCCACTCCTTGGCGCCGGTACGGCCTGCCCCGCCGGTTACCAGAGAATCCCGGCCATTGTCTTTACATGGCAGAGAGAACAACGTTACACCTTCGCTGGCTGGCTGCAGCTCCAACTCTAAAACAAAACCAAAAAAACACAGACACACCCAAGCTTTTCTCAAAATGAAACTATAAAACAGAACCAGAGCTCAGCTCCACCCACACTCTGACATCACTGCTGTAACATGAGCAGTCAAACATTTCTTAAAGTGACATTCTCATGACAGCATATCAATGGGAAGAGGACAACTCGAGAAAAAGTAGGGTCCATTAGAGCCCAAGGAGAGAATCTGTGGGTGGAGCCAGAGGACTTTAGTAGGGTGTTAAATGCATATTTCACATCTGTCTTCACCCAAGAGAATGAGGAGGCAGATATGGAACTCGGCAAGGGAGACTGTGAGGTTAGTGAGCAAGTTGTCATAGGGAGGGATAAGGTAGTGGAGGTGTGGACAGGTTTAAAAGCGGAAAAATCTCCAGGTCCGGAGGAATTCTGTCCCAGGTTACTGTGGGAGGCGAGGAAGGAGATTGCAGGGGCCCTGATCCAAATTTTTAAGTGTTTTCTGGCCACAGGAGAGGTGCCAGAGGACTGCAGAATGGTGAATGTGGTCCCACTTTTTAAGAAAAGCTGTGGGGATAAGCCAGGGAACTACAGGCCAGTGAGTCTCATGACAGTGGTGGGGAAACTAATGGAAAAAATTCTGAAGGAGAGAATCTATCTCCACTTGGAGAGGCAAGGTTTGATCAGGAATAGTCAGCATGACTTTGTCAGAGGGATGTCATGCCTAACAAATTTGATTGAATTTTTTGAGCACGTGACTAAGTGTGTACATGAGGGTAGTGCACATGATGTAGTTTACATGGTTTTCAGCAAAGCATTTGACAAAGTCACACATGGGAGACTTATAAAGAAGGCAAATGCACATGGTATACAGGGGAACTTGGTAAGTTGGATTCAAAACTGGCTGAGCTGTAGGAAACAGAAGGTGATGACAGACGGCTGCTTTAGTGACTGGAAGCCAGTACCCATTGGCGTACCACAGGGATCTGGGCTGGGTCTCTTATTATTCGTCATTTACATAAATGACATGGATGACTATGTGGGAGTAGGATCAGTAAGTTTGCAGATGAGACAAAGATAGGTGAGTGGTTAACAGTGAGGCTGAGAGTCTTGTGTTACAGGAAGATATAGACGGGATGGTCAAATGAGCAGAAAAGTGGCAGATGGAATTTAATCCATAAAGTGTGAGATGTTACACTTTGGAAGGAGCAATTTGACAAAGAAATATTCAATGAATGGGACCACACTGGGAAATCCTGAGGAACAAAAAAACCTTGGCGTATTTGTAAGTAGATCTTTGAAGGCAGAAGGGCAGGTTAATAGGGTGGTGAAAAAGGCATATGGTATGCTTGCCTTTATCAATTGTAGCATAGATTACAAAAGCAAGGAAGTCGTGCTGGAGTTATATAGAACATTGGTGAGGCAACAGCTGGAGTACTGTGTGCAGTTCTGGTCGCCATATTATAGGAAGAGTGTGATTGCACCGGAGGAGGTGCAGAGGCGATTCACCAGGGATTTGCCTGGGATGGAACATTTAAGTTATGAAGAGAGGTTGGATGGCTTGGATTATTTTCCCTGGAGCAGAGAAGACTGAGGGGTGGCCAGATTGAGGTGTACAAAATTATGAGGGTCATGGACAGGGTGGATTGGGAACAGCTATTCCCCATAATTGAAGGGGCAATTGCAAGGGGACACAAACTCAAGGTGAGGGGAGGGAAGTTCAGAGGGGATTTGAGGAAACACTTTTTTACCCAGAGGGTGTTGATGGTCTGGAATGCACTGCCTGGGAGGCTGTAGAGGCGGGTTGCCTCACATACTTTAAGAAGTACCTCGATGAGCACTTGACACGTCTTAACATTTGAGGCTGTGGACCAAGTGCTGGGATTAAGATTGGCAGATCATGGGCTGTATTCTCCGAGCCTCCGCGCCAAAGTTGCGATTGGCGTGGGGGCGGAGAAGGGGCGTTTATGCTGAAATCCTGTCCGACACCGCTCCCGCGGTCCCCGGAGTATCGCTCAGGAGTCTCTCTCGCGCGACAAATGCGGCTCGGGTAGGTAGCCATTGACAGAGGCCCCCCCCCCCCCACAATTCTCCGAGGAAAACTGGCCAAGTTCCCGACGGTGTGGTTCTAACCACCTTTCTGCTGTCGGGAACGGCTGGTGGTGGCTGCAGCCTCAGTCCGCGGCCGCCCGGGTTGGGGGGGTGGGGGGGGAGATCGATCACCGGGGAGGCCTCATGGATGATCGGGCATCACAGACCCGTGTCACGCGCGATCTCGGGGGGGTCTACATTTCTGGTGCCGTTCCACGGTCCGAATCCGCCATGTCTCACAGGGCAGCTGCTACCGACTGGAAGTGCTGGGCCACGTATCTGCAGCCAGAGTTGCGAAGAGCATTCGGGGCCCTGCTAGCCCCTTGCAGGTAGGAGAATCACTCAGGACTTAGCCCCATTGTTGGAGAATCCCACCCAGGGTGCCTTTCATGCGGCGGTGCAGACTCGATGGGCTGAAGGGCCTTTTCTGCACTGTATTTTTCTGTGATTCTGTAATACTATGTGTAATAACCTGCACAGGACTCATCCACCTGGGGATGATTGTTCCCCATCTTCAATTGGACTGAGTTAACCCAGCACTAGCATAAAAGGCAGGCAGCTGTAGAGCCAGCTAAAAAGGAATGAGGACCCGGTGAAAGGGAACCGGGCCCTGTGTATGTATGATGCTGTTGCTGAAATAAAGGACTTTTCAGAAGCTCGTTGGACTCCCCTGGCTTTATCACACTATGATTACCTCTAACCCCCAGGGTGAAACTAAAATAGGTGGAACGAGTATATATTGTTTTGCAACGGTTGTTAACATTCACTCCTCTGATTATCAAGCAGCTCACACCAGCCCACAAAACGTTACGCTAAGTTAACAATATAATAATGTTTTTTAAATTAGATAAGGTTCTTGCATCCAAATCGTTCTGACAAATTACAATTACACACTCCTATTTATTTCAGAAGAGTGCTGGTTATTATTTGTCTTAGTTTCTTATTCCACTACACCTACAGTGAAGTTTTGCAGAAAGCAACCTCACTTTCAAGGAGAATTCCCACTTTAAATAGGCCTCTGGGCAACCCACTGTAAATTGAGCACGGGCAGTAGATGGATTTCTCAAAAGGTCAAGTTATGCTATGGCAGAGGGGTTAAAATACCTTTGGCCTGTTTTTGGTTGCAACGCATGACTTGGAATTGACACTGAGGGTGAGATTTTAATTAATCCAAAACCCAGAAATAGAAGTGGGCCCATACATTCATTCATTGAGAATTGATTCAGTGTTAAAACTGAGTTCTGGGTTATGTCAGCAGATGGCCTCCTTTCTGAATACCCAGATATCAGATGCATTTAATTTAATACTCAAACACAATAGGATCATATTAGCCACGCAAAGGATTAATTTCATAGAATCATAGAATCATAGAATTTACAGTGCAGAAGGAGGCCATTCAGCCCATTTAGTCTGCACTAGCCCTTAGAAAGAACACCCTTCCTAAGCCCATACTACCACCTTATCCCTGTAACCCCACCTAACCTTTTTTGGACACTAAGGGTAATTTAGCATGGCCAATCCACTTAACCTGCACATCTTTGGACTGTGGGAGGAAACTGGAGCACCCGGAAGAAACCCGCGCAGACACGGGGAGAACGTGCAGACTCCGCACAGACAGTGACCCAAGCCAGGAATTCAAGCTGTGAAGCAACTGTGCTAACCACTCTGCTACCGTGCTGCCACAAAGGTGTGTTTCCTTTGTTACAACAGTGATTACACTTGAAAAATACTTAATTGGTTGTAAAATACTTTGAGATGTCTGACCTTCATAAAAACATTATATAAATGCAAGTCTTTCTTTGATAATTTGTAATATACCCCTTCCACAAGCATTCACTCCCTTCATTACCGATGCACTGTATCAGCCATGTGTACCATCTACAAGATGCACTGTAGAAACTCACCACGGCTCCTTAGACATCACCTTCCAAACCCACGAGCACTACCATTTGAAAGGACAAGGGCAGCAGACACATGGGAACATCACCAGCAGGAAATTCCCCTCCAGGTCACTCAACATCCTGACTTGGAAATATATCGCCGTTGCTTCACTGTCGCTGGGCCAAAATCCTGGAACTCCCTCCTTAACTGCACTGTGGGTGTACTGATACCTCAGGGACTGCAACAGTTCAAGAAGGCAGCTCGCCACCACCTTCTCGAGGGCAATTAGGGATGGGGGATAAATGCAGGCCGAGCCAGCGACATCCATATCCCGTATTTTAATATTTTGAAAATTATAGGCTACTCGAATTACATTTAGTGATTTTGAAAGGACTGAATGGAATGTATAATTGAATAGGATTATAAAGGTTCATGTGTTTCTTTTTTGCACGACATCCTAGAATTTAAGTCAAACAGGAAATCCAAAAAAATGGAAGTTTCCCATTTCCCCAGTGGAAATTCTCTTCCCGTCTCAAGAAGCGTTGTTACATATATCAGCAACTTGATACACTGCAAAGTTGACAATTGAATTGTTAAAGATTCTTTGAGGCGATTCTACAGGTGGAAATCACATTTTGTTTTCTCAGAACTTCAGCATGACAGAAAGCGATTAACGGTTTTAAAAGCAGAGAATATAGCTTGGGCAGATTTTCTTTAATCAGTAGGAAAGTCCCCTGGCTGTCTGGATTCAGACGTTTCCTGCCAAAACTTATACAAATACTCAAAAGTTTTTCTTGGGTCAGAAAATTACATCAAACATGCAAAATCCCATTTTGCCGGTTAACTTTTGAATCTTGCATTTGCAATCCAAGAGCTTTGGAGTCTTCAGAGTCCACTTATGTTTCTCGGGAGGAGAATTATTCAGGGGCTGGAAGGTATCTAAACATTGGGCATTAAATCAAATTAATCACTTCATTTTATTTTACACAAAGGTTTTTGAGGAAAGCCAAACCCTTTGATTGGATTTGGTTTCATCGTGATTATCGTACAGTAAAATAAATTGATTTCCTTATTTGTTTGGACCAATCTTTGATTCTCAAGAATAAACTGTTCAGCTTTCGGGATAATTTTTCTCCTTTATTTAATCATTGATATGATAAAACTACTTTGACTGTCTTTGTTAAATTATATCCATTGAGTCATGGGCACTAAAATGTGACCATCGGGAATATCAATTAGAAAAAAAGTAGGCATGTCTTTTAGTTGATATTTTGGGAACTATTATATATTTGATTTGATTTATTGTCACATATTCCGAAGTACAGTGAAACATATTTTTCTGCGGCTGAGGGAACATACACAGTAGACAAAAAGAATAATCAACAGAGAACATTGACAAATGGTACATCGACAATCGATATACATAAAGAGCCCAAGATTTTATGGCTGGGATATAGATGTGGGCTGACCAGAAGTCCCGTTTGGTCTCGACTGACTGTTCCACATTTGTTGCTTGTGTCCCAGGGATAGAGTAGATATTTTGAGGAAAGTTTGGTGCAGTAGTTGTTGTTTATTCTATTGAACAATGCTGTTGACATAGGCGAGATATCCCCGCGACTGACGCAAATCGCACCACGCCGCCCCGACGCCGGCACGCGATTCTCTGCAGAGAGAAATCGTAAAAATGCCGAGTCCCGCCGGCGCTGTCCACACCTGCGCTCAGTCAGCGGGAATTCGGTGTGGAAGGGTCGGGGGGTGGCCTGTGGGGGGGAGGGGGGTCCGACCCCGGGGGGGGCCTCTGATGTGGCCTGACCCGCGATCGGGGCCACCGATCGGCGGGCCGGCCTCTCTGGCTGGAGGCCTCGTTTCTTCCGCTCCGGCCCCTGTAGTCCAGCGCCATGTTTCATCAGGGCCAGCGTGTTGAAGGAAGCCACTGCGCATGCGTGCGTTGGCGCCGGTGCCACTGCGCATGCGCGGATCCCGTGGCACCCAGTTCACGCCGGGATCAGCAGCTGGAGCGTCGTGAACCGCTCCAGTGCCGTGCTGGCCCCCTGTCGGGGCCTGAATTGCTGATCCTGAGGCTGTGTTGACGCCGTCGAGAAATGCAACGACGTTTCCGACGGCATCAACACTTAGCCTCAGGATCACAGAATCCCACCCAGGGTAACCAGTTTATGCACAATAATTTAATGCAAGATACAATGAAATTATCTGTTCTGATGAGATTGAGGGACAGTCTGAATATTGGTCAGGACATAAAGATCTTCTCTGCTGTTCTTTAAAACAAGTCCAGGGGACGTTTTATGTGCCCTGGTCCACGTTCTTTATTGTCACAAGTAGGCTTACGTTGCAATGAAGTTACTGTGAAAAGCCCCTAGTCGCCACACTCAGGCGCCAGTTCAGATACACAGAGGGAGAATTCACAACACCCAAGTTACCTAACAGCACGTCCTTCAGGACTTGTGGGAGGAAACCGGAGCACCCGGAGGAAACCCATGCAGACACAGGGAAAATGTGCAGACTCCGCACAGACAGTGACCCAAGCCAGGGATCGAACCTGGGACCCTGGTGCTGTGAACCATGTCACATACAGGCCTCAGCACCATTAGCAAGAGGACATTTGTGTTGAATTTCTATAACCCAGCCCCCACCCACCAAATTTTTACTTCCAGACTTTTAAAAAGAAAAGTTGAGATTTATATGTTTTTTTGGGGGAAGAGGAAAACGCAGCAAGAATTTTTGTTTCTGGATCGAATGAATAAATTGTCAGATTTATGAAGGCAGGGTAAAATTACATGACATTGCTGACATTGCATTCTCCAGTAATTAATGCCAGAAGGTAGGGCCCACCACAGTTTCTAAAGCGCAAAATAAATAACCAATAAAGATTATCTCTGTTTGACCATTGGATTTGCTTTTCATCTGCCCCAAAATCCAAATATTCAAATCCAAAAGGCAAAGAAATATCTCAAATACTTTCAGTTTAAAAATGTTAATATTTCCAATAAACTGAAATGTTTTGTCACTGCAAAGCTGTCACTGGTGGGGTTCTGATCACTCTTAATTTGAGAAATTGTGCCTGAGAGTACTGTGTGGCAACTGTTGGATTTACATCGCTGATGAATGGTGACAGGGAACCATCCAAGGTAAGGCTGCTGTCATCTATGAAACATATTCCAAGACTCCTCAATTGTTAATGTAATCAGTGTGCACACCAATAAATAGCATCAGGTTCCCTGATCAAGATCACAGAGCTGACCCATGGATGCCCTTTACTAACAGGGTTAACTTGGGGTGCAGTTAACATTGAACGGTTTTATTAATGCAATATGTATGTCCAGCATTTAAGCTGCTTGTAAATGCAAAGTAATACTCAGAAGGGTTGAAGGCACAAGTGTGTTATATAAAGGTAAGAGTGCTAAATTAAGAACATGTATGCATGTAATTCTGTGAATGATGTGCCTTGTACAGGCCTTGAAATAAAAACCAGCGAGGAAGTGCCGGTGCCGAACTCTGCCTTTATTAAGTAAAATATGGGGGTGAGTACGGAGGCTGGCAGGTGATGACCATTGTGCTGGCTCGCTGCTCTCACCACCGCTGCTTTTGCTCAGGAGGGACCCAGGTGGGATCTGACAAACCACCTGGCTCAATTAATAGGCTCGTTGATCTTATTAACCTGCTTGTTGTTAGTTTGGAAGTTTTGTGGAGGAACACAGGTGACATGATGGATCAGGACCAGTTGTGAAGTGGAAGGAGGTAGCATCACAGCCAGAAGCCAGCTATGGCTGTATCATTCAATTAGCTAGGCCCATCACGGCTGATAGCATCATTTAACCACTCACTCACAGGTAACATAGGGTGAGTAGTGTGGGCGGAGCCAGTGGTCTGGATTTGTTCGGTCAGTGGAAAGGGTTGTGACCCTCCAGCGGTCATGGGGCTTTAAGAGAGGATGGCGTGGATCTAGTAATCATTGTGAGTGCAGCTGATCCAAAACAAAGCAATAGCTGCACCTGGGATTAACTTATTCAGAGATCGAGATGAATAGTAATCAACATCCTCTGGAGAAAATGCAGAACTCTGGGCAAGAGGAGGGTGGAGGAGATGAACAATGGGCAGGAAGGTAATGGACACCATAGCCTCAGCATTGAGTATACCACTGAAGAAGAAGCTACCTGAACATATCAGAGAATCAATATTGTATCTATCTGGGCAATGGTCACTGAGATTTGGAATTCAGAAGGATGAGGGGGAATCTGATTGAAACACATGAAATTATGAAGCAAATAATTAAGATAGAAGCAGGGAGGTTGTCTCCACTGGCGGGTGAAACTGGAATGGGGGCATAACCTCAAAAAGAGGGAATTGATTTAGGACTGAGTTGAAGAGGAACTTCTTCACCCAAAGAGTTGTAAATCTGTGGAATTCCCTGCCCAGTGAAACTGTTGAGGCTACCTCGTTGAATGTTTTTAAGGCAAAGATAGATAGATTTAAATTAAATCTTTACAAGATGCTTAATATCAGATCATATCAATTTCACTAGGACCCTTCTTTCCTGGTCCTCGTTACTACAGAATATAGCCCTCACAAACTATAAACCACACAAAGCCCTTATAAGCTCAAAGCGATAAAAGTGGTAAATACTTACCTGACTTTTCCCACTACTTACCGATCAGCTCTCTTCCTTGTAGCCTCTACTGCTGCTGCAAGGTAAGACCACTCTCTGAAGATTTAACAAGATAGAATCAAAGAAGAAAATCTAAAAGCATCATTTTCCCCTCTGCACCGAATTCCCATTGTGCTCCATATTCCTGACACCCACATTCACTCTTTCTGTGTCTCACTCAGGATAAACTCCCTCCCACTGCTCTTGCTTTACTTTCTCAGAAGCAATTTTATTTTGAAAAAAATGTTGCTTCTCCACGCATATACGCATGCAAACAGACCTAATATAGTGGATCATTTTCCCTCACATTTGCATCAAGAATCACTTACGCACACTTAGGGAGAATATCACAGCTGTACTGCGGGAGGACACCTCAGAGGGCAGCGAGGCCATATGGGTAGAGATCAGGAATAAGGAGGGTGCAATCACAATGTTGGGGGTTTACTACAGACCTCCCAACAGCCAGCGGGAAATAGAGGAGCAGATAGGTAGACAGATTTTGGAAAGGAGTAAAAGCAACAGGGTTGTTGTGATGGGAGACTTTAACTTCCCCAATATTGACTGGGACTCACTTAGTCCTAGGGGCTTGGACAGGGCAGAGTTTGTAAGGAGCATCCAGGAGGGCTTCTTAAAGCAATATGTAGATAGTCCAACTAGAGAAGGGGCTGTACTGGACCTGGAATTGGGGAATGAGCCCGGCCAGATGGTAGAAATTTCAGTAGGGGAGCATTTCGGGAACAGTGACCAAAATTCAGTAAGTTTTAAAGTGCTGGTGGACATGGGTGAGAGTGGACCTAGGGTGAATGTGCTAAATTGGGAGAAGGCTAATTATAACAATATTAGGTGGGAACTGAAGAACATAGATTGGGGGCAGATGTTTGAGGGCAAATCAACATCTGACATGTGGGAGGCTTTCAAATGTCAGTTGAAAGGAATTCAGGACTGGTATGTTCCTGTGAGGAAGAAGGATAAATATGGCAAATTTCAGGAACCTTGGATAACAAGAGATATAGTAGGCCTCGTCAAAAAGAAAAAGGAGGCATTTGTCAGGACTAGAAGGCTGGAAACAGACGAAGCTTGTGTGGAATATAAGAAAAGTAGGAAGGAACTTAAGCAAGGAATCAGGAGGGCTAAAGGGGGTCATGAAAAGTCATTGGCATATAGGGTTAAGGAAAATCCCAAGGCTTTTTACACGTACATAAAAAGCAAGAGGGTAGCCAGGAAAAGGGTTGGCCCACTGAAGGACAGGGGAGGGAATCTATGTATGGAGCCAGAGGAAATCGGCGAGGTACGAAATGAATACTTTGCATCAGTATTTACCAAAGAGAAGGAATTGGTGGATGTTGAGTCTGGAGAAGGGTGTGTAGATAGCCTGGGTCACATTGAGATCCAAAAATCCGAGGTATTGGGTGTCTTGAAAAATATTAAGGTGGATAAGTCCCCAGAGCCTAATGGGATCTACCCCAGAATACTGAAGGAGGCAAACGAGGAAATTGTTGGGGCCTTGACAGAAATCTTTGGTTCCTCACTGTCTTCAGGTAATGTCCCGGAGGACTGGAGAATAACCAATGTTGTTCCTGTGTTTAAGAAGGATAGCAAGGATAATCCAGGGAACTCCAGGCCAGTGAGCCTTACATCAGTGGTAGGGAAATTACTGGAGAGAATTCTTCGAGGCAGGATCTACTCCCATTTGGAAGCAAGTAGTTGTATTAGCGAGAGGCAGCATGGTTTTGTGAAGGGGAAGTCGTGTCTCACTAACTTGATAGAGTTTTTCATGGAGGTCGCAAAGATGATTGATGCAGGTAGGGCAGTGGATGTTGTCTATATGGACTTCAGTAAGGCCTTTGACAAGGTCCCTCATGGCAGACTAGTACAAAAGGTGAAGTCACACGGGATCAGAAGTGAGCTGGCAAGATGGATACGGAACTGGCTCGGTCATAGAAGGCAGAGAGTAGCAATGGAAGGGTGCTTTTCTGATTGGAGGGCTGCGACTGGTGGTTTTCCGCAGGGATCAGTGCTGGGACCTTTGCTGTTTGCAGAGGAAAATGTAACTGGTCTGATTAGTAAGGTTACGGACGACACAAAGGTTGGTGAAATTGCGGATAGCGTTGAGGACTGTCAGAGGATGCAGCAGGATTTAGATCGTTTGGAGACTTGGGCGGCGAGATGGCAGATGGAGCTTAATCTGGACAAATGTGAGGTAATGCATTTTGGAAGGTCGAATGCAGGTAGGGATTATACAGTGAATGGTAGAACCCTCAAGAGTATTGACAGTCAGAGAGATCTAGGTGTACAGGTCCACAGGTCACTGAAAGGGGCAACACAGGTGGCGAAGGTAGTCAAGAAGGCATACGGCCTGCTTGCCTTCATTGGCTGGGGCATTGAGTATAAAAATTGGCAAGTCATGTTGCAGCTGTATAGAACCTTAGTTAGGCCACACTTGGCGTATCGTGTTCAATTCTGGTCGTCACACTACCAGAAGGATGTGGTGGCTTTAGAGAGGGTGCAGAAGAGATTTACCAGGATGTTGCCTGGTATGGAGGGCATTAGCTATGAGGAGAGGTTGAATAAATTTGGTTTGTTCTCACTGGAAGGAAGGAGGTTGAGGGGCGATCTGATAGAGGTCTTCAAAAGTATCAGGGGCATAGACAGAGTGGATAGTCAGAGACTTTTTCCCAGGGTAGAGGGGTCAATTACTAGGGGGCATAGGTTTAAGGTGCGAGGGGCAAGGTTTAGAGGAGATGTACGAGGTAAGGTTTTTACACAGAGGGTAGTGGGTGCCTGGAACTCGCTGCCGGAGGATGTGGTGGAAACAGGGACGATGGTGACATTTAAGGGGCATCTTGACAAATACATGAATAGGATGGGAATAGAGGGATACGGACCCCGGAAGTGTTGAAGATTTTAGTTTAGACAGGCATCATGGTCGGCGCAGGCTTGGAGGGCTGAAGGGCCTGTTCCTGTGCTGTACTTTTCTTTGTTCTTTGTTCATAAACACTGATATTTTGTAAACAGTGTCACTTAGTTATCAATGTTGATTAAGCATATGCATAATGAACATCTGCCTGAAACGGATGACAAAACTATTTGCAGTAATTGCTTTTCGACATGCTTCTCTTTGTCTTTTTCTGTTAATGTTTACTACACAAGGAAAGTTGTACTTTACTGTACAGTGCATTATTAGTGGAATGTGTCTTTTTCTGCAAGAGGAAAAGCATTCAGGTTGTGTCATGTCTAAGGAAAGTAGTCTTCTTCAATGTCTTGTCTCAGTGAGAGCCTTTATTGTACTGCCTTAAGATGTCTGCCTCCAGAGGTAGCCTCCTGGCATAGTCACATAACTACAGAAAAGCAGATGTATCAATCAGACTGATTACATTTCAAAACCCAAACATAGGTAGTGAAAAAATGTTACTGTTAATTAAGTTTTGTGCCACCAACTAAGAGCAAGGACTGGCTGGTAAAGGACACTTCGTACACTGCTAAATAATACAAAAGCAGAAATATGATTGCAGCATAATAAGGTAAGGTAAAGTCGCCATAGTCCCAGATGACCATAAGCTGTTTTCCCCTTTGAGGGGGAGAGCTGACTGGTGGTGATTTAACCTGAGGACCACCACACCCAGGTGAGGGGCAAGGTTTAGAAGGGGGGCCTTCATGAATAACCTCTGCAGCATATTATTCATACAGCATAATACTTCACTGTTAACGCCAGAACAATTAAAAATGTCAATCATTTGGCTGAATTTTCCTGTCAAAATAATGGTGGCATTATCCGTGTTCTTTGTTTTTGTATGTGCAATTTAGACAGCAAATTCTGAGCACGCCTGATTTGATATTAAATATAAAAATTGAACAGGCGGAGATGGTGATGTAGTGGTAATGTCACTGGACTAGTTATCCAGAGGCCTAGGCTAATGTTCTCAGACAAGGTTCAAATCCCACCATGGCAGTTGATGAAATTTAATAATTTTGATAACTCTGTAATGTAAAGCCGCTCTTAATAATGGTGGCCTATCATGCAAGAGGAGGTTTAGCAAATCAAAGGGAAGCAACAAGGAAATAGAACAGGCTAGTGATTTGGGTAATGATACCCTGAGGGTGGCAGGAAGGGAAAAGAGTAAAAACTTAATAGTGCTATGGAGCATAAGGCCAGGGATTATAAAAATAATAAAAAGACATAATTAAAGGCTCTGTATCTGAGTGAGCGCAGCATTTCTAACAAAATGGTGAATTATTCCACAGATAGAACTAAATATGTATGACCTGATAACCATCAAGGGGACATGGGGCGGGATTCTCTGAGGCTAAGTGTTGACGCCGTCATAAACGCCGTCGCATTTCACGACAGCGTCAACATGCCCTCAGGAGCAGCGATTCTGACTCGTACAGGGGGCCAGCACGGCACTGGGGCGACCCACGCCGCACCAGCTGCCGATGCTGGCGTCAAATGGGCACCGCGGGTCTGTCCATGCGCACTGTGACTGGCACCAATGCACGCATGCACAGTTGTTCCCTTCTCTGCGCCGGCCCCGACACAACATGGCGTAGGGCTACAGGGGCTGGCGCGGAGCAAAAGAGGCCCCCAGCCCGAGAGGCCGGCCCGCTGATCGGTAGGCCCCGATCGCGGGCCAGGCCACAGTGGGGGCCCCTCCCAGGGTCGGACCCCCCTCCCCCCAAGCAGGCCGCCCCCGGATGCATGCACGCCGAGGTCCCGCCAGGTAAGACCACACATGGACGGCGCAGGCGGGGCTCAGATTTGTTTGTGCGGCCGCTCGGCCCATCCCGGGCAGAGAATCGGCGGGGGGGGTCCCGTGCCGACCGCGCTGGCGCCAATGGCGCCGATTCTCTTCTCTCTGGAGATTCGCATCCGGCCCAGCGATTCTCCAGCCCGGCGTGGGCTGAGAGAATCCTGCTCATGGTTTCAGAGTGATGAAGGCAGGGACCTGAATATTAAAGGGTATTTGATATTATGGAACTGTGGTGGGGTAGCTCTATTCATTAAGGATGTCATTAGTTAAGTTGTGAGTTGACCTTAGCTCAAAAGAGCAAGCTGTAGAATAATTTGGGAAGAGATAGGAAAGGTAAAAGGTCACTTGTGGGAGTAGTTAATCAGCCCCATAACAATAGTTTCAGTCGGACAGTGAATACAGGAAGAAATTAGTGGGGTGTGTAAGTAAGGCACTGCAATAAACATGGGTGACTTTACTCCACATGTAAATGTAGCAAATCAGGTTGGCAAAGGTAGCCTTTAAAATGAGTTCACAGAGTGTATTCTGAACAATTTTTTAGAGCAGTACATTTTCGAACCAACCAGAGTGCAGGGTATTCTGGACCTGGTAATGAGAATTGAGACAGAATTAATTAAAAACCATATGATAAAGGAGTCTCTAGGAGACGGAGATCATAATGTGATATAACATGGGTAAAGTGTTGGTCCAAGACAGGTGAATTAGACCTAAATATAGGTAACTATAATGGTAGGAAAGGAGATTTGGCTGAAGTGAATTGGGAAAATAGTTAAAAGGTAGGACATAGAGATGCAATGGCAGACTTTTAAGGAGAAAGAAAGACTCTTTGAGAAGAATTTGTCATCAAGGTCTGAATAAGGAAGTTAAGGATAGTATCAAATTGAAACAGTCGAGAAATCAACAAGCATAACCCTAAAGGCAGGTCAGTAGATTGGTTAGTTTTGAGGATCAGCAAATAATGGCTGAAATAATTAAGAATGGGAAAGAAGAGTATGCGATAAAGCTAGCCGGTAATATAAAACCAGATATTAAGGACTGGATTCTCCAGTCCCCCAGCTGCATATTTCTCCGTAGCGGGAGGCGGCACTCCATTTGCTGATGACGGGATTCTTTGTTCCCGCCACTGTTAATGGCATTTCCCATTGAAGCTGCCCCACGCCACCGGGAAACCCACGGGTGAGGGTTCATTGCCGGCGGGAACAGAGAATCCCACTGCTAGCGAACTGCTGGAGAATCCCGGTTACTGCTTTTCTACAAGTATTTAAATAGGAAAGGAGTAAATAAAACGAGTGTTGGTCCTCTAGAGAGTGAGTATCCAACAATAAAGAACATCAGAATTTGATCGGAGTCAACATGGGTATGTGAAATGAAATCACGTTGAACTAATTTATTGGTGTTTATGAGGCAGTCGCAAGCAAGGTGGATAAAGGGGAAACTGCAGATGGGGCATACTTGGATTTTCAAAAGGCATTCGACAAGGTAAGATTGGATTATGTGGGACAGAATTTTACGTCTCTCTGTCGGCAGCTTTATAGGTGGAGGATAGTCATAGAATTCTTGAATGGCCTTACCAATGGGTTTGTATCAGCCTTCCTGACCTCACTGCAGTTTTACAGTAGAATGATTGAGGCATAGGCTAGCCCCCCTCTGATCCCCCCTCCACCACAATCAGCATAATCCACCCCCTCTCCCACCACCCACTGCCCTTATCCCAATTGAAGCCCTTAAGTAGCCAATTAAGGTCTTTTTAACTCACAGCCTCAATTTTCAGGCTGGCGAGAGGAGTTTAGGGGCAGCGGGAAAGCTGAAAAAGTGACTCTGTTCAAGTCTCAGGAAGGCCCATTCCTACCTGCCTGGCCCCACTTCCCCTTCTTGCCCCGAGATCCCAAAATTGGACCTGGCCCTGGATTCCCAGGGCTTAGACTCTGGGGATTCCTTGCAGTCCCTGCCCTGGCCATTATAGCTTCATGCACTGCTGGGACTAGAGCGTTACCAGCCAGTTAGATTGGCTGGCAACTGTCTGAGGCGTGTCTTCCTCCTGAGCATTAAGTGACTGCGGAGAAGGTAATATTGGCATTGCATGTGGCCTTCTCCTTGAGATGGAGTGAAGGGAAACTCTCCTCTCTGAAAGATCTTGACCATGGGATAGGGAGTAACATACTGGCACGGATAAACGTTTGGTTAGCTGACAGGAAACAGAGAGGAGGGATAAATGGGCGTTTTTCAGTTTGGCAAGCTGTAACTAGTACAGTGACACAAGGGCCTATGCTGGAGCATCAACCGTTTACGATTTACATCAACGGTTTGGATGAAGGAACCAAATGTATGGTAGCTTAATTTGCCAATAACACCATGGTAGGTAGGACAGTAAGTTGTCAAGAGGAAGTAGAGAGTCTGCAAAGAGATGTTGGCAGGTTAAGTGGGCAAAAAAGTGGCAGATGGAGTATAAAGTGGGTAAGTATGAACATTGCACTTTGGCAGGAAGAATAGGATAACAATATTTAAATTAAGAGAGATTGCAAAACTTGGTGATATGGAAGGATCTGGGTGTCCTGGTACATGAATCACAAAAGGTTGGTGTGCAGCTCCAGCACAGTGATCTGGAAGGCAAATGGAATGTTGACGTTTATGAAGAAAGGTCAAGCAGGTTGGGCCTATACCCTTTGGAGTTTAGGAGAATGAGAGGTGATCTCATTGAAATGTACAAGGTCCTGAGGAGACCTGACCTGATAGATACCAGGAGGATATTTGTTGTAGAGACTAGAACTGGGGCACACAGTTTAAGAATAAGATGCCTACCATTTAATATGGAGATGAAGAGAATATTTTTCTCTCCGAGGGTTATTAGTCTGTGGAATTCCCTTCCCCAGAAAGCAATGGAGGTTGGGTCATTGAATTTATTCAAGGCTGCATTAGGTTGGTTTTTGATAGAAAATGGAGTCCAGGGTTATGGCCGGTAGACACAAAAGTGGAGTTGACATTACAACCACATCAACCATGATCTTACTGAATGGCAGAGTGTGTTCAATGGGCTGAATTGCCTACTCTTTCTCCTCAGCTCTATATTCCTATGAGTCGATCATCGATTATTATGAAAACCCATCTGGTTCACTAATGTTCTTTAGGGAAGGAATTTGACGATCTTTATCTGTTCTGGCCGACATGTGACTCCAGATCCACTGTAATGTGGTTGACTCTATACTGTCCTCTGAAACGGCGTAGCAAATCAGTTGAAGGGCAATTAGGGGTCAGCAACAACTCTCAGATCACACAAAAATTTTTTTTAAAAACTGGCGCTCCTATCTTCTAACTCTGCGGTGCTCATTAGGGATTTTTCAATCTGATTGGTTAAGGAGGCAGACAGCTGCTTGTTCTGCTCACTCAGGTCCAAGGTACCCTGTAAAGGGTTCTGCATAGCATTGGTATGCTGCTGACAACAACTTGCTGTGCAAAAGCCCCTAGAAAGTCTATGCGCAAATACAATTCTAACGATGGCACATTAACATTGCGCATACATATCCCTTCCATGGAACTTATTACTATCTAAATGTGCTGCGATTCAGACACACATTTTGTCTTTATTTTATAATGAAGAAGAAATACTGAAAACAGGCCATTTTTAAAATTAATTTTGCGGGATGCGGGCATCGCTGGCTGGGCTTTTTGCCCATCTCTAGTTGTCCTTTAGAAGTGGTGGTGAGTTGCCTTGTCGAAATGTTGCAGCCCCTGAAGTTTAGGTAATCCTCAGTGCTGCTAGGGAGGGAGTTCCAGGATTTTGACCCAGCGACATTGAAGGAATAGCGATATATTTCCAAGTCAGGGTGGTGAGTAACTTGGAAGGCACCTCCAGGTGGTGGGGTTCCCAGGTATCTGCTACCCTTCTCCTTCTCGATGGCAGTGGTAATGGGTTTGGAAGGTGCTGTCAAAGGAACCTTGGTGAGGTCCTGCAGTGTATCTTGTGGAAGGTACAAATAGCTGCGACTGTTTGTCGGTGGTGGAGGGTTTGAATGTTTGTGGAAGGGGTGCCAAACAAGTGGGCTGCTTTGTCCTGGATGGTGTCGAGCTTCTTGACTGTTGTTGGAGCTGCTCTCATCCAGGCAAAAGGAGGGTATTTCATTACACTCCTGATTTGTGCCTTGTAGGTGGTGGACAGGCTTTGGGGGGTCAGGAGGTGAGTTACTTGCCACAGGGTTCCTAGCCCTTGACCTTCTCTGGCACCACACTAATTATATGGCTCATCCAGTTCAGTTTCTGGTCAATGGTAATCCCCAGGATGTTGATAGTGAGGGATTCAGTAATAGCACTGCCATTGAATGTCAAAGGGTGATGGTTAGATCCTCATTCTGTGCTACCAAAACATACCTTCATAAGTAACAAAAGCTGTGAGATATCAGCTTCGCAGTAGTGTCTGAAAATAACTCCTCAGCACGATGACGCCAGTTTGAAGGGGACGGAGCATGGCGGACAAGTGTCAAACTCGCGCCGGCCCCGATTTCGGCATGGGAATCCATTCTCCGCCCGATTGCCAAACACAATTTTGGCATTGGACTACGGAGATTCCAGCCCTATATGCTTTTGAGACTTGGACAACCTCCAGCAGGCACCTCAAAGCACTTGAGAAGTAACACAAATGCCGCCTTTGCAAGGTTTTCCAAATCCAGCGATGAGAAAAGTGGTCTAACAACAATGTCCTCGCCCAAGCCAAGGTGCCCATAAGCTTGACTGACACCGCAACAACACAGTGAGCATGAAGTCAACAGACACACACTGAACAATCGAATATAACTGATGACTAGTTTAAAGGGCTGAAATTAATCAGGAAGCAAGTAGCAATTGCTAACTTCCATCATTCATTTCATCCCAAATTACTGTGGGAAAGCCCTTGGGGCTGGTGGGGTTGGCAATTATAATGTGTCAGATCTCATTACCAGCTTTTCTAACTGGGAGTTTAATATGTAACTGTGTGTACAAGTCTTCCAAGCTCAAAGAACCAGCTGAGAAGACAGCGAAGACGAGCTAGGAGGCTGAACAAGTGGAAGGGTGAGAAATCCTTTAAATGCTGAAGACTCACACCTGTTTTATTGTCTCGGTGAATGGCTATGCCTCACAGGGCATGTTCTGAGGGTGTGCTTCATAGTTTTGGATTGCAACTGCTCTCGAGGTCAGTTCAGCTACTTTGGACTTTAGTTCATTTGTTCTCCTGAGCTCCTGCCCAGTGATGCCTTTGCAAGGTTCTTCCAATCCAGTGGTGAGAAAGGTGGCCCAACAGCAGTGTCCTCATCCAAGCCAAGATGCCCAGCAACAAGTTGCTAATCACTCCTAACCAGCTCTGGACAGGCACATCATTCGTAAGGCTGATACCGAACCCCAAAAGCAACTGCTCCACTCGGAATTCGGCCGTGGCAGGAGATTAGTTGTGGGGAGATGGGGGCGTAATGGTATTGACAATAGCCTGGTAATCCAGAGACCAAGGTTAAAGCTTGAAAATCAAATCCTACCACGGTAGCTAGTGAAATTTAAATTCAATTAATAATAAAATCTGGAGCTAAAAACTAGTCTCAGAATGGTTGAAAAACTGTCATTGGTTGTTGTAAAAACCCAGCTGGTTCACTAATGCCCCTTCAGGGAAATAAACCTTTCACCTTTACCTGGTCTGGCCTACATGTGACTCCAGAGCCACAACACAATGGGCGGTATTCTCTGACCCGCCCCACCGCCGGCTGAGAGAATCGCCAGTGGGCGGCGCGAACCCCGCCCCAACGCCCCATCGCCGGCTGCTGTATTCTCCGGCGCCGTTTTTCAGGCAGGGGCAGGATTCACGCAGGTTGGGGGCCGTTGGTAATGGCCCCCCCCCACCCCCGGCGATTCTCCGGGCCCCGATGGGCCGAGCAGCCATCCATTTTTGGCCAGTCCTGCTGGCAGAAATTACTCATCTCACGCACGGCGGGACCTGGCAGGTAAGTCGGTGGGTACGGTCCTCGGGGGGACGCGGGGGGGATCCAACCCCCACAATGTGGCCTGGCCCGCGATCGGGGCCCACCGATCTGTGGGCGGGCTTGTTCTGTGGGGACACTCCTTTCTTCCGCACCGACCCTTGTAGGGCGCCATGCCTGGTGCAGAGAAGAGAAATCCCCATCCGCGCATGCGGCAAAATACGCCGGCCCGTCTGCGCATGCGCGAACCACGCCTGCGGTTCCACGCATATGTGAGATCACGCCGGCCCTTTGGTGCATGCGCAAACTCGCACCGTCCCTTTGGCGCCGGCGTCCACCTAGCCCCAGAAAGTGCAGAGAATTCCGCACTTTCAGGGGCTGTTGACGTCGGAGTCATTGGAGCCGGTTCTCCCGCCGGCGTGGGGACTTAATGCCCAGAAGGGTGAATCCCGGCCAATGTGTTTGACTCTTAACTTCCCTCTGGCTTGTAACTGCCCAAAATAGTGAAGGCTTTTCAGGAGATCACCAAACATATCATGAGACTTTGTCGGGACTCTGGAACAGTGAAGTTGAGGTATCGGAGGGAGTGCACAAACTTCCAAACAACTCCCCTACCAACCCTACTCACACCACTTCCCTGAAGAGCCAGTCTGCAGGTTGCACATTGGACTTATCCGATATCTCAAAACCCACCAACCCAAGTGGAAGCAAAAGTCATCCTTGATCCCAATCCACCATCTGCCTCAGAAGAAGAAGAAGAAAATGTCCTGTCCATAAAATGCAGGACAAACCCAACCTGACCAATTATCAGTCTCATCTTTATCATCAACAATGTGATGGAAGTCATTGACATTGTTATTAAGTAACACTTACTCAGCAATAACCTGTTCAGCAGTGCTCAGTTGCATTCTACCAGGAAAATGTGACTCCCTCATTAGAATCTTAGTCCAAACATGATCAAAAGATTGGATGGTGCGAATGATTGCCCCTGACCGGAAAGTAACATTTGACTGAATGTGGCATCAAGGAGCCCCGATAAAATGAAGTCAATGGGAATCGGAGGAAAACTTTCCACTGACTGGTGTCATATATGCCAGGAAAGGAAGATGGTTGTGGTTTTTAGAGTGCAGTCTCAAGACAACATTACAAGCGTTCCTCATGGTAGTGTCCTGAATCCAACTATCTTAAGCTGCTTTATTAATAACCTTTATTAATATTAGAGCAGGAAGAGGTTGGAAAATCTGTAGCAAGTAACTGATCATCTAACTCCCCAAACCCATCCACTATCTACAGGGCACAAGTCAGAGGTGTGATGGAATACTCTCCACTTGCTTGGGTGATTACGGTCCATCAACACTCAACAAGTTCAACAACATCCAGAACAAAAGGCTCCACTTCATTACTACATAATGACACATGACTGCGAGGGGTAAGGTGGGTGTTTGTGGCTGTGTTAGCTGGACATTTGTTGTATTGACAATTTAAAGTGAAATGTACCCTTTTATTTTAAGGATCGTTTACCTGTTAATTTATATTTCATCCATGTTGATCCCGATTCATGTTAACGTAAAGGTGGAATGTCATTGGTAATATCCTCACTTGAGGATATATTCAGTACATTTGGTTATTTTGGTTTATAGTTCCCCCACAGGGATAATAAAAAATGATTCCCACATCCCACAAATGAATTTAAAAAGTAATTGCAATCTGAAGGAATGTGACTCCACATTTGTAAAGTTAATTTTCAGTGCCAGATAACTTGTTTCGTAATAATAAAGACTGATTACACCATTAAACATGTAGTCACTCCTGAATGGGTCTGCCTTGACTTTATCTGACATCTTTATTGGGTATTTACTGGCTAGGCACCGCAACTTCATACCCTTCATGTATTTGAGTGCTTAGTCCATAGGTGAATTTTGGTGTAACAAAGCCTGGAAAGGAGCAGAGAAACTCGGACAGCAATTTTGGTATTTGTGGTCAACCATGTATGCTAGTAGTTGTCAATTCACTCTGTAATAAGGGTGAGCACTGATAGCCTCACCATTATACTTAAAGAAAAGTCTGGGCCTTTAGAAGCGGTCATTTTCACTTTGGAACTGTTTCCCTTGATTCTCTGCCAAGGAATTGGTTGCAATCTGAATAAACATTTCATTATGACTCAATTGACATAATTGACATTTCCAAACTGTGTAGAAAGATACATTTTCTGTACCAGTTTCTGATTTAGGTTAGGTTGGAATATTATCACAGTTATTACTGTTAAATACCAGCTAATTATGCTTTAATGCATGCCTAACAGAAAGGTTTGAGTTTGTTCGTAAACCAAGACAATTCCTTATTGTCCTTTTCATATTTTATCATCATTTGACTTATGGATTAAAGTAATAGTAGAAAACTCACTGGTTATTACAAACAAAGCTTTCATTCATTCAGTTGTGGTTTGACTGGTATTGAATGTTGAATTTCAAATCTGCCTTGAAATTCTAAAAAAGTAATCTAAGCTGGATATTCACTTCATTTAAGTTTTGACACGAGCCTTCATACAGATAAATAGTCAGTTTTTGTGTGACTACATATTGGTGAGCACATTCTTTCACTTTTCGACTTATGCTGACTCCCTGAATGTAACCTATATTTTACATACCTCAGAAGTAGAATGGAGTTCAGTGTTGAGGTCTGTGGCTGTTCTAAACTGTTGTGCTGCAGGCAAGCCTATCATTAAATAGATTTACGGCAAATTCATTGTCATATTAGTTGCATTTCAGAGCTTATAGTGACAAAGCGTTACATTGTTCTACATCTTCCATCAGCCACTGAGACTGCAATATCCTGCCCATACCACTTGTGTGATAACCACCACTTCTCATTGATAACAAACAAGAATGTCTCAAAATGACATTATTGTAATATCTCCTCAAATACCTGTTTTTAAAACAATTATTTTTTCCCCCCTATTATCCGATCACCTGTGCCTCTCGCTGATAGGACAGGCTGATAATTTATTCATAGCTTCCGAGTTCTTGAACCAGCCAAGAGGTGCTCATAAACATCATGAATTGCCTCTCTTACTTCTTTCTTATAATCCTTGATATTTTCCACAGTGGAAGAGTAAATGCACATGGTGACTCGTGGACATGGACATATATGTTATTGCTTGGTGAAATAATTGTGGCTAGCCTCACTGACATAATTTTACTTAAGTAATTATGATTTTTTATTTATTCGTTTATGGGATGTGGATGTCGATGGCCAGAGCAGCATTTGTTCCCAATCCCTAATTGCCCTTGAGAAGATGGTGGCGATCTGCCTTCTTGCATTTCCGTAGTCCGAGCGGTGTTGGTACATGCTCACTGCTGTTAGGGAGTTCCAGGATTTTGTCCTAGTGACAGTGAAGGAATGAAAAAATAGTCCCAAGTATAAATGAGGTGCACCTTGGGTTGAAACGTCCAGATAGTGCTGTCCCATGTATCTGCTGCCCTGGTCCATCTAAATGGTAGAGGTCGTAGGTTTGAAAGGTGTTGTCAAAGAGCTCTTGCTGCAGTGCATCTTGTAAATGGAACACATTCCTGCCACTGTGCAATGGTGGTGGAGGGAGTCAATGTTTAAGATGGTGGACAGGCTGCCAATGAAGTATGCTGCTTTGTCCTGGATAGTGTGCTTCTTGAGTGTTCTTGGAGCTACACTCATCCAGAAATGTGGACTGTATTCCATCACACTCCTGACTTCTGCCTTGTAGATGGTGGATAGGCTTTGGGGAGTCAGGAGGTGAGTTACTATCCACAGAATTCCCGGTTTCTGACCTTCTCTTGTAGCCACATTATTAATGTGGCTTGTCCAGCTCATTTTCTGGTCATTAGTAATATCCAGGATGTACGCGATTTAGTGCCGGCAGTGTGATTTAATGTTGAGGGGAGATGATTAGATTCTCTTGTGTTGGAGATGGTCATTACCTAGCACCTGTGTGGTGTGATTGTTACTCGCCAGTTGTCAGCCCACGCCTGGATATTGTCCAGGTCTTGCTGCGTATGGACACGGACTTCTTCAGCATCTGAGGATTCGCGAATGGTGTTGAACATTGTGCAATCATCAGCGGATATCCACAATTCTGACCTTATAGTGGAGAGCAGGTCATTGATGAAGCAGCTGAAGATGGTTGGGCCTTGGACCCTACTCTGAGGAACTCCTGCAGCGATGCCCCAGGACTGAGATGATCGACATCTAATAACCACAACCATTTTACTCTATGATTCATCAAGTAACATGAATTGTTATTTAATTAAACTTATTTCTCAGCCTCCATTAGTAAGTACATTTTTGTATTTGAAGTCGGGAAAGGACACCATATACCTAACTTACTAAATTGGATAAAGTTAGTGGTTCAAATAAATGGTAGACTGAATATTTCTGCTAATAATCTATTTTTTGGGGACATAAGACCTTGTATGTCAATATAATACTCATGATACCATATAATAAACAGTCTGGCATTTTCATTAAAGATTACTGTAGTGTTCTGGGCTTGTGACTTCCACTCAGCTTCATGGAGGTTTTTGAAAATGCTTTTACAAAATACAGAGCAGTGTAATAAATACGTGCAACTCTTTGTTTTTAGACAGCTCCTGTTGCCCAAAAGGTCAAGGAAGATTATCCATAACATTGGAAGATATCTTTCTGAAATCTTTCTGAAAGGATTCACACGTTGTAGCCCCATGTGGTAGAGCAGTTTAAAGGCCAAAGGCTGCAGATCCTTTGAACCCAGTTCCTGGGAGGAAAGTTCAGGGAAATGGCAGGGAGAAATAATCCTGTGTTCAGGCCTGCAAGGAATCTAAGTAAGCTACCAAGCTACTATGCTGAGGCACTAGTTTCCCAGCAGTGGAACATTGTGGCACAACTGTCTAGTGAACAACATGTTGCTTCCCCTACTGAGTCTTTGATTTGATCAAAGAATATCTGCACTTCAAAGACTTTGCTGTCCTCTTATTATTTCTTGAGGCCAAATAGGTTTTCCAGTCGGTACACTAATTTGGTAATCACAGCTGTACACTCCTGTAATTGTTTGAAACAACATATTTGTCATTTACTGGTATGGTTATCAGTAGGGGGGGTAATTTTACCCTTAACTCCAGGAAATATAGAAGAACAGGATGGGAACTAAGCAATAACTGCAGTGATTAGCTTTTTCTATGGCAGTAAAATTTCAACAGCGAAAGAGCAAAGTAAAATATTGTGAAAAGCCAAGATACGAATTACTCTGAGTGATATTGCTGGCAGTTGCTGGTGTTATGGACAGGAAGGGGATTCATTAAAATAACCCTGGTTAATCCTTTCAATACCCATCCATAAACAGAAAGGTGTTGTGATTCTGATTTCTTCCTTTATAAATTGTGGCGTATTTGCCAAACTATCAGTTTTGGTATGATTCAATTACCTTGATAACCCCACAGCAAACTCAAGATAGGGTAAACCGAGAGGGTTAGTTTATTGGCACACACTCAAAACAAGGGCAGGGGTGTCACAACCAGGTCTCGCCCAGTGCATTTGTAAAAGAGGAATAGTAGAAAGATTTACAGGGCAATGACCACAGAGCAAAATATTATTGTTTCACATGAGTCCAGAGTCCAGAATCAGAATTCCATTGGTGAATTACTTCACAGAGATCAGCAGGCTGAACTGATGCTGGATAACTCACTTTTCCAGTTGAATTGATTTCCGTGATGAGTCAGGCACGCAGAGATAAATTTGTTTTGTAGGTGATCGTATAGAAGTTCAGAGGTCCCAGTAGAAACAGTGTAAATTGTGGTGGGGAAGGGGGAGGTGAAGGCATTCGCACCAAGACAAAGCCCTTTTTCTGAGCTGCTGCTTGCTATATGGAAAATGGCAGACTGAACTTTGCAACTCCACAAGGAAATATTACAGGTTCCTCCAACTAGGGGTCAAGTAAGATGACTCCCACCCCTCCACATTTGTTTTTACAAAGAGTGTATATTCCTTTGTTTGTGGTCCTGAGATTGTGAATATTCCAACCATTAAGCATTTGAAATGAGATTGCAGGGTTCTTTGTCCTAGCAGACTAGGAGATTCCAGTGGCCAGACCTGGCTTATGAAATGTAGGTGGCTTTTGTATCATTCTCTTCAATTTGATTCTCTGCAGCCTGCAGGGTCATGAACATGTCTTCAGAGACAACATGGTGTCAGCTTCTCTGATACTGCCAGATAGTTTCTTTCATTCAGTGTTACAGGCAGACATAGACTTTGTCCAGATTTTAACATTTTAGGAAGTAGCAATGATGGGAAATATATATTTCATAAAAACATAGTGCAACGTCTCAGCTCCAGTACATCACTTTATTTACACAAATGACAGAAAGTTTCCCAGAAAACAATAAAGAATAATAAATGTGGAAGAAATGGAGAAGAGATCCTCTACCCATTCTTGGCAAATTAATGAACTGCTGGAGCTATCAGGGATTCCAGGATAGCCCAGGAGATCGTCAATCTATTGGCAAATGTAACTGGGGTGGGTAGATAAAGCCCCTTCACTGATGCTGGGTTCACAATTTGCTGTAACTTTAAACTTGCAACAGAAACCTCATGGAAATGTGTTCTGAGGGTGGTGCATTTATATATTTTCCAGTGTCCTGTGTTCTTTATATTTACTTCTGCTTCTCCAGTGTCTTTGCTTCCTTCTTAACAGTTTTTCTTTGTCGCCTTCCATTCCATTTATCACATCCTTATTAGAGCTGGGTTGTGCGCTAGCTCCTATCCCTTTGAACTGCATGTCTCACAACATCTGGAATATTCTACCTGACTTTGTACATGCTGGATCCTACCTTAATAAATGTATTCACAAAGCTTCAAAGTAGCACATTTCTTCATTTTCAAAGTTCTCTCTATTTGGCTAGACAGTAGTATCAATTGAAAAAGAAAAGCTTATAATTTACAGGCAAATAAAATATATTATTTGACCATGACTGTAAATTTTAAAGAAGCTTTTGTAGCATATTATCTTTTCGTTTTTGTCAACTTTTGTGAGCACTAATTATACAAATG
The DNA here is from genome assembly GCF_047496885.1 of Scyliorhinus torazame. NCBI lineage: Eukaryota > Metazoa > Chordata > Chondrichthyes > Carcharhiniformes > Scyliorhinidae > Scyliorhinus > Scyliorhinus torazame. The sequence goes on along the minus strand of NC_092721.1, from coordinate 167,228,411 downwards.
TGTTTCATATCTGTATTGGATTATCAACATTTTTTTGTAAATATTTTTTTTTTTAAATATAAATTTAGAGCACCCAATTCATTTTTTCCAATTAAGGGGCAATTTAGCATGGCCAATCCACCTACCCTGCACATCTTTGGGTTGTGGGGGCGAAACCCACGCAACGGGGAAAATGTGCAAACTCCACACGGACAATGACCCAGAGCCAGGATCGAAGCTGGGACCTCGGCGCTGTGAGGCAGCAGTGCTAACCCACTGCGCCACCGTGCCGTCCTGGGATTATCAAAAATAACACCGACACCAATGTCCAATTCTATTTAGCATTGTGGAAACTCGGCTATTGTGGGTAAAATGTGTAAACAGGTATTGCCATAAAGCCAACAATGTTCTAATTGTTATCTGGGGTGAAAAAGAAAGTAAAATAATAGAACAAGTAGGGCTGGACCTTATCAAATATTTACAAATTGTCAGTTCCGGGGAGAATAACGCTGCGAATTCTGTCGACGGTGTCGGCAAGATTGCTCACGGAATTATGAGCCTCTTTTCCAAAAGAAGTGAGTGGATGTGGTTTACGATGTCACCCTTGTCAGGGCGGGGCCACTTAGAGCCGGGAACCAACTCCATATGGATCGGGGTACCATCTTTACAGGGTGCCCCGACCAGCGCTGCAGGCTATCCGCCCCCCAGCCTACATCACAGATGTCGCGGGGGCTCTCCCATAACAGAAACTCCCACCAGAGACTCTCCATAAGAGAGACACCCACCAGAGACATCAAAAGAAAGACCCCCACCGTGGAACCCCCCAGAAGAGAGACACCTACCAGAAACCACCCATTATTCAGACCCCCACCAGAGACTCCCCATGAGAGAGACCCCCATCAGAAATCACCCCATTACAGAGAACCGAGACCGGAAGCCCCTCATTACAGAGACCCCTGACTGGAAGCCACCCCCCCCCCCCATTAGAGAGAGCCCTGCCTTGAAGACCCCCATTACAGAGACACTTGTCTGGATGCTAGAGAACAGTCCAGACAGAGACAGTGAAAAAAATAACTGCTTTAAAACTTACCTGTGCGATACACCTGCTGCTTAGGCAGAGGAACTAGCACCTCTAAGTTCCTAGAAAGGGAAAACCAGTCAGCTGGGTTTAAACCCCCTCACATCTTTGATCTGCAATGATTTCAAGCATATCAATGTGAAATTGATTTTACTAGACTGTGATCGACAATTTCCACACACAACCAGCCGTCTGGATTGTTTAATTTCATTTCCCTTCACACTTGAGTGGATTTCAAGTAGTCAGTTATGAAGCTAACCACAATTTTTGTAAACATCTAGCTGTGATGGACTGCTCTTGGACCACATCAAAGAAAGTTAAGTGCTCTCACTTTCTCTTTTTCTCCACAGAAACCCAGCTGATGTGGTTTTCTCTTGCTAGGAAGTGCTGGTTCCTCTGCCTGAGCTGGAAGTTGTATTTCATAGGTGAGTTTTAAAGCAGTGTTTTTTTCACTGTCTCTGTTTGGACTGCTCTCTAGCTTCCAGGCAGGGTCTCTGTAATGGGAGGCTTTCAGACACGGTTTTCTCTTAAGGAGGGGGTGGGGGGTTGGGGGGGGGGGGGCTTCCAGGTAGGGATCTCTGTAATGAGGAATTTCCAGGGAGGGGTCTCTGTAATGGGGAACTTCCTGGTGGGGGTCTTTGTAATGGCCGGTTTCTGGTAGGAGTCTCACTTCAGGGGGGTCTCTGTAATGCGGATCTCTGGCAATGGGTTGGTGGGAAGGGGGTTCAGGTCACTCTCGTACTGTGGGGTGGGGGGAACCCAGAGAATCCTATGGTGGGGGGGGGGGAGGGCAGAATTGATATGTGGAGAGAAAGAGGGACCAGCTGGTGATCCGCATAATCGGTCCACTCGCTAAAAATGGTGGCCTGGTAGCGGGATCCACAAGGAAATCCCCTACAGTCCCCGCCATACATAGGTTTGCGTGGCAAAGGATAGGGAATCACCTCAGGATTTGTGATCCCAGTATGTGCGCAAATCAATGGCGATTCATCTCCGGTGGGAGAACATAGGGCTGGATTCGCCGATTTTGAGGCTCTGTCCGGAAGTGTCCAGTTTTACAATGAAAAAAGTATGCCCCCATACCAATGCTCCGTCCGATGGAGGGCTAGCAGCTGCGCCACATAAAACTCCCGACATGAATGGCCGGAGAATTGCTGGGTGCGTGGCCGTGCATGCGCACAGCGACGGCCTGCAGCGGTCCCACCATACAGCATGGCGCTAGCCGCGCGCGGACCTGGCCGGCCAAATAGTGTCCCCCTGGTCACCCCCTCGCCAGCCCCCACCATTCCCCCCAGCACTCGCCAAAGCCCCCCCTGCCCGACTGTGGAGGCAATGGACACAGTCCGCAGCCGCTACACCAGGTTTACGAAAACCCAGACCTCACGTGGGGTCATGAACTCGGCCCATCGGGGCAGAGCATCGGGGGAGGGCCTCAAAGCAGCCTGCTGACTCCGTCGCAACGTCGTGCGGCACGCGCCTCAATGAGGCCGATTTGGAGGACGCGGAACATCAAAAAAACGACGCCGGCCCCGATTCGATCACAAACGGGGAGTCTCTGCCCGATCACCAAATACGAATTCGGTGTCAGGCAATGGAGCACCCCGCCCATAATCTCCCATACTGAGAATCCCTGTCTGGTGGCCTTGTTTTAAATAACACTCGTCCTTCTATAATGAATTGTTGCTCTTTCTAGATTTCGTCTATTTGCTCTGTTTAGGTCACCTTTGCTCATGAGTCGCCAGGGATACCGCCACGTGGTTCAAGTTCAGGATATGATTAATAACACAGCACACCGCTTAGTAAGGATTAAAACAACGGTCATTTATTATATACAACAAGCAATATTAATACCCGAATACTACTTTCTATATAACAAACCTATCACTACTGGCCAATACTTAACTTAGGAAGAACCCACCAGGTCAGGGAAACGAATGGCTTGTCCAATCAAATCTGGCCCCCGGGATTCAAAAGGCTGCTATAGGTCGGTGGCTAGGTGTCTCTACCGGATAGCGATCGTTGGATTCAAACTTACTGCTGCCGGTGGCTGGTCTTGCGAAGGTCTCGAGCAGGCGAAGATGAGAGAGAGAGCGATCTGAACTTGGACCTTTACTTTTATAGGGCCCAGGGGCTTCCCGCCTCCCGGGGCGGCCCTTGACCCTGAGTCCCAAGTGATTGGATTCTGTCCCCAGTCTCTGGGGTCGATGTGTCCAATGGTGAGGCGATTCCTTGATCGGGGGGTGGTCGCTCACCTGTCTTTGTTTCGGCCACTGCAGGCGCTGACAGGTCTGGCCCGGTATTCAATTGCTGATATGTTGCAATTGTTCCCGGGGACAGCCGATTTAACTGTGGATGTCTGAGTAGATTATGTGTCAACAGTCCTGAATGCAACTGCGGATACCTGGGTTGATGGGCTGTTGATAGCCCTGAGTATCGATCTGGGCTACGTTCCCAGAGCTGAATATGCAAACCTGTCTGCAGCTGCTTGCTTGTGTCTTCTTGGCTGCTTTTCCCAGCAGTCTTTCGGGTTAGCCATTTTAAACTGGGTTTTGGCCAGATTAATTGGAATGCAGCCATTTTACATGGCTACAGAATCAGCAAGGGAAATGCTTGAAGAGTTGGCTTAAAAGATCTAAAGATACCTTTATATAAAGAGATCCAGAATCAAAAAGTAACAAAGTTATGGGGCGGAGTTCGTGGACTTTCATGACAACAAAACTGGTGCCGAACCTGGATCGATTCAGCGACTGTGGAGGGGCTAGTACTGGCGCCACGTGGAACACTATCAGTTCCAGTGAGAAACGGTGCGGAATTTGCGGGGTCCGTGTCTGACACTCGAGAGGCTGACAAGCTGCAGCTGCATATACACACTTCACTCGCCACATCCATTCATCCCAGCCAACAAGATGCCACTGATTGTTCTTGAACATGCCCATACAGCTGATGAGTCGGCTATAGCCAGAGGGCACCCAGGGGGGTGGCCTGGGGGAACATCTGTACGACTCGTGGCCCTAAGTTCACAATGGGCTGTTAGTAGTGTACGCAGCTGCATGACTGCCTTGCCGGCTGCGGCAATGGTGTTCCATGCCCGCCCATCCCCACTCCACAGCCCACCTCCTGGCCACACCCGATACTCCTCCCGGTCCTAGCAGATGCTCTCCGGTCAAGCGGCACAATTGTCAGGAAACTATGATGATGTTGGACACTTTCCGTACCCGCTCTCTCTCCCTCAGCAGCCATGACACCGGCTTCACGGTTTTTAAAAGCACAAGTGAACCTCGCCCTTGTGAACCCGGTCCATCGGAGGCAGAGCATCGCAGAAGCCCCGGAGAATACCAGGTCGGGCCTGCTAATGACATGCAAATGGCGTTTACTGTACATGCATTCTGGAACGCATTGACGCTGCTGTCGAGATGACGAGATTTGCAATTTAGCGTCAAATCAGCGCCCGCTGCGATTTTAATGTCGGAACCTATTCCCCGCCAATCGTGTTATGTGATAGCCAACGGAGAATCCTACCCATGTTTCTGCCCAGAACATGGGGTTTTGTTTCTTTTTATGCTCAAAAACCTGGCATACATGTGGATTGGGTCGAACACAATATATGGGGTAATTTTATGGATGCAATGGAGGTCTTCTAGCTACAGACCCTGCGAGAACCTTGGCTCTTCGAGGTCCTCATCAGACTGCTACATCTGAACTTGATACGACCTTGTCTCACTGCAAGGTGACACTTGTGCTGACTTTTCCACCATCATGACTGCTGTCCATTAGTTCCCAGTTCTTTGCACTACGATGTCCCTGTTCCACCCCAGCCTACAAATTTGGGGTGGAGGCACTAACCTCTGAGATGCTGCCTGTGACAGTAGTAATCATAGAAGGAGGCCATTTGGCCCATCGAGTCTGCACCGGCTCTTTGAAAGAGCACCCTACCCAAGCCCACACCTCCACCCTATCCCATAACCCAGTAACCCCACCCAACACTAAGGGCAATTTTGGACACTAAGGGCAATTTATCATGGCCAATCCACCTAACCTGCACATCTTTGGACTGTGGGAGGAAACCGGAACACCCGGAGGAAACCCACGCACACACGGGGAGAACGTGCAGACTCCGCACAGATAGTGACGCAAGCCGGAATCGAACCTGGGACCCTGGAGCTGTGAAGCAATTGTGCTAACCACCATGCTACCGTGCTGCCCCGTTCTTCACTCGTGTCCTCCTCTCTCTTCCTCCAGGGAATTGAAGTTTTTTTTCACTTTGGTCTTCTGGGAAAGCGTAGGTGAGGTGTTGAGGAGGGATCTCAGTGAAGCAAAGTGGATCTTGCTGCTGGGAATCTTCAATGATCACATTGGAAGGGTTAGGGAAGGGTTCGGGTGTGGTGACTATCGGAGGTTGTGTGGTGAGAATATAAAACTCCTAGGAATTAGGATAGATTCGGGGATTCTTGATCAGCAATAATTGTGGACATATAAGGAATTTGGAGTGGCTACATACCCCTGGGCAATATGTGCTCTACCCTGTTTGTGGCCATGACATCCACCACTGTACTTTCACCCCTGATCACTGCTAGCTCTGACTATTGAAAAGGAATTCTGTCATGGAGACCTGCTTCTGTGGGCAGGTCCTGTTAGATGTGATTAGGTTCAGGAAATGAAACTGTGTTGGTAGCGAATAAGTGAATTGGCAGGTGTGTTTGTGATGCCTCATATGAAATGAAAATCACTTATTGTCACGAGTAGGCTTCAATGAAGTTACTGTGAAAAGCCCCTAGTCGCCACATTCCGGCACCTGTTCGGGGAGGCTGGTACAGGAATTGAACCGTGCTGCTGGCCTGCCTTGGTCTGCTGTTAAAAGCCAGCGATTTAGCCCAGTGAGCTAAACCAGCCCCTATATGATTGATGAGTTGGGAGTTGTGTCTGATGTGTGAGTAGTGCCAGTGAGGGATGAAATCATGTGGATTGTGGTAATGTCAGTGTATAATTAGATGATGGATGCAATGTTTTGAGACGGCGATGATGGTGGTGCAGGTATTGAGAAATGTGTTCATGAGATGGAATTTACCTTGACCACATATAAAATCATTTAATATTTTACAGCCCTGGAACCAACATGTTCTGAGGCCAGTGCTCCTGGCTGTGACCTCCAAGGTGACCCTCCCAGATCTGCCATATTTGTTGCCTCTGTGGCCTTCTTTCACCCTGTAAGGTACAGGAGAAACCTCCTGTTCTGTACCTCCTCCACCAGGACCTCTGACAGCCCTTTTACTAAGCTACCCTTCCAAGTGCTGTATTTTTGCTCCTTTTATGCGCCTTCAATGGCGGCAGAGTGGCACAGTGGTTAACACTGCTACCTCACAGCGGCAAGGCCCAGGTTCAATACTGACCTTGGATCACTGTCTGTGCGGAGTCTGTGTGTTCTCCCCCTGTCTGTGTGAGTTTCCTCCGGGTGCTCCGGTTTCCTCCCACAGTCCAAAGATGTGCAGTTTAGGTGGATTGGCCATGATCAATTGCCCCTTAGGGTGGGGTTACAGGAATTGGGGGGGGGGGGGAAGATTGGCCCGAGATAGGGTGGCCTTTCAAAGGGCCGGTGCAGACTCGATGGGCCGAATGGTCTCCCTCTGCAGTGTAAGGATTTTATGATTTAATGAATGTGTATGCTTGGAAACCACAAATACTGCTTCAGGAAAATTGCTGCTAATTAGCCCTTCAATTCTGAACCCACAGAATCACTGTTTTAATGTGCCCCCAAGCAACTTTAAAACGTGGTGATCAGCAAGTAGCCCCAAGACTGCAGGCTAAATTCAGACAAGCGAACAGGCACATTTTATTCTCATGACATTCACTCAGCACCTGTTATTATCCTTTCCACAATGTATTTGACTGTAATGTTCAGAGAACTGAAGTTCACCGCGATCTAATCAATAGCCTCCTTTACTTTGTGAAGCAGAAATTTCACCTTGCTTCAAATAGGGAACATTCCTGTCTCACTGTGTTGGTAGTTTTGAAACATCTACAGTTAAAAATGGAAGCTGACTTTCTTTAATCCAATATCAAGTTGAAGGAATTATCTCTCTCAAACTATATCAGCCTCCCGACCACCATCTCCTCCTTCGAAAACGCTCCTTCCCTGTCTGACCAAGCATTTGGTCACCTGTCCCAATATCTCCTTGTGTGTCTCGGCGTAACATTTTGTCCTATAACCCTTCTGTGAACTGCCTATATTATAGCGCCATAGAGAAGAAAGTTTTTGCTGTTGGGACCTGGAGGTGAGTTAGCTATGAGACCAGCAGAGGTTGTTTAATTTGTTTGTGAGATAAGGTTCAAAAGGCTTTGCTATCTTTTGATTAAAGTAAATCAAAGTATATTTTCCACCTTTACCTTCATTGGTGCTCTAGCTGTTATTATGACATCACTGAGAGTTAAAACTATTATTGAAAACTAATCGCCAAGCCAAACTCAGGCAGCCTGGTCCTCAATAGTAGGCCGTGAAGCAGAATGGGATGCCATTCCTTTACTGTACCAGGCATATCCTGGGGGAAATATTTCAGTGTTCTTAATGGTCAACAAAACTGATTTATGCCCTTTTAACATAAGTCAGTACAGCCTGCATTTAATTCAATTACTTAAACTAAAGACAGCAAGTTACCCCTATGTTCCGATAAATGGAACAGTAATTGATTACTGGATGTTGTAGTAGATTCAATTGTAAAATTATAGCCTTTATGACAGAACAGGCAGAATAACCACACATAGTCATACCACTGCATAAAATTGTACATAGCAACATACATAGAAAATAGAAGCAGAAGGAGGTCATTCGGCCCTTCGAGCCTGGTCCGCCATTCATTATGATCATGGCTGATCATCAAATTCAATATCCTGGTCCCACCTTCCCCCCATTTCCCTTGATCCCTTTAGTCAAAAGAGCTCTATCTAATTCTTTCTTGAAATCACACAATGTTTTGGCTTCAACTATTTTCTGTTGGAATGAATTCCACAGATTCGCCCCTCTGTGTGAAGAAAATTCTCCTCATCTCAGTCCTAAAAGACTTACCTTTATCCTCAAACTATGACCCCCATTTCTGGACTCCCCACACCTCCGGGAACATTCTTTCTGAATCTACCCTGTTAGAATTTTATATGTTTCTAGGAGATCCTCTCTCACTCTTCTAAACTCTAATAAATATACTCCTAACTGACTTATTCTCTCCTCATACGTCAGTCCCACCATCCCAGTAATCAGCCTGGTAAACCTTCGCTGCACTCCCTCCATAGTAAGAACATGTGGTAGTCTGTGCAGACGTATTACGGTACCTAGTAATGCTGGAACACCATTGGTAGATATTGATATGGTCAAGCTGTATGGTAGCTCCGCCCTGAAAGGCGGGGTACAAGAGCCCGTGCCACCCCAGCAGCCCTCTTTCTGTACCTGAGCTGCTGGGGGAAACATCTAGCTTATTAAAGCCTTCAGTTGGACTACAACCTCACTTTAGTAGTCATTGATTGTGCATCAGAACATTCTTTCTCAGATAAGGACTATGCATATGAGCAAAGTTCTCGAGCCTCGGTTCTCATCCTATTGAAAATGTGCATCGGAGGAAAAGAGTGTCTGTAGAGCTGAACCCAAGTAGGTTTCTTATCTACGTTTTGCAAACTCCAATTTTCTCAATGGGGTTATGACTGATGACCAAATGCAGATTTGATGGCCATTCACTTTGGGGCACCTCTATCCGTTCTGTAAGGGTAACTCTGAGCTTCCAACCACCTGTCATTTTAATTGTGCTCCTGAAACCCCCACTGACCTTCCTTTTTTCCAATAAAGCTGAATATAAGTTTGAAGAACAGTACCTCTTCTTTTGATAAAACACTTGACAGCCTTCTGGACTGTGGTAGTCACCACTGTTTGTATATAGTACACATATTAGATGTAATACGGAAAAGCTCCTGTACTACAGGTACGGGGGTAGATCCCTGCCTGCTGGCTCCGCCCAGTAGGTGGAGTATAAATGTGTGTGCTCACCAAGCTGAAGCCATTTCGGCAGCAGCCATAGGAGGCAACACATCTCTGCGTAATAAAGCCTCTATTACTCCCTACTCTCGTCTCGTCGTAATTGATAGTGCATTAACTTATTACGCAGAGATTTTACAGCGCTGGACCTACGCATTAAGCCTGCAGCTGCACCCTTAAACAGACAACGCCACATCGGCCTTCGACCACTGGCTAGCTTGCTTTGAAGCCTACATCGGATCAGCGACAGAACCACCCCAGAGACACAGAAACTACAGATCATGTACACGCGGTTGAGCTCCGATATTTTTCCTCTTATCCGGGCCGCGCCCAACTACACTGAGGCCATGGCGCTTCTGAAAGAGAACTGCACACAGCCGATCAACAAACTCTACGCCAGGCACCTCCTGTCCAAGCGGCAACAATTCCCCGGTCAGTCATTGTAAGATTTCTGGCGTGCCCTGCACGCCCTGGCGAGGGACTGCGATTGCCAGCCTGTTTCGGCCGTTGAACATTCCGAACTCCTAATCAACGACACTTTTGTTACGGGCACAGGGTCGGCGTACATCCGCCAGCGCCTCTTAGAATGGGATAAGCTTGATCTCGCGGCGATCAAGAAACTTGCAACCTCGCTAACGGTAGCCTCCTGTAATGTGCAAGTGTATGCCCCCGACCGCACGGCGACCCCATTCTGGACATCTTGGACCCCACCAGCGACCGTCCCCAGCCAACCCCAAGCCTGCGCCGCACGGCAGCCAGCCAACCCCGGGGGGCCCAAGTGCTATTTCTGCGGGCAGAGAACGCACCCCCTGCCAGATCTGCCCGGCATGGAGCGCACTATGCAAGGCCTGTGGGAAGAAAGGACATTTCGCCGCTGTAACCAGCCCCATTGTTCCTGCACCCCCCACATGCGACCCGTGGGCACCCCCATTTTCACCCCCGTAACCCATGTGCGGCCCGTGGGCGTCGCCATCTCCCCCTCATCAGACCTCGTGTGGCCAGTGGGCGCCGCCATCTTTAACGCCGCCCGCCATGTGCGCCCCGTGGCCGCCGCCATCTTCGGAATCATTTTGGACGGCGCCTCAGGACCCCTGCTCGTTGGGCATCTCATCGGGCCACTCATCGCCTGCAACCGCCGTTGACCAGCCCGGGACCCACCAACACCAGCCGCAGCTCGCCTCCATCACACTCGACCAGTCGCGGCCACACAACCTCTCAACCGCGACAACGACGGTGAAAGTCGATGGCCACAAGACACCTTACCTTCTCGACTCCGGGAGCATGGAGAGCTTCATCCACCCCGATACGGTAAGGCGCTGCTAACTCGCGGTACACCCCATTACCCAACGGATCTCCCTGGCCTCCGGATCCCACTCCGTGGAGATCCGGGGGTACTGCACTGCCACCCTCACCGTCCAGGGCGTAGAGTTCAGCAACTTCCGGCTCTACGTCCTCCCCGACCTCTGCGCAGCCTTGCTACTCGGCCTGGACTTCCAGTGCAACCTCCAAAGTCTAACGCTGATATTTGGCGGGCCCCTACCACCCCTTACTGTATGCGGCCTCATGAACCTTAAGGTCGACCCACCTTCCCTGTTTGCGAACCTCACCCCGGATTGCAAACCCGCCGACACCAGGTTCAGACGGAAAGGCATCATCGAGGCTAGCAACAGTTCCTGGAGAGCCCAAGTGTTGTTGTAAAGACTGGGGAGAAACACAGGATGGTCATTGACTACAGTCAGACCATCAATCAGTGCACGCAGCTCGACGCGTACCCCCTCCCACGCATATCTGATATGGTCAATCAGATTGCACAGTACCGGGTCTTCTCGACAGTGGACCTGAAATCTGCCTACCACCAGCTCCCCATCCGCAATGCGGACCGCCAATATACGGCGTTCGAAGCAGACGGCCGCCTTTACCACTTCCTTAGGGTTCCCATCGGCGTCACTAACGGGGTCTCGGTCTTCCAGCGAGAGATGGACCGAATGGTTGACCGGTACGGACTGCGGGCCACCTTCCCGTACCTAGATAATGTCACCATCTGTGGCCACGTACACCTACGTGGCATACCCCGACAGCCGCCAGGACACGTTCTCCCTCAGGGACCTGGCACAAGCTGCTCCCCCCCCCCCATCTGCCCCGGCGCCACCCATCCTCCCCCCAGCGCACCTCACCACAGTCCCCACTCCAGGACGATTCGTCCTCCCATTGGTCCCACCCGGGGATGAAGATGAGGACTACACGCTCCCGGAGTCACCGGCGACCAAGCCGACGCCTGCATCGCCACTGGGACTGCGGTGCTCACAACGGAGGATCAAGGCACCCGACCGGCTGAATTTGTGAACTTTTCCAGAACTGTACACTTTAACAATGCTCACTTACATGTAAATAGTTTTCCACCATCCCCGCTGCACTCTTTTTTTTAACTGGGGGTGAATGTGGTAGTCACCACTGTTTGTATATAGTACACATATGAGATATAATACGGTAAGGCTCATGTACTACAGGTACGGGGGGGTAGATCCCTGCCTGCTGGCTCCGCCCAGTAGGCGGAGTATAAATGTGTGTGCTCACCGAGCTGCAGCCATTTCGGCAGCAGCTGTAGGAGGCAACACATCTCTGGGTAATAAAGCCTCGATTGCTCTCTCCTCTCGTCTCGTCGTAATTGATAGTGCATCATGGACTCAATGCTGAGTTCAACAATTTGGGAACATAACACCTGTCCTCATTTTTGTTTTGGATGGCAGATTTTTCCCATCCTACTTATAAAAGTTAATCTCACCCATTAGTTATTCCTTTTCATTATACATATATAAACTTGCCAGCCGCACTCTACCAATTTGTTTTAAATACTGTTTATTATGCATTATTACAGCCAAACTTCAGCAACATAATTCAAACAGCTTTCCCTTGACTGGGGACAAGATAGGGTAGCTAAATGTTGATCTCGATTATTTTTGCCCACTTGGGTGTCTGAACAGAACTTAGTCAGATGTTTATAAATGAGACTGTCTTTAATGCGGCTTTATGTGACTGTTTAAATCAGGCAGCGAAGATACAATGGGCGGGATGTTCCAGCCCCGCCTGCTTCCGGGATCATTCAGTCCCGCCGAAAGTTTGACTGAGCCGCCAAATACCCGCAGCCTATCTCGCCTTGATGGGACCAGAAAATCTTGACCTTAAAGAAGATGGGACTATATAATATTTACAGAACCTAAAAAGCCCATGCCAGTATTTATGTTCCACATGAGCCTTGCATGATCTGAAGACTCAATTTTCACCAAATATTTGAAATACCCAGCGTCACTATTTGTAATGTGGATAGACCGATTCATGTTTAAGCAGACCCCTTATCAAAACTATAAACTGAAGGATGAAAACTTCTTAACAGGTTGAACTGAACAAAGTGGGAGGTAGAGAGAACAACAGGCAAAAGGCAAGCATCAAAATGCTGACAGAGGCTAATGTCTTACAATGGTTAGTAAACAGGTTTAGTGAAAAGTTGGAAAGAACTGAAAACTGTATAAACATTGTCACAGGGAGGCCGTTAAGGAAACAAGGAAACAGTTAAATAAAGTGGAGAAATTTGATTGAATAGAACCATAGAATTCCTACAGTGCAGAAGGAGGCCATTTGTCCCATCGAGTTTTCGCCGACCCTCTGAGCACTCAACAAAGGCCCACTCCCCGTCCTTTGTCCTTTATGAGAAAGGTGAACACTCATAAAAATCAAAGCCACAAGAAATCTGAAATACGATGAGGTGTACAAGATGCACAGCACATTCAGTGACATCTGTGAAGACAGAAAGGAACTGCCATGCTCTACTGAAGAACCCATACTCAGAATGCCACCATAAGAACATCAAAACAGAAGCTGACCCTCCTGGAAGCTGCTTCACCATTTGGTATGCCCATGGCTGATCTTCTGGCACAAGTCTCCTTTCTGCCTCCCACTCTCCATATTCCTTGATCCCCTGAGAGATCAAAAATGGATCAATCTCAGCCTTGAATATACTGATGGAGTATTCAGAGCCTTTCTGGGTTGAGAATGCCAAAGATTTACAACCCTATGAGTGAAGGAATTTCTTATCATCTCAGTTCTAAATGAATGGCCCTCGTGTTCTAGATCCTCCAACCTCCCAGTGTCTACCCTGTCAAGCCCCTTCAGAACCTTGGGTGGGATTCTCCCCTGACCGGCGAAGGGTCTACGCTGGCGCGAGTTGGCGCATGCGCGAGAGCGCCAGCGTGTATTGGCGTCATCCCAGCGCATGCGCAGGGGGGTTGCCGTGGCAGCATGAAACCCGCGGCATGGTGTTGTCCAGATAAACACTGCTGTGTAGCACCAGGGGGAAGGAGAAGCCTGTACTCCCCAAGGCCAGGCGTTGTACCCCCAGACACGGTGACAAAGGATGGACAATGGGCCCAGCAGCACGGTGCTATCTATGATGACCAACTTGGAGATGGAGGCAGGAACTGGTCTGCCCTGGCAGAGTGTTGCACAACACACCAGGAGCAGGGGGATATTGAGGCAGGTCCGTGCGTGAACAGAGCCGGTGTTTGCACTATGTTTGTGTCTTGGCTTCTTTCTTTGTACTGTACAATGTCACTTTTTCTATATGCCTAAAATACCTCAATAAAATTGTTTGTTAAAAAAAAACACATCAGGAGCAGTGCAGCACTGTGGCGGAGGTGGTTGCACTCACCCCAACGTCTCTGACAAACTCTGACAGCCTTGTGCATGCACTCATTAGCAATCAGGCTTGATGCTAATGTAATTTCCTGCTGGTGCAATGTAAGATTGAAAGGCCCGATGGGATACCAGAAGGCAGCTGTTTTAATCAGCATTCAGGAGATGCAATTGAATTGAAATGGTGTTGGCGCCACCTGCCAGCTGGAGGAGTGACCTGCTATTAACCCATATTGGGAGAACTGCAACGTGCCAGTGGGTATCTGAATTTTTGTCTCCCTCCAGATTCACCATGCCCATCCACTACCAAACCCGTTGCGGGAGGGTTGGGAGAATTCCACCCACACTGGAAAATTTTACCCAAGGCCTATCAATGGGAAACCTCATGGGAAACCAGTATGTTTGGTCTTTTTATGGGAAATATGTGTCATTCTTTGATTCAATCCCCTTCCCTGACCACCTTCTCTGTTGCATTGATAATGAGATCGGTATCACTTCCTCATCTCATTCTAATCTTGAGAATTGAATTGCCAATGCTTTCAATTTCCAATCATATTTTCTGAGCTATTCTCCGGTCTGCCCCATCCCTTCCCCAGTTTCTTTTTGTCATTTTTTCACCGATATTTATTACAAGCTCACAGATTTGCACAATAAATTGGATTATGCTTTGTCTCTTTCTGTTTCCTGTAAAGAGGTCACGGGCTACTTTTAAAACTCCACCATTCCTTTTATTTTTCAATTCAAGATTAAAAATCATGCCACCCCTGATTCTTTCTACCAAATGCCACAGCTGGAATTTCCCCAGAATTTGGAGCTGGGTTGGGAGGCAGTAGAACTGGTAAAATGGAGGAGGGAGGCATAGGGACAGATTGATTTCCAAGTTTTCCTTTCCTCTGACCCCTTCTTTTGAAATCATAAGAGTTAAAAATCTGTCCATGTACCCATTCATGCACCATTATTCAGACCATTGAATATTATTACATTATGAGACAACAACTGATGGTTAATTCCTCCAATTTAATATCCTGTATCTGCCAAACAATGCTGGAAAGTTTCCTTGGTCAACATGGAGAGGCAGCTCTGCTTTTTGACTGTTAACTTCCACATTCACCATAATGTATCCCTTTATGGCATGACCTCTTCTGTGTACACCCTTAAGGCAATATTTGAAGGCTGTGCAGGTAGATGTTTTAGCTTTTGACTGTATGTTGCCTCAGGTATCAGTGATACTGCATCACCCGTATCCACTTCCATCTTGATCGCATTTCCATCAGGTTTTGGCAATACCCAGAAACGTTGTTGATCACCCCGTACTGACAAGACACCGAGCTTGAATTCTTGATGCTGACTTGGCACATTGGGTCTTCCCTTCTGTCACTTAACTTGTAAACTCGACCAGTAGACCTGGCTGTATTTTTCTTGGGTCTACTTCTTTTGTGCTGCTGAAGGTTGACATGACCAACATGCCTTGACAATATGGCTTACTATGCCACAATTTTTGCGTTTATTCTCTGACTCCAACATTCTCCTGCTTAATGTCCCACTTGAGTACAGCGATGGCATGGTGAATGTTTTTGCAGACATGTTTTTAGCAGCTTCCATCCTATGACTATTTGCTTGGACTCCAATCAACGAAGCCTGTTTCGCTGCAAGTTCCTTGGAATTAGTGGTTTCCACAGCAGATTGAAAGGTGAGAGCACTCTCAGTCAACAGTTTACTTTGGACAGCTTAATTTTTGAGTCCATAGACTCAAACATATATGCTCTTAAAGGGTGGATAAGATATGTAGAACTGTCAAATTATTCAATTAAAAAATGAAAAGAAAATTGTCTCTATGAATTGCAAAATTAAGTCCGAGCAGTTTCAATAGCCATTTATTGACATAACCCTAATTGCTAACATTATACCATGATGAATGCTTGACTCTTTTCTATGGCCTATTATTATCAGTGTTGGGGGAGATGCTGTAAGTTTGCAATTTTATTAACACCTCACAAATGTTATTAAAGCATTAACTGTCCTTAATGTGGAATTATGGGTTCAAATCATTGTTTTTATAAGGGATAAAGTATTTGTGGAGATTTAAATATATTTAATGGGCTTTCATGAATGAGAGTGGGTTTGTTATACGGTGAAAAGTGTAAGATATTTGGAATTCTATTTCATTTCACCTCGACATGGCTTTTGAGGTTGCCCATGGTGGATAATGGGTGATTTGATTTGGAGGGTGTAAGGGTAAAGGTGGTGGGTAGGTGAGGGGGGGGGGGCGGTCCATGAACTTGCATTAGTTGACACTAAGCTGGCATTCGGGCTAAAAAGCCTATGGAATGTGTGGGGGTCATGGCACAGGTTGGCTTAGGTTGGTATGGGGTGATAGGAGCCTTCAGATTGGTGCAGGTGCATGGATTGGTATGGTGGGTATGAGGTGCCATTAGGGACAGAGGGCACAGGTTGGCATGTATGGGGATGGGCAGTAGGTAGGGAAATGAGGCTGGTGAGGGCTAGAGGACCTAATGTTCACAAAAACAACTGGGGTGGTGTCCCAGAGAACTGAGGTGAGCCTTTAAAATGGCAAAACACCTCAGTAATCAACAGCCTCTGTGGTTGCCTCTGATCTGCAAGGAGCGCCAACAGCCCCAACTTGACCCTGTACTCATGACCCCAAAACAAAGATTCTGCCCCCTGTCCCACTTTTTCCACAACTGGATTCAGAGAGCTGGGAACTTGCCTGGCTCTACGCGGCCACCTTCTGAGCCAAACTCCGGCCACTTAATCAAACAGTAAACAATTGAAGAAGTGAAGACTAGAAGCCCGCTCCCACTTGGCTGAAACTTGCTTCTGAAGAAAATCAGTCCCATCCTTTGACTTTTAGTCTTCCTCATACAACATGGGCGTCATTCTCCGACCCCCCGCCGGGTCGGAGAATGGCCGTTGGCCGCCGTGAATCCCGCCCCCGCCGAAGTCTCCGAAGGGAGAAAAGTCGGCGGGGCGTTAATGGCGCCGCTGCCGCGGAGAATGTCACGGGTCTGCGCAAGGCAGCCGATTTTCGGCCTGCCGATATTCTCCCTTCCGGATGGGCCGAAGTCCCGTCGACGTGATGACCGTTCACGTCGACGTGAATCAAACCTCCTTTTCATCGGCGTGACCCGGTGCTCCAGGCTCACGCCGACCAGCGAGGAGGTGAGTGACGGCCTGGGGGGTTGGCTCTGGGCAGGAAATGGCGTGGCCGCAGACTGATTGCGTGAGGAGAGGTGTGTCTCGACTTGAGTGTGTGTGTGTGCGGCGGGGGGCGGGGGGGGGGGGTGGTTAGAGTAGGCTGGGCTCCGGGGGAGTGCCGGGAGGGGGTCCGTGCCGGGGTGGAGGTTGGGGGGGGGGTCCGTGCCGGGGTGGAGGTTGGGGGGGGGGTCCGTGCCGGGGTGGAGGTTGGGGGTTGGGGGGGGGTCCGTGCTGGGGTGGAGGTTGGGGGTTGGGGTCCGTGCCGGGGTGGAGGTTGGGGGTTGGGGGGGGTCCGTGCCGGGGTGGAGGTTGGGGGGGGGGTCCGTGCCGGGGTGGAGGTTGGGGGTTGGGGGGGGTCCGTGCCGGGGTGGAGGTTGGGGGGGGGGTCTGTGCCGGGGTGGAGGTTGGGGGTTGGGGGGGGTTCCGTGCTGGGGTGGAGGTTGGGGAGGGGGTCCGTGCCGGGGTGGAGGTTGGGGGTTGTGGAGGGGGTCCGTGCCGGGGTGGGTGATGGGAGGGCAAATGAGTTGGTCCACCTGGCCAGGTGCCAGCCTCCAACAGTTGGACCCATGCGGTCCATGCCACCTGGCTGGGGGGAGGAGGGGATATGGGCAATGATGACATGTCGTCGTTCCCCTCCCCCCCACCAGGCCGTCATGTTTTCAGACCATCCAGCGATGTTGGCCGCCGTGGTGGCAGCCGCTCATGTCTATGTTGCCCTGGATGAGGAGGAGGAGGAGGAGGAGCGTGCCAGAGAGGTGGCGCATGCTGCCGCAGAGGGGCAGGCGGCAGCCGCCCAGGCTGGAGGGACACCTGACCGACAGGACGAGGAGGGGGAGGAGGACGTCGTGGCCCCACGGCAACGGAGGCACCCGAGGGCGCCCCGTGTGTACCGGCCCCGGCAGTCATACCAGGACCTCACGGACCGGGAATGCAGGAGGAGACTCCGGATGAGCCGAGAAACCGTGGCACACATCTGCCACCTGCTGGCACACCTGTCACCGCATGGCACTGGTGGGGGACACCCTCTCCCCGTGTCCGTCAAGGTTACAGTGGCCCTGAACTTTTATGCAACGGGGTCATTCCAGGCACCAAGTGGGGACCTGTCCGGCATATCGCAGACATCGGTGCATCGGTGCATCCGGGCAGTGACAGATGCCCTTTATGACATGGCGCACCGCTACATCCGCTTCCCCGTGGACCGGGCCAGCCAAGATGCCCGGGCCGTGGGCTTCTCTGCCGTTGCCGGGTTCCCCATGGTCCAGGGCGCGATCGATGGGATGCACGTCGCCGTGCGGCCACCTGCAGAGAACAGGGCCGTGTTCACTAATAGGAAGGGGACCTATTCAATGAACGTACAGGTGGTCTGCGACCACCGCATGATGATCCTGCACGTCTGCGCCTGTCACCCAGGCAGTGTACACGACTCATTCGTGTTGTCGCGGTCATCCATCCCCGGCATGTACGAGGGACGCCATCCCCGGCTGAGGGGCTGGTTGCTGGGCGACAGGGGCTACCCATTGCGATCGTGGCTGATGACGCCTATACGGAGGCCACGCAATGAGGCGGAGAACCGCTACAATGATGCCCATGTAGCGACAAGGGGAGTGATCGAGAGGTGCTTTGGCGTGCTGAAGATGCGTTTCAGGTGCCTGGACCTCTCTGGGGGCGCCCTCCAGTATCGGTCAGATAGGGTCGGCCTCATCATTGTGGTGTGCTGCGTCCTGCACAACATAGCCCAGCAGAGGGGCGATGTGCCGCAGGCAGAGGAGGGCGGAGTGGAGGAGCAGCAGGAAGAGGCCCAGTCCTCCCCAGATGAGGGGGATGGGGGCAATGGTCAGGGCAGACGGGGTAGACACAGGCAGGTGGCTGTCCACCGTTACCGGCTGGCCCAGCGGGCATGGGACAGACTGATAGACGCCCGCTTCACTGACTAGATGGGCGTGGGAATCGGGTAGTATGGCCACAGACCGCACACCATGACAACAGCCGACCACCCACACCCCCCACCCATCCACCCACCCAGCACCCTCACCCCCTCCCCAACCCCACACACCCCACCCGCATGCACACCACCCCCCCACCCCCAATTGCCGATCCACCGGCGGCACAACGGGCCGGGCTCACCCAGTTGCGGGTGGACGCGTGTCTATCGCAGGCCATGGAGAATGATGACAACCCGCCTCCGATGAGCTCCTGGCTCTACATCGTTGGACTATGTCTGACCCATGGCCACAGTACCACCATCCACCCGGACCATCCCTGCATGCGGCTGTGACACTGCAGCGCACGGTCCCGTCCTCTGCCCGGGGGATGTTGATGGCGGCCCAGGGGGAAGGGGGCAGACTCACCTGGGGCTGAGGTAAGACCACCCCTCACACACACACTTGCGCTCAACGTACATGACACCCCCGCACACTTTGGACAGAGCACAAAGGCAGCTTCGGTAGGTGTAACATTGACTTTAATAACCAAAGGAGTTCATGCACGTGCCCTAGCCCCTAAAACTCATCTGTGCCCTGCACCCGTGCCAACTTACTCAGTGTCTAATTGTTTGGCCTTACGGGCCCTTTGACTACGTCTACGTGGTTCCCCAGACGGTACAGCAGAACTGGAGGTGGACTCCTGTGATTCCTGCCCTCTGACACTGGATCCCTTTGGCGGCCGTTTCCTGGGGCGTCCTGGCCTAGATGGGCCAGGCTGCGGCCCGGGCGACTGGGATGGCGAGCTGCCAGCCTGTCCTGCCCGTTGCCCACCCGATGCACCTGGGACGGAAGGGGGGGAGTCCGAGGTGTCGCGGTGTACCGGGACCTCCCCTACAGAGGGAGCCGGGATGGACCACACCACCTCCTCCTCCCTCGGGGTGCCCGATGGCCCCCAGGCCTCTACATGGGTGGGGGATGCGAACGGACTGGCCATCCGACGCGCCCCCGACATCTGGCGCTGCCAGTCCTGGAGGCCCGTGCTGGTATCGACAGGGGTCTGCAGGTTTGCAGCCATGGAGCCCAGGGGGTTGTCGAACCCTGTCTGCGACAGTGCGACGCCAGCTCGCACATGGCCACTGGCGCCGATGCCCTCAGCGATGGCCTGCTGAGACTGGGCCATGGCCTGCAGAGACTGGGCCATGGCCTGCAGAGACTGGGCTATGGCCTGCTGAGACTGGGCCATGGCCTGCTGAGACTGGGCCATGGCCTGCTGAGACTGGGCTATGGCGTTGAGCGGTTCTGCCATCTGGCGCTGGCACTGGCTCATGGCCTCCTGTGAGAGGGCAGCCATTTCCTGGGCCACAGACGCCGCCTGCACGGAAGGCCCCAGGCCTCGCAAACCGTTCCCCATGTCTGACACCGTCGCACCCATTGCCTCCACCGCGGACGCCACCCGTGCGGTGTCAGCCTGGGTGGCACGCATGACCGGGACCACTCCCAGCTCCTGGACGCGGGTGGACTCCTCCACCTGCGACCGCAGCCGCCGCAAGCCACCCGTCACCCTATTCGCTCGTCTCCGTGTCGGTGGTTGCATCGGATCTATGTGTGGGTGTGGTAACTGCAGGAACCCGGGATCCATCTGGGCGGCAGATGTTCGCTTGGCCTGGGCTGCCCTCCGACCGCCCGGTCCCTCTGCTGCTCCTACCTCCACCTGCTGTACCGGGACGGCTGTGTTGTGCGCACCAGTGAGTGTACCAGACGCCTCATCACTAAAGTGCCCAACCGTGGTGAGTGTTTCTGCGATGGTGGAGGGTGTTGGTGACAGCAGTGGCGTTGTGTCGTGCTCTTCGTCCCACTCTGAGTCCATGGCACTTTGGGGTGGGGGTTCGTCTCCACCCATCCACTCTGAGTCACTGTCCGGTATTTCGTCTTCCCGGGTAGGGGTGTCCTGGGTAGTGCTGTCCCGGGTAGTGCTGTCCCGGGTAGTGCTGTCCCGGGTAGTGGTGTCCCGGGTAGGGGTGTCCTGGGTAGTGGTGTCCCGGGTAGGGGTGTCCTGGATAGTGGTGTCCTGGGTAGTGGTGTCCTGGCTCGGATGTGACGGGGGCCTGTGGCTGCCACCCTCATCGCTGGGTGGTCGCTCCCGCACGTGACGGGGGTGTCGTCTCCCTGTTGCTCCAGGTCTCTCCGTCTCCCGTGGTGTGCGAGGGGCATCCTGCGGGCGTCGCATGCTGGAGGGTGCGGGTCTCTCCGTCTCCCGTGGTCTCCGAGGGGCATCCTGCGGGCGTCGCATGCTGGAGGGTTCGGGTCTCTCCGTCTCCCGTGGTCTCCGAGGGGCATCCTGCGGGCGTCGCATGCTGGAGGGTGCGGGTCTCTCCGTCTCCTGTGGTCTCCGAGGGGCATCCTGCGGGCGTCGCATGCTGGAGGGTGCGGGTCTCTCCGTCTCCCGTGGTCTCCGAGGGGCATCCTGCGGGCGTCGCATGCTGGAGGGTGCGGGTCTCTCCGTCTCCTGTGGTCTCCGAGGGGCATCCTGCGGGCGTCGCATGCTGGAGGGTGCGGGTCTCTCCGTCTCCTGTGGTCTCCGAGGGGCATCCTGCGGGTGGTGTGCATCTGCGGGGATGGGCGCCTGGACGTTTGGTCCTGCGATACACAATGAAGCATGCATGGTTAGACATCAGGCAGTGATCAGGTGATACGGGGGAGGGGGATATAGGGGAGAGGGGATATGGGGACGGGCTGTCGGTGGCTCACTTGCTCGTGGGGCCCCGACCTCTGCATCAGCAACCTCCCGGTCCTCAGGTCCGCCAGCCAGTTCCAGGGCCCTTTCCTCGTGTACGGTCAGTGGCCTCTCATCAGCGGGCCCTCCTCCAGTCCTCACATGCTCCCTATTGTTGTGTGCGCGCTTCTCCTGGGGGGGGGGGGGGGGTGGTGGCAGGTGTAAAAGGCAACAGTGTTAGGCAGGTATATGAATGCACGCCATCGGTTGCGCGTGCATTGCAGAGGTTAAGGTTAAGGCTGGATTCACTTGGGGATATGGGGGAGGGGGGGATATGGGGGAGGGGGGATATGGGGGATATGGGGGAGGGGGGATATGGGGGAGGGGGGAATATGGAGGATATGGGGTGGGGGGATATGGGGGAGGGGGGAATATGGGGGATATGGGGGAGGGGGGATATGGGGGAGGGGGGATATGGGGGAGGGGGGATATGGGGGAGGGGGGGATATGGGGGATATGGGGGAGGGGGGATATGGGGGATATGGGGGAGGGGGGATATGGGGGAGGGGGGATATGGGGAGGGGGGATATGGGGCAGGGGGGGATATGGGGGATATGGGGGAGGGGGGGATATGGGGGAGGGGGGGATATGGGGGATATGGGGGAGGGGGGGATATGGGGGAGGGGGGATATGGGGGATATGGGGGAGGGGGGATATGGGGGAGGGGGGATATGGGGGATATGGGGGAGGGGGGATATGGGGGATATGGGGGAGGGGGGATATGGGGGAGGGGGGATATGGGGGAGGGGGGAATTGGGGGAGGGGGGATATGGGGGATATGGGGGAGGCTCACCCTGCCTGCTGTGACGAGGTCGTTCACCTTCTTGTGGCACTGGGTGCCTGTCCGTGGTGTTAGGGCCACAGCGGTGACGGCCTCTGCCACCTCCCTCCACAGACGCCGGCTGTGGCGTGGGGCAACTCTGCGGCCGTGCCCGGGATACAGGGCGTCCCTCCTCTGCTCCACCGCGTCCAGGAGCGCCTCCACATCGCGTGACTCGAACCTTGGGGCTGAGCGACGGCCAGCCATCAAGTCGGGTGTTGCGGTCGGCTGTTCCGGTCGGGTGGGGGGGAGCTGCGCGGCCTTATGAGCCGTCACGCCGTGCAGCGCGTATGACGCTGCACGGCGTGAACCACTGCGCAAGCGCGGATCCCGTTACGTCGCTGCTAGCCCATTTCGGGCCGCAGACTATCGGCCCATTTTTATGACGTGACGCAAGTGGGATTTGCGCCGATCGGCGGACTTTCCGCCGATAATGGAGAATTTCGCCCCATATGTGTGACTCTTTCATGTGCCTTGAATCAAGTTCACTGTATGAACTATACTTATAAGCTCCACTTTCAATGCGCCTCCACCTGTTTCCTTGTGTGAGGGAATACTAGCGAGTTGCTCACAACCACCCTCAGCCCCCATGCTGCACTTGTACTCTCCAGCGCCTTTTTATTCCATAAAATTACACTCTTTATTTTCCTGAGTTCAAATGATATGTTTTGAGAGGTTGTAATTTTACTTCCTTTGTAGGTAGGCGATCACTTATTAAACAGTACTTATAGGATTTCCACTTGGTCACTAAAATACACCAATTTAAAAAATACTGATTTTGTTTTAGTCATAAATCGTTCTGGCCTCCCAATTTTACTTATTTCTTCTATCAGAATGTCAAAGTATTTCTGGCATCAGAGAATCTAAAAAAAGGTAAATGTGTTGACTCTTTTGACTTGACGGCTTATAAAACATTAGTTTGGCATTGGTTCTTGAGATCGCCATGTTCCGTTTCAAGTCCCATGGTTATGATGTTAGAATAATGATTTCTAACAAATGTTGGCACAGAACCCCAATTGACCTTGTTATTATTTGTTTTAAATGTGTCCCCTTAATTTTGCCCTTTATCTAAGGCTATTTCTTTTAATGCATCCAACTTTTCAGATGTCATGCAATAATGCAGTGCAGAAGCAGGCCATTCAGTCTATAATGCCTGTACTAGCTCTGTGAAAGAGCTATCCAATTATCCCTTGACATTTACACGAAGTTTAATCTGGACAAGTGTGAGATAATGCACTTTGGAAGGTCCAATGCATGTAGGAATTACACATTAATTAGTAGAACTCTTGCGAGTACTGACAGGCAGAGAGATCAGGGCATGCGTGCCCACCGATCACTGAAAGTGGCAACGCATGTGGATAAGGAGATCAAGAAGGCACACGGCATGCTGGCCTTCATCGGTCGGGAGAATTGAATACAAAAATTGGCAAGTCATGTTGAAGCTGTACAGGACCTTAGTTAGGCCTCATTTGGAATATTGTGCACAATTCTGGTCGTCACACTACCAGAAGGATGTGGATGCTTTGGAGAGGGTACAGAAGGGGTTTGCTAGGATGGTTGCCTGGTATGGAGGGCATTAGTTATGAGGAGAGGTTAGATAAACTTGGTCTGTTCTCACTGGATCGACGGAGGTTGAGAGGCGACCTGATAGAAGTCTACAAGATTATGAATGGCATGGGCAGAGTGGATAGTCAGGTGCTCTTTCCTAGGGTAGGAGAATCAAGCACTAGGGGACATAGGTTTAAAGTGCATGGGAAAAGTTTAGAACAGATGTGCGAGGTATGTTTTTTACACAGAGGGTGGTAAATGTATGGAACCTTCAGAGTGAACTTGGGCAGGTGGTGGGAGCAGGTATGATAGGAGCATTTAAGGGGCATCTAGGCAAATATATGAATAGGGTGGGAATGGAAGGATACTGACTCCGTAAGTGCATACGGTTTTGGTTTAAGCAGGTACCATGGTCGGCGCAGGCTTGGAAGGCCGAAGAGCCTGTTCCTGCGCTGTATTGTTCTTTGTTCTTTGAAGTCCTGCAAGTTCTTACTTTTCAGGTATTTTTCAAGTCCACTCTGAAGGTTACTACTAAACTATTTCCACCACCTGTCCAGGCAGTGCATTCCAGGACATAACAGTTCCTTGTATAAAATAGTTTCTGCTCAATTCCCCTCTGATTCTCCTACCAATTATCTTAAATCCATGACCTCTGATTATCAACCATCCTGCCTGGAAACAGTTTTTCATTAATGACTCTAGCAGAACCCACCATAATAGTGGGCACCTTTATTAACTCTCCCCATAATCGTAGAATCTACATGGTGCAGAAGGAGGCCATTTGGTCAATCAAGTCTGTACAAGAGCACACTACCTAGGCCTACTCCTCCCCCCCAACCCCCTCCCCATCCCCATAACCCCTGGACATCTTTGGACGCTAAGGGGCAATTTAGCATGGCCAATCCACCTAACTGCACAACTTTGGACTGTGGGTGGAAACCGGAGCATCCAGAGGAAACCCACACAGAAACGAGGAGAATGTACAAACTCCACACAGACAGTCACCCAAGGCCGGCTTTGAACCCGGGTTCTGCGAGCCAGCAGTGCTAACCATTGTGCCACCGTGCCACCCTTCACTTCCATCAGGAGATCAATCCCAGCTTCTCCAGTCTTCTCCACATAACTGAAGTCCTTCATACCGGATGCCCTAACAAATAATATGATAGCAAGTCACAATCAGGAATCATTCATTGGCATAAGAAGAGTTATGCTGCTCAAGGTGTGCCAGGCTACACTTGAACTAAGCTGAATTCCAAATACCTTATGGATTCAATGAAAATGGAAGCTTTCCAGATAAAAGGTTGAGCTGTCAGCACTCAATAATTCAGGAATAAACGTAAGCTTTGGCCAAAGAAGCCTCCATATCAGCTTTCCACCTAAAAGATAAAGTAAAACTCTCTAAGAATCTCTTCTGTATTCATTTACCAACCACTACAAGGTGCCCAGTTGACTTTTCTTGCTCTCTATTCCTAATGAAGAAAGATTTGTCTTTGTTATTTGGGAAAGGGGGTGGAGGAATAACAGCAGACAGACTGGGAAGAGCAAGAGCTGAGATTTTCCTTTTTCTATTATTCATCTCCACAAAGTTACTTGGTCAATTTGCCCATTTTGTTTTGTCTGGCTACTTTCAGAATCGTAAGAAGTCTTACAACACCAGGTTAAAGTCCAACAGGTTTGTTTCAAACACTAGCTTTCGGAGCACTGCTCCTTCCTCAGGTGAATTCACCTGAGGAAGGAGCAGTGCTCCGAAAGCTAGAGCGGGATTCTCCACTACCGCGCCGAAGTGCCCACGCCATCGTGAACGCCGTCGAGGTTCACGACGGCATGAAACGGCCCCGATCCCGACCGATTCAGGCCCCGACAATGGGTTAGGATCGGGCCCGCGTCATCTACACGCGCCAGGCCTTGTCGCCGCCTAAAGGCCTAAAGGCGGCGCCGCATAGATGACGTGGCCGCTGGCGCCAACCCGCGCATGCATGGTTGCCGTCCTCTCTGAGTCCGCCCCGCAAGAAAATGGCGACGGATCTTGCGGGGGCCGCGGAAGGAAGGAGGTCCTCCTTCAGAGAGGACGGCCCGACGATCGGTGGGCACCGATCACGGGCCATGCCACATTTGAGGTACCCCCCCGGTGCAGGATCTCCCCTCCCCACCCCGCAGGCCGCCCCCCCCCCCCCAGCCGTTGGCCGCCGTGAATCCCGCCCCCGCCCCCGCCGAAGTCTCCGCTACCGGAGATTGGGCGGGAATCAGGCCGCGCCGGTTGGCGGGACCCCCCGTTCAATTCTCCGGCCCGGATGGGCCGAAGTCCCGCCCAGAAATTGCCTGTCCCGCCGGCGTAAATCAAACCTGGTATTTACCGGCGGGATCAGGCGGTGTGGGTGGGCTCCGGGGTCCTGGGGGGGGCGCGGGGCGATCTGACCCCTGGGGTTGCCCCCACGGTGGCCTGGCCCACGATCGGGGCCCACCGATCCGCGGGCAGGCCTGTGCCGTGGGGGCACTCTTTCCCTTCCGCCTCCGCTACGGCCTCCACCATGGCGAAGGCGGAAGAGACTCTCCCCACTGCGCATGCGCGGGAAACTTTCATCGGCCGCTGACACTCCCGCACGTGCGCCGGGAAACTGTCAGCGGCCGCTGACGCTCCCGCACATGCGCCGCATTTCCGCGCCAGTTGGCGGGGAAGCAAACGCCATTTCCGCCAGCTGGCGGGGCGGAAATCCCTCCGGCGTCGGCCCCTCAATGTTGGGGCTAGGCCGCCAAAGATGCGGAGCATTCCGCACCTTTGGGCCGGCGCGATGCCCGTCTGATTGGCGCCGTCTTTGGCGCCAGTCGGCGGACATCGCGCCGTTGGGGGAGAATTTCGCCCCCGGTGTGGACGGCTCCGGGGGGAACCCGCCGTTTTGGCCTGGCCGCTCGGTCCATCCGGGCTTGAGAATAGTGGGGGTGCCGGAGAATCGCCATTTTGGGTGTCTCCGGCGATTCTCCGGCCTGCGGCCCGCGGGGCCGTTCCCGCAGCTTGGGAGAATCGCGGGAGGGCGTCGGACCGGCGTCCCGGGAAATTTTGGCGGCCCAGGTGATTCTCCCAACCGGCGCGGGAGTGGAGAATCTCGCCCCTAGTGTTTGAAACAAACCTGTTGGACTTTAACCTGGTGTTGTAAGACTTCTTACTGCGCTCACCCCAGTCCAACGCCGGCATCTCCACATCATACTTTCACAATGGATGCAGGAGCAATGATCCAGTTAAGGTTCATACAAAAAATATTAAGGATCATATTATCTTTTTATTGCAGCCTCTAACATCCATAGCATTAACTTCAATCAGTTTTACCACGAATAGACACGTGTGTAACATAAATCATTTTCTTCAAATGTTTTATTTTGCCCCTCTTCAAAAAAACAGAATTTAAATTCAAAGGCACGTATTATTTTGGGTGAAATGTCACTATTTTAATATCTTTCTAAGGCTATTACTTCTGTGTGACAATGCTAAGAGCTGCTGGGCCATGAAAAAAGGAAATTGAATGTGTGTGTCCATGCAATCTTTTCATTGAGAGGAGGAAATGCTCACAGTTTGGTAATGTAAGGATAATTGTAATGTGTTCGGTTTAATACCCAGAGCATTTGTTGCCAAGCACCAAAGCATTCAACAGTAAGGCCTGGAGCATAGTTCAAATACGATACATCACATGCTGGTTTAATGTTGGAGCAATTAAAGTGTGGAAACGAACACTGGACTGTGGATCCTGAATCACCGTTAAATGGTTTTGCAAATAAATGCGAGCAATGTCCTGTAATTTATTTGGTTTGCTTTACAATGTAATAGTTAGAAATTACGACAATATTTTTTGTTACTTTTAAGATAGAAATCAAGGTGGCTGAGTGGTGCAGGTTTTATTTGATTGGCTGAAGAGAAATATTTATAATATTTAACACAGTGATTATATGTTTTTTTCTCTTCATCGAAAACAACGAAAAACCCCTCAATTTCCACACCTCTAAAATTCAGGGCTGCTACAATCATGAGTTACAAGCCCTTCAGTGACGACATTCTTGTCTGAAGTTTATGTGACCAGACGCTGGGGTGTCCTGCTGCCAGGGCGGTGTGGGCCTGTGGTGGGTGGGAGGGGGGGGGGGGGGGGGGGGGAGGCGACACAGATAATTCCAAGCACCAGGGCCCAAGGCTAGACTGGGGCAACCTCCTGGGTCCCAAATCAAAGCCCTGTCCGTAAAGGAGCAAGGTTAGTCACAGACACAGGGATCCCTTAGAACATGAGGGCAAGAAAAACTCAGAGGGAATTTGTGCTTCAGCACACTTGGGTATATTTATGGATCTATTATGCTAAATGCCAGTTTCCTTACCACACAAAATAATGAAATGTTGTCCCTCAATAACCATCAGCGATCATTTAATTGGAGACCCCTTAATCAGAGATTCCACCCTCTGGCCCCAGACTCTCCCACAAGAGGAAACATCTTCTCAGCATCAACCCCTTCAAGCAACCTGAGAATCTTCTATGTCTCAATAAGGTCACGTCTCATTCTTCTAAACTGCAAAGACTCCAGGC
The DNA here is from genome assembly GCF_047496885.1 of Scyliorhinus torazame. Classification (NCBI taxonomy): domain Eukaryota; kingdom Metazoa; phylum Chordata; class Chondrichthyes; order Carcharhiniformes; family Scyliorhinidae; genus Scyliorhinus; species Scyliorhinus torazame. The sequence continues at coordinate 167,199,819 of NC_092721.1, read as the reverse complement.
CCAATCTACTCAAACCTCTCCTCATAAGAAAATCCCTCCATAACTGGGATCAACATATTGAATCTTCTATAGACTGGCTCCAATGACTGTATAACTTTCCTTAGATAAGAGGACTGTAATATCCTACATGTGACATGCCTGAGGTTCATCTAGCTAGAGATGATTGTTCCCCTGTCCTGATTGACCGGGAATGAACCAGCATTTGTATAATAGTTTGGCATTGTAGTAGCCGGGTGAAAGGCTCTAGGTATGTGCTGCTGTAAAGCTGAATAAACAGCTCCCAGTGAACTCAGTGGAGTCCCCTTGTCATTACTGCAGGGACCAAACATTCACAGTATTTCAAGTGTGGTCTAACTGGTACCTATTATAATTTTAACAGGACTTCGCTATTTTTATGCTCCAATCCCTTTGAAATAAAGGTCATCATTCCATTTGCCTTCCCAATTACCTGCTGAACTTATCATAGAATTTACAGTGCAGAAGGAGGCCATTCGGCCCATCGAGTCTGCACCGGCCCTCGGAAAGACCGCCCGACCCAAGCCCACATCTCCACCTTATTCCCGTAACCCAGTAACCCCACCTAACCTATTGGACACTAAGGGCTATTCAGCAATGGCCAATCCACCTAACCTGCACATCCTTGGACTGTGGGAGGAAACTGGAGCACCCGGAGGAAACCCACACAGACACGAGGAGAACGTGCAGACTCCGCACAGGCAGTGACCCATGATGGGAATCAAACCTGGATCTGTGAAGCAATGTGCCAACCACTGTGCTACCGTGCCGCCCGTGCATGCTAACTTTTTGTGATTTGGATTGGATTTTGTTTATTGTGAGGAACAGTGAAAAGTATTTTTCTGCGATCAGCTCAACAGATCATTAAGTACATGAAAAGAATAGGAAATAAAATAAAATGTGTGCAGGAGAACCCCCAAATCCCTCTGTGCTGCAGTTTTCTGCAGTCTTTCTTCATTTAAATAATATTAAGCTCCTTTATTCCTCCTTCCCAAGTGCATATCATCACATTTTTCTACATTACATTTCATCTGCCAAGTTTTTGCCCACTCACCTAACTTGTTAATAACCCTCTGTTGACTCTTTGTGGCATCCTCAGCACTTGTCTTCCCACCTATGTTTGTGTCCTCCGCCATCTTGGCAATAATGCATTCACTTCCCTTATCCGAGTTATTAATATATGTTGTGAATAATTGTGACCAAGCACGGATTCCTGTGGCACTCCACTAGTTACAGGTTGCCATCCTGAAAATGCCCTTCTTATCCCAACTCTCTATCTTCTATCAGTTAGCCAATCCTGTATCCATGTTAGTATACCACCCCCAACAACAGAGGCTCTTATTTTAAGAACGCTTTTTAGAAATGCAAGTATATTGCATTAACTGGTTTCCCTTCGTCTATCTTGCTCAATTACCATCTCAGAGAATTGAGGTCCTATGTCCTATGTAAATTTTATACCACTCCTGCACTGGATGTAAATTGTACTGCAACAAACTACAAGCCCCCATTATCACTTCAGAGGGCAAAAAAATAATTTATTGTTTCCAGTTTTTAAACTTTTTAAAATCGTTCCTTTGCATTCTTTAATCATTGGAACCTGCAAATCATTTTATCGTAATGTTCTATATCCCAGAAAATAAATTGCGACCTCTAACTTCACCCCCCCCCCCCCCCCCCCCCCCAATCCCAGACCCACACTAAAATCAACTTTAGACAAGCGATGACCTCCTCCATGAGCATACCCCTCTATACCATTACAGTGGAGCATGGGTTGCAGCAGCAGTACATTCAGGTCAGGGGAATCAGGCAGCACTGCACAGAACAGCAGCCCAATAGATTTTACCCTCCCTGGTGCATGTAACAAATGAATCTCTGAGAGGGTCGTGTATCTGGCAGCTGACCTTGGCTATTTGTGCCAACTTCCTCGAGGGATTTTGTAGATGGGCTCCACAATATCCATGGCAGAAGTGACAGCAGCTCTTGGCCTATACTCAACATCCTGGATGCAGCAGGGCAACTGTGCAACATTAGGCAGGAAGCTGTACGGGTTGAAACGTTCAGGTGACTGCGGCCCTTTTTCTCAGAATAGCTTGATCTCTTCACTTGGCCTTGTTCCCAGGAAGTCGGTAATCAGAGCCAGGGACTTCTGCAGTATAGCTGGATTCCACAGTGTGCCATGATAACACATATATATGGCAACAGCGGTCAAACATTCAGTCCCTTGTGACTATTCCTCCACTCAATTAGACCATGGTTGATCCATACCTCACGATAAGACATAGGAGCAGAATTAGGCCAATCAGCCCATTTTGTCTGCTCCACCATTCAATCAAGGCTGATATGTTTCTCATCCCCATTCTCCTGCTGTCTCCTCTTGCCTTTGATCCATATCCCTTGTTACCTTATCTCATACAAACCTGTTGATTTTAGTCTTGAAAATTCAAGACTTTTGTGTGTGTGTGTGTGGGGGGGGGGGGGGGGGGGGGGGTGGTAGAGAATATTAGGGGCTGGATTCTCTGCCCCGCCGCATTTCTGTTTCACCCCGTTGGCGGGACGCTCCATTACGCCAGCTGGTAAATGGGGTTTCCCATTATGGGGCAGCCCCATGCCGTCGGGAAACCCCAGGGCTGCTGGCAAAACGGGGCATCCCGCCGGCGGAGAATCCAGCCCCAGATTTCCACTACTCTGTGTGAAAAAGTGTTCCATCAGGATTGATCCATCTCTAATTTTAAGAGTCTGCTCCGTTGTCCTGGATTACCCCAGCTGGGAAATAACTTCTTTGGATCTACCCCAACGAATTTTAAAAAATTATTTTAAGCATTCATTTAAATAACCCCTCAACCATCTATACAAATCAAGTTTGTGCAATCTGAGTGCGTTTTCTAACACTTTCAGCTCTGGTATTACTTCAGTGAATCTGGATTGCACCCAGAGTTCAGTTCCCATGGTTTCTGAATTTTTATTCTTATTCTTGGTCTGAATAGTGCACCCTGTGCCTTAACACTATACTTATCTCTTCTTGTTTAATCAGTTTTTGGAAGTTAGAATTATACTAGTTATATTTCTTCCAGCTGTCTGATTACCCCTTCGCCCCGTGTAGAATCCAGATGTTCAGATAATAGTCTGTGTTTTCTAGCTTTCAGCATGCGTTGGATCAAAAGAGTTTAGCATCTTTGGATCATTATGACACCCTCTCATGTAACCTCTCACGTGTGAAGTAAATTTTGAAGTTGGACAGAAAATCACCATTGTTTTAGTTACTTAAACCCTCTAATGGATGAAGTAAACCCATGAAAATAAACAGGCTGTGAAAATGTCACTAAATGGAGTAAAACAAATCATAAACACAAATCCTAACTCTGCAGGTATCTGGCACCATTTGGCTGATGTTGGATTATTGCTAACCCATATATGTTCAAAAGCATACATTAAATCTCCTTTAATAGGTATGGGTAACATGGCTTTATTCGAATCCTATATATAGCCGTTTATTTATTTTGTCAAAGATGTAAAAGATTTCTTCACAGACTAATGAAGTAAATTACCAATTGTTCAAACGTACTAAGTGGAGCAGAATTTCCATGACATTTGCACTTTTAGAATGCAAGATCAATTCTCTGTTTTGATTTACATGATAAAAGGTCCAAGGCAATTATGTTGTAAGTCAGTTATAGATCACCTTTACACCACTCTGACAATTAATGTTGGTTACAAATTTCATGGGTTTATACCCATTTTCTCTCATGTTAGACATGTTAATGCGTTTAAATTTGTGAGTTTAAAATAATCAATTGAAGAAAAATCTCCTCCCTTTCAAAACATTTCTTTATCTTTGTGTGTTCAGTTGCATATATTGTGTGGTGTACCAAAATGGGAATGGGAGAAGGATACCTCGAGGTTAGTTCTCAAGCCCAAAATGGTCATTATGCTCATGGCTGCTGCAAAATGGCATTCTGAGATCTGTTTGACCTCCTGAGGCGGCTCATTTGTTTCCTCCATTAAACTGTGTCATCTCCACCACCACCAGCAGTCCTCCAATAGTTCCTGGTAGGGGAAGGTGCAGTCAGGGATGGGATGCGAATTGGTGAGCAGCAGCCTGCTTTGGCTCTATAAAGCCAGAAATAGTACGGCTATTCTAACTGGCCCAACGTTGAGTAGATAAGGAAAAAAAACTTCCATTTATGTTGGTGGCCTCCACTGATTATAATAATCTTTGCAATAATAATCTTTATTGTCACAAGTAGACTTACATTAACACTGCAATGAAGTTACTGTGAAAAGCCACTAGTTGCCACATTCCAGAGCCACATTCGGGTACACAGAGGGAGAATTCAGAATGACCAATTCACCTAACAGCATGTCTTTCGGGACTTGTGGAAGGAAACCGGTGCACCCGGAGGAAACCCATACAGATACAGGGAGAACATGCAGACTCCGCACAGACAGTGACCCAAGCCGGGAATCGAACCTGGGACCATAGGAGTGACCCAAGCCGGGAATCGAACCTGGGACCATAGGATCTCCTTCCTCCTCTGGACCTCCTCCTCTACGATGTCCAGAACTGTGTCCAAGAATCTGCACCCTTTCACTTAGTCCATGAGCTATCCTGAGGCCTGTTGCATTGTGTCAGACAATGCACTCCATATACCTTCAGTGGAAGTGTGTGTGTGGAGCTCCACAAAGATTATGTTCAATCCGTGCTCGAGTGTTAAACCTGCTGTTGTTTGTTTTACTGCACCCAGGCAAGATTCAATAATAGTACTCAGCAATTAGGACCAAAAGTACATGTGGAAACTGAATTTTCAAGCAGGTGTGTCTAATTAGCATAGCACCCATTTAGTAAGTGTTTTCACCTTTTCGCCAAATTATCCTCTAGTTAGTCTCACTTTAGATCCATGAAGAAAATATGGAGAAGCATTTATTAGATTTAATGTACTTCATTTGTTGTCCGCTAAGGCGCTGTACATTTGAAATTAGAGCAGTAGTAGGTCACACAGCACCTTCGGCCTACTCTGTCAGTCAGAAAAATCGCACCAGATCTTCTACTTAGATTTTATTTTCACTCCCTTTCCCCAGATCCCTCGATTCCCTTAGAATCTAAAACTCTATTGATGAGCAGCCACAGCACTCTGAGGTAGAGATTTCCAAAGATGAATAAACCCCTGTGCGGGGAAATTTCTCCTTAGTTCAGTGCTAAATGGTCCAACCTCTCTCGGACTGTCATAATATACACCAGTATATCATGGTGCAGACACACAATGATGGACACACAGTGGGACCAATCAACGCACACAACACCGCAGCCAATCACCAGTGAGAGTACACGCACTATAAAGACAGGGGGCATCAGAGTTCCCGCTCATTCAAGTAGCAGCTAGCTAGGAGCACAGAGCTCACAGCCTGCAACACAGACATTCACCATGTGCTGAGTGCATCAACTGGTTAGGACAAGGCAAAGGTCTTTCGTTAAAGCTAGTATCGTATTTACCCACAGTTCAAGTACATTTAAATAGTTAACCTTTTAATAAAATAGTGTTGCACTACTTCAAGTGTTGGTGACCTGTATGTGCTCCAGAACACCCAACACATCACGGACCATGACCCCCTCGCATGCTTCAGCCATTTCTCAACAGCTGCCATCTAAGAATTTTAAATGTTTCTATGAGCCCACCTCTCACTCTTCTAAACCCCAGAGAATATACACCATTCTCCTCTAGCTCGACAACCTTTTCGTCCCAAGATTCAATCTGGTGAGTATTCATCGCACCCCCTCTTTAAGACAAGTATATCCTTCCTTAGGAAAGGGAATCTATTTTAATGGAAGCCTGAACTTGTTTGAAATAAGCTGGCTAATGCTGCTGCTTAAGTGACAGACAGAGAACTGCAAATGTTACAGTAAGGATTTCCGTGCTAATGTTGCAGATGGTAACTTCTAGGCTTTAATCGCTTCTAATCATAATACTTTCCGTGAGTTTAATGCAATAGGCAGCAATAATGAATAGTTGTATTTTATATTTAATAACAGAACACGGAATGGCCGAATGTGATTACAAGGTTCAAATGATAACAAACCACAACTGTAAAGTTTGAGCAATTTAACTGAACATCTGGGTAAGATAATTTACTCTAGTCATGCCCACCTGTCTATTACTTTTTAAAGAATGCATTATTGTCTGGGCAGCACGGTAGCACAGTGCTTAGCACTGTTGCTTCACAGCGCCAGGGTCCCAGGTTCGATTCCCAGCTTGGGTCAATATCTGTGCGGAGTCTGCATGTTCTCCCCGTGCCTGCGTGAGTTTGCTCCGGGAGCTCAGGTTTCCTCCCACAAGTCGTGCAAGATGTGCTGTTAGGTAATTTGGACATTCTGAATTCTCCCTCTGTACCCGAACAGGCGCCGGAATTTGGCGACTGGGGGATTTTCACAGTAACTTCATTGCAGTGTTAAGCCTACTTGTGACAATAATAAAGATTTTGATTTATAACATTTAATCATGTTTAATCCCACAATGCACTGCTGTGTAACACTGATATACACTTAGAACATTTTGCATTAAATTTAAAGTTACCAGAAAAATTAAGCAGCAGATTACACCATTTGCACTTTGAATTCAATTATGCAGACCACAGAAGCACTCAACCAATCTCCACAGGTTCAGAACTGAATGGGTCTGGAACGTGTTATCTGAACCTAGGAATACTTTCTTTCCAGTTGCCAAGTATTTACAGAGCGAGTCTGATTTTTTAATCTTTCACAACAGAGTCCACTGAATTGAGTCTTTGAGGTAATTGATAATAATATAACTGAGAAAAGGGAGTTTTGTTTATGAGGAATTTTATGCCATCTGCTGTTCACCTAGTGAGGGGTCAAGCCTGCTTTTGTCAACTGACTGATGGTCAAGAAGCAATGTCCACTGAGGTTGGGGGAGTGGTACATTTACAATACCTCTGGGATTATATTGAATCGATCTTGAGACAGAAGAACTTAATTTGAGCACAGAGAGGTTCCACAATGTCATGATATGCAGACACACACATAATATATACAGGCAGGCATAGACAAGCAGCTAATGGACACAGAGAACAGGACACGACCAATAAGCAGGCAGGACATTCAGGGGTGGGATCTGACTACAAAAGACACAAGGCACTCACATTCCGCCTCTTTCCACTGATGAACATCTAGAGAGTCAGTCAAGGGAGTTGTTACAATCTCACACCTCCACCACGTGGCTAAGAGCTAGTCTGGTTCAGTCAGACAGAGTAACCACACTTAAGTTAGCAGAGAGTCGAACTCACAGCGAACTGTGCTAACTGTGCTATTAGTTCAATACACCTGATTGAACTAACTTCAAGGTATGGAGTATCTTTTCGATCCAAGCTGCATCCAGTTGCAGCCAATATTATACCGGTGTACCTAACACGACACACAAGTAGCAACGTGGTCAAAGACTTTAATGGCCGTGGAAGCCAGCGATAGGAAACAAAGATTTATTTTAAGTATTTACAGTACTCTGCCCACTGCAGTAACTATCCAGAATCACAGTCCCTGTTGGGACACCAGCTGTCCAGACTCTGCTTGTCCGCCTTTTGTGATCAGTTCTAATGAGCCCCATTACCTGCACCACCAGTTCAGCCCACTCCACAGATTGTACTGGGCGTATGATCCCCAGATTCTTCAGGCACTGTAGTTCCATGTCAACTTTGGCGAGCAATGTATAGGGAACAGGCCGCGTCCTAAGGTATCTGGGTTGAGCCTCAGGGTCCACGTAGATATGGGCCTTTGTCCCTTTTATCCTGCCAGACTCTCCTGGAACACTTCAGGGTTTTTGCCCAGGATGTCATATAAATTTCTGGTGTCCATCGGGAAAAACTTTCACCAGCTAAAACGGAGGACTCACAACCAATCACGCCCCATCAGATTGGGCCCTGGTCCCCGTAACAACGACCGGGGAAAGCCTGATTGGTTGCTGTCTGTGCGTTACGATGATCAGTGGCTCGCTGATATAGATTGCCAACCTCGCCTTGGTGTCACGCAATGTCAGTGACAAGATCCCAGCACGAAGCTGGCAAAAGGTCTATTAGTCGACAATGGAGATGGCAGCTCCAGTATCCATTTCCATTACTAAAGGCGGCCCATTCACTTGCAATGTAATCCTGATTGGCACCACGTTCGGCGCTGTGGCGCAGTTCATCTGCATCATACAGTCCTCTTCACCTGGAGAGGCCATGTGCAAGGCTCTGGCTTCTGGCGCTCTCGGTGGCTGCCTTGGACGACGTTCTCTTCGCTGGATCTGGCAGCTCAGACTTCTGATCACACATCTGCTAATATGGCTGGATCCCCCCCTTTGTCCTCGGGGGAGGTATCCTGGAGGTCTGCAGTGGCTCCCTAGTATTGGGCCGACTACGGAATTGCACCTGGGGTTGCCTCTTGTGAGGTGATCTGGCCAGTCCAGCTTTGCCCCATGAAATGAAAATCGCTCATTGTATGCAGCAGGAATCCAAAGCAGAGGGCAGGCCAAATTATGGATGCCACAGACAATGGACTGCACCCCTTTCGCCACATTTTCATGGGATAGTGACAGCTCGATTGAATGGCTGTGTTGTATATTCCAGAAACCAGTCTATCCTTCAACATGTCCGAACGGGAAGGCCCGAATTCGCAATGCTCTGTCAGTTGCCTAAGGCGGGCCAAAAGTGACCGACTCACCTGGAGACCGCACAGCTGGTGAACCTATACCGTTGCATTATAACAGAAGTTTAGAATCCTAATGTTTAGTCACTAATGCAACCAGCTTATCAAATGATTTGGAGTCTGGTGCAGCTGGGTAAGTGAGACTCTTCATAATTCCAAAAGTCAGGGCCCCACAGGTGGTCAAGAGGATCACTTTCTGATGGTTTTCCCCAAAGATACCATTGGCCTGGAAGAATTACCTCATACTTCCAGCGTACTGGCTGCAATCTTGCAGGCCCACATTGAAGGCTTCTAGCTCACCAAACAGTGGCATATTCAAACTTTATATCCTCACATTCCTGTATGATAATGTTCCAGGGTGGCTGGGCATTTCCACAAGTGAGTCCAGAATCTCCTTTGTCCTCGTCGCCAATTTAATGATGGCGGAAGCCAGCGATAGGAAATAAAGATTTATTTTAACTATTTATAACACTCTGTCCTTGACAGTAACTATCCACAATCACAATCCCCGTTGGGACAACCAACTGCCCGGGCCATGCTTGGGCCAGTTATTGAGAAAATCCAGACCTAATGTAAGAGCAACTGTAAACCACTTATATTTCTTACAATGCCTCAAAAATTCCCATCCCCCAGAGGTTTGTACCCTGGGAGTACCCCTCCGAAGTCCCCAGGCAAGGAGTACGCCCATTGCCATCCAAGTAATAGCACAGTGGTTAGCACTTCTTCTTCACAGCGCCAGGGTCCCAGGTTCGATTCTCGCTTGGGTCACTGTCTGTGCAGAGTCTGCACGTTCTTCCTTTGTTTGTGTGGGTTTCCTCCGAGTGCTCTGGTTTCCTCCCACAAGTCCTGAAAAGATGTGCTGTTAGGTGAATTGGACATTCTAAATTCTCCCCTGTGTACCCGAACAGGCGCCGGAGTGTGGCGACGAGAGGCTTTTCACAGTAACTTCATTGCAGTGTTAATGTAACCCTACTTGTGACAATAATAAATATTATTACCCGACCCCCATCCCTAATGGCCTCTTGACCATCAAACAACCCTTCCGACCTCTCTCCCCCACCAGCTCGATCACCCTTGACCACACCTCCAACACCCCCACCCCCCCCGCCCAAACTCGAATACTCTCCAGCCCATCCACATCCAAGTTCTAACCCCATGTCCAATACCTGACTGCCTCTCTAACTACCCAACTACCCTCTTGACAACCCCTCCCCCGAACAATCCTATCCACTTACTTGACACACTGACCTTCCTTCGTAGCTTGTCAGGCTGGCTAGGATATTTAAACTCACTGGTCTATAACAACTAGTTCTGTAAAAATGGTGTGTGGCTTCCCTATATGATCCTGCACTACAGTGAAGGACTCGAGGAGCAGCTATGCTGCACATTTCCCGGCAGTCCCGGATCAGACAATCGAGTGGGAAATGTGCAGCTCCAAGCTGAGGTAAATAAAATAAAATCTGATGATGATTGCCACTCCTGGGGAGATTTGGCTCATTATGTCTGAATTACCTCAATCTTTTCCATCGGTTCAATGAGCCCTGCGCCCAGACCCTTCATTGCTCATTAGCATTTCCCTGTCTGAAAGAGATTTAAAATGCAAATTTCTCACATTTACACTGGTTTAGAACAGGTGTAAATTGCTTCCAGGTGCACATGCTTCCTTTCAGCTTGCGCTTAAAGTTGAGAAGAGCAACTCCAGTTTTGCAATTCACTCTGACACAATACCAGACTTGCTCATTTAATAAAAGATATATTTAAATCATTTAAAACAGCAATATCAAACAGAAAAGAGCCTGCATTGAATTAATAGGGTGGCAGCTGCCAAATAAGTACTACAAAACAGAAACTGCCAGCATTGGTGTTGCTGTTTATTCTAAACATATTCTGGCAACGGCTAAACTGATGTATGCTGTGGTGCGGAGATGCCAGCGTTGGACTGGGATGAACACAGTTAGAAGTCTTACAACACCCGGTTAAAGTCCAACAGGTTTGTTTGGAATCACTAGCTTTCGGAGCGTAGCTCCTTCATCAGGTGAGTCTCACCTCACCTGATGAAAGAGCTACGCTCCGAAAGCCTGCTTGGTCCTCACAATCTCACTTGCTTTGTCATTCAGTGTTACATTTCTGTTGAGGACTTCAGCTGATGACTAAGATCTCGCTGCATCAGTTGAAAGAAAATCAAGAAGTTTGTCCTCAAACTCACCATGCTCAGTTTTCAAATGCCTTTGAAGCTTTGAGAGTTTTAAACTTTCATTTGCCAGTACTTCCCTGCATATAAAACAAATTAACTTTGCATCCTGATTTACAGTGGCACAATTAATAAACCAACACCTCAAGAAATCATCTTTACACTGCTTTGATCCTGTTTTCAGCTTCTTCTTCGTGGGTTGTTCACTAAAGGCCCTGGAGTTCACACCAGCACTGCTGGCAGCTACTAAATGGAGAATCACTCTCATGCCCAGAACTTGTGACGTCAGTGTGCGAGGCGCATGACTTACTCTCTGCCACCGCACCAGGCAGGAAGACTGTCAGGGGCTGACGTCAGGAGGAGGTGGTCTGCCTCGCTGGGCTCCGGGACTGCGCACTGCTGAGGGGCCACGCATGAGCGAGATGGCTGACATTCTGAAAGTTGGACACGGCTGGAACTTTTAAAAAGTTGGTCGCAGCCATTGGACACTTCTTCCCACGATCAGAAACGCCACGACTGATGACCCCGCGACCCTCCCTTACAGTGCAGAAGGAGGCCATTTGGCCCATCGAGTCTGCACCGATGCTCTGAAAGCGTAGCCCACCTGGGTCCACTCCCTCACCCTATCCCCATAACCCCACCTAACCTGGGCAATTTAGCATGGCCAATCTCCCTAACCTGCACACCATTGGACTGTGCCTCTGTGCTGCCCTATGGGAATGTTCTGTCAGACAGAAGATTTGCCTTAATATTTCTTAGTAATTAACAGTGTAATTTTAGAAAATATCTTTGGGATGTAGATGACACTGGAAAGGCACTGATTAATTGCCCAATAATTGTTGCCCTGAGACATTAAGAATCAACCATGTAATATGGGCCTGGGGTAGTGTGTAGATTGGATTAGCCCAGAGCGTCAATCCCTCCTCTGTAGAATATTAGTGAAGCAGTTGCATTTTTATGACAATCTGGCAGCTTGCATGGTCATTTTTCTGGGGTCAGCCCACAAATTATCATTGTTGAATTTGATTTCACATTTTGCCATGCTGGGATTATGAATGGACAACATCTGGACATCTGGGTTACTGGTCCGGCACCACAATTACTAAGCTTACCCACAACCCTTTACAGACTGCTTCAGAGCTTCATCGTTATTATGCAGATTGCCATGAATGCACTATCATGTGAAGTTTGAAATAAATTAAGCTGAGAAATCATCAAAACTATGCTAAAATAGCTAAATTTCAATTTGTTCAGAAATTACCGCTGTGGAGTTTCCACATCAAATGTGCCATTATGTTATCTTGTGCAAGATACAGCATGGGTATTACTTAGACAGAATTTCATAGGATTACTGATGTAAAAATATATTCTTTATGGCCCAGATTTCTTTCTGTGCAAGCCATTCTAATTCCAATTTATGTTCCTTAGTACAAAGGGACTTTCAGCAAGACACAAGTTGCTGTTGCAGTAATAGTAACGGTTGAGCAATAAAAGGAATTTTCATGGATTAAGAGGGTCTCAAAGTGGTAGCAATGGATTTTCCAATTTTTTGGAAAACTTCATACATTCCACCCAACCAGAGTACAATCCGATGCTTAGCAGCTGTCAAGGCTCTTTGCATCAGACTGTTAAGCTGATGCTCTGGTTATATTGAACTGACATATTGTTTTAATCACTAGTGAGAATGCTGGCATGGTGAGTCAGTGTCAGTACAAGACTGCAAGGCTGCATTTCAATAGTTTGAGGGAGGTCACCCTATCATGGATTCTAATCTCACTGCGAATGGTACAGTCGGGGTGGTCTGTGCCTGACGCTGTGCGAGAATGGATGAAATGCACCCAACAAAGACAAATGGAGAAAGCTATCATCACGTGTAGAGAAATCCCATTGCCATGCAGTACAGTAACTAGATCTAGCTCATGGTACTGATGGTTGAACGCTTAGTTTTATGACAACAATGCTCAGTCATTCATAACCAGATAACAGTAATAGCATCAAGGTGAAAGGAGGTAGGAATCAGGAATAATCCCCTCTAATGAGTTTTGATGTAGATTTTAATTGACAAAACCAGCTCAATAAAAAGCAAACCAGCGTAAAAGTTTTGAATCATCAACCAGTACACTTACTTCCTTACAGATACAGGTACAGCTTCTTGCCGGGACCTCAGAAAGAAAATTTGGATCAGCAATACACTGGAAGAAGTGAGATGCTGAACCTGAAAGATTGAATGGAATTTGCTGCTTAGTATTCTCACAGGCCACTTGTTATCAACCGGAATATTAAACCTTGTATTATATGTGGGGGATTGTTGCTGATTGTTATCAAGGAGGAGTAACATGAAGGTCAGATCGGTCTCTCAGAAAGATTTCGTCTTTGGGTTTTGCATACCAAAGCCGTAAATCCACTATCAAAGAATACATTTAACGTCTTGACACATAAATAGTGCAGGAAATCTTCCTCCAGTGGCCTCAACTGAAATGCAGGCTTTCCAGAACGTTGGACTTTACAAAGCGGTGATGTTTTGAAATGACTCCTTTAACTTAAGGTAAAATTGGGAATTTTGGAAGCAGACATGCAATTGACTATGCACATGCTAGAATGTCACAGTCATCCCCTCCTGAATCTCATGGCCGTGTCCTATCATCTGCATCAGCTCTAGGAAAACCCTGTCCAGAGGCTCGGCATCTGACTGGGGCTCAGCTGAGTCCTTGGACCCAACAGACCTCCAACTGCGGTGGAGGTGCATCAGCAACTGTGTGGTGCTCACCAGATTGTGCCCCAGAAGCCTGTCCACTAATGTCACCCACCAAGGTGTGTGTGTCTGCGTTGGTGGAAGGTGGGGGTGATAGCTGTGATGACTCGATGCTGATCTCTTCAGAGCTTCCATCCGAGTTGGTTTCTTGGATGGCAGAGGGGGTTATGACTCCGGATGGCCCGGTCCCATCAGATGCCGATCCTGTGAGACAATGGACATGTGGTCAGTGTACATGGGCTTTCAAAAGGCATTCAATACATTGGGGCTTCAATAGAGTTAATACAAAAAACACCAAGGCCCTCCAGCCTCATACCTCAACTTCCTCACCACTCCAGACTCCCATTGTCGATCCATGACACCTCATGACCACCCCCCTCCCCCCATGGTGAATTCATTCACAGCTTTCTATTATGTTTAAGAACTGTAACTTCACTACAGGGCAATACAAGTTGAAATTATTCAGACCTTTAAATTATCAATAATTATAATCAAGAAACTATAAGCCCTTCAAACCACTTAATCTTGAGTAAATAAGCTTGTGAAATTGACCACAGAGATCAGAGAGCCTGGGCTGTCAATCAATGTTTTCTCTTGAGCACAGCTGCTTCAACAAGAGGTGTGGTTGTGTGGGCTCCCAGTGAAGAAGGCATACTAGTAGAAAGTTATGAATGAATTTGTTTTTTAAATTATTTTTATTTACACAGACTTCTGTTGCTATTGGGTCCTTTATTTCTATGCCATATATAGTCAGTTAAACGGCATGGAAGTGCCATAATTTGGCATTGGAAGTATGATGGGCCATGTGCGTTGGTGGATGTGCATAGCTTAGCATTGGAATATAAAGGGCCATGAGGAGGCAGTTGAGGTGTATAGCTTGACATCAGGGCATAGAATCAAAGAATCCTTACAGTGCAGAAGGAGGCCATTCAGCCCATCAAGTCTGCACCGATCCTCTGAAAAAGCACCCTACCTAGGCCCACATCCCCGCCCTATCCCCGTTACCCCACCTAACCTTTTGGACACTAAGGGGCAATTTATTATGGTTAATCCACCTAACCTGCATATCTTTGACCTTTGGAGCATGAGGGGCCATGGGGAGTTGGTAAAGGTGTACAGCTTGGCACAGGGTATAGCTTGGCATTGGGGCATGAGAGACCATGGGAGTAGCTGGAGCAACATTATCAAAATTTGCAAGTATATAGGAACATAAGAAATAGGAGCAAGAGTAGGCTATTCAGCCCATTGAGCTTGCTCCACCATTCAAACAGATCATGGCGATGCAGAAATGAAAGCGATGCTAGTCTATCCCTTACTCCAATGATAATGCTGCAACATGTCTGGAAACTATGCAATGAACATAATTTTAGATGCCAAATAACTTTGGCAAGGATTACCTGGGCGATCTTCCTCAAGTCTCAGAATTTGTTCCACATCTGTTCCCACAACCCAAGTACATGAGAGGTAGCATTCATACCATCAAAGTAGGAATGTTCACATGCATACCTTTACTGATCTTCCATAACTGCTCATCATTGTAGTTAAAACAAATAGCATGGTTAAAATGACCGTGTTGCTTCATTATTTTCTGACACGTCAATTGCAAATCTGTGTCCATACAAACTGCATTACCAACAGAACTAACACGATTAATTCCAACAAGATCAGACTTTGCTCCAGTTACACAGTAGATTGCAGCAATCAGGCCTCTATTTCCACATTACTGGTCAACAGCAGCGATTCTTACATTTTAATTCAGTTTTCGGAAAGTAGGATCGAAACAAGTAAAAGTGCCAATTTGATTCCATTATTTTAGTAAGCAATATGGTGTTTAAATAATTATGACAGGGGGCAGCACGGTGGTGCAGTGGATAGCACTGCTGCCTCACGGCGCGAGGGTCCTGGGTTCGATCCTGGTCCTGGGTTCGATCCTGGTTCTGGGTCACTGTCCGTGTGGAGTTTGCACATTCTCCCCGTGTTTGCATGGGTTTCACCCCCACAATCCAAAGATGTGCAGTGTAGGTGGATTGGCCATGCCAAATTGCCCCTCAATTGAAAAAATGAATTGGGTGCTCTAAATTTATAAAAAAATAATAATTGTGACAGAAATTCGTGTTACACTCCAATAATCTTAAAATTGCTAATGCAACATAATCCCCAAAATAGAAGCAGGGGTTGCCCATATGGTTCTGCAAGCCTGCTCCAATATTCAATGAGATCAAGGCCGATCTTGTACCTCTATTTCATTCCCCCGCCCCGTGTTGTTCTCTGCTTTACTTTACCCGGATGGCTTTGATTGTGTAGTGTTGATCAAAGAACAACAAGCTTTGTTAACAAACAAAACTACTTTATTTAACACTACAAACTGGATTCAACACTTATCCCACAGAAACATCCCAGTTGATAAATAACACATAAAATACTCTCATCTACATCTAAACTCACTACCAGGTTAAACTACTATCTGCTCTCTCTCACTCTCTTCAGTCTGTCTCGCTAACTCCTCACTCTTTCTGCTACCACCTTCTCTAACCTTCTGTCCCACAAGGCTAAGAATCATCCCTCATATGCTCATAGGACTAGCTCCCTCTAGTGGCTGTCTGTATACATTTCATTAACCCTTGCATTGCCTTCATGTGTGATAATACCACAGCCCCATCCCTTCATCTGGAAAGAAGTTAAAATATGTATAATGTTTATCACGTAAACCTGAAAAAACAGGATTAACATTTCTGATCTAAAAATTGTCTTTAATCTCAATAATCCTACTTCAGGAGTGAAATATTTGGCTCAGAAACAAGCTGTTCTGAAAATAAACCTTAGCACAACTGTTGGTTAACTTATAATAGCTTGGCAGACAACCAGTAACACACAGAATCCTGTTGCAAAACTATCATTACATTCTTCTGTAATAAGTTAAATTAAAAAAAAATGCTAATTTGGTCCTTCAAACTGGTAATTTAATAATTGCAACGGAGAAGTCAAGTAAGGTATCTGTTACTCACAAGGTGAAAACGAGCAACTGCTCGAGCTACTAATTTTACATCGTAATCCACTCCACCCTTATTTTAACATGGCAATTGGGAACCAAATATTTTAAACTTCTTTTTAATAAGGCACACGGTATAGTGAGCATCCCATAACATGAGGACATTAGGAGCCAGGCTGCTTTATAATGAGGCATATCTATTCTGGAGCTTTAGAATGAGGGCTGGGTGGTAGCTGCCCTATGTTGTGTCTACGACGCCTGTGTTCAGCTGCTCTGAAAGTGCAGAGAAGATAACATGCTTGGCTGAAGCATGCGTTTCACATCTTTTAGCAGCTGACTGGGACTTTCCATTGCCTCAGCTGCGCACCGGGTTAGGGATGTATATGAGGGCAGGCGCAGAGTTAAAAATGGGATATGTCCTCTGGCAATGCATTCATATACCAGGAAAGACAGGGGCGGGGGATAACAGGTTACGTTCACAGTAATTATATCATTTTCCTTTGTTTTTCATAGTGCTAAAAGATGCCAGCAGTGTTTCAGTGAGCACTCTGATTGTTGAGTGAGAAGATTGTGGGTTAAGGGGCATCTTGACAAATACATGAATAGGATGTGAATAGAGGGATACGGACCCAGGAAGTGTAGAAGATTGTAGTTTAGTCGGGCAGCATGGTCGGCACGGGCTTGGAGGGCCGAAGGGCCTGTTCCTGTGCTGTACATTTCTTTGTTCTTTGTTCTTTGTTCAAATCCCACTCATGGTGGTGGGGGCGGGTGATGGGGGTGACAGGTGACGGGGTGGGGGGGGGAAGTGGATTAACATTTCTTGACCTGCTGGGAGCAGGGGGCCTGATAATCTGCAGAAAGCCCCAAGGTTTTCATTCAATTGTATGATGATAGGATTCCTGCTTGGAAGTCAGCTGGATTGGTAGAATTGGCTTCCATTCGGACAGACAGAGCTGGAGAAGGACTAGTTGGACCTGACCCTGACCCGTGGGAGGGGGGGGCAAACCAAAGGATGTTGGCGTGAGATTTATGAACCCAGGAATCCAATAATATGGAATGCAGGGGCAGGGTAGGGGGGATGGGGAGGGGGGAGTGCTTGAAGCAGATTTCAATCCTGGGGTGTCCGATAACCCAAAGAAAGCTGCTCCTGAGAGCAGTCCAGGAGGAAGGAGGGGGCACTGGGATCCAAACCTGGTGGTGTGGACAGGGGCGGGTTTGCACAAGGGTTCAATCTCAGGCAATCTAATCCTGTGGCAACGTGGGGGGGGGGGGGGCACAGGTGGTGGCACTACGTGTGGGCCTGGGGTTTCCAATCTAAGGGGTTCAATCCTGTGGGGATCTGATGGTCAGTGCCAGTGGTGAGAAGGGACAAATGCTGTCCGATGCTGCAGGGCAGGAGGGTGGCATTAGTGAGGGAGTGCTGCACTGTCAGAGGCACCAGCTTCAGGGTCAAGTTGCAAACTGAGACCCCACCTGACCTCTCCAGTGCACATAAAAGATTCCACAGTATTTTTTGATGAAGAAGAATTTTTCCTGGAGTGTTGGCCAATATTTATCCCTCAACCAACAAGATTAAAACCTGATTACTCACGCATTATCTCACAGCTTTTTGTGGGAGCTTGCTGTGCACAAATTGGTTTCTGCACCCCCTAGACTTGTACAGCGCCTACATGTAAACAGTACTTCATTAGTTTTGGAATAATAAGGTCATGACAAGTGCTAATCCTTCCTTGCAGATTAGCTGGGAGATTTCCCTGGATTACCCAGGCACAGGGAATACTGAAAAATCAAATTAGAGAGAATTTCTATTGACGAATTTGCCCAATTTTCTCTCTTTTAAGTTAAGGGAAAGATCAGGTGGGTTCCTTTGTGGCGATGAGCACTGACTGGTCAAGTTCTCGATTTTGGCTGTGCCCAGGTAATCCAGTGCAGCTAGGCACATAACCCAGCACAATAGCACATTTTAATTCAACATTTGTCGCCAGAACACAAATTGTGCATTATGTGTGGGATCGAATTATATTTTGAAAAGTGTATAATTGAGATTAGTAAATGATATGAGATGAGTGCATGGACAGCATTGGGAGGAACAGACACTAACGTTCTGCGTCTAATGGCGCCTAGCATTACATCTGAATATGCTCCACTCTGATTCAGCAGAAAGGTCATAACACACATACTATAAGGCATCAGCTTTATGGATAGTACTTTGTAGATACTTGGAAGTGTACTAGCGCTAATGATGTCTGCCACAAGTATTGGCAGTGCCTCCAGATTAAACATGGTACTGATCGGGTTCATAAACAGCTACTACACACAGTTCAAATTCATAGGCTGTGTATGGTTACTAATAGGTCTTAAGATAACTTAATACACATACTCTCCTGAGATATTTAGATCTGAAGGGTTTCTTGTAGCTGTTTCTGGACTGCAGCCAGAAGGCTCCAAAGCCAACAACAAATCCTCCTGTTGGGTCTGCATTAATGGGTGTGTTACTACTTTTCTTTTGTTGGTTCAAGTTCCTACACCGAGCATCTCTTACCTTTTTTCCTGTCATGGCAGCAGTAAATAATTCATCATTTATCCAAGGCAAAGAGTCGAAAACACTGGACAGAGGCAGGAAGAGCAGACCTCAGTGACCCACTCAATTGGACATCTGAACCTGTGGGAAACACAGAAAGAGATCATGAGGGCTAGTCCAGGAGAGCCTGCAGAACTGAGGATACCCAACATAAGTCAGTTTGTGGCCCCTTAATGATCACATTGCCCTCTGAAATCACCAGGCCCTCCATGAACTCCTGACTCACCAGGGCCGACTTCCTCTTCGCCCAGTATCCTAGTTATCTCCAGGGCTCTCTCTCTACCAGTGGGAAATTGTGGTGGAAAAATGACTCTCTCCTTCCATCTGGGCTCGTTCTCAGACATTGTGTACCCCTTTCTCCTGCAAGGACAAAACAGAGTAAGAAAATACGCTATTGTCCTCTGCGCCCACTGTCCGTGTCCCTCTTCATTTGAAGATGCTGTATCCTGTTCAGAGGAGCTCAGCAGCACCATGGTCCTGAGCCATTCCAAGTGAGTCAGAAAGTGTCTCACATACTCCTCTCATTTCCAACAGCAGCATGTGTTCTCAGGCCCCTCAGGTGGTATGTCTCCAGGAGATTGAATACCCAGAGGCCTGGTCCTTGGGGTTGCGAGAGTTTAGCAGGCCATTGTACCTCTCTGACACTGGTTCCTGCTGAGAATCTAGGGACAGCCACGGATGCCAAGCCTCTGGCTTTCCAGGGACAGCAGCTTTTACACCGTGCAGTCCAAGGCTCTGAAACTCTCTGCAAATTCCCCCTTTCAGTCAAATGGCAGCCTCAGTAATGGCTGCCCTAGTGAGTTTAAATCTGGCCTACACCTCCTCTGACCCACCTTCCACCCTGGGGCCTCTAATTGGATGGTAAACCTGTCTCGATGTTAATTAAAAGGTTATCCCAACAAAAATGATGACAAAAATCAGTTCTGGTAAGGCTTGGATCTTATTTAAAGCAAGCCAGCGATCCATAAAGCAGCCTACTGGTTGAAGAGGGCAGGAAATCAGCCTGCTTCGGTGGGGAGCTGGCCAACAGTGAGAGCTCGATGGGGACAGGTAGGCCCTGGGAAAAACCCAGTATAGGCCAGCAATGCGCCAGAACTGTTTTCCTACAGGCTGGCAAGACATCAATGTTTCCAAAATGGAGGGTGTTTTTTTTCTGAGGCACTTACAGCAGTCTCTTTAGTAATCATGGGTGAGGGTGACTCGATTATGTAATATATGGAAAAAGCTAGCTTGGTACACCCTCTGTATATTTATACTGCGTAAGTGCACTCAGGGTCCTACAACTGTCAGAGCACCTCAATTTGCATCTTGTAAGCAACCTGCGGCTTGATACAGGTCCTTTGTCCTTCTCGGATTGCTAAGAACCAGCACGTAGATGCTAGCTTAAACAGGGCAGTAGGTGACCTGGCATAATTTACACTAACTACAGCCCCGTTTAAATCAGGCAAATATACTTAAAATCTGACATGCACAATGATACCCCGATAAATTCCGGGCTCTTTAAAGTGATATTTAAGTTAATAATAATAATCTACAAGTAGGCTTACATTAACACTTCAATGAAGCCACTGTGAAAAGCCCCTAGTCGCCAGATTCCGGCGCCTGTTTGGGTACACAGAAGGAGAATTTAGAATATCCAATTCGCCTAACAGCACATCTTTCGGGACTTGTGGGAGGAAGCGGGAGAACCCGGAGGAAACCCACGCAGACACAGGGAGAACGTGCAGACTCTGTATAGACAGTGACCCAAGCTGGGAATTGAACCTGGGTCCCTGGAGCTGTGAAGATACAGTGCTACCCACATGTCGCATGTCGCTAACATGATTTGGGAACATACAGGAGTACGATATTCCAGTCACATCACTGAAGCAGTTAAATTGAAACATTACTTAATTTTCAAATATCCCAATCAGTCTCCTTACCCGGGAGTTTCTAAGGGTGGCACTAATGAGCCGTGCAAGCTTTGCACTAATAAGCCGGAAACCCCTGGGTTATATTGGGAGAATCCCTGGAAGAGAGGTGCAGCACTGGAGGAAGGCAGGAAATTGCACAAATCATCAGAGTGGAGATAATTGCAGTTTGGTGCAGCAAGCTCTTCGGAGTGTTCCAGAAACTGAGGAGCGTAAGATTGTCACCTGTAATGATATAAGCTCCTAAAGTCCAAAGGGCACAGACTCCATTAGGCTGAGTAAATGATCAAGCTGCTTCCTAGGTCTGCGGAGAGGCAGAGCTTCTGTACAGTAAAAGAGGCACATACTGGAAATTAATTCAGACTCCAGCAAGGTCACCAGCCATAAGGGATGACCCAATACCTTAAATAATTTTTTTTGATGGAACTGGGCCGCAAATTTTAATTTGGCTGAGGAGGGTTCAGATTATGTTTCTGGTTTATGTTTAACACAATTTGCACTTAAAAAAATCTTAGAAATGCGACACATCATTAAAAACATCCTGGTGCCCAGTAACCCTGTTGTTGATGCCGAGAAATGACGCCGCAGAGCGGACAATCGGCGCCACTGGCGCCGGCGTGGTTGGCGGGTGCCGCTCTACGCGGCCGGGCGCCGATTCTCAGCCCAAGATGGGCCGAGCGGCCGTCGTAAAAACGCCGAGTCCCGCCGCCGCTGTCCACATCTGCTCTCAGCCGGCTGGAACTCGGCGTGGAAGGGTCGGGGGTGGCCCGTGGGGGTGGGGGGGTTCCGACCCCGGGGGGCCATCCGATGTGGCCTGGCCCGCAATTGGGGCCCACCGATCAGCGGGCCGCCCTCTCGGGCTGGCGGCCTCCTTTCTTCCGTGCCTGCCCCTGTAGTCCTGCGCCATGTTACATCGGGGCCAGCGCGTTGAAGGAAGCCACTGCGCATGTGCTCGTTGGCACCGGTACCACTGCGCATGCGTGGATCCCGCGGCGCCCAGTTCGCACCGGGATCAGCAGCTGGAGCGCCGTGAACCGCTCCAGTGCCATGCTGGCCCTCTGTAGGGGCCAGAATTGCTGATCCTGAGGCCGTGTTGACGCCATTGGGAAACGCAACGGCGTTTCCGACGGCGTCAACACTTAGCCTCAGGATCACAGAATCCCACCCAAGATGTTTGCTCCTCCTTTTATATGGATGAGTCAGCCACGACGAGCAACATTTGCGTTACTATTTTTCTTACAACGTACAAAATTAAGCAGCAAAAAAAAAAACTTCTTTAAGCATAAATTACATAAAGAACAAAAATTTTACATTAACCTGAGCCACGTGAGAATGAAACAAATTGGTCCAATGTGGATGCGTTTAGTTCAGTACATTTGCTATTCAACAATGGACCACATACTGAAATTATTGAAAGCATTTGCCCTTAAAACACATGTGAAATGTTCTGGGAAACCAATTTTCAAGTCAGGCCATTGAAGCAATTGGACCAAATTGAAGTGATGTTAGTAATTATTAACATTCCACAAGGTAGACCATGCAGGGTTTCCACCTTATAAGCTGTGTATTTAACTTTGCTAACTATTTAAAAGCTGTCATTACAAGAGTAAACGGAGACTTATTAGTTCATAAGAAATGGGAGCAGGGGTAGGCTCATCGAGTCTGCTCCGTCATTCAATAAGATCATGGTTAATCTGATTCTGGCCTTAACTTCACCTTGTTGGCTGCCACCCGTAGCCCTTTATCCACTTGCCAATCAAAAATCTGTCCAAATTAGCCTCGAGAACATTCAATGACCCAGCCTCCACTGCTCTCTGGGGAAGAGAAGGCCAAAGATTAACCATCCTCCAAGAGAAGAAATTCCTCCCCATTTCCATCTTCTATGGGAAGTCACTTATTTTCAAACTATGGGCCCTAGTTCTAGTCTCCCACACAAGAGGAAACATCCTCTCAGCATCTACACTGTCAAGCCCCCTCAGAATCTTAAATGTTTGAATAAGATCACCTCTCATTCCAGTGAGGTATAGGCTCAATCTTTCCTCATCTGACAGTGCCTTCATCCTAGGGATCAACCTTACAGTAAGTCTTCCCTGAGGAATGAGGCAGTGGGGAAGGGAACACTGACAAAGGAGAGTATTTGCAGGCACGGAGATGGGTTGAAGTGTGTATACTTCAAAGCAAGAAGCATCAGGAAATAGGTGGGTGAACTTAAGGCATGGATCGGTACTTGGGACTACGATGTGGTGGCCATCACGGAAACTTGGATAGAAGAGGGGCAGAAATGGTTGTTGGAGGTCCCTGGTTATAGATGTTTCAATAAGATTAGGGAGGGTGGTAAAAGAGGTGGGGGGGTGGCATTATTAATTAGAGATAATATAACAGCTGCAGAAAGGCAGTTCGAGGAGGATCACCCTATTGAGGTAGTATGGGTTGAAGTCAGAAATAGGAAAGGAGCAGTCACCTTGTTAGGAGTTTTCTATAGGCCCCCCAATAGTAGCAGAGATGTGGAGGAACAGATTGGGAAACAGATTTTGGAAAGGTGCAGAAGTCACAGGGTAGTAGTCATGGGTGACTTTAACTTCCCAAATATTGAGTGGAAACTCTTTAGATCAAATAGTTTGGATGGGGTGGTGTTTGTGCAGTGTGTCCAGGAAGCTTTTCTAACACAGTATGTAGATTGTCCGACCAGAGGAGGGGCAATATTGGATTTAGTACTTGGTAATGAACCAGGGCAAGTGATAGATTTGTTAGTGGGGGAGCATTTTGGAGATAGTGACCACAATTCTGTGACTTTCACTTTAGTAATGGAGAGGGATAGGTACGTGCAACAGGGCAAGGTTTACAATTGGGGGAAGGGTAAATACGATGTTGTCAGACAAGAATTGAAGTGCATAAGTTGGGAACATAGGCTGGCAGGGAAGGACACAAGTGAAATGTGGAACTTGTTCAAGGAACAGGTGCTACGTGTCCTTGATATGTATGTCCCTGTCAGGCGGGGAAGAGATGGTCGAGTGAGGGAACCATGGTTGACAAGAGAGGTTGAATGTCTTGTTAAGAGGAAAAAGGTGACTTATGTAAGGCTGAGGAAACAAGGTTCAGACAGGGCGTTGGAGGGATACAAGATAGCCAGGAGGGAACTGAAGAAAGGGATTAGGAGAGCTAAGAGAGGGCATGAACAATCTTTGGCGGGTAGGATCAAGGAAAACCCCAAGGCCTTTTACACATATGTGAGAAATATGAGAATGACTAGAGCGAGGGTAGGTCCAATCAAGGACAGTAGCGGGAGATTGTGTATTGAGTCTGAAGAGATAGGAGAGGTCTTGAATGAGTACTTTTCTTCTGTATTTACAAATGAGAGGGGCGATATTGTTGGAGAGGACAGTGTGAAACAGATTGGTAAGCTCGAGGAAATACTTGTTAGGAAGGAAGATGTGTTGGGCATTTTGAAAAACTTGAGGATAGACAAGTCCCCCGGGCCTGACGGGATATATCCAAGGATTCTATGGGAAGCAAGAGATGAAATTGCACAGCCGTTGGCAATTATCTTTTCATCCTCACTGTCAACAGGGGTGGTACCAGGGGATTGGAGAGTGGCGAATGTCGTGCCCCTGTTCAAAAAAGGAACTAGGGATAACCCTGGGAATTACAGTCCAGTTAGTCTTACTTCGGTGGTAGGCAAAGTAATGGAAAGGGTATTGAAGGATAGGATTTCTGAGCATCTGGAAAGACACTGCTTGATTAGGGATAGTCAGCACGGATTTGTGAGGGGTAGGTCTTGCCTAACAAATCTTATTGAATTCTTTGAGGAGGTGACCAAGCAGGTGGATGAAGGTAAAGCAGTGGATGTAGTGTACATGGATTTTAGTAAGGCATTTGATAAAGTTCCCCATGGTAGGCTTTTGCAGAAAGTAAGGAGGCATGGGATAGTGGGAAATTTGGCCAGTTGGATA
This sequence comes from Scyliorhinus torazame, assembly GCF_047496885.1. Lineage (NCBI taxonomy): Eukaryota > Metazoa > Chordata > Chondrichthyes > Carcharhiniformes > Scyliorhinidae > Scyliorhinus > Scyliorhinus torazame. The sequence goes on along the minus strand of NC_092721.1, from coordinate 167,174,739 downwards.
ACAAACTGGCTAACCGATAGAAGTCAGAGAGTGGTGGTGGATGGCAAATATTCAGCCTGGATCCCAGTTACCAGTGGCGTACCGCAGGGATCAGTTCTGGGTCCTCTGTTTTTTGTGATTTTCATTAATGACTTGGATGAGGGAGTTGAAGGGTGGGTCAGTAAATTTGCAGACTATACAAAGATTGGTGGAGTTGTGGATAGTAAGGAGGGCTGTTGTCGGCTGCAAAGGGACATAGATAGGATGCAGAGCTGGGCTGAGAAGTGGCAGATGGAGTTTAACCCTGAAAAGTGTGAGGTTGTCCATTTTGGAAGGACAAATATGAATGCGGAATACAGGGTAAACGGTCGAGTTCTTGGCAATGTGGAGGAGCAGAGAGATCTTGGGGTCTATGTTCATACATCTTTGAAAGTTGCCAGTCAAGTGGATAGAGCTGTGAAGAAGGCCTATGGTGTGCTCGCGTTCATTAACAGAGGGATTGAATTTAAGAGCCGTGAGGTGATGATGCAGCTGTACAAAACTTTGGTAAGGCCACATTTGGAGTATTGTGTACAGTTCTGGTCGCCTCATTTTAGGAAGGATGTGGAAGCTCTCGAAAAGGTGCAAAGAAGATTTACCAGGATGTTGCCTGGAATGGAGAGTAGGTCTTACGAGGAAAGGTTGAGGGTGCTAGGCCTTTTCTCATTAGAGCGGAGAAGGATGAGGGGCGACTTGATAGAGGTTTATAAGATGATCAGGGGAATAGATAGAGTAGACAGTCAGAGACTTTTTCCCCGGGTGGAACACACCATTACAAGGGGACATAAATTTAAGGTGAAAGGTGGAAGATATAGGAGGGATATCAGAGGTAGGTTCTTTACCCAGAGAGTAGTGGGGGCATGGAATGCACTGCCTGTGGAAGTAGTTGAGTCGGAAACATTAGGGACCTTCAAGCAGCTATTGGATAGGTACATGGATTACGGTAAAATGATATAGTGTAGATTTATTTGTTCTTAAGGGCAGCACGGTAGCATTGTGGATAGCACAATTGCTTCACAGCTCCATGGTCCCAGGTTCGATTCCGGCTTGGGTCATTGTCTGTGCGGAGTCTGCACGTCCTCCCCGTGTCTGTGTGGGTTTCCTCCGGGTGCTCCGGTTTCCTCCCACAGTCCAAATATGTGCGGGTTAGGTGAATTGGCCAATGATAAATTGCCCTCAATGTCCAAATTGCCCTTGGTGTTGGGTGGAGGTGTTGAGTTTGGGTAGGGTGCTCTTTCCAAGAGCCGGTGCAGACTCAAAGGGCTGAATGGCCTCCTTCTGCACTGTAAATTCAATGATAATCTATGATTAATCTAAGACAAAGGTTCGGCACAACATCGTGGGCCGAAGAGCCTGTTCTGTGCTGTATTTTCTATGTTCTATGTTCCCTACTTTTATACTCGATCTGCTTTGCAATAAAGGCCAACGTTTCATTTGCCTCCCAAATTACTTGCTGTACCAGCATGCTACCTTTTTGTGACTCATACAGAAGGCCATCCAGATCCCTCTGTACTGCAGCATTCTGCAGTCTCTCTCCATTTAAATAATATGCTGTTTGTATATTCTTCCCGCCAAAGTGGGCAATCTCATTTTCCCACTGTTATGGATCTGGGAAGTATATTCCTGCTGGTTCTGCGACACGTGATATGTAGTGACGTCAGCAGACTGTTGGCTTTGAGCAGATCGCCATCTTGTTTTAATGAGCAACACCTTTAATCAACCTCTCATCCTGTTTTACAAGAATACAGAGCATGGGCATCTCCATACCTTTACTCTTTGCGGCAAAAAAGAAATATGGAGGCTGGAGCACCAGGGAAGGCCGCACTGCTTACGGCTGAAGAAATAACTAAGGTGATGGCTGCAGAATTTGAAAAGCAGTTGGCGCAGATTGCGAAATGCATGGAGACGGTGAGGAAGGAGATGAGGGATGTTTTGAGTGTGCTGGTGGAGGAGGCGGTTTCCCCGGTGAGGACGGAGGTGGCGAACGCAATGGCGGAGGTGCGAGAGCAAGGGGAGGCGCTGAAGGAAGTGGAGGAGACGTTATTGCAGCACGGGGATCAACTTGCCTCGATGGGGAAAGAGATGCGGAAGGTGATGGATACTAACAAGGATCTGCGAGGAAAAATGGAAGAGCTGGAAAACAGATCCAGGCGACAGAATTTGAGGATTGTGGGGCTGCCCGAAGGAGTTGAAGGACCGAAGCCGGCTGAGTATTTTGCCGCGATGCTGGCAAAACTATTGGGGGAGGGGGAGGATCCCTCCCGATATGAACTGGATCGGGCTCATCGGTCGTGGAGGCCTGTACCAAAGGCGAGTGAGCCGCCAAGGGCAGTGACTCTGTGCTTCCGTAGGTACAGGGTGAAGGAGAAGGGTCTGCGCAGAAGCGGGTGGTGCAGTGGGCTGGAGCTGGTATACGTGTATACCAGGACTTTACGGTGGAGCTGGCAAGGAGGCAGGCTGCCTTCAACCCGGTGAAGAGGGCACTGTACATTAGCAAGGTGCGGTGCGGCATTGTATATCCAGCGAAGCTGAGGGTGACTTACAAGCTCAGGGACTTTTATTTTGGAACGGCAGAAGCAGCGGAGGAGTTTGCGAAAGCAGAAGGACTGTAGCAGAACTGACAAATTGGGGAATGGCCATGTGCTGATGTAACCTCGTGATTGTATTTTCTTCTTTTTTGTATCACTGAGCACGGGTGTAGAGATTAAAGGAGCCAATGTGGTATATATTTGGACAAGGGAAGGGATGGGACTTTCACTCGAAATGAGAGTTCTTTGGGGTGTAGGTGGATATGCGGGGTTTGTGTGCTAAAAGGGGATCTTTGGGCTTTCCTAGGGCCGGGCAAGTGGGAAAGGGACCTGGGCGGGGGCCTCCACGCTGGCCGGTTTTAATGCCGGCCAGTGAACGGGAGTGAGGTGGGGGGAGGGGCTGCGGCCATCGGAGCCTGGCAGAACAGGGTCCGAGTGGTCCAGCCAGGGTGGAAAGTTGGGGGGAAGGAACCGAGGTTGGGAGGAGGAATTTTACAAGAGGCAGTGGATGGGAGGAGCTGGAGACCTGCGGTGGGGGGTGGGGGAGCTGTGTAAGATTAAGGGTGACTACGGGTAATCCCTAATTCCTTTTTGTCATTTGTTTATGTAAACATGCGGGTTGAGGTTCGGGGGTTGGTGGGTAGATGGGATCGTTGTTATTATGGGGACTGACATATCTTGCTGATTATTGTTTATTGTTGATGGATGTAAATGTGGGAGAAAATGTGAAAAAGGAGGAGAATAAAATTTAAAAAAAAAGTTAAAGATTTTAATACTATGTTAGTAATAAAGTTGATTTTAATATACCATATCCCTATTTATTTGTGCAATCACTCCTGGGGCGAAGAATCCTTTACTCACAGTCTTACAAAATTAATATAAAGTTTTGGAGTTTCTGTCCGGTACCCTAGCCACTGCTGGGGTCAGGTCCTGTATCATATAATTCCAAGTCATTATGTGGTTTGACACTAATCCAGGACAAAGCAGCTTTCTTCATTGGTACCCCATCCACCACCTTAAATATTCAGTCCCTCCATCACGAGTGTACAGTGGGAGCAGTGTGTACCTCTCTAAAATGCACTGCAGCAATTTGCCAAGGCTCCTTCAACAGCACCTTCCAAACCCATGGCATCAGGGCAGCAGGTGCATAGAAATTCCACCACCTGTAAGTTGCTCTCCAAGTCCTTCACTAACCAGACTTGGAAGTATATTGCTGTTCCTGCAGTGTATTCAGGTGCTCAGAGGCTTTGCTGGTACATTGGAGTTAATGCTGGATTTCATTGTCGATGTTTGCTTGCGCTCAGAGGAGGTTCCCGAGGTATGGGAATTAGTTCACGTTGTCCAGGGTCTTGCCGTGGATGTTGATGGTCGTGGGCCAGTGTGGTGTGACAGGCACGTGCTGGTAGAGAGTTTCTGTTTTTCAAATGTTTAGTTTCAGGCATATTATTTCCTGCACCTTGGTGAATACGCAACAATGGTTTGTAGTTCGCCCTCTGAGTGTGCACACATGCAACTGGCATCTGCGTACTGCAGCTTGATGACAGACATTGGGGTGGTCTTGGTTCTGGCACGGAAGCATTGGAGGTTGAACTGCTTGTACTGTAGGTTAGCTCCACTCTGGTGGGGTTTCATGGTAATGATGTGGAGAGTTGCAGTGAGGAAGAGGGAAAAGAGCTTTGGTGCAATGATGCAGCCCTGCTTGACACCAGTTTGAATTCGTATTGCGGTGGATCCGTTGGTGAGGATCACAGCTCGCATGTCATTGTGGAGTAGACGAAGAATGGTGACTAATTTATGCAGGTAGCCAGATTTGAAGAGGATGTCCTCAATCCTTCATGGTTGACAGAGTCGAAAGGCTTTGCGAGTTTGAAGCAGGCCATGTACAAGTTTTGGTGATAGTCCCTGCACTTTTCCTGGATTTGTTGCGTGCTGAAGATCATATCCATTGTGTCTCTCTACGGGCAGAAACCGCATTGAGACTCAGGGACATAGACATAGGATCCCTACAGTGCAGAAGGAGGCCATTTGGCCCTGAGCCTGCACCAACCTTCTGAAAGAGCACCCTATCTGGGCTCACTCTCCTGCCCTATCCCCATAATACCACCAAACCTGCACATATTTGGACACTAAGGGGAAATTTTTTAGCATGGTCAATGCACCTAACCTGTACATCTTTTGACTTGTGGGAGGAAACCGGAGCACCCGGAGGAAACCCACGCAGACAGGGGGAGAACGTGTCAATTCCACACAGACAATTACCAAAGGCTGAATTGTGGGCAGCACAGTAGCACAGTGGGTAGCACAGTTGCTTCACAGCTCCAGGGACTCAGGTTTGATTCCTGGCTTGGGTCACTGTCTGTGCGGAGTCTGCACGATCTCCCTGTGTCTGCGTGGGCCTCCTCCGGGTGCTCCGGTTTCCTCCCAAAGTCCAAAGATGTGCAGGTGAGGTGGATAGGCCATGCTAAATTGTCCATATTATTCAAAAAGGTTAGGTGGGTTTACTGGATTGTGGGGATAGGGTAGAGTGTGGGCTTAGGTGGGTTGGTCTTTCTGATGCAGATTCGATCGGCCAAATGGCCTCCTTCTGCACTGTAAATTCCATGTCTATGTCTATGAACCCAGGTCTCTGGCGCTATGAGGCAGCAGTGCTAACCACTGTGCCACCGTCCTGTGACTGGGAGGAGGGAGTTGAGGAGGATTCTTGCAATAACCTTTCCTGTGGTGGATCGTAGGGAAACCCCTCTGCAAATTCTGCAGTTAGACCTTTCTTGAAGATGGTCACAATTATGGCGTCTCTGAGGTCTCCCGGCATGCTCTCTTCCTTCCACAATAGGGCAATGAAGACGTGCATTTGTGTCAAGAGTGCCTCTCCGCCCTATTTTAGTGCTTCAGAGGGGATTCCATCTGCACCCGAGGCCTTGTTGGATTTCAGCTGCTAGATGGCTTTTTTGACCTCACGGCAGTTTGATGTTGTGCTGTGATGGTGGTGGGCACTGTGTTGCAGGCTGGCATTGACGGTACATGCGTCGAGTGCTGTGTCTTGGTTGAGGAGGTACTCCAAGTTCTCTCTCCAGTGGGAGTTGACTGCCTCTCTGTCTTTGATGAGTGCCTCTCAATTTTTGTCTCTCAGTGTGTTAGATCCCTGGATACTCGGAATGTAGATGGCTTTGATTGCACTAGGAAGTCGCGCATGTTGTGGTTGTTGGCGAGTTGTTGACATACTATTATTGTGGGTGAATGGCTGCAGCGCCAGTGGTCCATTCACCTTCACATCCATTGGTCATCTACTCTCTGCCAACAGATTCCCATAGATGTGGGTAGAGATCTGACCAAGGTGCGAATGCCGCATTAGCAATTTGATCACTTTTCAAGCATGCCTGATCAATTTAACTGATTAATCACTTCCACATACCAATTTGCCTGGTGATGTATCAACTCCAGCCATTTCCCATTCCTCCTCTTTTGGTCTCTTCATTTTCCTCCTTTACTGCGAGATTCGTAGGATCTTACATCACAAAAGGAGACCATTCGACCCATCATGCAAACACCAGCTCTTTTGAAAGAGTTAAACAATTGATCCTATTCTTCTGCTCTTTCTTCATAGCTCTGAATTTTTTTTCCCGTTGAGTTATTACCCAATCTGCTTCCATCACCATTTCAGACAGTGTATTCCAGATCACAGAATCTTGCTGCTGCGAAAAAAAAACTAATCTCTGACCTTTTCTTTTGCCAATTATCTTAAATTTGTGTTTCTCTGGTTACCACTGCACCCATCAGTGGAAACTGTTTCTCCTCATCCCTCCGAACAGATTTGTTTTGAGCTGGAACTGCTAGTTTGCCAGGCCCTCCTGTAAAGTCATACAGTAGAATATATAGTAAATTGAAGAAATTAGATTGGCCGGAACATTCTGCACACGCTGCTGGCAAGCTGGTTGGTGGTGAGGGCATGCAATTAGGCAGGAAGGTTGTGAACCTGAATGCCACCGCCTTCCACCAGCTCAAGACTGAAGTTCTGGGCAAGAAGGCCCATAGTCGATCTTCGTACCCACCCGCTATTGAGCCCCTTAAGTGTCCAATTAATGACCAATTAACAGCCTCATCCCACTAACCACTGGTTTTAACCCAGCTGCAGGCGGATCGTCACCATGCAGCGGGCATCTAAATCAAGCTCGTCACCTCCAGGGGTGAAGAGGTCCCTCAATCAGAGGTACTCAGTGATCAAGCGACTGGACATTGGGAATAGGGGGGGTTCACTTAGAGGCAACCCACTGACCTTGTGACCGACTCTCATGCACCCCTCCCTCCATGAGCCGCCAGCCTGAGAACCCTGCACCTCTTCTCCTGTCCTCCGCATTACTTATTGTTCCTGGGTCATTCCACAATCCTGGGACACTGTGGCATCTGACCTTCCGACAGCAGTCATGGCCTCCCCAATAGCTGCCGGCCTCCAATAGTCCACCCTTGGGGAGTTGATTCCAAGGGAAGGTCCTCCATTGGTCTTGCCACTGCCTGATTGGCTTGTGGCTCAGCGGGCTTTCCCAAAAGCAGGCAGCGTGTGCCTCTCACTGGTTCTCCAGCGGAGACTCCCGAGGCTTCAACGGGATTCCGCCCATTGATGCAGAAGTGGTGTTTTACAAAACTCAAGACTGGAAAATTATTCCATACATTACATCAAACCCTTGGTATTCTCTGCCCATCAGCATTTAATGGCAGGTGAAATAAAATTACAGTTCCTTGCATTGTTATCTCTCAATTTGACAAGTATTTGAAGGGGGAAAAAAAGGAAATGAATGGAAAGAATGCGAAAAATAAACACCAGGAAGATTGTGGAAACTTGTCTGGCAATATGATTATAAAGCTGGATTGTGCTCCACAAGAAAATTATTGTCAGGAAGCGTTGATAGAATTTGGGTGTGTACACCGCAGAGAGGAATCAAAATTGTAACTCAAATAGTAGAGCATTCACATTTAAGTGCTAACAGTGGGAAATTTGAGTTATCTGTCAGTTAAAGTGCTGTCACATAAGAAGCAAAACAGCACAGTTTCCACTTATATATCATCTTTGATCAAGACCCAATTCTTTTACAGGGCTTCTGAGTTGTGCAAAGATGGCAGCCTCCACGTCAAAATAACCAGGGGCAGAATTGCTTAGGTCTTAACTGTAACTCGAATGTAGGACCCTTGCCTATGGGCAGCACGGTAGTATGTTATTCTCTAATTCTGAATAACGACTGTGGACTTACAGTTAACACAAACATTTTATTCAAAGGGTTCATTCTGCTTCTAGAGCTCAAATAGATGTAAAATGGTCAAGAGGTATCACCAGTGAAACTAAGGTAAACTGCCTATGCTGAGCTATCCCTGTGTGCTGCTGCTCACTGGCTCTGTGCTTCGAAAGGAGGCGGATCCTGCCTTGGGCTCGACCCTTTATACCCGTCTATGATGCTCCCTCTAGTGATGCTGTGACTGTCACATCTGTGCTGCAGTCCCTGGTGCATGTGCAGATGTATATACAGATGTACAGATCACTACAGGTAGCACAGTGGTTGGCACTGTTGCTTCACAGCACCAGGGTCTCAGATTCGATTCCTGGCTTGGGTTACTGTCTGTGCGGAGTCTGCACGTTCTCCACATGTCTGCGTGGGTTTCCTCTGGGTGCTCCGGTTTCCTCCCACAAGTCCCGAAAGATGTGTTGTTAGGCAATTTGGACAATCTGAAATCACCTTCTGTGTAACCGAACAGGCGCTGGAATATGGTGACTAGGGGCTTTTCACAGTAACTTCATTGCAGGAAGCCTACTTGTGACAATAAAGATTATTATTATAAAATCATGAAGATTGTCAAATCCCAACTCCAGAGATTGGAGTACAAAATTTAAGTGGATGCTCCAGTGTTGCAAAAGTTCATCTGGTTCACAAATGCCATTTAGGGAAGGAAATCTGCCATCTTTACCTGGTCTGGCCTACATGTGGCTCCAGCCCGACAGAAATGTGGTTGACTCTTAACTGTCCCCTGAAAAGGCCGAACAAATCCCTCCTTTCAAGGTCAATTAGGAATCGGCAACAAATGCTGGTCTTGCAGGTAATGCCCACATCCCTTGAAAGAATAAATAAATAAAAGGTCCACTCTGCCATCTCAGGTGGACTTTAAAGGTCCCATTGCAAAGAAGAGTAGATGTGTTCTCCCCAATATCCTGACAAATATTCATCTCTGCGGGGCAGCACGGTAGCACAAGTGGATAGCACTGTGGCTTCACAGCGCCAGGGTCCCAGGTTCGATTCCCCACTGGGTCACTGTCTGTGCGGAGTCTGCACGTTCGTCCCGTGTCTGCGTGGGTTTCCTCCGGGTACTCCGGTTTACTCCCACAGTCCAAAGATGTGCAGGTTAGGCGGATTGGCCATGCTAAATTGTGTCCAAAAAGGTTAGGAGGGGTTATTGGGTTACGGGGATAGGGTGGAAGTGAGGGCTTAAATGGGTCGATGCAGACACGATGGGCCATTTGGCCTCCTTTTGCACTGTATGTTCTATGTTCTGTGTTGTATGTTCTGAACCATTGATCATTAAAACAGTTTATCTAGTCATTATCACATCCTGAACTCATGAAAGGCACAAGGGAGATGTATGTCTTTATTCTTTCTGAATGCAGATACCTATCCTCAGCTTCCATCAAAGCAAACACAACTTTGCAACAGCAGCAATAAGATTGCTAGGGTCAAGCACAGAGATATATTTGAAGAGAAGACTGGAGAGGTAGTCTTAAGCATCAGGTTAGACAAGGCTACTGGTTTACCAGTTCATGTATTCAGATATGGATACTAGTTGTTGCGATTCAATTTTCCCACCGGAGGCGGAGCCCTGCCAGCGGGTTACATGACAGCGTGGGGTGGTTACAATGGGAAATCCCACTGACAATCGGTGGGAAGATGGAATCCCACAACCAGCCAAGGGCACGCGGCCAAGTAACACGCAGCCTTTGGACCGGAGAATTTGCCCACTGTGAACTATTGGGGGGAGCTTGTTCAACACAATCATCAAGGAAGCTTTGTCACATATTTTCAGGCTGCTAAAAGTGACTCAGAAATGTACCAGAAATCCTGACCAGCAGCTGCCCATCCATGGTCCAGAGCAACCAACAGTCCCTTAGATTTTCAGGCCTGCAGATCTCTGGAACTTTAGGAAATACTTTACCAAGTGAGTAATTACTGCAGGCTTGTTTTGACTGAGCTGAAGAGGAAACATTAGGTCACTTTTATGTGTAATGGTTTAAAACAACTCCTTTCCCTTTAACCTGTATTGCCTTAAAAATGCCAATGGGCATCTGCAACTTGAAACACTGAAGCTTGTTTTGTGAGGGTCGTTGTTTAAACTGAAGTGCCTTATTGTTTTGACAGTTTATGATAATAAATAGATTGTGGTATGAAGCAATACGGTCAATAGGTTGTGTGTCTAGGAGTTCAAATTTACACTGGTATGTCAAGAACACAATCAACCCCATCTTGGTTTAAATGCATCTGGGTATATTCAGACTGCCATTCACGGTCAGTTCCAGTTTTGAACACCTTGGCGCCAGCTTCCTTATTGTGTTCGGGCTTTTGTCTGCTGCATGTGGGTTGAGAGGAAGGAACTGATGTACAAGAATGATACTGATGGCTATCACAGTGCATCGCGGCAAGCTCGCGTACGAAGAAATGAGAACAAGAAAGACCAAGGTAATGGTGCAGGAAAAGTAAAAATATTAATCAATAAAGAGAGATTGGCCAACTTACCCTTATAGTTGTGCAGTCCAGCACTGAGCTGTCTCTCTTTCCCCTATATAGAAACTTAGAGATGTTCAAAATTATGAGGGATTTTGACAGGTTATGGGTGTGATTCAAGGGCCATGCTGCGGCCAATCAGCAGCTCTCCGCTGTGCAGAGTGGTCGATAAAAGCCGGGTGATCCCGCTCCCAGGATTTACCTGCCTTGCATTGCCTCGCAAACCTAACGCAATCTCGCAAGACGTCGCAATGTAAATCCTCCCCATTGTGGGCAGGATTATGTTTCAGCGAATCTGCATATTTGAAGCGAGACAGCTAATCTCACTCTAATGTGCAGTTTCCCAGGGTAACCGAGGCATTGGTATCTATCCCCTTCGTCTCGGAGACCTCAGGCGATTGGCGTTCAGCATTCGTCCCCACAAACGGGGACCAGATGATACGGGACCTGTGGGGATTTCCCAGGGGATCAGAGGCCCCTGCGTGCATGCCCTTTGAACAGGGTGTTGTGCTGAACTGCTGGTGCCACCCTGGCACTGCCAGCCTGGCACCTGGAAGTGCCACCAGTGTGCCAGTCTGACACTGCCATGATGCTCAGGTGGCACTTCCAGCTGGCAGGGGCACTGCCAGGGTGCCAAGTTGGCATTTTTTGTGCACTGCTGATTGGGCCGGGATGCTGGAGGGGAGGCCGGGTACCCTCACATAGTGCATTGGAACCTGGGGGGGGGGGGGGGGGGGGGGGGGAGATTGGAACGCCATTTCAAAATGGCACCCTGATCTCTCGCTATACTGAGGAATTCCAGCGAATGGAGCTCCTCAGTGTAGAAAATGGGGCTATGAGCAGCCTTGACCCCACGTTTCCTGCTGAGGCCCCTTATTTACCGCGAGTGCCGTTGTATAGCCATGCGTTTCTCGGCATTGCAAGTGCTGGAAAACACTTGGCTAAACGTGCTCACTATATGGGACTTTGTTCCTATTTAGTTGAATCACGCCCAGAATGCCATTATCTACTCGACTGCATAGTACTGTGCACCAGTACAATGCATCTCACACTAGTCTTGTAGACGCCCAGCTCAACACAACAATGTGCATCACCTCAGGTACATCTGATCAACTCAACTCCCCTGGCTCCCAATCCTGAGGAACATCCCGCTCCCTCACACAAGGAATGGAATTGCAACAGGACAGCTCCTGGCAAAGGTTTACATCAAACCAAACCTGCCACTACACAAGGACATTCCAAATCCACTTGCTGCTCACCTCCCAACTGCTCACTCCCCAACATGACAGCCTGCATGGCTAAGACCACTGCCCAGGAGTAACAGCAGAGACCCTTTGGCAGCAGGAATGGAACCAACACGTCACCACAAAAAGCTACTTCATCTTCCCAGATCCCACAGCCTGCCCACCTGGCTTCAACCTGCCATACAGCATTGGGCACACCGCAACCATTTACGCAGTGGCCAAGGCCTTTGGGCAGAAAATTGATACAAGTGGGGCCTTGCAGGGAACCTGGACTGCAGATATCACAGCAGCGGATACACTCTGCATCTCAATCAATGACTCACATTATTGGAGACTTCCCCTGACAGCAGTGGCCTCTGAGAGCTCCCTTTAGTCGCCGTGGAAGATATTGCCTGGCTTGGTGATCACTGCCTGTTGTGTTTGGTCCCTTGTACTTTATGAAGTTACTCACCAAACACTTTGATATGTCTAAACCAGGATCTTTTATTTTGTCTTGTGTGGCAAGATGGGAGTCTGATACAGAGCACGTTATCATGGAGCCTTGCTACTCCTCTGAAACTTACACTTAGCACTAACCAATTACATGTATGTCTTATTATCCTCTCAATCTTCTTCGGAAGATGGCTGGATGTGTCTCCCTTTATATCTGGGTCCCAGGTCACATAACTTTGGTCTGGAGACCGCATGGTGTGTCTGTACCGCCATCTGTTGGTTGGAGGTCGCACACCATCCAAGTATGATCCAGCCCATAGGCATATCACCAGAATACACACGCAAAATAAAAAGAGTAAATGGTAAAACTGTTTTGGTTTGGTACGGTAACAAGAGGACACATATTTAAGGAATTTGGCCAAAAGAAACAGAGGGGAAACATGTTCCTTCTTAAGCTACTGGCTGGGGTTTTTGGCTGTTCTCAGCAGTGGGACTGGGTGAGGACCCCCTGCCACGGCTTCCTCAGCAACGGTGGGTGCTCTAACAACGGGAAACCCCGTTGACAGCGGTGGGACTGGATGATCTCACCACCTGTCAATTGGCGGCCACTGCTGCCACCGCAAAGCATGCTGCGTGGGTGGGGGAGGGGGAATCCCGCCCTATATTTGGCTCAGGACCTCATCAGCTGTCAGTCTGAACGTGGATTTATTAAACACATCAAGGCAGTGTGGCAGCGCTTCAACATTAACAATGGCTACCTCCTACCTGCTCTGAAAAAAACTGCAATGACGACATGATACTTTTCCACATTTAAAAAAAAGTATAATGAAGCCTTGTTGTAATCATCATTTATTTGCCAGAAAAGTAGGATTCAACCTCTAGAGAATTGATCTGAAGCAACCTACAGTTTCATTCTTTGTACAATTAATATCTGTTTCACTACACGTCCAAAGTTTCATTTTTTAGCCTGTAAAGTTGTGACTGCATGCTTTTTATCTTTCTCTGTCAACATTCCTGGTGGTATCTGATATCATCTCATGTTTGTCAGTGGGGATGATTTCCCTCTCGTTCTGTAGCTGTCATCCAGTGCATTTTTTTTCCACACAGATTCTCTTTGTTATCGTTCAGCTAGCGTTGTTCCTCTTAATTCCAGCTGCTTTTAACTACTGGCAGCATCTAAGTGCTGGATGAATGTATGCAGGTGCGAATGAGCCTCGACATTTATATCCCTGAGATGTTGCTTTTATTCTTCTGTAATCTGAGTCCATTGTGAACTTCTGCTCTTCCAGCAGAGAGCCAAACAAAATGAAGGAACATATTGCTGTCAGACTCGGCGAATTAACACACAAAATGTATCAATGAACTATCAGTTTTCTAAATGCGAGAAACAAACTGTAAAGCTGTGGGAGATTCTTCTTTTGGCAACCCGCTTGTTCGATTGACTTCCAGCTTTCTTAAAATAAATTCCCTTTTGTGCGACAGGAAATATCTGATCTACGAATTAAGTAAATGACCAATTGGTCACTTCAGATTCTGAGAACCCCGGGGGCTTGTTGAAAAGCTGGATTTCTGCCAGGGTAGTCTATGTGGAGCAGAACCTGATTTCACTAGGATTGGGCTCCGTTAAACCTTGGTGGTGCTGGGCTCGTAGGTGGATCTTTTGTATGTCTCCTCATGCGAGAGGTCATAACTGGGGAAATTCCCAGCGAGTATAAAAGCAGAAAATGCTGGGTAAACTCAGCAGGTCTGGTAGCGCATATCTCAGCCTTCTGTTCATTAAGCCCTCGCTAGGCCTCAAACTAGGACCCAAACCGGAGCTTGTATGAGATTCGCTGAAGTTTCAGAAGGGCCTCAGTTTTATTCTAGATTGGTAGACAATCTTGGCTGGCACATGAGTGTGGATGTTGAGGTATTCTTCCAGGCATAATACACCAACCTTGGTTATTCATTGTCTTTTTTCAGAATTTATAATGGATTATTTTTGTTCTAAGGCAGAGAGGATGCTCCACTCTAAGAGGGAACCTTACTTTTTTGCCCTTTCTGTTATATTACGTTGTGTAATATCTTGTTACTCATTTGCTTTCTGCCAGAATGGTCATATGCGCGATATTCAGTAACACTCAAAGTGTTCAAATAAAGCAAATATTGTTTCTTGAGTGATTCTTCCTAAAAATGATCTAAGTGTCATTTTTGGTGAGTTTGGCGGAGTGTTTCCTGTGATCCAGACCTGGAGTCACCTACACTTAGGATGCAATTTACAGGCTGCATCCCGCCGGAATTATGGGACAGGACGTGGCTGGTAGACCCCGGGAGAGGCCTCTTCCGGGATTCCCGATGGTTGTTATGCCTTGCGAGATCTAACAAGATCTCGCCAGACGTCATGAGTTGGATGCTGCCCACAATGGGCAGGACCCAAACTCGCACAGCTAAAAGAGCTTCAAAGCTCACTTAGGTGTGCTGCAGCCGGATCGAATGGCCACCCAGCATCTATTGGCCTCGCTGAAGCGGCCCGAGGAGCCGTGCGCTGTTCAGCATGGTCCCCACAAATGGGTATCAGGTGGAATGGCATTTGGGGGAGGGTCTCCCAGGTGATTGGAGGCCCCCAGGTGGTTGACCTCCAGGAAGGCTGCCATGCCGGCATCTGGTGCCACCAGGGCACCTTTACGCTGCTAGCCTGGCATGCTGGCAGTGTCATCTGGGAACCCTGACACTTCTAGTTGGGTGCAAGTCTGGCAGTGCCAGGGTGCCAAGGTGGCATTTTGCCCGTGTCAGGAATTGGGCCCAGGAGTGCCCTGCCGGTATGTGGTAGGGTTTGGGGAGGCTCAGAGATCTCCCCAATAGGTGCGTTGGGGCATTGGGGAGGGGGGGGGGGGTTGGGGGGCTACAGGGGTCATGTCTGTGAGGGGTCAAGAGATCGGGATGCCATTTAAAAATGGCGCTCTGATATCTTCCTGCGCTGCGGAGCTCTGCTAAGTGCAGCCTCGGGGAGCGGGGGTGGGGGGCTGGGTGTTGGTGGGGCCTTCCCCTCCAGAGCCCGGAAAAAATTCAGAGTGCTGTTAGATAGAGTGCGTTAGATAGCAGGGTCGTTCCCGAAACTTTACACTTTGGGAATGACTCCTTGATTCCCACCAAAATAGATTCTGTTTTTTAAAAATAAAAATTCACACTAGCCTAAAACTGACTTTAGACATTCCACTGAATTGAACCCACAGGCGGGGCAATGACATTTTGGGGATGAGGCCATGCTCTCAGTGTCATGCGGAGGAGACATGGACAATGATGGGGTGAAGGGTAATGCGGGGAGGCTGGATAGTAACAGGGTGGATGGGAATTAGCAGGTGACGACTGTGGAAAGGGATGACAGGAACTTAGCGGGTGACAGGTCGAGGTTGGAAGCTGGTCACACTCAGAGGTTAAGAGCACCATCTTCACCTTTAGTGCGTAATGATGCAGCTGGAAAAACAAGCATTGAAAAAATAATATGGGAGGGGTCTCAAGGTGTATGGGAGGAATTCAGCATCATTATTTTGGCCAATTGAAGAGGCACCCTTCTAATTATTTGCTCAGGCCATGGAGAACAAGACTCAACTGCCTACTGGTTTCAAGGCTCAAATACTCATTGAAGGAGCATTTTTCCTTTACTAATGGTGCATATTCATGTGAAAATCGATTAACTTGTGGGGCTATATATAAGTTGGTCTTAGTGGCCACTGTTCCTGTTGGAGGCATGTGGAAAGGGAAGGAACATCAAACAATCAAGGGCAAGTTACATGTGCACTACAAGCCTCAACATTCCCATTGTAATGGACATGGCTTACAAAAAAACATGTTTGGTTATTACTTAAAGGCTCGGGTATTGATCGTGATTGCCCAGGCTAATGGAAGTGAGCTGACAATAGACTGACTGAGAATTGGGTCACATGACTACATTCATCCTAATCAAGATCCTTGTTGTCAATGTGTAGTCATGTTTGAAGGAGTTGCTCAGCCATCTGTGGCCCTCCAAGATTTGCTTCACCAGCAAGGAGCGACCTGGGGTGCTATGCCTAAACTGAGGGAAGTCCAAGTGTTTGGTACTAGATTCCTGGCTCGGAGGTGAAGGGAAAGCATTCAAGGGAATTTCCGATTACTCATTCACAGATACAGGGAGGAATGGAGAATGCATTCAAATCACAACTGCCTTGTTGCTATCTGTGATTCGAATGAAGAAAATAGGACCTGTTGCCAATTGACACATGTCTCGGAGGAGCTCAGGCCTGAGCAGCAAGAGGGTGGGGGGGCAAGGAAACCCCAGATGCTTACTAAGAGGGACTAAACCTACAAAGACATTTGACATGACCAAAGATATATAAAAGACACAGCTTATATACTGAGATGAGTGAATGGCAATGGTACAGGTACCTTCACTTGTCTGGAGATGTTGTCACTCACATTTGCCACCTTCCCCGTTAAGAACTAATGCCCTATTAAGAGCTAATGGTGCAAGGACATAGAGAGCATCCCATGCCAGCGGCTTTGAAGGTGACTGCTACATTGGACATTTTGGCCAGCAGGGTTTCACCAGTAACTATTGCGAATATCACACATTGGTGACACACAAATGCCTCGGGGAGGTAACAGATGTTCTTTTCAATAAAGCTCACCATTACGTCCAGCTCCACATGGTTGAAGCAAGCAGGCTACCTGAGGTATAGGAGTCACTGCGACCTCAGGAATCCTGCAAGTGCAAGGCGTGTCCACGGCGCTTTTATGGCCTTCAGAGTTCCCTGGCAGCAGCCAATGAGATTCATAAATCAAAAAGGATTTCACTTTCTGTTGTAGCCATCTGGGATGGCCACGTCCCGATTACAAAATGGACACTTGCAAAGAATGCAGGGAAAATTGGACAATACTGAGAAACAAGCAGGTGCAAGGTCTGTCTGTTGATTAGAGCCTCAGCTCTCAGACAGGACAGAAACTGCTAAGCCATCTGTATAATAATGAGCTAGCTCAGGGGCCAAAAAGGGAAACATTTAGATACACAATGTTAAGGCAGACACCCCGGCGCCAGAAGAGACTAAAACAAAGCAGACCAACGGTCAGCTAGGACACGCCCAGCAATCAGGGAACCACCCCTCTATTGGAGGAAGATCAATACGAATGATTGGGAAAGGCCCAATTAATTGAGGCCAAGTACAAGGCCCGCCCAAAAACGTGTGAAGCCCTTTTGAGTACATAAGCACTCACCAAAGAGAGAATCTTCCTCCTTTGGCTTTGGCTCTCAGTGAAGGGAGAGACCAGCCTAGCAGCTACACCGGACCAAGTAAGTTCCAAGTCAATGCACGCTACGAGATAGACGCTCCTAGTTGCTATCCTGTAAGCAGCTCAACCCAGCAGCCTCAGAACCGAGCAACAGCTATTGTTCCTGTGACTGAGTGGGCACCCGAAGCTAAGTATAGGCTTTAGTAATAGTGGTAGTTTAGTTTGTAGAGTTTATGCATGAGTACATTTGACTGTGTGTAAATAAATGAGCATTGCTTTTGAACTTACTAACTGGTGTATCGAGTCTTTAATCAGTATTCGGTTCTGAACCTTGTGGCGGTGTTGAAAGATACCTGGCGACTCTTGAGCAAACGTAATTAAACAGAACCAAATTAAGAGGCACACCAAAAAGAGCAACACTGAACATCCAGCTAATTTGTAATCACAGAAATCAGATCCTGTTTGATTGTGCCTAACTGCCCAGGGAACTCTTGCAACTCTTAAATCTTGACGTACTCTTTGAGGGACCTCGGCAGTTACAGGGCTAGCTCCTTGGGGACAAGGGGTAACCCCAGATGACCTGGTTGATGATGCCTATTAGCTACCCACATAGTGGTGCTGAAGAACAATAAAATGGTGCACATTCCTTCACATGACAACTGGACTAGTCGGGCAAGACACTCTAATACTCACCCAAAGAGTGCTCCGCATCATCGTGGTTCACTAAGCCCTGCACAACCCATCAATGCAAAGGAGGGTATGTTGCCTGAGGGAGAAATAGGGGAGTGAGATGTCTCCTTGGACGAGGAGGAAGTTGACGGCAATGGATCAGAAGAAACCAAGGATTTAGAGAAGCCAAATACATGGGTACAGTATAGAAGGTGTGCCTGTGACAAACTGATAGCTACATGATTCCAGGAGATTTAGAATGCTGCTAAATTCTCAAAATTGATATTTTCTGGCAGACTTTGCTGCATGAAACAACCCACCACCTTTGATCTCAGCGAGAGGACCTCCCAAAAGCTCAATGCTGGTACGTCGAGTATGGTGGCATCAATACTTACTGTCTATCCCAATGATGGGATTAACCTTGGAAGGGATGGTTGCTTGGAAGGATTGGTTTCTGCAATGGGAGCATTAACATCTCAATCATGCAGTAATGTTTTAATGTTAGTTTGCGTTGCCCTCATGACAATGCCTCAACAGGACAGTGGTGGGTGAGGTGCAGCCACTCGGTACCTTGCTATTGCCAGAACTCTGACAAGTCGCTGTCCTTGATGACCTTTGATTTAGGGCAATACATTGAGCAGTTATTATTGCCACAGCAGCCAATGATACCTTATGCATGAACCCTGCTGTTGCCTTAGGAGATTTGCATATGCATCACTTTGAGACCATCATAGTCCTCAGCATGGTCTTGCTCACAAGGAGTTTACCTGTTTAGATACCCTAAATCAATGAGAGCCTTGTCATGCAATGAATTCCGGATTGGGTTGAGTGCTGAACCTGTACCTGCAAAGAATGTTAAGCCCACAAAGCGGTTGTGTAGTTTCAATTGAAGATTGTTGGAGGGAAGGAGACAGCTTCATCAAGATGACCATACACATATAACATCACACACTTTGACCTCTCTTGTAGTCAAATGTTTGATTCCCGATGGGTCCTTACTTGCCTAGTTCAGTATCATGCATGGAGAGAGTGGGAAATCAGTTAGGAATGACATTTAGCTTTAAAAGCAGACATTACACATCTTCCTGCAGAGAGGGATGGAAACCTATGGACTTCAAAATTTCATGGTATAGTTTTCATGAATTAATTCTCATAAAGTATACGTCATGCTGAACAACACATTGGACATTCGAATATAATGTGATTTGCGACAACTAATAATACCATCCAGAAATAACAGAGGTCCACACGCAGAGGATGAACCCAGGAGAGCCATTGCTCATAGGTGCCTCGCTAGACCCAGGGTCTACAAACGGCATTTGATGTACCTGCAGATGCTGGAGAACAAATTTCACTACACATGTCCAGGGAACTGGTTGGTCACATTGGCTATCTGTTGCAGGATTTGGCGCCATGGAAATATGGAAGGCATCCACTGCCAGTGCTGGTGAAAATGATGGTGGTGCTTAATTTTTACACCCGTGGCTCCTTCCAGGACTCCACCGGTGACCTCTGTGAGATTTTGTAAGTCTCTGCACATAAGTGCATTCTGTAGGTTACATATTCAATCTTCATGAGGGCACACAACATTATGTATTTCAATCAGAATCAGACAAACCAGGAAGCAAAAGTGCGAGGACCTGTGCAGATCTCTGGTTTTCCACAGGTGCAGGGTGACATCAGCTGAACTCATGTGGCACTCAGAGCTCCATGGCATCAGGCAGTCAACTCTCTAAAAGCAAGGCCTTCCACTCACTGAATTTTCAGCTGGTGTGTGAACACATCAAACACATCCTGCAGGTGTGTGCCTGATTCCTAGGGAATGTGCACAACTCCTACATTCTGAGCTGCTCTCAGATCCCTGACATCTTTCAAGGTCCACAAAGCTTTCAGGGTTGGCTCATCGGCGACAAGGGCTACCCACTGAGGATGTACTGATAACGATTGTGCAGTGGCCACAGAGTGCAGCAGAGAGAAGGTATAACAAGGCTCATACTGCAACTTGTACTTTGGTCGAGCAAACCATAGGGATGCTGGAACTGAGGTTCCAGTACCTGGACAGATCTGGTGGAGCCCTGCAATATAATCCACAGAGGGTCTCATGAATTTTCATCACCTGCTGCTCCTTGCACAAACTGGCGCTGCAAAGTGAGGAGAAACTGCCTGCGGAGGAGATGGAAGAGCAACAAGTCTCCTTCGGTGAGGAGGACGTCAAAGGGAACGAGGCTGAGGAGGTTCGCGAGGATGAAGGTGTCGACCGTGAGGCCATGGTGATGCCCAGAGGAGGCAGAGGAGTTTGGGATGTGCTCATTGCCGCTAGATTCATAGATGGTGATAACATGCAGTGAGGGCACCGCATAATCATCACATGGCATCTGTGAGCATTGCACTCAGGTCTAACTAATTGCAGTGCACATACCCACTCTGATAAGGGCTCTGTCATGGAGACACAGTGGATGCCCATAGTCTCTACATTCCAGGAGCACGGTAATGACCTAAAGTGGGGACACACCATAGGTCGTCATAGAGGTAATGTGAATGTCTGACTCCTGTCTAGCTGATGGCAACTCACTTGCTCTAAATGATCAAATCAGGGTCATATCATGGTGATACAGCAAGGAATGTTTAACTTGCCCGGATACTACGGCACCTTCGTGAGCTGAACCCTTGAGGACCACAGTGTCACCGGAGACAGAAGTTGATGGGATTGGGGGCCAACTCCACCTCAAAGGTGCAGAGAGAGACAGGGAGAATGACAGGACTCTGTGATGCCAGCCCAGGACATTCTGGCAGCACTGTGCAGGAATGACTGATGTGTTCAGTGACTGTGAAGGTGCAACATCAGGGAGCTGGGAAGAACAAAGCACAGGGAAGAGGCCCTGGACAGAGAACTCTGCCTTTATCTTGGCAGGAATCAATTTTTCATTTCAGACTAACAGGAACACTGATTATAGAAAGGGTGAAATTCATGGGAATTTATTTAAAGAAGCGAACATTATGCCCTTTCTGTGCAACTACAACTTCTTAACAATAACCTTTATAACGATAGTCTTTATTAGTGTAACAAGTGGGCTTACATTAACACTGCAATGACGTTACTGTGAAAATCCCATAGTTGACACACTATGGCACCTCTTCGGATGTACAGAGGGAGAATTCAGAATGTGCAATTCACCTAACAAGCACATCTTTCGGGACTTGTTGGAGTAAACCGGAACACCTGGAGGAAACCCACACAGATGCGGGGAGAAGGTGCAGACTCCACACAGACAGTGACCCAAGCGGGAATCAAACCTGGGACACTGTGAAGCAACAGTGCTAACTACTATGCTATCATGCCGCCCTCCCGTATGCTGCCGCTAGGTCTCGGTGCTTCCTCAACATCACAGCAGAGGTGAAGTTGTCAAGCAGGCTATGTTTTCCCTGGGGCTCAGGTGTTTCAGTGAATATTTGGGCTCCTAGCCAAGAGTACATAATTAAGCCTGACTGAGAATACCAAAATACATTATTAATCTGTTAAAATATCAGAGGCCGAGGCCTGGGGGCATGAGGAACGATACGGGTGAATGGGGGGCATAATTTGGCACTCTTTACCTTTTAAAAGGTTCCCTCATGCAGACTATGTTTCATGACACCTCAGAGGTGCCGTGAACCATGAATTTGTCAAAAACTAACTCGACTCTAGGAAAACTGATGAGAACTAAGACATGCCTATCTCCATCCACATTGGACCAAGGTCAGAGTGCAGGGTGGGGGATTGTGACCCAATTAAGCCTGCAACCGGTAGCAGGGCAGACCTGCAATGGCCGATGTCTCTTGAGCAAATCTAAATTAATGTGATTAACTTATCAATGTTCCACCAGGAGGATAACATAAAATAACCATTTAGAAGTGGAAATTTCACCGATGCCCAGATCTGCTTTTTAAAATTACTTAATGGGATGTGGGCATCACTGGCAAGGCCAGTACTTGTTGCCCGTCCCTAATTGCTCTTGAACTGAGTGACTTGCTGGGCCCTTCCAGAGGCAGTTAGGAGTCAACTACATTGCTGTGCATCTGGAGTCACAGGTAAACCAGACCAGGTAAGGATGCCAGATTTCCTTCCCGAGTGAACTGGATCGTTTTGTTTTACCACAATCACTGTTAGATATTGAGGTCAACATTATTGAGACTAATTTTATATTCCAGATTCATTGATTGAATTTGTTACGCTCCACCCCAGATGAGGTTCCTCAAAGTTGTTTATCCAGGCAAGATCCCTCAGTTTGTCACCATCCGGCTGAGATATTCCAAAATTGTTATGCCCCAGGTCAGGAGGCATGAACTGGTTCCCTTTCTTTATTCAACCCACTCATTTGGTTGCAACAAGAATTCATCTCAAAAAGGATCCCTTTTCCCCAGACCCCAACAGTTATGTTTCAAAAGAAGACAATTTAACCTGGCTTTCTTGACTTAAATAATTTATTAATTAAGAAAGACAAGAAAATGGTGTAACACGTGCAAATACATTCAGACAGATTAGAAGAGAGAATTGAATTCAAATAAGTAAATATTTAAAAAAGGCATATGCAACAGTCCATGACTCATGAGGAGTAGATGATTGAGCATTGTGGTCATTGTGATTCACAATTCCAGTAGAGTTGACTTCAATAGTGATTAGTCAGTTACAAAGGTGCAGTAGAGTTCTCTTCATCGGGCAGACAGTCAGTTTTGTGAATCCAGTGTTCTGTAGTTTGGTGGAGAAGCTTCCCAGTTCTCTTTTCAGCTGTGATCTTTGTTTGCCAGACTGACTTCCACAGTCAGGGAGAGAGAGAGATCATGATATACCTGCAAAATGGCTATTTGCAGGTGTGAGTGTGCTTGCTGGCGTCTACTTCTATGTCAAACTTCATAGCACTTGTACTCACAGAGCACACACACTGACAAACAACGGGGCAGTTTTTCTGCTAATTTGTAACCATGCTTTGTATATTCCAAGTGGGAAGGTGAATCCACAAATGTCCACCTGGGCATTACACAAGGAATCTCATGATGAGGTGGCCCTTTTGTCCCACTGTCTCACCGGAGATGGCAATTAGCTTCTGGATGTTTTTCAGATGTACCTTGTCTATTAACAGGCTGGGGTTCTATTGTCTCTCAGAAAATCACCCTGCAACAATTTAGCCTTGTGTCCATTTAAAAAATTCAAATCTTATTAAAATTCCAATATTTCAGTGCTTTTCCCTTCATTATTGTGACAAATTCTGTGCCGTGGTGGAATGTGAACCTATGTACCCAAAGCAATAGCCTGGGCTTCTTGCTAGTCCAGTGACATTACAACTATATCACTATCTCCCCGTATTGACCATGAATGTGTCTGATTGTCATAAAAACCCAACTAATTCAGTAAACTTTCTATAGGTAAGGAAGCCTATCACCCTTACCTAGTCTAACCGACACATGCTCTAGTGCCACAGCACTGTGGTTGACTCTAATATGTGTCAAATTTCTAGAGTTCAAGGAGACAGCCCATTGCCATCTTCTCAGGGCAACTAGGGAAGAGCGAGAAATGCCAGACTTGCCAGCAAAATAGCCCAAGAATGACTATTAAAATGGTTGACAAAAACTAACGGAACATAGAACAAGGACTGAGCTTGGAAATTTCCAGCTTTGTAACTTCAATATTCACCAAGTTATGCATTTAAAAAATAAATAAATTTAGAGTACCCAATTCATTTTTTCCTTTAAAGGGGCAATTTAGCATGGTCAATCCACCACTGAGGTGGCCCAATAACTTGATTTAACAATAAGTTATCGGAGAATTCAACTGTAAAGAAACATGGAGCTATTCATCCTTCAATGGGACTCAATCTTAAGTAGAACACCCTATAACATGAGTCGGAAACCAAAAATAAACTAGAAAGGAATTGGCAGTAATGTACTGTTAACTTCTGCCATATCTGCATTGTTGATGTTCACACTTCAGGACACACCATAGCAGAGTTCTGACTCATTGTACAGAAGAGTGATTGCTTTACTGTAGATCCTGTCAGCAAGAGTGTATACTGGGAAACTCATGCCAATAAGCTACAGTTAATAACTGTGCAATCCTAAAATAGTCGTAATGATAGCAATGCGGCTTCACATTGACCTTTTTAACATCCAGTTCTTCATAACTTCAATTGAATCTTTCAGGCCCAGCAGGTGGGATCGTCCAGCTTCGTAGATGGGGGACGTCTCACATGGGGACATTTTGGAATAGTTTTCAGGAAAGATATCCACCTGCCCTTCTCCATCACATTGACAGTAATATATTCACTGCTGAAATAAAACGTCCCACACATCTCAGCAACTAGAATTTATTCATTTTTGTATTAAACAGCAAACTCAAGGCAAAGTGTGCTGGGACAGATGTTCTTGTTCCTCAGCTTTGCTGCAATCTCCATTGAAACCGATAACCGATAAAAGAAATTTGAACTTCCAGTTAATAGCTGAAAGAATGTCACGACAAAATTAAGATGTTTGTTGTAACAAAACACTAAAAACATTATAAAAACTACGCTTGGCATTTTCTGGCCTTTCTCACTGGTGGAATCTTCCAGTCCAGCCAAAGGCGAACTTCAAAAGATGGCTTCCCCGGCAGTGGGTTGAATGAGCCACACAAAACACCGTGGCCATCGGTAGAAGCGGAAGATCCCGACGCCGGCCAATGGTGAGATGTCTCTGCTGCCAAAAACCACGCCACTGACGGGGGTGGAAAATTCCACCCTCTCTTTGTTGGCAACCTATACTCTAAACCACAGAATAACCTCTCCCATATTTTTAGTTTAACTGTACAAATACATTTCACAGGAATATGCTTTCTGTCTTTTAAGTAGCCATTCAATTCTTTCGATCTCTCTATCTCTCTCTCCCCCCTTCCCCTCCCCGCCCCACCCATTGATCCTGCAGACTAACCTTTCAGTGATATTTTAGAAAAGCCAATGGCTTCCCCTTACCATCTCAATGTCTATTGCCATGGTGAACATTAATCACACGGGCCTTGTAACCAGGTAGAGATATGACTAGCTTTCCTTGAGAGCCCAACTGTCTTTCATCTTGAAACTAAATGGACTGTTTAAAGCACAACTGTTTACAACCCAACATTTGTTTGAGACTTGGAGATTCACAGTCTGTCCACTGGCATCTCAGCAGCCTTTGCAATTGTCTGCCAGTATGAATACCTGGCATCTTTTCCCCAGTAAAACAATCTTGACCTTCCTTTAATCTTTAACAGCCACATCATGGGTGCGATTCTCCCAAAGGGATACAAAGTCCCGACGCCGGAGTGAAATCTTGAGTTTTTCACTCCAGTGTCGGAGCCCGCTCCCAGACCCTTATTCTCCCGCCCCCGGGGGGGCTAGAAGTGGGGTCGCATATTTTACGCAAGCTGGGCCTTGGCGCAGCGTAAAAAGCAGCGGCGCATAAATGACGCGGCTGGCGTCGCGTAAATGAAGTCACCCACGCATGCGCGGGTTGGCGCTGGCCAACCAGCGCATGCCGTCCTCCCCGAGGCCGCCCCGCAAGAAGATGGCAGATGGATCTTGCGGGGCGGCGGAGGAAAGGAGGTCTTCCCTTAGAGAGGTCGGCCCGCCAATCGGTGGGCCCCGATCGTGGGCCAGACCCCATCGGAGGCCCCCCCCGGTGAAGGAACCCCCCCCCCACAGGCCGCCCCCCCAACATTCCCGCACAGTTCCTGCCGGCAGCGACCAGGTGTGGATGGCGCCGGCAGGAACCTGTCGTGTCGGAGCGGCCGCTCGGCCCATCCGGGCCGGAGAATAGCGGGGGTACCAGAGATTCACCGTTGTGAGTGTCTCGGGCGATTCTCCGGCTGGCACGGCACAGAACACGACAGGGCCATTCACGCCAGTTGGGAGAATGGCGGGACGGCGTCGGACCGGCGTTGCGTGATATAATGGCGCGGCCAGCGATTCTCCCAACCGGCGCGGCCTCGGAGAATCGCGCCCCATGAATCCCTGTTGTAGGCAGACTTCATCACAGGCCACATGACCCACTTCAGTTTATCATAAATTTAAAGGAACGGTCTTAAAACATAATCATCTTATAAACCTCATCACTGCAACAGCCTGGGCCTAGCAAATCTCCTGGTCATAACTTAGGTAGGAAAATTGGACATCCCTCTAGGGAAGCTCATCCAACTTTGTCCCAAGGTATGAGAGCAAGAAAATGTGCTCTGAAGTCATAAACTCAGAAAAGAGTATACATAGGTTGAGGTCATGTGGCACATTGGGCAGAATCTTATGCTCAATATAGAGAGAGTCAGGAGACTCAGCTGGTGGACCTGCAAAGAATCTAACGTGAAGAAAATAAACTGATACCCAGGCTTAGGGCCTAGCACTTACCTGGAGAGAGTCAGGAGAGGCAGCAGCAGCAAATGGGAACCCAAGGCAGTGGGCAGACCCACAAAGAACATACCAGGGAGAAACTAAATTGAGACCTGGGATCAGGGCCTAACCTTGCCTGGAGAAAGCAGGGAGAGGCAGCAGCAGTGCTTGGAGAGCTAACAAAAAACCGTGACATCACAGGAAAGTCATGAGTTGATTGGCTGGTGAGTAATGCTGCTTAGTCTAAACAGCTGGAAAGTTAAACAGTATAAATATTAACTGTTATTAACAAGTAACAAATAAATAGCTGGTGAATCATATCTTTTATTTTTAAGTAAGATCCATCACCATTATTAAGGTTTATTATTGGTAAGGCTATTATTACCATTGATAAAGTTTGTTACTGTTGGAAATGTTTATCACTATTACTAATATTTATTACAATTTGTGATACTCATTGGGATTGCAAAGGTTTATTGGTAGTAGTCGGTTTTAATAGTATTGGTAGGATGTATTACTAGTGGTGAGGTTTATTAGTATTGGTAAAGTTTATGAATAGTTGTGAGGTCTATTAGCAGTAGTAAAGTTTATTAACTAATAGATAAAGGAATGGCAGGGTTGTTCTGACCTCTAGGGTGCACATTCTGTATTATGTGGGAACTCCAGGATGCTTCCCCCAAGTCCTGAGTAATGATTTGTACAGGAATGTTGTCATTTGCAGTGGTTTGAACTCCTGATTTCCAAGATTGAGGAGCAGCTGGCATCACTGTGATGCATCCATAATATTAAGAGCGACTTGGATAGCAAGGATAGATACTATGACTAACTTACTGTCTAAGGTACTAAACTTACAGCGTAAGAATATTCAAGGACAGAGAGATTGAGTAGCTGCAGTCAGTTTGATGGCTTCCTGATGGTCTCGCACGAAATCTACGGGGCGGGAATGCTTGCCTTCCCCATGCTCCTTGCGAGGGGCTGGGTATCTCAATTAACCCTTAAAGAGAGAGTGGTAGGGATGTGGAGAGATTTAGGAAGGGGATTCCAGGGCCCTATATAACAGGCTTTTATTCTTCAGTTCCCTGGCCCGGGGTCCTACTTCCAGGGACCTGTGCAAACTCCCCATTGGCCAGGGTTCACGTGCTCCTGCGCGATTGGCCTTGAGCTGGTCATGTGGTCAGTGGAGCCAACCACCCCCTTAAAGGTGCCATGCCACCACAGTTACAAATCATCCGCCTCAGTTTCAGACTGTGACCAGGGAGAGGGATCGATTCAATGTCCCTATTACCCCACTAACGCATTGATGAATGGTAATAAAAACTGAAAGTGCTGGAAATACTCAGCATGTTTGGCAGTATCTGTGGGGAGTGAAACAGAGTTAATGTGACCGTCAGATGGTTCTGTGAGCATAATGTTATAGTCAGGGCAACCCATAAGTAATGTATGCTTTGGAACTACGGAGGAGTTCAAACAAAACAATAAAATAAACACCTTTGTGAAAAATAAATTCACAGAGTGACAAAATTTCACATCTAAAAAATGCATTCAAAAGTTTATCAAAGAAGTTGAAAAGCACCTCACCCCACTGGTGATGAACTAAAGCTTTCAAAATCATAACCCTCCATTATTTATTGTCTTGTGTTTATCTCAGTTACAAATTCCTTTACATACTTCAACATTCTCATCTCTTCTCTGGAAGCCATTTTGCTTTCATAGCACTGAGAGAATTATTTACTGTTGCATTTGTCTCAGCAACTTTACCTCTTCATTCATTTTATAGATGAAGGATGGGCGCAATCTAACCAAATTGGACAGAGTCACATGACGAGCGCATTTGGCTAGATGTTTCCCGCCGACGCTGCAATTTGCCCCGTTTCCTGCGCTGAGGAGCTACGCTCACCTGAACTCCTCAGTGCAAGAAGAGATTGGGATGCCATTTTTAAATGGTATTCCAATCTCTCGACCCCCCCTCAATGCGAACCCCGAACTCCCAACACCTCTAAGGGGGTCCTCGGGATGCCCCGCAACCCCGCGGGCCCGATCCCCATTTCAGGAAAAATGTCAGCCTGGTACCCTGTCAGTGCCCTTACCAGCACCACCTGGACACCTTGGCAGTGCCAGGCTGGCACATAGGTGGCACTGAAAGGGTGATAGGCTGGCAGTGCCAGGGTGCCAGGCTTGCAGTGCTAGGTGTCCAGGTAGCAACAGCAGTGCCAGAGTGTCACCCTGCCCAGGGGGCAACCACCTGGCGGCCTCCGATCCCCTGGGAGACCTCCCCCAAATGTTGTTCTGTTTGTGGGGACCAGCACTGAATGGCGTGGCCTGAGGTCTCTGAGGCGAAGGGGTTAGATCCCAACACCTTGGGTAGATCAGGGGAGATTTTCAAAATACTGACTCGCCCACAAAAGGGCGACGATCTCACGACGTCTCACGAGATCACATTGTCTATTTACCTTTATCCACACAATAATATGTCACATCTGATTTGTTGGTTAATCTATTTGGGGTCAAAGTTGTTGGGCAGAATTTAGTCCAGGCGATGGGGTTCTTGCCCACCAGCTGCAAAGCTGACAGGAGCCCCTTAAAACCTTCTTTCGGCAAGGCTTGCTGTATTAAGTGCTAGTCAGACACTGAAGTGGTCAACAATATCCCTTCCCCAGGATCAAGGCTGAAATCCCTCCCTTGAGAGTTGCCAGTCAATCAGAGGCCAGCATCTCTTCATCGCCCTCAATATGTGCCATTGGGGGAACATTGTTAGCAGCTGGCGATGTATCTTCCAGAGGCCCAGGATCAGTGGGATAGGATGTGGATTGCAGAGAGGGAGTCACTGGCTTAGGGGAAGTGGGTTCAGCAGCAAGGGCAGTGGGGTGGCTCTCAGTGAACCCCCCCCCCCCCCCCTCTTCCCAATGCTGATCCTTCGATCAGACACCGAGTGCCTGACAATGAGGAACTCTATTGAGAGCTTGCAAGCAAACTCAACAGGGTTTGCTATTTGGGCTTCCCATTTGGCGCCTGTGCCATCTGATGCTGGTTGAGCACCTGCAAGGGTGGGATGGGGGTCTTTAATTGGGCATGAATTGCCCACTTAAGGGCCTCAATTGACGTTGGGACAGGAATGTTCCCATCCAGTCGTAATTAGAGCAGAGGCGGGTTGGTGGTTGGTCCCCACTCTAGCCGGATTAAATGCAAGCTCCACCTCCAAACTTGCCTCAGAAAAGTCAGTAAATTCCACCCATTGAGTTTGAATTTCCTAATCAATAGATACACCTACCTTGCACATTCAGCACGGTTCCTTTGAAGATGTTCTGTTTGCCTTTTATTAAAAAGCTGATAAACATCCTCCACCAATCTGTTTGAATGTTTCCTCAATTCATTTGAATTTGTTTGCCTTTTGAAGTATAAACCTAAGTTCCTGGGTTTTGATTTAAATGATTTTCAAATCTTGGTAGACTGGATTATTTGGATTGATCAGTCATGATCATAACGAATGATGAAGCAAGCTCGAAGGGCTGAATGGCCAGCTCCTGCTCCTATTGGCTATGTTTCGGTGTTTGTACTGCTGGCCTCCCAAGAGTGCCAGGATTTGTGTTCCTTGTATGTCATACTGATGTGAAGTTAATGTGAACGTTGTCTTTCAGGACTCCCTTACACACAGGGGATAATTCTGACCTTGGACAATAGATTACATTGATTCAGTTGAAATGTTTGTTGTATCAGTATATCACCTATTTTACATCATCACCCTCAGTCAATGATTACTCCCACTGTATGATGAAGCAATCATGCATTACACCAATTCTGGCTCGAAAGCCCTGGAATTATCTTCATTTATGTTTGCTTCGTTGAAATCTCCATTTAAAATGACTTCCCTGTTCTCACATGCCCTTCTTATCACTCTCTAAAGGAGATAGTTCTCTTCCCAGAGTTATGTGTTCGATTGGATTCTTTCACACTCGAGATTTTTATCCAAAATAACTCTCTGTGTAGTTCCCCCAGTCATATGAGATCAACTTTATTTATCTTGCAGCTGTCACCGACTTATATGACTACACCAATTCTTTTCTTTTGCCCCGCGATCTTACTAAGGTGCTTCAGAACAACAAATTCTGGAACACATTGCTTGCCCTTCACAAACTTACTTTGTGGAAGTGTAAAATAGAGTGTCACATGCCAGAGCAACCAACAACCCGGCCCAGAAATACCCGAGCAGCCTTACAACAACTCACCAGAGGCTCATGTTGAAGGAAGTGAGATTCCTTTTAATATCCCTTGTAAAATTTGCTGTTGACTGTTCCTGCCCAGCATTTGGTTTGTAGATTAAAGAGATGAGACATTTCATGTGCACACAGACATCAATTTAACTGATGGAGTATGGTGACTCAGGCAAAGGACCCTTTCCGTCATATTTAAGTGATGCCTGCATATTGCAAGAGGCCACCATGGAGGTCTGTTGGGCACCAATATAATATTGTACGCACTTCTGGTGCTCTTATACACATTTGTCCAAAAATGCCATAATTTAGCCTCCAAATGTACTGTAAGTGGCGGAACTCTTAGAAACATTACCATACAGAGGGATCTGGCCGTGCAGGTCCACAGTTCCATCGGGATCTGGGCGTGCAGGTTCACAGTTCCCTACAAGTGGCAACACGTGTGGCCAAGTTGATTAACAAGGCATATGGCAGGCTTGCATTCATCAGCCGGGGCATTGAGTTGGGAAATCATATTGCAGCTATATAAAATCTTGTTAGGCCGCATTTGGAGTATGCTGTGCAGTTATGGTCACCACATTATCAGAAAGACGTGGAAGCTTTGGAGAGAGAGTGCAAAGGAGGTTCACCAGGATGTTGCCTGGTATCGAGGGTGTTGGCTATGAGGAGAGGTTGAATACACTGGGATTGTTTTCACTGGAAAGACAGAGACTGAGGGGAGACCTGATAAAGGTCTACAAAATTATGAGAGGCAGAGACAGGATGGATAGTCAGAGGCTTTTTCCATGGGTGGAAGTGTCAATTACAAGGGAGCAAAAGTTCAAGGTGAGAGGGGGAAAATTAAAGGGAGATGTGCGGGGTAGATTTATCTCGCAGAGAGTGGTGGGTGCCTGGAATGCGCTGCCAGAGGATGTGGTGTAAGCAGGAACATTAGCAACATTTAAGAGGCACCTGGATGGGTACATGAAGAGGGAGGAAATAGAGGCATACGGACAGAGTAAGGGCTGAAGGTTTTTGTGTTTAGTTAGGGCATCATGATCGGCACAGGTTTGGAGGGCAGAAGGGCCTGTTCCCGTGCTGTACTTTTCTTTGTTCTTTGTTTTCTTTATTCTTTGTACGCAGAATATCATGCTGTTATATTCAACCTCATCTCTCCCGCGTTGGACCCAGAAAACCTGCAGGACACATCAGAGTTTCTCCCTTACTGCATCCCATCTTGGTGGCCACCTTGGATAGTATCGTGAAGGCAAGAGCCTCCACCTTCCGCATTGTTGTAAGGAGAAGGAGCTGGACGCAGGAACTCCAAATGTCAGTGCTTTCACATCATGGATCTTTCATTGGGATCTGATATATAGTTGTCCGAAGTCCATCTGGTCAGACCCTAACCTCCCCGAAAAGAGAGGAAGTGCAGCCTATCTGTGGGGGTGGGGGTGGGGGGGGGGGGGGGGGGGGCGGGGGGTGGGGGGGGGGAGAGTCTGGGTTGAGATCAAGACCTGATTCCTCAAACATCCAGGGGGGAAATTCTGTTCTGCACATTATTAAATTGGCAGGCAGTAACCAGTGGGGTGCCACAGGGATGGGTGCTGGGACCCCAGCTATTCAAAATATATATTAATGATTTGGATGAGGGAATAAAATGTAACATCTCAAAGTTTGCAGATGATACCAAATTAGGTGGGAAGGTGAATTGTGACGAGGATGCAGGGATCCTACAGCAAGATCTGGACAGGTTGGGCGAGTGGGCAAACCAATGGCAGATGCAGTATAATTTGGATAAGTGTGAGGTTATTCATTTGGAAGCAAAAGCATGAAGGCAGATTACTACCTGAATGGTTGTAAATTGGGAGAGGGGAGTGTGCCTCTGTGACCTTGTGCACCATTCACTGAAGGTAAGCATGCAGGTGCAGCAGGCGGTAAAGAGGCTATTGGTATGTTGGCCTTCATTGCAAGAGATTTCGAGTATAGAAGCAGGGATGTGTTGCTACAATTGTACAGGGCCTTGGTGAGGCCACACTTGGAGTATTGTGTGCAGTTTTGGTCTCCTTCTCTAAGGAAGGATGTTCTTGCTCTCGAGGGCATACAGCGAAGGTTTACCAGACTGATTCCAGGGATGGCGGGACTGTCATATGAGGAGGAATTGACTAGGTTGGGATTGTTCTCGCTGGAGTTCAGAAGAATGAGGGGGGATCCCATCGAGACCTATAAAATTCTAACAGGACTAGACAGGGTAGATGCAGGGAAGATGTTACCAATGGTGGGTGTGTCCAGAACCAGGGGTCACAGCCTGAGGATTCAGGGTAAACCATTTCAGACAGAGATAAGGAGACATTTCTTCACAACAGAGTGGTGAGCCTGTGGAATTCATTACCACAGTAAGTAGTTGATGCTAAAACTTTGAATATATTCAAGAGGTGGCTGGATATAGCACTTGGGGAGAATGGGATCAAAGGCTGTGGGGAGAAAGCAGGATTAGGCTATTGAGTTGGATGATTAGCCATGATCGTGATGAATGGCGGAGCAGACTCGAAGGGCCAAAAGGCCTCCTCCTGCTCCTATCTTCTATGTATCTATGTGTCTATGACATGGGTGCCTGTCATTTTTAGACAATGATGTGCTGCCTCCAATCACAACCTCTGTCAATTTATAAAGGTCAGTGGTGGACAACACTCGCAGAAGTTTGAGCCTTTATTGTTATAGGGCCCCCTTACTTGAATCAATGAGTTGTTATTGATCCTTTGAGGGCATCAGTGGAATTTTAGCACGAAAGCATGATTTAATTCAGCCTATTCATTATTGACACACATATTGCTCCAATAAAGAATGTTTAACTTATTTAGTCTATTTTAGTTTGTTCTGAATAGTCTGTGATTCTGGCCTGCGTCTATCATTACACATTTTCAGAAGAGTGGTTTGGCAGATGTAATATGATAGAAACTATGTCTGTATATTTAAAGTTGCGAAGGATTTATCCACTCTTAAAGAGTTGAAAGACATTTGATTGGGCTCCAAATCATGGCTGACAGCATTTATTTGGGTGAGTTAAAAGGACTAAAGCGAACATGCCTGAGAATCTGACTGCTGCCATTGTGGAGAGCGATCCTTTGCTTATTTGGAGGGAATGTTCTATTTGTTTGTAAAAGGTGCAACTGGTGAGGGATTGGAAGCTGATCTGTGTCATTTTGAAGCCCAACCAATCTCCTGCACTTTAGCACCCCCTATTGTTTCCCAGTGGCAGGAAACCTTCAAGGCTCAGGACCTCTGCACAACCGAAGGTGAGCTCTTCATCATGTAAATAATAAAGAATGCAGAATTGCTCTTCCAACAGTAGCTTATAAATTTTAATGCACATTAATAAATAAAATACCCGCTACCCATTAATTCCTGAGTACATGGGCAGTTGGTAAACTGGAATCAATGTTAGCGGCAGCACAAGACTCGAAATAGGGTAGGGACAGAAAGAAAAGTGTAAAGAGCACACTTTCATGACCATAAGACCACAAGACATAGGAGCAGAATTAGGTCACTTGGACCATCAAGTCTGCTCCGCCATTCAATCATGGCTGATATTTTTCTCATCCCCATTCTCCTGCCTTCTCCCCATAACCACTGATCCCCTTACTAATCAAGAACATATCGACTCTGTCTTAAATACACTCAGCGATTTGGCCTCCATAGCATTCTGCGGCAACGAGTTCCACAGATTCACCAACCGCTGACTGAAGAAATTCCTCCTCATCTCTGTCCCTTCAGTCTGACATTGTGCACTTGAGTTCCAGTTTTTCCTACTCATGGAAACATCCTCTCCACATCCACTCTATCTAGGCTTCTCAGTATCCTGTAGGTTTCAATAAGATCCCACCTCATCCTTCTAAACTCCAATGAGTACAGACTCAGAATCCTCAACCGCTCCTCATATGTCAAGCTTTTCATTCCAGGGATCATTCTTGTGAAACCCCTCCAAGGCCAGCACATCCTTCCTTACGGATACGGGGCCCGTAACTGCTCACAACACTCCAAATGGGGTCTGACCAGAGTTTTATACAGCCTCAGAAGCACAGCCCTGGTCTTGTATTCTCGCCCTCTCAACATGAATGCTAACATTGCATTTGGCTTCCTAACTGCCAACTGAACCTGCGCATTATCCTGAAGAGAATCTTGAACTAGGACTCCAAAGTCCCTTTGTGCTTCTGATTTCCTCAGCCTTTTCCTATTTAGAAAATCGTCTATGCCTCCATTCTTCCTTCCAAAGTGCATAATCTCACACTTTTCCACAGTGTATTCCATCTGCCATTTCTTTGCCCACTCTCCTAGCCTGTCCAAGTCGTTCTGCAGCCCGCCTGCTTCCTCAATACTACCTGTCTCTCTGGATATCTTTATATCGTCTGCAAACTTTGCAACAGTGCCCTCAGTTCCTTCTTCCAGATTGTTTTTTTTTAACAAACAATTTTATTGCGGTATTTTTGGCATTGTAAACAGTAACGATATACATTAGTGTGCAAATATCAATTACAAAAACATAGTGCAAATAGCGGTTCCTCTCTCGCAATAGACCCGCCTATTCTTCCCCCCTACTCGACACTATTCTATCCCTCCCTCCCACCCGCAGCCCCCCCCCCCTCCCGCTGATGATTAGTTCCCCGCGAAGAAGTCGATGAATGGTTGCCACCTCCAGGCGCACCCCAATATTGATTCTCATAAGGCGAACTTGATTTTTTTCCAAGCCGAGAAAACCTGCCATGTTCGACAGCCAAACTTCGGTCTTTGGGGGCTTTGAGTCCCTCCAGGCCAACAGTACTCGTCGCCGGGCTACCAGGGAAGCAAAGGCCACAACGTCGGCCTCTATCCCCTCCTGGACTCCCGGGTCATCCGACACCCCAAAAATCGCCACCTCTGGACTCATCGCCACCCTTGTTTTCAGTACCCGGGACATGATGTCCACAAATCCCTGCCAGTACCCCCTCAGTTATGGGCACGCCCAGTACATGTGGACATGGTTCGCTGGTCCTCCCGTACATCTAGCACACTTATCCTCCAGCCCAAAGAATTTACTCATCCAGGCCACCGTCATGTGGGCCCGGTGAACTACCTTGAACTGAATCAGGCCGAGCCTGGCACATGTTGCGGTTGCATTTACCCTCCTCAGAGCGTCTGCCCATACTCCTCCCTCCAACTCCCCACCAAGCTCCTCCTCCCACTTGAATTTCAGTTCCTCGGTCCCTGTGTCCTCCGCTCCCATAAGCTCCTTATAAATATGCAAGACTCTCTCCTCTCCTATCTCTCCCCTGGAAACTACCCTGTCCTGGATCCCCCTTGGTGGAAGGCGAGGAAAGGACGGGACCTGTCTATGTACAAAATCTTCTTCCAGATTGTTAATGTATATTGTGAAAAGCTGTGGTCCCAGCGCAGACCCCTGAGGGACACCACTAGTCACCGACTGCCATCCTGAAAAAGAACCCTTTAACCCCGCTCTCTGCCTTCTGCCAGTCAGCGAATCCTCTATTCATGCCAGAACCTGGGACCTTGGGGCTGTGAAGCAACAGTGCTGCCGTAGAAACTGGGAAGTTTAATTTGTTTTCTAGATTTACCTTTTCTGCTTCCCTTTCATTTTTATTTTCAGTGCAGTTTCTATTTCGAGATAGGGTCTGCGTCGAAAACATACATATTAAATTTAAAATGATAGATTCCCTCCCAACAGCTATAGAGGGCCACACAGCTAATCCATGTTGATTGCTTTTCCGACGTCCACACAAAAGCTTTCTTGAGAAGCAGGGAGATGTTAAGTTACCGGGAACAGGAAATGGGTCTGATTTTCCCCCTTTTACCTTGATGTCATCAGTAACCAATGAACGCTGGGAGTTATAATTACTTCACCACAGCAATCCAACAACAACACCCCCCCACCCCCTGGCCATCACCCACACCCTCGCCAATCAAGCCATAAGAGTAGAATGGGAGCCAGTTAATTCAGTAGAGTGCCTGATAAACATGCAAAACCATTACCATGTTTAAGAGTTTCCAAAATAAATAAGTAATAAAAACAAGTAAGTGGCTTCTGCATACTTCGGGTGGAATTTGTTAAAGTGTTAGGTTCAGACTGAAAACTGGTGTGTAACTCTCCTGTTGCACTTTTCTCTTGAGATCTTGAGCCTTTTTAAAGGAAAGAAAGGCGTGGTTTATGCCATCACTCTGGTGGGGCGGGGCCTGATAGAGCTGGTCACTGGCTCCACAGAGACCGGGGTGCCATCTTTAAAGAGCACCCTGATCATGAAGCCTAATGGTCCCCAGCCCCCATCACAGAGGTATTGGGGGCTCCATCCCTCCCTGGACAATCATCGGGGACTCACTCACCCCGGACAATCATTGGGGGCTCCCCCCTCTCACCGCCGCAGAAATATCGCTGGTGTTCCCACCCCCCACCCCCTCCTCAGGGTCTGCTCCCCCCTGTGCCTGCAAGTACCCCCTCACAACCCGCTCTTCCCTCCCACTCCATAAGACCATAAGACCATTAATGGAAACCCTCCCCCAATGGGCCTCACACGAGGGCCCGCTCCTGGCACTGCCAACCTGTGCCAGGGCAGTGCCAGAAGGCAGTGCTCGGGTAGTGCCAGAGGGCACTTCCTGGGCATGTTCCTGTCTTCTCAGCGACTATACTTACCTTTGTGGCCCTCGGGGTGGGGGGGTGAAACCCCTGGACTGTTTTTCACTTTGCCAAACCTGTTGGAAACGTCGGCAGGGTGTGAATATTTAATGAGGGGGGATCATGTGGCCGTGAGGCCCGTTTATAATATTTGAGTGTTTTAAGATCCATGTAAATGAGGTTCCCACCCTTTACGGGTGTGAACTTTGTGACGTCGTCGACAAGGAGATGCTCTGGAGAGAATCATGTTTCCTGGGTTTCTCTGGATTTTCTGCCTGCGTCGCAATTTCCTCTGATGGTGATCGCAGGCTGAAAACCACCCTCTTTATCTCTTGTGAGTATATAATATTCATAAATAAGCACAGAGAGAATATACAACAGGTAGGTCAGAGATACGGTTTAGAGACCTTCATGGGTGGAATCTTAGCAACTTAGTCCCTCATCCAGTGTCAGGACCATTTTCAGATTTGCAACTTGACTCTATGCCCAGTGCGCCCAACAGTTGTTCTTTGCCACAGCAAACCAATTACCATATCACCGCAGGGTTCCGAATTAAATGGACTAGGACGCGTGTCAGAAGAGCTCACCAGAACTCGGATCTTGCAACCTGCAGCAACCATAGTAATGGAGAGAAGATTCAGGGAGACTTGCACTGCCCCTCCCCCGGGTATCTTACTATTACTTAGAGGTTCTTCTGGAGGACCTGAGGGGTTGAAGTGAGGTAAGCTTTCCCGGGAAGAGGAGGGCATGGACAATTTTACAATCAAGCAAGCATGGGTAAATGTGGCCAAGAAGATCAATGGAAGGAATATTCTTATTTCTTGATTCTTCCGTGACATGTGGACATCGTTGGCAAGATCAGCATTTCTTCCCCATCCCTGATTGTCCTTGAACTGAGGGCAATTAAGAGTCAAATACATAGCTGTGGGACTGGAATCACATATAGACCATGGGCGAAATTCTTCCCAAACGGCGCGATGTCCGCCGACTGGCGCCCAAAATGGCGCCAATCAGACGGGCATCGCGCCACCCCAAAGGTGCGGAATGCTCCGCATCTTTGAGGACCAAGCCCCAACCTTAAGGGGCTAGGCCGGCGCCGGACGAATTTCCGCCCCGCCAGCTGGCGGAAACAGCCTTTGTTGCCCCGCCAGCTGGCGCGGAAATGACATGACGGGGCGGCGCATGCGCGGGAGCGTCAGCGGCCGCTGACAGTTTCCCGTGCATGTGCAGTGGAGGGAGTCTCTTCCGCCTCCGCCATAGTGGAGACCGTGGCGGAGGCGGAAGGGAAAGAGTGCCCCCACGGCACAGGCCCGCCTGCGGATCGGTGGGCCCTGATCGCGGGCCAGGCCACCTTGGGGGCACCCCCCGGGGCCAGATCGCCCCGCGTCCCCCCCGGGACTCCGGAGCCCACCCACGCCGCCTTGTCCCGCCGGTAAGAGAGGTGGTATAATCCACGCTGGCGGGACAGGCAATTTATCGGAGGGACTTCGGCCCATCTGGGCCAGAGAATCGAGCGGGGGGGCCCGCCAACCGGCGCTGCGGGATTCCCGCCCCTGCCGAATCTCCGGTGCCGGAGACTTCGGCAACCGGCAGGGGCGGGATTCACGGCAGCCCCCGGCGATTCTCCGACCCGGCGGGGGGTTGGAGAATGACGCCCCATATATAGACCACTTCCATTAAGTGAATCAGATGGTTTAAACATTTTTTTATAGTACCCAATTAATTTTTTCCAATTAAAGGGCAATTTAACGTGGCCAATCCACCTACCCTGCACATCTTTGGGTTGTGGAGGCGAAACCCACGCAAACACGGGGAGAATGTGCAAACTCCACACGGACAGTGACCCAGAGCTGGGATCGAACCTGGGACCTAGGCGGCGTGAGGCAGCAGTGCTATCCACTGCGCCACCATGCTGCCCCAATCAGATGGATTTTGACTGTGATGAAATGCATAAGGCAAGTTTGTACATAATGTTATGCATGACCTCCGACCACTAGGTGGCAATGTAAACCCATCACGTGATCCTGTGGTCTGGGAGTTAGGAGTAGATCGTGCTGGAGGATAGACGTATTTTGCAGTAGTTCCACCATAGCTAGTTAGTGTTAGTGGTTTATTACTTTATTTATCCTAGTTATCTTATCACACAGTTGTTCTACAAGAAATTATTTAAACTAAATGCTCTGTGGTTCACCATTCACTTCGGCCAGACTCCAAAACATGACATTGACAATAATCAATGATAGCTTTATAGTCACCATTGCTGAGTCAAGCTTTCTAATCCATATTTTTATTATATGAATTTAAATTGCACCAGCTGCTATGGTGGGATTTGAACTCATGTCCCTGGGACATTAGGCTGGCCCTCTGGATTACTAGTCCAGTGATGTTATCACAATTTAACCATCCCCCCACTACCTTGACACAAGGCACCAAGAGGAGGCGTGACCTCAGGAGGGTATGACAGGTGTGCAACATACAATTGTCAGGCATCAAACCCCGAATTCTGACTGAACAGCATTCTGCAGTACAGCATTGCTCCGGGCAGAATAGCTTGCAGCTCCATTTTATTCCTCTTTCTGCAGGAACATCCTTCTTCATGAGAGGCGTGCGGCGTGGTGAAGGGCGGTTGCTGTCGAGGCATAAACAGCAGGGAGGGCCACACACAGAACCCAGAGGAGCACCCAAACCCAGATCCCTTTCAGGCCACCCCAGAACTGCACTTCGCTGCTTCCACTCCTTGCAGGACCAGAGAGCATACAACTTGGCAAGAGGCAGGCCCCTGACAAGGTGGAGTGGCTCTCTGGTGACAGACGTCTTGTCGCTCCGCCGCAAAGGAGGTCCCATTCCAGGAGGATGCAGATGTCAGAAATTACCTGCTCTGAGATCCTGACGTTCCAGAGATACAGATGCTCACACATGTGTTGAAAGCCCATTCCCTGCCTGTGGACCTTGTATAGGGGTGGGGGGAGGGGGGATCTCTCCTTCCAGCTGGACCTTGCTTTCCATCCCATCTTCCCTGTGGAGCGTGAGGCACCTGAGGAGAAAGCCGTAATTGTTTGCACCTGCTGCTGCTGGAGCAGTTGGACGTGGCAGCCTGTCTGCTTTTTCTCCTCTGTAGAAGGAGAATGGGCAGCTGCAGAAGCCGCTTGCATGTCGTTCCAAAGACTGGCAACAGGAAGTCTCTCGATGGCCATGGCTGGAGCTCTTCCATTTCAGTGATCAAAGCTTTCACAGCTTCTCAGTTTCATTAAAGAAGCTCTTCCCGTTGTTCATTCAGCTCAGTTACTCATAGAATTATAGAATTTACAGTGCAGAAGGAGGCCATTCGGCCCATTGAGACAGCACTGGCCCTTGGAAAGAGCACCCCACTTAAGCTCACACCTCCACCCTATTCCAGTAACCCAGTAACCCCACCCAACCTTTTTGGACACTAAGGGCCAATCCACCTAACCTGCACATCTTTGGACTGTGGGAGGAAACCGGAGCACCCGAAGGAAACCCACACAGACACATGGAGAATGTGCAGACTCCGCACAGACAGTGACCCAAGCCGGAAATCGAACCTGGGGCCCTGGAGCTGTGAAGCAACAATGCTAAGCAGTGTGTTACCGTGCTACCCATTCTGGTGAGGTGCTGACAGATTGTGAAACAGATCTTATGGCCGGAAGGTCAAGGGCTAAAGGAACTCAAAATATATTTCTTAATAACCTCAACAGTTGCATATTTGCGTGCTTACCTGACAGATCCAGAGAGGTTTTCCATTCACCTTCAATGCTGCCACAGGGAAAACCAGCAGAGGTGGCATCACATCATGACGCGGAGCCGGCATCACTTTCCGGGATATTTCCACCCCATTTGACCCCGAACCTGCATCAAAACCCTTGGGGAAATTTTGCTCCATATGTAGGCAAGTTGTTCAGATAACTTATCAAACTAAAACTGTAGAACATCTCATTGCTGGCTCAGCTACAAGCTGTTCTGTTAACTAGGATACTATATACTGTTTGGCATTGGCTTGTTGAGATACCTGGAAATGAGTGCAACATTTGCCAGTACAAGTGCTCTCCCCCTTCAGGCCACAATCAGTGAACCAGACAGCCTGGATAATAAGTAAAACATGTCTGCGGGACTGCAGATTTACCTGCCTCAGATATCAGAGAATAAAGCACCTCTGGGAAGAACTGAACAATTCAAGTTGTCATATGTGTCGATGTTCCGGCCAACACGACCTTTGCTCTTGTTTACTAAAGTAGGTAAAGTCACCATAGTCCCAGATGACCATAGGCTGCTTTGCCCTTTGAGGGGGAGAGCTGACTGGTGGTGAGTTATTCTGAGGATCACCACACCTCAGGCGAGGGGCAGGGTTGAGAAGGCGGGGCCTTCATGAGTAACCTCAGCTGGGAATTGAACCCATGCTGTTGGCCTTGCTCTGTATCACAAACCAGCCAACTGAGCTGAACCTGTTTCACACCACCCTGCAAAAGATAGTCATTAATGGGTCATTGGAAAACTAAGAAATATGGGCTGCAACCTGTATTCGCCAACTAATAAATATAAACTTGGCACCAATAAAAATCACTATAAATTGAGACAACATTGCTACTATTCAGCACTCATGCATCCGACTACAGAGAATAATAGTTCCACAAATTGGAGATGCAAACTTTCTGGAACAACTTACAATCTTCCCGAGCTATCCACAGAAGCTTTGATATCTGAACACGTGTTTTCTTGACTAGTGTCAAGATTGCCTTCCAGCCACTGCCATTCCAAAATTCAGACTTTCAATATTAGCTGCATGAAAAATAACTGGCTTCTGCAAAGATCCTGACTGACCTGCTCACCACTTTGCTGTTCCAGATGTCCATACACATTTCCACATAAAAAGCTCCCTTCTCATTATCTCCTCAGTCCAGCTCCTATGGGACTTTGGCAAAGTGACATGTCTGCTTGCAGTGGATTTCCCTTCAGTGGGGGTGGGGGGCCTGACTACACGGTCACCAGAGGCCAGATGACCCTGTCCCGACAGCTGTTTCTCCTTTTACTGCACATATACCTCACAGTTTAGTTCTGGATCTCCCAAACAGACAATAGAAGCACTATTGGGGAGCACGATAGCAGAAGTGATTGGCACTGTGGCTTCACAGCGCCAGGGTCCCAGGTTCGATTCCCCGCTGGGTCACTGTTTGTGAAGAGTCTGCACGTTCTCCCCATGTCTGCATGGGTTTCCTCCGCGTGCTCCGGTTTCCTTCTACAGTCCAAAGACGTGCAGGTTAAGTGGATTGGCCATGATAAATTGCCCTTAGTGAA
Source organism: Scyliorhinus torazame (assembly GCF_047496885.1). Lineage (NCBI taxonomy): Eukaryota > Metazoa > Chordata > Chondrichthyes > Carcharhiniformes > Scyliorhinidae > Scyliorhinus > Scyliorhinus torazame. The sequence continues at coordinate 167,132,335 of NC_092721.1, read as the reverse complement.
CAAAAAAAAAGGTTAGGAGGGGTTAAAGGGTTACAGGGATAGGGTGGAAGTGAGGGCTTAAGTGGGTTGGTGCAGACTCGATGGGCCAAATGGCCTCCTTCTGCACTGTATGTTCTATGTCCTATGTTCCATGCCTGGCATCCAAACATGAAGTCACAAAGGAATAACACTACTAGGCCAACTGAGAGTTTGACATTTTTGAAGAAAGGACAAAATGAGTGAAGTGCTCTTTGCTGTTCCTCCGTGCTATCTCAGTGCACAGTATGCAGAGAGTAGAGTTTGCGCTTTTTCCCTGTGTCTGCACGGGTTTTCTCCGGGTGCTCCAGTTTCCTCCCATGGTCCAAAGGTGTGAAGATTGGATGGATTGGTCATTCCAAATTGCTCCCTAGTACACAAAGATGTTCAGGTGGGGTTACAGGGTTAGGGTGGAGGAGTGGGCCTGGGTAGGGTGCTCTTTCAGAGGGTCAGTGCAGATTCGATGGGCCACATGACCTCCTCCTGCACTGTTGGAATTCTATGAATTCTAGTATCAAAACTATTATAACCCTGCATGGGACTCATCCAGCTGAGGATGATCGTTCCATGCAGGGTTATAACAAAAACTAAAGCTGGTATCAGCCAAATGCTGATGTGACCAACAATTCCAAATCTATAGGTAGTTCAGGAAACTTTGTGCTATGTTTTGTTCTGTGCTCATCCACTATAATTTTAGGTTGTTCAGAGTGGAACATTTGTTTCTTTTGAATTTTTTTCTAAAACTAAGATCAAAGGGAATTCATGAACAGCTGGAGGCAGGGGTGGATTCAGACTATAGAGCATGGTGAAGGGGCATTAATTAACAGAAGCTGAAAAAAGCATCACACTTCTGGGGCGTCATTCTCCGACCCCCCGCCGGGTCGGAGAATGGCCGTTGGCCGCCGTGAATCCCGCCCCCGCCCCCGCCGAAGTCTCCGCTCCCGGCGATTGGGCGGGGGCGGGAATCCGGCCGCGCCGGTTGGCGGGACCCCCCGCTGGATTCTCCGGCCCGGATGGGCCGAAGTCCCGCCCAGGAATTGCCTGTCCCGCCGACGTAAATCAAACCTGGTATTTACCGGCGGGACCAGGCGGCGTGGGCGGGCTCCGGGGTCCTGGGGGGGGGCGCGGGGCGATCTGACCTCGGGGGGTGCCCCCACGGTGGCCTGGCCCGCGATCGGGGCCCACCGATCCGCGGGCGGGCCTGTGCCGTGGGGGCACTCTTTCCCTTCCGCCTCCGCCACGGTCTCCACCATGGCGGAGGCGGAAGTGACTCTCCCCACTGCGCATGCGCGGGAAACTGACAGCGGCCGCTGACGCTCCCGCGCATGCACCGCATTTCCGCGCCAGCTGGCGGGGCAACAAACGCCATTTCCGCCAGCTGGCGGGGCGGAAATCCCTCCGGCGTCGGCCTAGCCCCTCAATGTTGGGGCTAGGCCGCCAAAGATGCGGAGACTTCCGCACCTTTTTGCCGGCGCGATGCCCGTCTGATTTGCGCCGGCTTTGGCGCCAGTCGGCGGGCATCCCGCCGTTGGGGGAGAATTTCGCCCCAGATGTTACAAATGTAACATTTATTTATGAAACATTCCGTGTGCCCATGTCTGCTGCATCGTTTACCCAGGTAGCACATTGAGTTGAAGTCCGTTTGCTAATGATTTGCCTTGCGCAACAGATATCTTTGTGCTATCTGATAATTTACAATGTTTTGAGATAAACTAGCTCTTATACTTTATGTACACTTACTTGATTGACAGGGCAGGGAGTTGGCTGACCGATCTCCAGAACTTTGCCAACATGTCTCAGGCAGCAAACGCCCAAATTCATACTGCATCTTTAACATAAAAAACACAGCCCATGCTTTGCAAAGGATGAGTGAAGAAAATGGATGAAAAGGGATAAGAACACAAATGCCAAGCCATGGTGAGAAAGTTAGGTTGAAAGCTTGTTTGAAAAGATGGGCTTTGAAAAGGTTTTTAATGGTGGATAGGGCAGTGGTGCGACAGAGGGGGATTTGGGAAAAGAATTCTAAAGGAACAGCGAGGTGGGTGAGGTCCGTACCACCAATGGTGGGTTGCACAGGAAGACAACATGTTTCAAAGGCCTTCGTCAGAAGCCCAAAAGGTGTGGGAGGAGATTTAAAGTTGAAAAACGTTACAGAATTACAGTAAAACAAAGCCATGGAATGACTTGAAGATAATAATAATAACCTTTATTGTCACAAGTAGGCATACACTAACACTGTAATGAAGTTACTGTGAAAAGCCCCCAGTCGCCACATTCCGTCGCCTGTTCGGGTACAAAAAGGGAGAATTCAGAATGCCCAATTCACCGAACAGCACGTCTTTCCGGACTTGTGGGAGGAAACCGGAGCACCCGGAGGAAACCCACGCAGACACAGGGAGAACGTGCAGACTCTGCACAGGCAGTGGCCGGAATCGAACCTGGGTCCCTGGCGCTGTGATGCACTAGTGCTAACCACTGTGCAACCTTGCCGTGATGAGTGCATTATGTCTTTTTAAGTGAGTGTGTCTTAAACTGCTGTCAATCATTACCCATTTCTAAAGAGGATGTGAGGTGTTACAATTACAGAGATCTACAACAAAGCCCCTTCCCCCACAACAACCTCACTATTTTGCTCATTTCTGGTGATTAAATGCTCCTTAATAAAACTTCCAAGTTTTAATCATAACTTTCTTGCAAGGTGACAGAATAGACATGCTGCTAGAGGCAGCACTGTTTCTGGAGCTCATCCAGCAAAGATTTTACTTGCACAGATTCTAATGGTGCAATGATGAAAAAAGCAGCTTCACTCCAATGTGACATCTACATCAGTACAGTGTAAACATGGTCTTGGTGTGACACTGCAACTTATCTTTGATCAGCAGTGCAACTCTGCAGGCAATGAGAGAGGTCAGTGCTGTGCTAGGACTTAACCACCCTACCATCGTTTTGCACTGTTTAGTTCTAAACTCTGAGTCTTGTGGTTGTTTTGTTTGGTGTATGTCTCATTCACATTCCATACTTGGTCCATCATCTGGGTTCAAAAGGTAGGGAGCGGGATTCTCCGTTTCTGAGACTAAGTGTTGTCGCCAACGCAGAATTCGTGGACTTTCACGTCAGCAAAATTGGCGCCGCACTTGGACCAATTCTGTTACTGTTAAGGGGCTAAAATGGCGCAGTGTGGAACACAATCGATTCCAATGAAAAACAGTGTGGGATTCGCCAGGTCCGTGATTGACACTAGGGAGGCTGACAAGCTGCAGCCGCATATACACATTACACTCCTCACACACACTCATCTCAGCCAACAAGGTGGCACTGGTTGTGCTGGGGCGCGTCCATACAACTGATGGGTTGGCTGGGGCCAGAGGGCATCCAGAGGGGTGGTCTGAGGAGGACACCTTTACGACCCATGGCACTAAGTTCACAGTGGGCTGTTAGCGGTGTGTGCAGCTGCATGACTGCCTTGCCGGCTGTGGCAATGGTGTTCCGTGCCTGTCCACCCCGTCCCCACAGCCCAACTCCTGACCACTCCCTGCTACTCCCCCCAATGCTGGCAGAAGCCCCCTTGGTGAGTGGTACAACTGTCAGCCAACTATGGCGATATTGGACACTTTCAGCACCCCCTCTCTCTCCCTCAGCAGCCACCATACCAGTTTCACGATTTTTAAAAGCACATGCGAACCGCGCCATCGGGAACTCGGCCCATCAGAGGAGGAGAATTGCGGAGGCCCCGGAGAATACTGGGTTGGGCCCGCAAATGATATACAAACGGTGTTTACTGTACATGCGTTCCAGAATGCATTAGTGCCGCTGTCGAGGTGATGGAGAATCGCGATTTGGCGTCAAATCGTCACCCGCCACGATTTCAACGTCTGAACTGATTCTCTGTCCAAACGCGTTTTATGATTTTGGCATCGGACAAAGGAGAATCCCGCTCAGGGGCTCTATCCTCATTGGACTTTATGTGAGCTTATTCGGGCGGCACGGTGGTTTACACTTCTGCCTCACAGCACCAGTGTCCCAGGGTCAGTTCCGACCTTGGGTGATTGTATGTGTGGAATTTGCACATTCTCCCCGTGTGTGCGTGGGTTTCCTCCGGGTGCTCCAGTTTCCTCCCACAGTCCAAAGATGTGCAGGTTAGGTGGATTGGTCATGCTAAAATTGTCCCTTAGTGTCCAAGAATGGGTGGGGTTACTGTGATAGGGTAGGGGAGTGGGCCGAGATAAGGTGCTCTTTCAGAAGGTCAGTGCAGAATCGATGGGCTGAACGGCCTCCTTCTGCACTGTAGGGATTCTATGATGTGCTCTCAGAGTGTCCTATTCTATTTACAGACACTTAGTCATTGCTTCCTATTCAGGATCAGGTAAAGCTCCACTTCAAAGGTGCTGACTCAAAACTTTCAAATTAAGGTTTATTGCTGTTTGCATGGATGACATCCCTGATGTTTCTCAAAAGGCTGTGTCTTAAATACCAGGATTTGCTACAGAATTATTTACAGTTGCATGATCCCAATGTTTTTGAGTAATTATTTCAGTGATTAAGATGTTCTATATGGGCAAAAGCATGCCTGTAGTTGATTTTAACAAAATGTAACTACAATTATGAATTAGTTGGTCCATCAGCCTCGGGGCTGGTTTATCACAGGGCTATATAGCTGGTTTTTAAAGCAGACCAAGGCAGGCCAGCAGCACTGTTCAATTCCCATACCAGCCTCCCCGAACAGGCGCCGGTATGTGGCGACGAGGGGCTTTTCACGGTAACTTCATTTGAAGTCTACTTGTGACAATAAGCGATTTTTATTTCATTTTCAATATACTGGTAGAAAGTCTAATTTATAACAATAATCGCTTATTGGCACAAGTAGGCTTCAATGAAGTTACTGTGAAAAGCCCCTAGTCGCCACATTCCGGCGCCTGTTCGAGGAGGCTGGTATGGGAATTGAACTGTGCTGCTGGCCTGCCTTGGTCTGCTTTAAAAACCAGCTATTTAGCCCTGTGATAAACCAGCCCCGAGGCTGATGGACCAACTAATTCATAATTGTCGTTACATTTTGTTAAAATCAGCTACAGGCAATTGTGGTAAAAAGAGGCACATGAAGCATGTGTGTTGGAGAAAGGAACAAGTTTCAAACTAGAATTATAAAAAGCAAGAACTAAATCAAAAATCGAATAGAGAGGAAATTATCCACATGATACAAAAATGGCGGGAAAAAGAATTAGAGCCACAGTTAGGTGAACTGTCAATGAATGTACTGGCTATCAGGTACGACAAACCATTGCTAGGTGGACAACTGGTGAAAATGGAAGTGGACACTGGTGCAGCCATTTTGTTTGTTCCAGAAACTGTTCACTAAGAAGAACTATGGCATATCGCCTTGGAACCTTAAAGCCTATCCCGAGAAGTGGTTTTGTTAACGGGCCGCCTCGATGTAAATGTGCAGCTGAACGGACAGCCCACAAACTTGTCCCTGCTCGTCACTAAAGGAAACTATCCAGCCCTAATTGTGAGAACCTGGCTGGAGAGTATCACGCTAAACTGGACTGATGTTGGAGTTCGAGAAGGCCCTACCAAAAGCCTAAAGGAACACAACGTAGCAGCTGAGCTGCTGAAAAAGCCCTAGAAGCAGCTGTGGTCAGGGCTCAGGCTAGCCATGCTGGGAACAAGATGACAAAGGTTCAGCAAACTGTAACAAATGTTGTTCAGGATTGTGATACAAAGGATGAAACGCTTACGGAAGATGCATATGATGGCTTTGACAAAAATGAAGGTCAAACGTACACAGACAATTTGGCGAGGATGACAGAAAAGCATTTACATGCCCCCTTTTGTAAATTCCGAACCACAGAGGAATAAGAAATTAAGGTGTATCTTGACCATAAGGAAACTCTCAAATTCATTGGAAAGAACATTCAGTCTGGGAAAAGAGCTGCTAACTCCCTTGGGGAATGCAGGGTTTAGTGAGAGGGAGGAACTGAAGGTGATCAATATCAGTAGAGAAATGGTGTTGGGGAAATTGATGGGATTGAAGGCTGATAAACACCCAGGGCCTGATAATCTACTTTGCAGGATACTGCAGGAGGTGGCTCTAGAAATAGTGGATGCATTGATGGTCATCTTCTGGAATTCTATAGACTGTGGAACAGTTCCTGCAGATTGGAGGGTAGCTAGTGTAACTCCACTATTTAAAATGGGAGGTAGAGTGAAAACAGGGAATTATAGACCAGTAAGCCTGACATCAGTAGTGGGGAGAATTCTAGAATCCATTATCAAAGATTTTATAGCAGAGCACTTGGGAAACAGTAACTGGATCAGACAGGGTAAGCATGGATTTATGAAGGAGAAATCACGCTTGCCAAATCTACTGGAATTCTTTGAGGATGTAACTTGTAGAATTGATGAAGGGGAGCCAGTGGATGTGGTGTATTTGGACTTACAGAAGGCTTTTGACAAAGTCCCACATAAAAGATTAGCGTGTAAAATTAAAGTGCATGGGATTGTGGGTAATATATTGAGATAGATAGAAAACTGGTTGGCAGACAAGAAACAAAGAGGAGGAATTAATGGATCTTTTTCAAATTGGCAGGCAATGACTAGTGGGGTACCGCAGGAATCGGTGCTCGGATCCCAGCTATTCACAATATATATTGTGAGGGTGGCACAGTGGCATAGTGGTTAGCACTGCTGCCTCACAGCCCCAGGGTCCCGGGTTCAATTCTGGTCTCGGGTGACTGTCTGTATGGAGTTTGCACGTTCTCCCCGTGTCTGCGTGGGTTTCCTCCAGGTGCTCCGGTTTCCACCCACAGTCTAAAGATGTGCAGATTAGGTGGATTGGCCACGTTAAATTACCCCTTAGTGTTCAAGAGATTAGGTGGGGTAACTGGGTTACGGGGATAGGGTGGAGGTGTGGGATTAAGTAGGGTGGTCTTTCCAAGGGACGGTGCAGACTCGATGGGCCGAATGGCCTCCTTCTGCACTGTAAATTCTATTCTATTCTATTCATGATTTATATGAGGGAACAAAATGTCATATCTCCAAATGTGCAGATGACACCAAGTTGGGTGGGATGGTGTGCTGTGAGGAGGATGCATAGATCCTTCAGCGTGATTTGGACAAGTTGAGTAAGTGGGCAAATGAATGGCAGATGCAGTATGGAGAAATGCGAGGTTATCCACTTTGGTAGCAAAAACAAGAAGGCAGGCTATTATCTGAATGGCCATAAATTAGGAGAGGGGAATGTGCAACAAGACCTGGGTGTCCTCATACAACAGTCACTGAAGGTAAGCATGCAGTAAAGAAGGCAAATGGTATGCTGTCCATCACTGCGAGAGGATTCGAATACAGGAGCAGGGATGTCTTGCTGCAATAATACAGGCCTTGGTGAGGCAACACCTGGAATATTGTGTGCAGTTTTGGTCTCCTTATCTGAGGAAGGATGTTCTAGCTATAGAGGGAGTGCAACAAAAGTAGTTCACCAGACTGATTCCTGGGATGGCAGTACTGACGTACGAGGAAAGATTGAATCAGTTAGGATTGTATTCTCTGGAGTTCAGAAGAATGAGGGGTGATCTCAAAGGGGGCAACACGATAGCATTGTGGATAGCACAATTGCTTCACAGCTCCAGGGTCCCCGGTTCGATTCCCGGCTTGGGTCACTGTCTGTGCGGAGTCTGCATATTCTCCCCGTGTCTGCGTGGGTTTCCTCCAGGTGCTCCGGTTTCCTCGCACAGTCCAAAGATGTGCTGGTTAGGTGGATTGGCCATGCTAAATTGCCTTTAGTGTCCAAAAATTGCCCTTAGTGTTGGGTGGGGTTACTGGGTTATGGGGATAGGGTGGAGGTGTGGACCTTGGGTAGGGTGCTCTTTCCAAGAGCCGGTGCAGACTCGATGGGCCGAATGGCCTCCTTCTGCACTGTAAATTCTATGATAATTCTATGATCTCATAGAAATGTATAAAATTCTAACAGGACTGGACAGTGTTAATGCAGGAATGATGTTCCCGATGGTGGGTGTTGTACAGAACCAGGGGTAGACTGAGGATACGGGGTAGACCATTTAGGATAAAGATGAGGAGAAATTTCTTCACCCAGAGAGTGGTGAGCCTGTGGAATTCGTTCTCACAGGAAGTAGTTGAGTCCAAAACATTGTATGGTTTAAAGAAGCAGTTAGATGTAACACTTAGGGCAAAGGGGATCAAAGGATATGGGGGAAAGCGGGATTAGGCTATTGAGTTGGATGATCAGCCATGATCATAATGAATGACAGAGTGGGCTTGAAGGGCCGAATGGCCTCCTCCTGCTCCTATTTTTTCTATGTTTTCTATGTTTCTTCATGCATCAATGGTCAACAAGAATAAAAAGATTGCTGATCATAAACAGTGGCACCAACAGGTGCAAAATGAGCCAGCACAGAAACACATGAAGTATATTTGGATGTGATTTGCTCCAGATAACCAAATGGAAAGAGTTGGAGCTGCTCAGAGTGCCGTCTCTAACACCAACATTCCTTTCCTATTTCAATCTGTACAGCAGAATCTGATGTCTAATGAACATACCACGAGCAAGAAGAATTTATGTAGCCTGACCGAGCTTAATGAACCAACCCTAAAGGTTAAATTGATACAGTCTTAAAGGGCAAGAACTCTTTTGGAAATCCTCAGGATCAACAGCTTTAACTGGCTAGGTTAGAACTTGCATTCCAGAAACAGACCTTAAACACGAGGGTGAATGCTGCGGGAATGAAACCTCGAGGGGAAAGACGCAGGGTCTGATGGATGCTTGCCACAATCTGGAGAAGGCATCGCAGAGGCTGTGCCATGGGATTCAGGTAAAAGAGGCCCTGGTATGCAGGCTGGAGGGTCAGCGGTTGGCAATGAAAAAAACCGATCGACAGTCTGGAGCAAGAACTAAAGAGGTTGGAAATGGAGCTTGAGTGAAGTTGGAGAGCTCCAAAACCCACAGAACACCAGTTCCACCTTACTCCAGCTAAGGTCTATCATGGGTATACCATGCTCAGCAGTGGGGATGAAGGTTTGTAGCCTCTGAAGTGAAAGCTCTGAAAAAACAGTCGAATGAGCTTGTACTACATGAGGACAGGGCTAAATGCCATGTTTCATATAAATGTCAAGAAGTATTTGCAAGGAACTATACCAGTGTGAAGTGGATAACTGCCATTGTATTGGTAAAGACAGGAACGGTCTCCTGCACTATTGAAACTCGGGGCGATGTTGTGTGGCGAAGACACATTGACCAACTTTTAGCAACTGGAACAAGGGGCGGATTCTCCAAAAATGGGGCTATGTCCCCACGCCTGTGTCAAACCGCGGGCGTTTCACTCTGGACTTTCCTTAAGAAAGCCCAGAGTGATTCTCCTACCTGCAGGGGGCTAGTAGGACCCCGGAGTGCTTCTCGCAGCTCTGGCTGCAGATACGGGGCCCTGCAGTTCCGGTCGGGAGTCCGCGCATGCGCACAGCGGTGGCCTGCGGTGGCCGCCCCATGCGACATGGCGGACTCACACCGCGGACCATGATGAATGAGATTGCGCGCGCCTGCCGATCGGTGCCGCCCGATCGTTTGCCTGGCTGTCTGTGAGGCCCCCAGCTCCCGCTCCCCCAGCCATCACCGGTCGTTCCCGACGGCCAATAGGTGGTTAGAGCCATGTCGTGGGGAACTCGGCCAGTTTTCCTTGGAGACACCGCGTAGTTCGCGCGTGAGTGACTCCTGAACGATTCTCCGTGCGGGAGAGGCACCGGACCGGATTTCGCCATAAACGCCCATTCTCCGCCCCTGCTCCAATTGCAAATTCGGCGGGTAGGCTCGGAGAATCCAGCCCAAGGTTTCCAGAGAAAGAATCAACCAAGAGTCCACAACAACCTGCCAAGTGAAAACCTGTACATACCTGAGAACCTGACAATACCAGAAACAGTTGTAGAAGACAGTACCCCAGTTGAGGACATTTCAATGCCCAGTCAACCTCTGAGCACTACGTCGACTCTGGCTGAGACAACTACACACAACGTCCAAATTCAACCCAAAACTCAAAGAAGGAGCCGCCTGAGGATCACCGATTACCACACAGGAATCAATGTCCTCAGACTGTTGTCCTTGTTAATTGCTCATATTGTAAATTTTGATTTTTAACGTTAAATTGTGTTTCATTGCAAGAACGTCTGATGTAAAAGGGGAGAAGAATATTGTGGATTCATGTTTGTTCCTAATTGGAACAAGGTCACTTTAAGAGACGATCACGTGATGTATTGATGACAACATCAGCCGTATGGGCGGGCTAACAGCCGCTCTGTTTCAGCAGCCTGTAGAGAAGACACCTTTCCAACAAAGCTCTTGGGCGGGATTCACCCCTACCCGGCGGGGCAGGGATCCCGGCGGGACGGAGTGGCATGAACCACTCCGGCGCGGGCCACCCCAAAGTGCGGAATCCTCCGCACCTTCAAGGGCTAGGCCCGCCCCGGAGTGGTTGGCGTCCCGCTGGCCGGCGGGAAAGGGGCTTGGCGCCACGCCAACCGGTGCCGAAGGGCCTCCGCTGGCTGGCGCGAGTCGGCGCATGCGTGGGAGCACCAGCGCGTGCTGGCGTCATCCCCGCGCATTCTTAGAGGGATTCGCTTCCGCACCGGGAATGGCGGAAGACCACGGTCTCTGGTGCGGAAGGATAGAGTGCCCCCACGGCACAAGCCCGCTCGCAGATCGGTGGGCCCCGACCGCAGGCCAGGCCACTGCGGGGGCACCTCCCCGGCGGGGCCAGATCCCCCCGCGACCCCCCAAGAACCCCAGAGCCCGCCCGCGCCGCCAGGTCCCACCGGTAAGGGACCTACTCTGATTTACGCCGGCGGGACTGGCAAAGAAAGGGCGGGACTTCGGTCCATCGCGGGCCGGAGAATTCGGTCGGCCCCGGGGCCCATTGAGTCGTGCCGGACCCTGCCATTCTCTGAGGCGGGCGGCGCGACTCACGCCGGGGCAATTTTTGGGGGGCGGGATTCACGCCGACCCCTGGCGATTCTCCCACCCGGCGGGGGTGTCGGAGAATCCCGCCCCTTGTCTGTTTCGTACCTTCGTGGTCTGCAAGCTTGTACTTTAAAAATACCACAGTGCGGGCCTTTGAAAAACCTAGACCACCTCGCTGCAGTTGCTTTGTTTCCAAAGTGCATAAAACCCCAGGTTTTCAACTTATTAACATACTTAAAATGCTGACTTACCTCCTGGGAGCAGGTTGGCTTCCTGCACTTTGTCTTATAAAGTAAAACTGAGAGGTCAGCAGCTTGGACTGGCTTCCCAGCGCACGCAGAAGATTTGCTCATTTAACCCAGGTGTCCCACCCACTCATCTATGTTAAAACTCTCTCTATATGGGCAGCATGGTGGCGCAGTGGTTAGCACTGCTGCCTCACAGCGCTGAGGTCCCAGGTTCGATCCCGGCTCTGGGTCACTATCTGTGTGGACTTTGCACATTTTCCCTGTGTCTGCGTGGGTTTCACCCCCACAACCCAAAGATGTGCAAGGTAGGTGGATTGAACACGCTAAATTGCCCCTTAATTAGAAAAAAATTAATTGGGTACATTAAATTTATATATTTTTTTTAATTCTCTCGATAATTTTGCATTTGAACTCTAGTCTACTCTTGGTAATACTATCTTAGGAATGATCAGGCAGCATAATGCTTGTGTGCTCCCTTCAGCATTTTTAACAGATGTGGATAAATCATGATCCTCACATTTGCTTTTGGAGCTCATCGAATTTTCAACCCAGTTTCTTCCCAATATTTAATAGGAGGAAATTTCTGCTTGTCCAAAATTGGACATCAGACAAGAATCATGACAGATGTGAGAATACGTTTACATTCAGTCACACTGCCAGGCATAACTTTACAAGAGACAACATTATTTGACCCACATCTGGCGCATAAGTCCAACACAGCTGATGATTATTGTTACATTTTGCACAGTCTGAAGATAAATGTGTTAAAAATCAATTGGTTTTGCAGCTAAGCATTAGTTTCACAAATGCAACAATTACCTGATTCTATGGGAGGAGTTTCTATTTACCGACACACTGGGACTGCGGTGAGGTGAAAGGGCTAGGGTTCAGTAACACGAAGGAGAAGTGGAAGGTTTAACTTCACCATGTGAAACTTTTGATTCTGACTGGTTTCCCACTTTGAAGTCAGTCTGATTGACAGGTTTATCTCCCAGTGTGGCGTGAATACTCCAAAGGAGGCCACATGACCAGATATGTCTGATCCTCTAACTCTGGGTGCTGGTGGGGAAGTTGGGGGTGGGACAGTGATGGTGACAGGGTGAGCAGAGGACAGGGGATTGGCTTCAATCCCAGATCAGGATCGGGATTTACCCCTACCCGGCGGGGCGGGGGCTCCCGGCAGGCTGGAGTGGCGGGAACCACTCCGGCGTCGGGCCACCTCAAAGGTGCGGTTTCTCCGTACTTTTAGGGGCCAAGCCCTCACCTTGAGGGGCTAAGCCCGACCCGGAGTGGTTGGCACGCCGCCGGCAGGCGGGAAAGGCCTTTGGCGCCACGCCAGCCGGGGCTGAAGGGACTGTGCCGGCCGGCGGAAGTCTGCGCATGTGCGGGAGCGTCAGTGGCTGCTGACATCATCCCCGTGCATGCGCAGGGGGTGTCACTTCCGCATCGGCCATCGTGGAGGCTATGGGAGAATCCTGCCCCTCAGGAGTTTGCAATTTAACCCTCCCACCTGCCCCGGTTATGGTTTCAGGCGGGATTCTCCGACCCTCCCGCCGGGTCGGAGTGTCGTCGGGGGGGGGGGGGGGGGGGGGGGGGGGGGGCGGCAGCGTGAATCCCGCCCCTGCTGGCCGCCGAATTCTCTGGCACCAAAAATTTGGCGGGGGGCGGGAATCGCGCCGCGCCGGTCAGCGGGCCCCTGCAATGGGCCGAAGTCCCGCTGCTGTCATGCCAGTTCCACCTTACCGGCGGGACTGGCGGCGGGACTGGCGGCGTGGGCGGGTTCCGGGGTCCTGGCGGGCGGCGCAGGGCAATCTGGCCTCGGGGGGTGCCCCACGGTGGCTTGGCCCGCGATCGGGGCCCACCGGGTAGGGGAGAATCCCAGCCTTGGAGTGGGGTTTTGATCCCTCACCCGGGGTTGGGGAGTGTACAATTGTAGCGGGGAGATGGGGATAATTATTGTTTGATGAGGGCGTTTGGTGAGTTGGGGGGGAAGCAGTCTTCTTTCACTTGGCCCACAGGGAGTGCTGTAAAGGCATTCACCTTTTCCCTGAGGCTGACCTAGTTTCACTGCAGCTGCTGGGATTCCACAGCAGATTAAATCCAAGGTTTCTTATTAACATATTCAAAATGTTAACTCATCTCCTGGGAGCAGGATGGCTGCCTGTTCCTTGTCCCACACCTGAAGACCCAAAAGCACGCCTGTGTGTCATTGGGAGCCAATGAAATGCCTGAATGTTTCCTGTTGGTGACACATATATAACCAGATGTTAGATATAAATGGCATTTATCTATGTATGCATGACATAGTAATTATTTCTTCAGATTGGAAACTCAGACCACACTTCGAAATGTTTGCAGATAAATGTGGTTTTTCAATTTGATCTTGATGCTCATCAAGACATATTCAATTATGGAATATCAAAACCTTGCATTTTCATTTGCCACTGATTAAGACAACTTCACCATGGGAACTCAGAAAATTACTCCCTTTGATTAATAATGTATTTCCTGTCTCTGTTTGCAGGGATGGATTCAAAACGGTGGATTTGGGATATAAATCTATTATTGTGTTAATTTTAAGGGCCTGAAATGTAACTAATTTAGCAATACAGAGGCCCCTCTCCAATCTGCACAGCAAACCAAAACAATAAGTTAGGTAGGGAATTTGTTTTAGGCATCCTGATAATTGCCTGAAATGAATGCAGGCCACAGTATTGGAGAGAAGCTTCAGCTCTTTATTCAGCCCCATTTGTCCTAACAGGGACCAGAGAAAAATATTTATGAAAGGCCCAAATAATTATTTTTTGTTTTTTGTGGAAGCACGAGTGCCGCTGCTTATAGAATCCCTCATAGAATTCCTACAGTGCAGAAGGAGGCAGTTCAGTCCATTGAGTCTGCACCGACCAACCTAGGCCCACTTCCCCACTCTATCCCAGTAACCCCACCTAACCTGTACATCCCTGGACGCTAATGGGCAATTTAGCATGGCCATTGGCCTACCCGACACATCTTTGGACTGTGAGAGGAAACCGGAGCACCCGGAGGAAACCTACCTCTACACGGGAGAACGTCTAAACTCCATACAGTCACCCAAGGCCGGAATTGATCACGGGTTCCTGGTGCTGTGAGGCAGCAGTGCTAATCATTGTGTCACTGTGCCGCCCGGCACAGTAAAACACCTGCAATTCACAAGCAGCCAGTCAAGCCTCCTATTGATTAACACCATCCCTGCAAACCCACTTCCCCAGAGGCTTCACATGGATCATGTTTTAATAGTGAACATTGGACATTTCTATTTCCCCTAGCTATAGATTGTGGCACCATCCTCACCCCCAGTGCCCACTCAGTGATCTTCTTAATCCTACGTGTTCTTGTGCTACCTCAAGGTGTGTCCCCAGGATGCATATCAAAGGTGAAGGCAGCCTGCTGCTTTCCACACCCTGTGGCCTTTGATGCCTGAGGTACCCTCAATAATGACACTTAGAGATTAAACAGGAAAGAAGGCTTTATTAGACTAATAACTATGCTAGAGCTAGAGACGAGAACTGACTGTTACAGACCATGAGGCAGCCCTTATGTATGGCTCCCAGATGGGCGGAGCCAGAGGCGGAGTCCCCAAGGTTACAAGCCCGGTCTTAAAGGGGACATCACTTTACATGATGATAAGGCAGTAACCGTTCATCACATTCACCCCCTGTTAAAAAAGGAGTCCGGCGGGTGAAGTGCCATCAGAGGTCCATCCGTCTCTGGCCGGATCATCCTCCTCGACCTCCTCAATTTGGGCGGTGGTGCTGCGGGCACGGACGTCCCGGTTGAGGGCACATCCAGGAGCACAGCAGTCGGAGCTTCGGTCCGGGTCGGGGCAGGGGAACTAGGCAGGGCCGGGGGTAGTGGAGCCGGCGCCGGCGGGGTGTGTAACGTGGGGGGGCACAAGGGGGGGCGCATGGTAGGGGCTCACCAACGGGTGATAGGGCCGGAAGGGGGTGTGTTGTAGGGGGCGACGGGTCCTGCAGGCGCGGGAAGGGGCGTCTGTGGTGGAGGATCCAGCGGGTGCCAGATCCCGGAGGGAAACCGTATCTTGCCTGCCGTTGGAGTACTCCACGTAGGTGTAATTGGGGTTGGCGTGGAGCAGTCGGACCTTTTCAACTAGGGGGTCCGTTTTATGGCTCCTCGCGTGCCTCCGGAGAAGAACAGGTCCTGGAGCCATCAGCCAAGGTGGAAGCGAGACCCCGGAGGTAGACTTCCTGGGGAAGAGAAACAATCGGTTGTGAGGGGTCTCATTCGTGGCCGTGCAGAGGAGTGACCTAATGGAGTGTAGGGCATCGGGTAGGACCTCCTGCCAGAGGGTGGTTGGGAGATTTCTCGACCGCAGGGCCAGAAGGACAGCCTTCCACACTGTCGCGTTCTCCCTCTCCACCTGCCCGTTTCCCCGCGGGTAATAACTGGTCGTTCTGCTCGAGGCGATGCCTTTGCTGAGCAGATACTGATGCAGTTCATCGCTCATGAACGATGTACCCCGGTCGCTGTGGATATAAGCGGGGAAACCGAACAGGGTGAAGATGCTGTGCAGTGCCTTAATCACCGTGGCTGAGGTCATGTCGGGGCAGGGAATGGTGAATGGGAAACGGGAGAATTCATCGATCACGGTGAGGAAATAGGCATAACGGTTGGTGGATGGGAGGGGCCCCTTGAAGTCCACGCTCAGTCGCTCAAAGGGGCCCGAGGCCTTCACGAGCCGAACCTTGTCTGGCCGGTAGAAGTGCGGTTTGCACTCCGCACAGGCCCTGACCATGGCCTTGACCTCCTTGGTTGAGTAAGGTAGGTTGCGGGACTTGATGAAATGGATGAGCCGGGTAACCCCCGGGTGGCAGAGGTTATTGTGGATGGCTTGCAGGCGGTCCTCCTGCGCGTTGGCGCATGTGCTGCGGGACAGGGCATCTGGGGGCTCGTTGAGCTCCCCTGGACGATACGTGATATCGTACGAGTAGGTGGAGAGTTCGATCCTCCACCTCAAAATTTTATCGTTTTTTATTTTGCCCCGTTGCGTGTTATCGAACATATAGGCGACCGACCGTTGGTCGGTGATGAGGGTAAACTTCATACCGGCTAGGCAGTGTCTCCAGCGCCGTACAGCCTCCACAATGGCTTGTGCCTCCTTTTCGACTGCAGAATGTCGAACCTCGGAGGCGGTGAGGGTTCGGGAGAAGAACGCTACTGGTCTGCCTGCCTGATTGAGGGTAGCAGCCAGGGCAATGTCTGATGCATCGCTCTCTACCTGGAAAGGGATGGTTTCGTCCACCACGTGCATGGCAGCCTTGATGATGTCGGCCTTGATGCGGTTGAAGGCCAATTGAGCCTCAGCTGAGAGGGGAAAAGTGGTGGTCTTTAGGAGTGGGCGGGCTTTGTCCGCATACTTGGGGACCCACTGGGCGTAATAGGAGAAAAGCCCCAAGCACCGTTTGAGGGCCTTGAGGCTGCGGGGGGGGGAGGGAGTTCCTTAAGGGGGCGCATGCGGTCGGGGTCGGGACCTAGGACCCCGTCTTCCACGACATAGCCGAGGATGGCCAGCCGGGTGGTGTGGAAAACGCATTTGCCCTCGTTATAGGTCAGGTTAAGGGCTCGGGCGGTCTGGAGGAACTTTTTGAGGTTAGCGTCACGGTCCTGCTGATCATGGCCGCAGATGGTGACATTGTCCAAGTACGGGTATGTTGCCCGCAAACCGTACTGGTCCACCATTTGGTCCATCGCCCTTTGAAAGGCGGAGACCCCATTTGTGACACCAAAGGGGACCCTGAGGAAGTGGAAGAGCCGGCCGGCTGCTTCAAAGGCAGTATAGGGGCGGTCTTTTGGTCGGATGGGGAGCTGGTAGTAGGCAGATTTGAGGTCGACCGTGGAAAAGACTCGGTATTGGGCGATCCGATTTACCATTTCCGCGATGCGAGGAAGGGGGTACGCATCAAGCTGCGTGAATCGGTTTATGGTCTGGCTATAATCCACGACCATCCGTTTCTTCTCCCCGGGCCGGACTATCACCACTTGCGCTCTCCAAGGGCTGTTGCTAGCCTCGATGACCCCCTCTCCCAGTAAACGCTGGACCTCTGACTTGATAAAAGCCATATCTTGGGCACTGTAGCGCCGGCTCCTGGTGGCGACGGGCTTACAGTCGGGAGTGAGGTTAGCGAATAGCGAGGCAGCACACCGTGAGGGGGGCAAGGGTCCGCCGAACCTCAGTGCCAGGCTTCGGTGGCTGCACTGGAAATCCAATCCGAGCAGCAGGGGGGCACAGAGGTGAGGGAGGATATAAAATTTGAAACGGGTGTATTTGGCACCCTGGATCGAGAGATCCTCATACAGTACCCCGTGATTTGTACCGAGTGGGACCCAGATTCGAGGGCTATGGTTTGGGATAAGGGATGGGTGCATAGGGAACAGCGCCTTACCGTTTCAGGGTGGATAAAGCTCTCCGTGCTCCCTGAGTCGAAGAGGCATGCAGTGTCGTGCCCGTTGACCTGGACCTGCATCATGGAGTTCTGCAGGTGTTTTGGCCGAGTTTGATCGAGGGTGATCGCACCCAGTCGCGGGTAGTCGGAGTCGTCAGCTGAGTCGGACTCGAAAAATGGCCTCTGCCGCCGGCTGCGCGTGTCGGGTTAAGAAGATGGCCGCCGACAAGATGGCCGCTCCCATGATTCGCACGAGGCTGATGACGCGTCAGAAGAGGGCGTGTCGGGTCGGTGCGCAGCAGCATTGTGAGGCCTGCGGGCCTGAGAGCCTGATTTTCGGGCCGGCTGTTCTTTGTTTATCTGGCCCCTGTTTCTGGCCAGGCAGACCCTCGCAAAGTGCCCTTTCTTCCCGCAGTCGCTGCAGATCGCGGAGCGGGCTGGGCAGCGTGGGCGTGGGTGCTGGCCCTGCCCGCAGAAGTAGCATGGTGTGCCCCCATGGTGAGCGGGTCGCCGTGTGGCGCAGGCCTGTAATGCGGTTGAGTCTGAGGAAGTCCGGGGGGGGCTGGCAGAGTCCGCGGAGTACGTACCCAAGTTATGTCGGGCCACCTCCAGCGAGGAGGCGAGCGTTAGCGTCTCCTGGAGCTCTTTTGCCCCGCTTTCGAGCAGCCGCTGCCGGATGCAGGTCGAGCGGATGCCGGACACAAAAGCGTTCCTGATGTGCAGGCTCATATGGACTTCCCCTGTCACATCCTGATGGTCACAGTCCCTGGCAAGCGCGGTGAGTTTCTCAACAAACTCGTCGAGCGATTCCCCCGAGCACTGCTTGCAGGTAGAGAGCAGATGCCAGGCGTACACCTCATTGATGGGTTTGACAAACCGCTTGCGGAGCAACTCGATCGCTTCCTCATAAGTCGTCGCCTTTTTGAGCGTGGCGGAGATTCTGTGACTCACCCGGGCGTGGAGTAGACGCAGCTTGCATGGCCCCAGGATGGGAGTCTCTGCGGAGTCCAGGTAGGCCTCGAAGCACCGCAGCCAGTATTTAAAAATTTCCTTTGCCTCCGGCGTTCGTGCTTCCAGATTGAGTTTCTCTGGTTTTAGGCCTGCGTCCATCCTGAATCTAGTTTAGTCTAATAATTGAGGTACCCTCAATAATGACACTTGGAGATTAAACTGTAAAGAAGGTTTTATTAGACTAATAACTATGCTAGAGCTAGAGACGAGAGCTGACTGTTACAGACCATGAGGCAGCCCTTATGTATGGCTCCCAGATGGGCGGAGCCAGAGGCGGAGTGCCCAGGGTTACAAGCCCAGTCTTAAAGGGGACATCACCTTACATGATGATAAGGCAGTAACCGTTCATCACAATGCCCTTGGCAGATGTCCTATGGAGGGCCTGCGGCCGGAGGACACTGGCTGACTTACCAGTGTCACTGGTGTCGCCGTGTCACCCTGTTCTGCCCACTGCCCTTAAGATGCACGGGTGTCAGATGGGGGGGTGGGGGATCGGAGGGGATCGGAAGATCTGGAGACTGCCGTTGTTTCCCTGGTGGCAAGCCCTGGGTTGGCCTCCAGCAATTCCTCCTCCCCGATGGTGCCGATAGGGCCCTGGGGGGTTCCGTGGGATGATAGGGTAGTTGGAGTGAGCTTCAAAGGCCTCTGAGTCATCTGGCTCTGCCAGTCCTGGCAGTTCCCCATTGTTTGCATTTTGGTGACAACATCCCAGCGATGCTTCTCAGTGACTGGGCCACACTCTGGAGCCCCCGGCAATATCCACCTGCTTCTGGAACACGTCCCTTAGCGACTGGGACATGATGTTGAGTCCCTAGGCCATGCACGCCATAGAGACATGCCTTGGACACCACCATTCAAGACGTGGAGGTCATGCTCCAAGCTTTCCACTGTGGTCATCACCCAGCAGAATACCAAGCATTGTCAGTGTCATCTGCTGCCTTTGGGACTCCTCGAATGCACACATCAGAGTGTCGCTGACATCCCCATTCCTAGCGTCTGCATCAGCACTGGGACAACCTTGTCCAGAGGCTTGCTGAAGTCTGGGATCCAGCAGAACTCTGTCTGCTGACTCTTTTGGATGTTCCTGCCTCCACCTGAGGTGCATCAGCAACTGTGTGGTGCTCACCAGATTTTGCCCCAGAAGCCTGTCCACTAATGTCACCCACGGAGGTGTGTGTCTCTGCACCGGTGGAAGGTGGGGATGATAGTTGTGACACCTCAATCTTGGTCTCCTTGGAACTTTCCTCTGAGGTGTTCCCTTGGGTGGTAGGGGCGGTAGGCAGCGGGGGGGGGGGGGGGTGGGTACACAACGCCAGATGCCCCAGCCCCATCAGGTGGAGATCCTGCGAGAGAATGGACATGTGGTCAGTGAGAGTGAAGGACCATTTTGTCTGACATGAACAACTCACTAGAGACAGGTCTTTTGGGTGGAGAGCCGTTGGATCCTCACATCTGCGGTGCAGGCCAGCCTCGTTGTCGGTGACTGTTCTCTCCTTGCTCAATATCCCGTGATCTCCAGGGCCCATTCCTCATGGGGGATGGGGACTTGGATCTCTGGTACATTGCTGCCCATCTTGGGCCTTTCATGCCTATTATGGGCTTACTTCTTCTGAAGGAACAGAGAGAGGGCATTGTGAACTACACGCTTGATGAATCAGGGAAGTCTATGGTGAGTAGTATGCGTGGGCTCCTCACTTGGACATGAAGGGGTTGTGCCAGGGAATGGTGGGCAGAAGTGCAAAGATTGAATGCGGGGAGGGTGCGAGGTGTCAGCCATTTATTTGTGGGGTGGGGGTTTGGAAATTTGAAGGGTGGTGGAACTGATGCCAGGAGAGAGATGGTGGAGGTCACTGATCTTCTCCTGACATTGTACAAAGGGTCCTCCTGCCATGCTGCCCACACTGATGGCTACTACCTCCTGGGTGGTATTGGTGGCCCTGGTCCTGGGCCTCCGATCCCCTCGGGGGAACAGGATGTCCCATCTCACGTTGCCAGCGTGCAGAAGCCTGGCCAGGATGGTATCGCCAAAGCGAGGAGCGGATCTGCGCCCTGCCATGCAAGTGTGATCACTGGATTGAGCGGTGAGGGTGAGTTTAAAAGCAGCTTCCTCTTGTTAGTGATGAGATGCTGGGGCCCGATCGAGTAAATCAGACACGCGACAGCCAGTGTTGCCGAGAAGCTCATGGGCTCATTTTCGGGACTAAGTACCGTTAAATATGGGCAACACGGCCATCGGAAAACACCCCGGCAATATTGTCCAAAATTACACTTTGAACTTTTTCCGTTATTGTTGCTGTTTCTTGTATTTTGGCCATTTTAAAAATCTGTTCTGGGATTATTTGTTTTGTGTTTTATGATGGTTCTGAGAGCATCGCCCTCAAGCTCACATGTTAAAAGGTTTCCAGATAAACCCACTGCAGTGCTCTGGGAGCCACCCTTCTGACTCTTACCCTCACTTCCTTTCTTAAAGCTTTTGCTGTCATTCAGCGTTTTACCACTAAACCACAGTGTGGCCAAAACAGATATCCTGATACTTTCCTCTTGATACGACTGCATTCAGAGATTTAAAACCACGGAACTTTTGGGTTTGAGCTTATTTTGCAACCAGTGGACAGCGGTGAGAAAGGGAAGGCATTTTGTGGATCTCTGCTTAACGCACTGTGCTATTTCATAAAATGGGTGGAGTCTTGTGCCCTCCCTCATAGCGAGTTTGGCGCGGGGTATTAATCAGGTGGGAGTGTGGTGGGGGGAGACTCCGTCTCTTTCTAGTCTATACCCTGATTAGGACCATGGCAGGAAGCCCCATGGGTGGCCTTCTCGCCAATTCGGGCACTTAAGTGGGCAATTTATGCCAACTTGAGGACCTCATTCTTCCGTTGCTGGTAGTAAACCAGCAGTGGAAATGAGTGAAGCAGGGGTGGGGGGTGCATTGCTTGCAGTGTGGGAAGCACGTTTAGCAAACCCTGGCATATTTGATTGCGAGCCCTACCTGCAGACTCCCCTCTCCCCCCATCCCCTGCAATTCCCATGACCTCACCCCCTTCCCACTCCAATCAATCACCTGTGCCTAGGTCCCTACTTAATCTGAGGCCTGGGGTGGATATCATACCACCAGCAGCAGGAGCAGCAGCTGCCTCACCAGTGGCGCTGTTGAGTTCAGAGCAGATCCAGTGGGAGGGACTTATGGACCCCAGTTCCTCGATTTCAGCGTAGGCCAGCCACTGGCTTGTTAAGTGGCTCGGTAGTGCAAGATATGCCGGCTTTACCAAAAGGAGGTGATGCAGGGTTCTCCCCAGCTCTCTGGTCATCAGGGGCTGGTTTAGCACACTGGGCTAAATCGCTGGCTTTTAAAGCAGACCAAGGCAGGCCAGCAGCACGGTTCGATTCCCGTACCAGCCTCCCCGAACAGGTGCTGGAATGTGGCGACTAGGGGCTTTTCACAGTAACTTCATTTGAAGCCTACTTGTGACAATAAGCGATTTTCATTTTTCATTTTTCATTTCATCAGCCAAGACCCACATCATCTCCACAAGATTCCACCCAACATCTTCTTGGTCAATTTAATGCAAATTGGATTCAAGATATTCCTGATTTTGTGCCTAGCTTGTTCAAATAAAATGGAAATTTGATGGTCACTGTACTTTTGATCATTCTTTATTGCAAGCAGTTGAGTTTTGTACCCCCCTCCCCATTTTCCCTTTAATTCATCTTGACTGTGAGCTTGTTCTTTGCCGATGAGACCATCATGTCTTCTTCCCTTTAGCTTGGCTCGTTTCAAAGGCTGCATTAGCTTCTGCTCTCTCCCCAGACCGCCCCTTTCCGTTGTCAGTCTAAAATCCCTCCCTCAACCGAATTTTGTCTTTATCCGAGCTCCTAGATTCACCCCGGCCATCCTTGCCCTCTTTCCTGATATTTACTCTTCAATTTGTGACACTTTTTCATTTGATTCCATTATGTACCTTTCTGTCTTGTATACAACATTTTCATTTTGTGCTTATGTCTCAATTTATAGTTAAAATGTGAAATATGCGTAAAAAAATAAAGTTTACGATGGAATTGAGAATGTGTAAACAATGGCCTGCTATGTGAGAATCAAAATGTGAACCTTTTAAACGTTGATGCATTTAAGAGTCAGAATCATCACAGTATCTGAGATACTTTAGTGCTAGTTTCCTTTTATGCTGTGACCAGGATACTCACTGGTCTGGAAATTGGTTTGTGCCTGCCTACAAGAGGAAAGTGGGTGCAGGAGTCTCCTGCAATGGAATATTATCATGAGGCCTACCAGATATTGGTCTCCCTCCAAGCTACAGATATTTTTTGAACGACCTCAGGCAGATCATTGTCAAAGACCATTTAATTTTTAGACTGCTTCATCACTGTTTGTGGCCTTGTGATAGGAGGGAGAAATATTCATTTGGGCAATGGGGGCAGGGAGAAAGGCGAATAGGAGAGTGGGGCGACCAAGGGAGCATGGTGCTCAGGAGCAGGATCAAAGCAATAACTGGGAATGGATTGGAGGGGCGGGATTCACCGTTGGCTGACGCCGAAATCGCGAAACGCGATAGGGTGGAGAATAGCCTCCGACATCAGAATCACGGTAGGAGCCGGTTTGATGCCAAATCGGGATCCTCCGGCACTCCGAAATGGCATAAATGCGTCGCTTGCCACCCGCCATTTAGCACCGTTGGCATATCATTAGTGGGCCTGACCCTCTATTCTCCGAGGCCTCTGCGATTCACTGGTGCCGATAGGCTGAGTTCCCGACGGCAGCGTTCACTTGTGGTCTCAATGTTCGGGGACCCGGCTTGGCAGCTGCGGACTGTGTCCAGTGCCGCCACAGTCAGCTGGCTGAGGGGGCTTCTGCGAGGGCTGGGAGGACTGGTGGGGGGTTGCCAGGAGGGCAGTATTTACAGGTCGGGTCCGCGCAAGGCTGGCGCCATGTTTTACGGCGCCACCGCTGCAGGTCATTGCCGTGCGAATGCGCAGCCACGGACCCGGCCATTCTCCAGCAGGGAGTTTTACTCAGCGAGGCTGCCAGCGCCTCATTGGTCGCAGGATGGGTGAGGGTTCAGCCCAGATTTTTCCGTCATAAAACGCCACAGTTCCTCCGCTGGCATCAACACGTAGTCTCAAAAACAGCGAATCCAGCCCGAGGTATTTCTGGAATAAAGGTTTCTTCATTAACTCATTCAGGTTGCCAGGGTTTAGTGTGCAACAGTGTTTATATTTGTTCCTCTTGTTCTTTTTCTACTTGCTATGTGTTTCTGACCACACAGCAATGAATTGTTTAGGAACAAGAGATGTAACTTCTTAATTTTTTTGCTTTATTTCAAAGAATAATGTTCTTTTTAATTTTTTTATTCATTCACAGGGTGTGGACATCCCTGGTTAGGCCAACATTTATTTCCCATCCCTTATTTTTATAAATTTAGAATAACCAATTATTTTTTTCCAATTAAGGGGCAATTTAACGTGGCCAATCCACCGATCCTGCACATCTTTTGGGTTGTGGGGGCGAAACCCACGCAAACCCGGGGAGAATGTTCAAACTCCACACGGACAGTGACGCAGAGCCGAGATCGAACCTGGGACCTTGGCGCCATGAGGCAGCAGTGCTAACCACTGCGCCGCCGTGCCGCCCTTTACTGCCCATCCCTAATTGCCGTTAAGAAGGTGGTGGTAAGCTGCCTTCTTGAACCACTGCAGTCTCTGTGGTGTAGTTACATCCACAGTGCTATTACAACAGAAGAAATGCTTTTAATTATTTGTTACATTAACAGTTTTCATTCAAATTAACAGTGTACGTGACAAACAGAATTATTCAAGGTGAAAGTAATTTGTCTTCATCTGACAGCCTTTTTCCCTTCTTAGTAAGAGTGGAAATTTGTTTAAGATTTGATGCTGTTATTGGCAAGCACCATGTTCTGCATAGTCTGGAATGTGACAGATCTTTTCTGACTGTCCATATGTGTTAATGATAAATGATGGGGGGTATAGCTACCATCCACAGAACAGACCTGAGTCATTGATAAGTGGATGAAACCCAATACTTGGAGGACAGCTTGCACTCTGATGGAGTAGGAATTAGTCACAGCACATTCCTGCCCAGCCTTCCCTAAAATTCTGATTAACACGTTGTTTGCAGTGAGCAAACAAGAGACTGACTAGAAGCCAAGGAGGTAGTTTATGCTTTCCATAGATGAGTGGCAGTGAGCAAATAACACTACTGAAAAATCATTACGTTATTGAAGAACGATCTGTGCGATATTTACTTAAACAGAGATTGTTTCTCTCTTTGCTGATTTCTTTCCTCTTGAGGCTGGCTGTCAGCTGGTAAAGAGCAAAGTTCTGATGGACAATCACCTATTTGGCAATTTGTATACTTTGTATTTGCAATTTTGTATTTCAGTGCATATATAATTTATAATTGCATATGTAATTGCATACCTACTGAACACTCTTGAAAGTTGCCTTATGGAGCATTTCTGACAGAAGTTATTTATTTGTAACAATCGGCCGGCGCTCGTTATTGAACGCTGTGACATCCAAGCTCACTTTATCAGACACTATCGCTTTAAGTTTCTGAATTGTGTTAACGGGATTATTAAACAGATAATATTGCCATTACAGGTAGGTTTTTAAAAAATATATTTTTATTCAAATTTTTACATATTTTCAACTAACCCCCCCCCCTTACAGAAAAAAGAAAAACAAAGAACACATAAATAAACATCTTACAACTACCTCACGAATTCCCCCAATATACAAACCCCCCATTAAGCAATAATAAACACAGTAGAAAACACATAGTACACCCCCCCTCCCCCCTCTGCTGCTGACCACCTCCTAACGCTCCGCTAGAAAGTCTAGGAACGGTTGCCACCGCCTGAAGAACCCTTGCACAGACCCTCTCAAGGCAAATTTTAACCTCTCCAATTTAATGAACCCTGCCATGTCGCTAATCCAGGCTTCCACGCTTGGGGGCCTCGCCTCCTTCCACTGTAGCAGAATCCTCCGCCGGGCTACCAGGGATACAAAGGCCAGAATACCAGCCTCCATCGCCTCCTGCACTCCCGGCTCGGCCGATATCCCAAATAGTGCTAACCTCCAGCTCGGCTTAACCCGGGTGTTCACCAAATTAGACACCATCCTCGCAATATCCCTCCAGAACCCATCCAGCACCGGGCACGCCCAGAACATGTGGGTGTGATTTGCTGGGCTCCCTGAGCACCTCCCACACCTGTCTTCCACCCCAAAGAACCTGCTCAGCCTCGCCCCTGTCATATGCGCTCTGTGAACAACCTTAAATTGTATCAGGCTAAACCTGGCGCAAGAGGAGGAAGAATTAACCCTACCCAGGGTGTCCGCCCACGCACCCTCGTCTATCTCCTCCCCAAGCTCCTCCTCCCATTTACCTTTAGCTCCTCCACCGAGGTCTCCTCCTCCTCCTGCATCTCCTGGTAGATCGTCGAGACCCTGCCCTCTCCAACCCACCCCCCCGAGAGCACCCTATCCTGGATCCTGAGTGCTGGAAGCAGCGGGAACTCCCTCACCTGCTGTCTTACAAACGCCCTTACTAGCATGTACTTGAAGGCATTTCCAGGGGGAAGCCCAAATTTTTCCTCCAGCGCCCCAAGGCTCGCAAACGTCCCATTTAAAACAGGTCCCCCATCCTTCATATACCTGCCCTGTGCCAGCTCAGGAACCCCCCATCCATTCTCCCCGGGACGAACCGATGGTTCTCCCGGATCGGGGACCAAACCGAAGCCTCTACCTCACCCCTGTGGCGTCTCCACTGTCCCCAAATTTTCAAAGTCGCCGCCACCACCGGACCCGTGGTGTACCTAGTCGGCGGGAGCGGCAGCAGTGCTGTCACCAGCGCTCCCAGACTCGTGCCCACACAGGACGCCATCTCCAGCCTCTTCCACGCCGCCCCCTCCCCCTCCATTACCCACTTGCGTATCATCGCCACATTGGCAGCCCAGCAGTACCCACACAGATTAGGCAACACTAGCCCTCCTCTGTCCCTGCTCCGTCCAGAAACACCCTTCTCACCCTCGGGGTTTTTTTCACCCACACGAATCCCATGATACTCCTGCTGACCCGCTTACAAAATGCCTTTGGGATCAGGATGGGGAGGCACTGGAATATAAAAAGGAACCTCGGGAGCACCGTCATCTTCACCGACTGTACCCTACCCGCCAGGGAGAGTGGCAGCATATCCCACCTTTTAAACTCGTCCTCCATCTGCTCCACTAGCCTCGTCAAGTTGAGCTTGTGTAGGGCCCCCCAGCTCCTGGCCACCTGGATCCCTAGGTACCGAAAACTCCTTTCTGCCTTCTTCAGTGGAAGCTCGTCTATCCCCCTTCCCTGGTCCCCTGGGTGTGCCACGAAGAGCTCACTCTACCCCACATTGAGCTTATACCCGGAAAAGTCCCCAAACTCTCTGAGGATCCGCAACAACTCCGGCATCCCCCCCACTGGGTCCCCCAACATTCCCCAAAGCACAGTAGCCCACCGCGACCTCCCCTCACAACCGACCCTCAGTCCGTGTCCAACTTTTCGGCCTGAATAAAGGTCCACGCCTCCTCCGGCGTCTCAAAGTAATGGTGCCGGTCCTTAAACGTGACCCACAGTCGCGCCGGCTGCAGCATCCTGAATTTCACCCCCTTCCGATGCAGAACCGCCTTTGCCCAATTGTACCCGGCCCTCTTCTTGGCCACCTCCACGCTCCAGCCCTGGTATATACGGACCTCTGCATTCTTCCACCTGCTGCTCCGCTCCTTTTTTTGCCCATCTTAGGACACACTCCCTGTCCACCAAGCAGTGGAACCGCACCAAAACCGCCCGCGGCGGCTCGTTAGACTTGGGCCTCCTCGCCAGGACTCGGTGGGCCCCATCCAGCTCTAGGGGCCTCGGAAAGGCACCCGCGCCCATCAACGTATTCAGCATCGTGACTACGTATGCTCCAACATCCGACCCCTCCACTCCCTCCGGGAGACCCAGAATCCTCAGGTTCTTCTTCCTCGACCGATTCTCCATGTCTTCAAACTTCTCCTGCCATTTCTTATGCAGTGCCTCATGCGCCTCCACCTTCACCACCAGGCCCAATATCTCGTCCTCATTCTCCGAGGCCTTCTGCCGCATCTCCCGGATCGCTGCCCCTTGGGCCTTCTGGGTCTCGACCAGCTTGTCGATTGAAGCCTTCATTGGCTCCAGCAGCTTTGCTTTCAATTCCGTGAAGCAGCCCTTGAGGAACCCCTGCTGCTCTTGTGACCACTGTGCCCACGCTGCCTGGTCTCCACCCGCCGCCATCTTGGCTTTCCTCCCTCGCACTTTT
This sequence comes from Scyliorhinus torazame, assembly GCF_047496885.1. NCBI lineage: Eukaryota > Metazoa > Chordata > Chondrichthyes > Carcharhiniformes > Scyliorhinidae > Scyliorhinus > Scyliorhinus torazame. The sequence goes on along the minus strand of NC_092721.1, from coordinate 167,104,324 downwards.
CGCTGCACCAGAATTACTTTTTTTGCCTCTCCACTCCTGGTCCAATCCATACAGTGCCGGGGAAATGTTACTGTCACCTTCCCACACTGGGAACCGTCGAACAAATGCCGCTGGGGCCCCTAAAAAGAGCCCAAAAGTCAGTTTCTGGCGGGAGCTGCCGACTTAGCTCAGCATAGCTGCAATCAGAAGCCCCATTACTGGTAGTTTGAAGTGTGAAGATGAATAAATGATCGTATCAAGCAAGGTTTAGCTTAATCTCTATTTTAAAATATTATCATGACTGTTGGGAGGGTGTTGGTTACTGAACAGTATTTCTTAAATAAATCTTTGTGGTCTTCAGTAGGTTAACAAGCATTTACACACATACAGTGAAAGGTACAGACTGGAAGCTAACTCCATGCTCAGGTCACAACCTATGTCTTCACAACACCATACCGACCCCTGGGTCTGGATCATGTGCTTTCTTTCATCACTGTGTAGGCATTACTGCATTCAGTTCCACATTATCCCCTGTACCCCTGTATGCTCCAGACCCTTAAATCACACCGCCCCCAAAGTCTATGGAGTTACGCTAGTTTACTTCATGCCGTACACAGTTTTCAGTGTCATACATTTATATTGTTGTTACCACATTATTATTGTTATTATTACAGTTATGCAGTTACGGAAGGGGGGGGGTTTAATTTAAACAGCACCAATTTCTCCTCCCACCACCTGTCCATAAAGAAAAGGTATTTTGATTTGCTTTCCCCTTTATAAGCGATGACGTATTTCCCAATCGCTCAGTTTTGGGGTGATCCAAATTTCTATTGAAGACCCCACAGCAAATCTGAGATAGAATGAACTCAAAATGTTAGTTCATTTTCACACTCTCATAATGTGGGGAAAGGGTTTGCAATGTCGCAACAAGCCCCCCCCCCCCGGCCCCCTACCCCGCCCCTGCCCACCCCCACCCCCACCCCATCTTCCCTTTGCATTGATAGAGTAAAAGAGGGATGAAGAAAGAAGGTTTTATAGTGCAGATACTGCAGCGAAAATATATATTGGTTGACACGGGTATGGAGTCCAGAAGCAAAGACCAATGAGATGTTTTTCAGTCCCTTTTTCAGTCATGTTGCCTTTGCATGATGGGATAGGCATCCAGGGAAGAATCAGTGTTTTCAGGGATGGTGCAGAATTTACAGCAGAAGCAGCGGAGATGGGGGTCAGATATTCAACCTTGACCAAGCTCCTTGTCTGTAAGGCTGCTAATTAGGTGGTAAAACAGCAGACTGCAACTTTTCAGTTTAGCAAGGCAATATTATTGGTTCCACAAACCAGAGTTCCATGCCACATAATTCCCACCAATCCACACGCTCTTGTGTTTGTTCTCGGGATTGTTAAATGTCTCAACTATTAAGAATTGAAAAGAAGGTTGAGGTGGCCTATTATGTATTTTCTTTTTATTTTATTTTCTTTTCATGTACTTAATGATCTGTTGAGCTGCTCGCAGAAAAATACTTTTCTCTGTACCTCGGTACACGTGACAATAAACAAATCCAATCCTAGCAGACAAGCAGACTCCTGTTGGCCAGCCTGGTTTATGAAATGCTTTTGGATACCTAACTTTGAATTTGGTCTGTGCAACCAACAAGGAGGTCATCAGTGGTTCTTCAGGGACAATGATGTGTAAGGTTCTCTGATACTGCCAGGTAGCTCCTCTTCTTCGAGGTCACAGACAGACATAGATTCAGCCACCCAGGTCTTCATCCAGTTTGAAATTTTTAGAAATAGTAATGAACATACCTCTAAAATATAGGAGATTTCAGTCCCTCTCACTACATTATTACTCTGAGTGTATTAGCATTATTACAACATTCTAACTCCCCATCTTCACCTTCAAGTCCTTGAATTTACAGGTCAAGGCAGTTTGGAGGCCTTATAACCCTTCCACACCTAATTCACTGCCCTGTCAGAAGAATGGTACACTCCTTTGGCTCAGTTCTTCCAGTTGGCTTTGAGGTTAGACTGGAATTTAGGTTTGCTTTTATTCTTTTCCTCCATTCCGTCTTGTTATTCTTTTTTAAAAAATTCCAATTAAGGGGCAATTTAGCGTGGCCAACCCACCTACCCTGCACATCTTTGGGTTGTGGGGGTGAGACCCACGCAGACATGGGGAGAATGTGCAAACCCCACACAGACAGTGAGCTGGAGCCAGGATTGAACTTGGGTCCTTGGAGCTGTGAGGCAGCAGTGCTAACCACTGTGCCGCCCTCCTTCTTCTTATTCTTGTCATTTTCTGAGCTGGACAGTTGGGACATTCATGAAAGATTGAAATAGTGAATTATTTTTCCTGACCTTATAATTCGGAGGCCATGGGACTCTGACTGTAGACTTGGGTTTTAATGACGGGGTGTCCTTCAACTGCGCCTCTGGCATTAAATTAACGAAAGGGTTCTCAGGGATTGCTACAGCCTGGGACATTAAAAGGTTTAGCTCACCCTTGCAGGTTCTGTGGACTCTGCTCTCTGAAGGTGGATTTCCAAGTGAGATTCAATGGAGTCTTCTGCTGCAGTACAAATCTCTGCCTTCAGTTTCTAGGCCTTTTCCTTGAAGTTTTTTTCTGGCAACATTTCCCTGCATCTTCAGCATCTTTTGGCAGCTTCTCTCAGATCAGAATTTTACTGAAATGTTGTCCTCGTCTTCCAGCATCTTGGCTTGTGTCAGCATTTTAGCAAGGTTGAGGGTTTTTGATCCCCATCTGTCACCATGTTGACAGGGTTTATAGTTACAGAACAGTGTCTCTTAAATAAGTCTTCATAGTCTTCAGTGGGTTCGCTGTAAGGCTATTTATACATGCACAGTAAAGGGTATCATAGAGGATATATCTCCATGCTTAGGTCTTAACCTTTCTCTGCTCAATACCACACTGACCCCAGGGTCTGGGTCATGTGCCTTCTTACATCACTGTGTGGACGGTACTGTACTCAGTCCCACATTAACCCTATGGGGCTGGTTTAGCACAGTGGGCTAATGCAGAATAAGGCAGCAGCACAGGTTCAATTCCCGTACCAGCCTCCCCGAACAGGCGCCGGAATGTGGCGACTACGGTCTTTTCACAGTAAATTCATTGAAGCCTACTTGTGACAATAAGCGATTATTATTATATGTGCCAGACCCTTATACTACAGTGATCAACAATAACGTTCAGAATTGATTGGACACTTAATACTTTGGGTTAGTTCCGATGTGGCCTTGTGAAGCCTCCATCAGGAGAATGTCAGTTACTGAGGTGAAAATTGTAAGATGGCAAGAAGTTGTTGGTCCTATTTTTATTGTGTATTTGATGGAATAACAAGAACCTGCGGAAGGTAGCCATAACATACAAACATAATAAAGTTCATAAAGGTTATTAATCCACCAAGCACTTCATCCAGTACCCATGTGTGATCCGACCATAGTGTTTCCATCCACAATATCGTCATTTGTTTATTCCAACATAAGGCATGTATTTTATTCAAATAAACCAATGGCATAAGTACACAAGAGCTGCAGGGAAGGGGGCAAGAATAGTGGAGAATCCTCTGCTACAGAAGTAGATTGGGAGTGTGCTGCCCAAAATATTCTGACACGTAGGATTTGGAGGCAAGCTTTGCTTACCTCCAGGATTCAAGACTATTTAAATTGCAAAACATGCGAATTTGAAAGCTTCCCTATGATCTTCACTGGTTCCCTGCAGCAACATAACATTGTCCTTCTGCACCTTTATAAACCAAACACACGGACAATCTCACTTCCCGTTCTCACTGTGTTTTTCAAAATGCTATGGTGGGTTTTGCACCAAGGTTTTCCCCCCTATGACCGACACAACTGGCAAGACCGGGAGAAGCTGCTTCAACTCCAGGAGCCCGTGGACCACAAAAAACTCTTGTGAGACGGCTTGTAATGCAGAACAAGACCAGCAGCGCGGGTTCAATTCCTGTTCCTGCCTCCCCGAACAGGCGCCGGAATGTGGCGACTAGGGGCTTTTCACAGTAACTTCATTGAAGCCTACTTGTGACAATAAGCGATTATTATAAGCAAGAAAACTGGCTGCTGGTGCTGAGGAGAAGGATGTTACCCCAGACTGCTGTATCAATGTTATTAATGTTACCTCAAGTCCTTTTGTAACTGGATCATGATAATTCCAGAGAAAACTTTTTAAGTCAAGAGTCCAGTTCATATCACCACACGTACCAGTTGACACGCCCTTCTGAATACATTCACTGAGCTTAGTGTTTTCTCTTCTTACCCCAATAGATGGAGATAATGTGCCAATTTCAGATGTTGAACATGCAAGCTGTTGTCAGCTGTCTTGGTTCTGAAGCTGAATTCTGGTTTCTTTTGGAACATTTGTGATGTGTTGGGTGTTCTGGATAACATACAGGTCACCAACACTTGAAATAGTGCAACACTATTTTATTGAATCATTAACTATTTAAACATACTCAGACTGTGGGTTACTATGATACTAGCTTTAACTAAAGAGCTTTGCCTTGTCCTAACCAGTCGATGCACTCAGCACATGGTGAATGTCTGTGTTGCAGGCTGTGAGCTCTGTCCTCCTAGCTAGCTGCAACTCGAATGAGCGGGAACTCTGATGCCCCCTGTCTTTATAGTGCATGTGCTCTCACTGGTGATTGGCTGCGGTGTTGTGTGTGTTGATTGGTCCCACTGTGTGTCCATCAGTGTGTGTCTGCACCATGATATACTGGTGTATATTATGACATCCCCCCTTTTATAAAAAATGTACCTGGCAATAAATAGTGTATGGTGAATGTCCCTGACTACGTGTGTGCGAAATATTTACAGGACTATGTACATAAAACTAAGCTATTTACATGGGAAGGTGCCTGGTGCAGAAAAACAGTGCGTCACAAGAATAACGAGATGAACACTATATACAAACCACTTGAACGATTAAACGGAACAGAACAAATCAGAAAGTCCATAAGTCCACAAAGTTCACAAATTAAGTCTCTGAGGTGGGCGACAAATTCTGGTTGACCGCCTCAAGGGTGGTTCGGGAGCCGCCGGCTGAGGAGCGGGCTGGACTGCGTCAGAGTGAGGAGGATGCAGAGTGACCGGAATCTCTGCATAGTCCAGGTCAGGGTCAACAGGAGGGCGTGGCAATGGTGGAGGATCACGTAGCGAGCGCGGAACGAGACGAAGGGCACATCGATTGCGGCGCAGAATAGAGCCATCCGGTAGACGAACCAGGAACAAGTGGGGGGCCACCTGCCGAAGAACCACCGCGGTTGCAGACCAGCCACCATCCGGAAGATGGCTGCGGACATTGTCATCTGGAGCCAGAGCAGGGAGATCAGCTGCACGGGAGTCATGAGCCGCCTTGTGCTGTGCACAAGACAGTTGCATTCGTTGAAGGACCGGAACGTGGTCGAGGTCTGGGACATGATTGGACGGCACCGTCGTCCTCAGGCTGCGACCCATGAGCAGCTGGGCTGACGACAGGCCAGTGGACAGTGGGGTCGAGCAATAGGCCAGCAGGGTGAGGTAGAAATCGGACCCAGCATCGGCAGCTTTGCAGAGGAGCCGTTTGACTATGTGGACGTCCTTCTCCGCTTTGTTGTTGGATTGGGGGTACAGGGGACTGGATGTCACATGCACAAAGTTGTACCTCCTGGCAAAGTTGGACCATTCCTGGCTTGCGAAGCAGTGGCCATTGTCCGACATCACAGTGAGTGGGATGCCGTGTCGAGCAAATGTGTCCTTACAGGCACGGATGACTGCAGACGATGTGATGTTGTGTAAACGTACCACCTCCGGGTAGTTTGAAAAGTAGTCTACAATGAGGACATAGTCCCTGACCAGCGCTTGGAACAGGTCGATGCCGATCTTGGACCAAGGGGACGCGACCAACTCATGGGGCTGTAGGGTCCCATGTGGTTGGGCTGGCTGGAAGCGCTGACAAGTGGGGCAGTTGAGCACTGTGTTGGCGATATCGTCATTGATGCCAGGCCAGTACACTGCCTCTCGGGCCCGTCGGCGGCACTTTTCCACACCAAGGTGGCCCGCGTGTAGCTGTTCCAAGATGAGCTGGCGCATGCTGTGTGGGATGACAATGCGATCCAGTTTCAGGAGAACACCATCGACTACCGCCAGATCATCTCTGATGTTGTAGAACTGCGGGCATTGGCCCTTGAGCCACCCTCTGTTAGGTGCCGCATGACACGCTGTAGCAAAGGGTCAGCCGCAGTCTCGCGGCGAATTTGGATGAGGCATTCATCCGTGGCAGGTAGATTGGAGGCCACGAAGGCCACATGGGCGTCAACCTGCCAGACGAATCCCGCTGGGTCACACGGAGTGTTGACTGCCCTGGAGAGAGCGTCTGCAATGATGAGATCTTTTCCCGGGGTGTATACCAGCTGGAAGTCGTATCGCCGGAGCTTGAGCAGAATACGCTGGAGGCGAAGCGTCGTGTCATTCAAGTCTTTCTGTATTATATTGACCAGCGGGCGATGGTCGGTCTCGACGGTGAATTGGGGAAGGCCGTACACATAATCGTGAAACCTGACGACACCGGTTAAAAGGCCCAGGCACTCCTTTTCTATCTGCGCGTAGCGCTGTTCCGTGGGGGTCATGGTGCGTGACGCATATGCAACAGGGGCCCATGATGAGGCCTCATCGCGTTGCAGGAGCACTGCCCCAATGCCAGATTGGCTGGCATTGGTCGAAATTTTTGTCTCTTTCACTGGATCAAGGAAAGCTAAGACTGGGGCCGTGGTGAGTTGAATTTTGAGTTCTCCCCATTCGCGCTCGTGGGCAGGAAGCCATTGGAAGTCTGTCGTCTTCCTGACCAGGTTCCTAAGAGCCGTGGTATGAGAGGCGAGGTTAGAGATGAACTTCCCTAGGAAGTTGACCATGCCCAGAAATCGGAGGACCGCCTTCTTGTCCTCTGGCTTTTTCATGGCTGTGATGGCAGCCACCTTGTCTGCATCCTGCCGCACACCCAACTGGGAGATGTGGTCCCCTAGGAACTTGAGTTCCGTCTGACGAAAGGAGCATTTGGCTCTGTTGACGCGTAGGCCCTGCTCACGTATGCGTTTGAACACGCGCTGGAGGCGTTTCACATGCTCCTGCGGGGTGGTGGACCAAATGATTATGTCGTCGACATAGATGCGAACACCTTCAATGCCTCCATCAATAGTTCCATGATCCTGTGGAACACATCTGAAGCCGATGTGATCCCAAACAGCATCCTGTTGTAACAATATCTGCAAAAGGGGGTATTAAAGGTACACAGTTTCCTGCTGGATTTGTCGAGCTGGATTTGCCAGAATCCTTTCGAGGCGTGAAGTTTGGTGAAGAGCTTGGCGCGAGCCATCTCGCATGTGATCTCTTCGCGCTTGGGGATTGGGTAATGCTCCCTCATTATGTTGCGATTCGGAGCCTTGGGATCAATGCAAATTCTCAGCTCGCTGGAAGGCTTTTTTACGCACACCATGGAACTGACACAGTCGGTTGGTTCCGTAACTCTGGAGATCACTCCTTGGTCCTGGAGGTCCTGCAGCTGCTGCTTGAGGTGGTCCTTGAGGGGTGCTGGGACTCTGCGAGGTGCATGCACCACAGGCATGGCGTTCTGTTTGAGTATGATCTTGTAAGTATATGGGAGCGTGCCCATGCCTTCGAAGACATCGCGGTGCTGGTCGATGATGGCGTTGAGTTGCGCCCTGAAGTCAGCGTCCTGGAAGGCAGACGTGTCATCAGGAGAGAGAGAGTGATCTCTTGGAACGAGGTTCAACAGCTTGCACGCCTGTGTGCCAAGCAGGGAGTCCTTCGAGGAGCCCACGATCTCGAAAGGAAGGATGGCATTCCTTGTCTTGTGCATCAGTTCAAGTTGGCATGAGCCGGTAGCAGGAATGATGTTGCCATTATAGTCTAATAGCTGGCAAGCCGATGGAAGGATGGCTGGTTTGACACGAAGGCTTTGGAAAGCAGACCACGCCATGAGATTGGCGGAGGCACCAGTGTCCAGGTGGAATCGTATTTGGACTGGTTGCCCATCAGGGTGGCACACCAGTCATCGTCTGGATCGATGCTGTATACCGACAGCGGCTGGTGTTTTTGGTTCGGGGACAGCTTGTTTTTCGTTACGACACCGACTCGAAAAGGCGCCTTCGGGTCCTCAGTGTCACTGCTGTGTGCGAGGTCGGAATCGGACTCGGTGACCGTGGGTGAATTGCCCGAACATTCCTGCAAGGCTGGCTGAAGCGATATGAATTGGAAGGCTGAGCGACTCGACAGAAGGCAGCATAGTGGCCAAGTCTTCCACATCGTAAGCATTGTCGAGATTTTGCGGGGCTTTTCCGCTTTAAATGGGGGGAGCCACAGTTGACACACGTCATAACGTCAGCACGTTCGCTGCACCACCGCACATGCGCGGTGTGGTCCTGCGTGGTGCATGCCTGCGCATTACGTTCCTCAACGTCGCCGTCCCCTCGTTTGGTGAGTACAAGCGCGGGAGTCCGCGAAAAGCGCGCAAAATGGCCGCCCTCAACCAGGCTGAGGCCCTGGAGGTGCTCAATCACTTGGACCCGTTCCGCCTCATGGGGACCTTGCTGTGCCGTTTCAGCCGCTTGTATATGGGAGTACCGACTCGTGGCGTTTTCATATAAGACACAGGTCTCGATGGCGGTCCCTAGGGTGAGTTGCTTTACTTTGAGGAGCTGCTGACGTAGAGGGTCTGACAGAACACCAAAAACGATCTGGTCGCTTATCGTGGAGTCGCAGGTGGGCCTGTAGCTGCAAGACTGCGCAAGGATGCGGAGGTGCGTGAGAAAGGATTGGAAAGGTTCATCCTTACCCTGCAAACGCTGCTGGAACATGCAGCATTCAAAACTTTCATTCACCTCTACACTGCAGTGAGTGTCAAACCTGAGGAGGACCATCTTGAACTTCGTTTTATCTTCATCATCCGCAAATGAGAGAGAGTTGAAAATGTGGATGGCATGGTCCCCGGCCGTGGAGAGGAGAAGAGCAATCTTTCTGGTGTCCAAGGCGCCCTCCCTGTCCATGGCTTTGAGGAAGAGCCGGAAGCACTGTTTGAAAATCTTCCAGTTGGCCCTGAGGTTGCAGGCGATGCGGAGCGGCAGCGGCGGGCTACTGTTGTCCACGTTTCAGGATGACAGAATGCTGGCAGAAGGCAGATCACTTGCAGGTAGGTCTAAGAAGTGCTAATATCCCATCACTCCTGGTATCATGATGTGTTGGGTGTTCTGGATCACATACAGGTCACCAACACTTGAAATCGTGCAACACTATTTTATTGAATCATTAACTGTTTAACATACTCTGACTGTGGGTTAATATGATACTAGCTTTAACTAAAGACCTTTGCCTTGTCCTAACCAATCGATGCACTCAGCACATGGTGAATGTCTGTGTTGCAGGCTGTGAGCTCTGTCCTCCTAGCTAGCTGCAACTCGAATGAGCAGGAACTCTGATGCCCCCTGTCTTTATAGTGCGTTTGCTCTCACTGGTGATTGGCTGCGGTGTTGTGTGTGTTGATTGGTCCCATTGTGTGTCCATCAGTGTGTGTCTTCACCTTGATATACTGGTGTATATTGTGACAATTTGCATGACTGTTAGGTCAGGTTCCACAAGCCAGACTGAAGCAGGTGTTTAGCGCAGCGACAGTGGGGCCCAGCACATTTGGAAAATTACCTGCTTGGAAAAGGGCCGACTCTTTACAGTTGAAAGTCAATGCTCTCCCCTCCTCACACAACTAGAGAACGTGCCAAATGCATTGACCCTATTGCCCACACACTTTATTGAAATATTAAGATATTGGCAATTTCAGGATGCTTGGCACCCAGCGGAGAGAAACCCTGCACTAATACTGAAGCATTCTGTGCCTGCATGCAGCAAGACCTGGACAATATTCAGCTTGAACTGATATGTGGCAAGTAAAGTTCATGCCACGCAAGCGCCAAGTAAAGGCCCTCACCATCCAGAGAGCATTTAATCATCTTCCCTTGACATTCATGCCATTAGCATTGTTGAATCCTTCACCATCACCATCCAAGGAGTCAAACATAACTGGTGGCAGCAGCCTTCCATCCCAGAAGACAATGGTTTGCACTGCCATGGTCAACTCTGTGTTAAGTGTTGCCTGAAGAAGGCAGTAGGCTGAGAAGTTGAAGGAACTGCTGAGCCTCTGTTCTCTCTGAGTCCTGTCCTCCAACAGCTGAGCTTTTTGCTTATGCTCACCTCTTCCAATACTGTTCCAAACAATTAGCCTCCAGAGGTTGCGACCGTCAGCAACTGTCTCCCGGTCGTCAGCGTCAATATCCCCCATCTTCATATCTCACTTGCAGATGTCCTTGTAGTGGAGGTATGGATGTCCAGTGACCCCCATGGCCAGTTCACCGTACAGAGGTCTTTGGATATATGTCTGTCATCCATCTGATGACCATGGATAAGCCAGAGCAGAGGTTGTTGTTTTAGCAATGAGTATATACTGATGGAATTAACATGTTCCAGGGTCTCTGCATTAGTGGCCTTTCCTGCCAAGTGTTGCCAAGGATACGTCTGAGGCTGAGTAGGTGGAAAATGTTCAGATTTTTCTCCTGCCCAGCATATGTTGTCTAGGCCTCACCAAAGTACAGGAGTGTGCTGAGGATGAAGGTTTGGTGGACTTACAGTTCAGTCACGTTGCTGTTGTTTCACACTCTCTTACTCAGCTTGGACATAACAGCTGCAGCTTTTGTGATGCGTGCGTTGATTGCTGGCAATTGTGGAGCCTGAACATGCGAAGCTATTGTCATGTGAGAGTACCCTTTAAGAAATGAGTGTTTAACAAATATACCTTTAAGAAATAGAGCTGCTCATGTTACTGGAGTGATGTCAGAGTGTGGGTGGAGCTGAGCTCCACTTCTGCCTTTTTAGTTTCAGTTTGAGAAAAGCTTGAGTGTGTCTGTGAGCTGTACTGCTGTTGATCTCTGCCATTCAAAAAACTATCTATGGATCATTTGGTGAATTCAGAAGAAGTATAAAAGTTTTCAGTCTTGAATGTAAACCCTAATGTGCTCCTGTTTGGAGGTTTGTTAAGTCTTTTGGATGTTAAAAGAACAGCATACAGATTACTTAGTGTTGTATTCTTTCAGGGGGTGTATTTGATTTACTGGTTGCTAAGATGTTCACTGTTTGTTTCAGAAAGGTTAACTTGAGTTCATAGAATAAACATTGTTTTGTTTTAATAACCACTGGTCCATTTTCTGCTGTACCATACCTGTAGAGTGAGCCGTGTGCTCCCCATACCACAATCTATTAAAACTTGTGGGTCAGGTGAAATCCATGATACACTTTGGGATTCTCTAAACCCTGGCCCATAACAATGTCAACAACTTCCAGCATCATGTTGTCAATGCTGATTGATGACAGTAAGGTAATATTCTGGACCATGATATTTATCTTCCAGATCCTTATGTTCAAGCCAAATTATTTACAGTTGTGAAAGGGTCTGTCAATTTGCCACTGCAGGTTCTCCTCAATATGGAATGCTAATACGACATTGTCAGAATCGAGCAACTCTCTGATGAAGACTCACACACATTTATCTTGGATCTCAGGTATTTCCATCAATTTTGGCAAGTAAGTAGGTATATCTGTAGCTGACCAGAAGACATATTATATCACCAATGAGAAGAATGTGCCAAGAAGTGTCAGCGACAGAACATAATGTTAGTAAAATTTCGAGGTGAAGTAATAGAACAGAGAAGTTCATACAGATGCTGTAGGAGTGCTGATTTCCACTGCTATATGAGTTCAGCATCAGCACCTGGAACTTTGCCAATGGTAAGTGAGTCAAGAGCTTTGCTCTGCTCCTCCATGTTGTGTTTAATATCCATCTCTGCCATGACAAGCAGGCTTTCCACTGTGTCTAGAGCTTTCTTGGTGCCAGTGTTTTACCTAGAGTACAATTCAAGGTGGCGTTTTGCCCACCTCTCCAACTGTTCATTGCAGTCAGAAATGATCTCCCCGCCTGTTTTCAATGGGGCCATTTTCTTTTTCTGATGGACCCTTTTTGATCCCTTCATAAAATGCCGCAAGCACTCTCTATGTTGAAGGGCATCCGGATATTCTGGCAAACCTATAACCGTAGTCATTGGCAACAAAACTGGACCAACCATATAAATACAGTGGCTCCAGGAATAATAATCGGGTCAGAGGCTGGGAATTCTGTGGTGAATAACGTACCTCCTGACCCCCCCCAAAGCCTGTCAACCATCTACAAGGCACAAATGAGGAGTGCGATGGAATACCCTCCACTTACTTGGATAAATGCAGCTCCACCCAAAAAGCTTGATGCCATCCAGGACAAAGCAGCCCGCTTGATCGCAACCCCATCTTACCAAAATAAATATCCCCTCCCTCCATCAGCAAAGCACAGGATCAGCAGTGTGTACCATATATACGATGCACTGCAGTAGTTTGCGTAGGCTCCTTCTACAGCATTGTGACCTTTATCATCTAGAAGGACAAGGGCAGCAGACACATGGGAACACCACGTGCCCCCCAAGGCACACACCATCCTGACTTGGAAATATATCACTGTTCCTTCACCAATGCTGGGTCAAATTCACAGAACTTCCTTCCTATTAGCACTGTACCTACACCACATGGACTGCTGTGATTCAACAGGCAGTTCATGGGGAATCAAGTTATATCAAGGTATATGGGGAGTGGAATCTGAAATGTGGAATTGAAGCTAAAAATCAGCCATGATTGTATTGAAAACAGAGCAGTCTTGATGGTTCATGTCGTCAACTCCTGCTGCTATTTCCTATCTTCTTCAGGTGGCTCATCAGCATTTTCTTGAGGGCAGTTAGAGATAGGCAACAAATGCTGGCCTTACCAGTGACACTTACATCCCATAAACCATTTTGAAAACGCTGTGGCCGATCGCAATAGCGCAGAATCCAAGATATGCAGAAGAAAGAAAACAGTATAAGGCATATGGCTCCATAGAGATACAAATAGAGCTGAGTAGTAATGCTAAAAGTTAGGGGAGACTTTCAGACTGGACACAATGTCAATATTGGCACTCACCCATTTCAAGGGATCCAAATCTGTTTCAGGTCCAGATCTCATTGACATTTTCTCAGCTGCTGATCTGATGAGTTAGAACATGAATATCATCTGGCTCCACAAATATCTGAAAATGCCCTCCAGAAGATGTCCTTCTGAAATGTATCTTGAGTCGCGAGCTTACTTTTTCTCGCAAATTTCAATGGGGGGGGATCTTACTCTGGGAGTATAGCCCTGATTTATTTATTTAAACAGACAGATGGCAAAAAATGCCCAAAGGACTGCTGATTCTAGGAATGTGAAATAACATTAGAAAATGCTGGAAATATTCAGCAGCATCTGTGAAGAGGGAAACAGTAATTAAAGTTTCAGATTTAAACAAGCACCTCCTTTGGGCAGGAGTGTCAGTATCTCAGTTAAATGCCTCGTTAAAAGTTGATTCAAGGGGCAACTGGGTGTCAGGGACCCTCCTGATTTTCAGCTGGTGGTTGCCACTTTTCCGGTTGAGAAAAAGGTCTGCTGTCTGTATGGGTGGTTGCAGAATAGGCAAATGCATGAACATTTTAGTGACATTAGAGAAAGAGCAAAGGTAGATATTGTGGTATCATAACTGTCAGAACTGCAAGGGTTAATGAAGTGTCGAGAGAGTCAGAGTATAGATAGTGTAAGTAAGTGTAGATCATAGTTTGTATCAGTATTGAGATTAGCTGTAGACGAGTGTAGTTTAGATGTTATTAATCAACAGTGTATTCTTTAGGAGTATGTGTCAAATCCAAATTAGTGGTGCTAATACATTTATAGCTTTGTTTAAGTTAAAGCCATTTTGTGGTCTTTGTGAACACAATGCCAACCATCCTGAAATAAGTAACAAAAAGAACACCACATGGTACCAGGAGTCTATTTATATTAGTAGACAACAGTTAGATTAGGAAAGACTAGCATTAGGAGATTGACAAAGCAATCCAGAAGGTACAGAACTCAGAAAATCTATGACGAAGCCTAATCAGAAGATGAAAGGTCTCAAGGAGCCTGACTGCTTCGGGACACACGGTAAACTATGCCAGAATTGGGCTTTCTTTAAACAACAGTTTGAAGTTTTCCTTTCTGCCTCCGCGCTTGAAAGTGCCTCAGACAAAAGGAAAATAGCATTCCTATTAAATTTGGTTGGACCACAAGCATTAGAACTTTATAATTTGTTTGAATTCAGTGCTGATGAGGATAAAAATAAATACAACATAGGGCTATAAGAGTTCGATACACACTGTAAGAAGAGGGTAAATGAGACCTATGAGCGCTACATGTTCAGAAAATTTTCAGAAAAGTTAAGAAGGGAGTCAGATTCTTTCACAACAGCTTTAAAATTGCGAGCGCAGTCCTGTAATTTTTCCTCAGCCTCCAATTCTATGTTGCCTGATCAAGTTGTGTTCGGGATAAATGATGAACGTTTGCATAAGAAAATGCTAAGACGACCGGTTTTACTGCTTGAAGCCGCGATCAATTTGTACAAAGCCAGTGAACAGGCATCAAGGGAATATGCAGAGTTTGTGGCAAAAAGAAAAGAGCGTAAAATCAGGAAAGGTAGCTGACGCCATTAATGCTGTGTCGCAGCAAAGAAAACTCCAGACAACGGCCGGCGGCCATTTTGAGAGCCTAATCATGAGCATGATGACGTGCACACGCTGTGGCCACACCCACAGTAAAAAATATTGTCTGGCAAAAGGCAAACAAGTTCCAATTGTTGCAAGTTGAACCACTTTGCAGCACGGTGTTGTTTATCAGCAACTGTTCCAGTAACCAAATTTTAAAAGTTCCACAGTGATATCAGACAGATCCAAAGTGTTAAGAGTGAAGAGAAAAAATCCAACATCATAGCGGATAGTGAGGATTGCTCACAATACTCACTTTCGGATACTTTCACGATTGAAGTAGTCACTAGGATTAATTTACAAGATTGAAATGAAAAACCAGTACACGAGCTCTCGAAGATAATTAAGGAGTGGACTGTCTCATTAGAAATAAATGACAAACTAATACCATTTAAAATTGATGCAGGAGCACAGGCAAATATTATCACAGAACAATCTTTAAGGCAAGCTTATACGAAAGCACTAATAAAGCAATCCACTTGTAGGCTCACAGATTACCACGGTATCATGATAGTCCCAAGAGGATCCTGTTGTCTTGTTAAGAATGGGAACAATGAGAAGAGCGGCATGTGGCACAGTGGTTAGCACTGGGATTGTGGCACTGAGGACCCGGGTTCGAATCCCGGCCCTGGGTCACTGTCCGTGTGGAGTTTGCACATTCTCCCCGTGTCTGTGTGGGTTTCATCCCCACAACTCAAAGAGGTGCTGGTTAGGTGGATTGGCCAGGCTAAATTGCCCCTTTCTTGGAAAAAGAAAAGTAATTGGCTACTCTAAATTTATTTAAAAATAGAATGAGAACAAGAGATACGCATTGACTTGGATATTCCCAAGAAAAACTGAGGTTTGTAATTAGTCCCAGGGAAACCTGGTATGTACATAGAACATAGAAAATACAGCACAGAACAGGCCCTTCGGCCCACGATGTTGTGCCGAACCTTTGTCCTAGATTAATCATAGATTATCATTGAATTTACAGTGCAGAAGGAGGCCATTCGGCCCTTTGAGTCTGCACCGGCTCTTGGAAAGAGCACCCTACCCAAACTCAACACCTTCACCCAACACCAAGGGCAATTTGGACATTAAGGGCAATTTATCATTGGCCAATTCACCTAACCTGCACATCTTTGGATTGTGGGAGGAAACCGGAGCACCCGGAGGAAACCCACGCAGACACGGGGAGGACGTGCAGACTCCGCACAGTCAGTGACCCAAGCCGGAATCGAACCTGGGACCCTGGAGCTGTGAAGCAATTGTGCTATCCACAATGCTACCGTGCTGCCCTTGAGAACAAATAAATCTACACTATATCATTTAACCGTAATCCATGTACCTATCCAATAGCTGCTTGAAGGTCCCTAATGTTTCCGACTCAACTACTTCCACAGGCAGTGCATTCCATGCCCCCACTACTCTCTGGGTAAAGAACCTACCTCTGATATCCCTCCTATATCTTCCACCTTTCACCTTAAATTTATGTCCCCTTGTAATGGTTTGTTCCACCCGGGGAAAAAGTCTCTGACTGTCTACTCTATCTATTCCCCTGATCATCTTATAAACCTCTATCAAGTCGCCCCTCATCCTTCTCCGTTCTAATGAGAAAAGGCCTAGCACCCTCAACCTTTCCTCGTAAGACCTACTCTCCATTCCAGGCAACATCCTGGTAAATCTTCTTTGCACCTTTTCCAAAGCTTCCACATCCTTCCTAAAATGAGGCGACCAGAACTGTACACAGTACTCCAAATGTGGCCTTACCAAAGTTTTGTACAGCTGCATCATCACCTCACGGCTCTTAAAATCAATCCCTCTGTTAATGAACGCGAGCACACCATAGGCCTTCTTCACAGCTCTATCCACTTGAGTGGCAACTTTCAAAGATGTATGAACATAGACCCCAAGATCTCTCTGCTCCTCCACATTGCCAAGAACTCTACCGTTAACCCTGTATTCCGCATTCATATTTGTCCTTCCAAAATGGACAACCTCACACTTTTCAGGGTTAAACTCCATCTGCCACTTCTCAGCCCAGCTCTGCATCCTATCTATGTCTCTTTGCAGCCGACAACAGCCCTCCTTACTATCCACAACTCCACCAATCTTCGTATCATCTGCAAATTTACTGACCCACCCTTCAACTCCCTCATCCAAGTCATTAATGAAAATCACAAACAGCAGAGGACCCAGAACTGATCCCTGCGGTACGCCACTGGTAACTGGGATCCAGGCTGAATATTTGCCATCCACCACCACTCTCTGACTTCTATTGGTTAGCCAGTTCGTTATCCAACTGGCCAAATTTCCCACTATCCCATGCCTCCTTACTTTCTGCATAAGCCTACCATGGGGAACTTTATCAAATGCCTTACTAAAATCCATGTACACTACATTCACTGCTTTACCTTCATCCACATGCTTGGTCACCTCCTCAAAGAATTCAATAAGATTTGTAAGGCAAGACCTACCCCTCACAAATCCGTGCTGACTATCCCTAATCAAGCAGTGTCTTTCCAGATGCTCAGAAATCCTATCCTTCAGTACCCTTTCCATTACTTTGCCTACCACCGAAGTAAGACTAACTGGCCTGTAATTGTAATTGAATAAAAACAGGAAATGCTGGAAATACTCAGCCGTTAACATTTCAGGTCGATGGCCTTCTGTCAGAACTGGGAAAAGTTAGCAATGGAATATAATAGAACATAATAACCACAGGGGGTTGGGGAAGAGCCAAAATGAAGGTCTGTGTTAGGATGGAAAGCGGGAGCAATTAAATAACAACGGTTTCATAGTGCAAGGCAGAAGAAGCGTCTAGTGGGGGAAGGAAAGAAACAAAATATATCTCCAGGGGAGGGTTGAATGTCCGAATCATGAACAGCTGCTATCCGAAACCAAAACAAAAGAGAAGAAAAAATGAAAGTAGAACCCAAAACAATGAAGACAAAGAAAGCAAAATGGAGGTAGAAATTACAATCTGATATTGTTGAGTTAAATGTTGGATCCAGAAGGCTGTAAAGTGCCCAAATGAAAGATTAGGTGCTGTTCCTCAAGCATGAATTGAACTTTATTGGAAAACTGCGGGAGGCACAGGCTAGAGGTGAAACCCACGCAAACACGGGGAGAATGTGCAAACTCCACACGAACATTGACCCAGAGCCGGGATCGAACCTGGGACTTCGGCACTGTGAGGCTGCAGTGCTACCCACTGTGCCACTGTGCTGCCCTTTGATAGCACTGTTGATGACTCCTTTCATCAATTTGTTGATGATGGAGAGTTGATTGATTGGGCAGTAATTGGCTGGGTTGGATTTGTCCTGTTTCTTGTGTACAGGATACACCTGCGCAATTTTTCACATTGCCGGATAGATGCCAGTGTTGTAACTGTACTGGAAGAGCTTGGCTAGGGGAACAGCAAATTTTGGAGCACTAGTCTTCAGTACTATTGTAGGAATATTATCAGGACCCACAGCCTTTACAGAATCAAGTGCCTTCAGCCGTTTCCACCACCATTCACAGCTGGATGTGGCAGGACTGCAGAGCTTAGATCTAATGCATTGGTTGTGGAATCGCTTAGCTCTGTCTATAACTTGCTGCTTATGCTGTTTGGCACACAAGTAGTCCTGTGTTGTAGCTTCACCAGGTTGACACCTTATTTTTCAGTGTGCCTGATTGTGATGAATGGTTACTGTACCCTTAACACCATGTAGGTGATGCCTCGTTAAGGCCGGGTTTGGAACCCTGGGGGACTCCGCCTCTGGCTCCGCCTACCAGGGAGCCGTATATAAGGTGGTGCCCTGTAGGCGGCACACAGTAAGCACACGTCTCATTAATTGGCTAGTTCTCTGCTTATTAAAGCCTTCATTTACCATTCCACACTCTCGTGTCGTTATTGAGGGTACTACAATTTAATAAGCAGAGTACGTTAGGATGGACGCCGGTCTCAAGCCAGAAAAGCTCAACCTGGCAGCACGGACACCAGAGGCCAAATAAATTTTAAAGTACTGGCTCCGCTGCTTCGAGGCCTACCTGGAATCCTCGGAAACTCCCGTCCTAGGGCCTCGCAAGCTGTGCCTACCCCACGCCCGGGTGAGCCATAGAATCTCCGCCATGATCGAGAAGGCGACCACTTACAACGAGGCGATTGAGATCCTGCGAATGCGTTTCGTCAAACCCATAAATGAGGTACATACACGGCACCTGCTCTCTACCTGCCGGCAGCGCTCAGGGGAAACGTTAGACGAGTACGTGGAAAAGATCACCGCGCTCGTCAGGAACTGCAACCACCAGGATGTGACGGGGGAAGTCCACATGAACCTGCACATCTGAGACGCATTTGTGTCCGGCATCCGTTCGACCTATATCAGACAGCGACTCCTCAAAAATGGAGCTAAAGACCTTCAGGACACGGTAATGCTCGCCACCTCACTGGAAGTGGCCTGCCACATCTATGGCACGTACCCCGCGGACCCTGCTAGCCCCCCGTAGACTTCCCCAGACTCGGCTACGCTACAGGCCTGTGCCGCGCGGCGACCTGCCCAGACCGGGGGCACACTGTGTTATTTCTGTGGGCAGGGCCAGCATCCACGTCAACGCTGCCCAGCCCGCTCCGCCATCTGCAGCGACTGTGGAAAGAAGGAGCATTTCGCGAGGGTCTGCCTGGCCAGGCCCAAGGTCCAGAAACGAAAAGCTCACCAGGCCCAAAAATCGAGCCCGCAGGCCTCGCAATGCGGCTGCGCACCAGCCGGACATTCCCCTTTCTGAAGCGTCATCGGCCTCGTGCGAGTCATGGGGTGGCCATCTTGACGGTGTCCATCTTCTAGATCCGACACGTGCGACCGATGGCAGCGGCCATTTTGTGAATCCGACTCGGCTGAGGACTCAGACTACCCGCAACTGGGGGCGATCACCCTCGACCAATCACGGCCAAAGCACCTGCAGAATTCCATGATGCAAGTCCAGATCAACGGGCGCGACATTCCCTGCCTCTTCGACTCCGGGAGCACGGAGAGCTTTATCCACCGAGAAACAGTAAGGCGATGCTCCTTGCGCGCCTATCCCACTTTCCAAACCATAGTCCTCGCCTCCGGGTCCCACTCGGTCCAAATCAAGAGGTATTGTATTGCGGATCTCGCGATCCAGGGCACCGCATACGCTCGTTTCAAGCTCTATATCTACCCTCACCTCTGCGCTCCCCCTGCTGCTCGGTCTGGTTTTCCAATGCAGCCACCGAAGCCTGACCCTGAAGTTCGGCGGACCCTTGTCCCCCCTCACTGTATGCAGTCTTGCAACACTGAAAATTGCACCCCCCTCACTATTCGTGAACCTCACCCCCGACTGTAAACCCGTCGCCACCAGGAGCCGGCGGTACAGTGCCCACGATATGACTTTTATCAAGTCAGAGGTCCAGCGTTTACTGGAAGAGGGGGTCATCCAGGCTAGCAACAGCCCCTGGAGAGCACAAGTGGTGGTAGTACGGTCTGGGGAAAAGAAACGGATGGCCGTGGACTACTGCCAGACCATAAACCACTTCACGCAGCTCGATGCGTACCCCCTTCCCTGCATAGCAGACATGGTCAATCGGATCGCTCAATACCGTGTATTCTCCTCTGTCGACCTCAAATCCGCCTACCACCAGCTCCCTATCTGACCGAAGACCGCCTCTATACTGCTTTTGAAGCAGCCGGTCGGCTCTTCCAATTCCTCAGGATCCTCTTCGGCGTCACAAATGGGGTCTCCATCTTCCAGAGGGCGATGGACCAAATGGTGGACCAGTACGGTCTGCGGACTACTTACCCGTACTCGGACAATGTCACCATCTGTGGCCATGATCAGCAGGACCATGACGCGAACCTTGGACAGTTCCTCCAGACCATCCGAGCCCTCGGCCTGACCTACAATAAGGAAAAATGTGTTTTCCACACAACCCGACTAGCCATCCTCGGCTACCTCGTGGAGAACGGGGTCCTAGGTCCCGACCCTGACCACATGCGCCCCCTTAAGGAACTTCCCCTCCCCCGTAGCCTCAAGGCCCTCAAATGGTGCTTGGGGCTTTTCTCCTATTACGCCCAGTGGGTCCCCAGATATGCGGACAAAGCCCGCCCATTCATAAAGACCACCACTTTTCCCCTGACAGCTAAGGCCCAGTCGGCCTTTAGCCGCATCAAGGCCGACATCATCAAGGCTGCTATGCAAGCGGTAGACAAAACCATCCCTTTCCAGGTAGAGAGTGATGCGCAGACATCGCCCTGGCTGCTACCCTCAACCAGGCAGGCAGGCTGTAACATTCTTCTCCTGGACCCTCACCGCCTCCGAGATTCGGCACTCCGCAGTCGAAAAGGAGGCACAAGCCATTGTGGAGGCTATGCGACATTGGAGGCACTACCTAGCCGGTAGGAGGTTCACCCTCGTTACCGACCAACGGTTGGTAGCCTTCATTTTTGATAACGCACAACGGGGCAAAATTAAAGATCATAAAATCTTGAGGTGGAGGATCGAACTCTCCACCTACACGTACGATATCAAGTATCATCCAGGGGAGCTAAACGAGCACCCAGATGCCCTGTTCCGCGGCATGTGCGCCAACACGCAGGAGGATCACCTGCGGGCCATCCACAATGACCTCTGCCACCCGGGGGTTACCCGGCTCGCCCACTTTATCAAGTCCCGCAACCTACCTTACCCCACCAAGGAGGTCAAGGCCATGGTCAGGGCCTGCCAGATCTGTGCGGAGTGCAATCCGCACGTCTACCGGCCAGACAAGGCTCGCCTTGTAAAGGCCTCGGGCCCCTTTGAGCGACTGAGCGTGGACTTCAAAGGTCCCCTCCCGTCCACCAACCGCAATACCTACTTCCTAACCGTCATCGCCAAATTCTCCCGCTTCCCATTCGCCGTTCCCTGTCCCGACATGACCTCGGCCACCGTGATAAAGGCACTGCACAGCATCTTCACCCTGTTTGGATTCCCCGCTTATATCCACAGCGACCAGGGTACATCGTTCATGAGCGATGAGCTGCGTCAGTATCTGCTCAGCAAGGGTAGCGCCTCGAGCAGAACAACCAGTTATAACCCACGGGGAAACGGGTAGGTGGAAAGGGACAACGTGACAGTTTGGAAGGCTGTCCTTCTGGCCCTACGGTCGAGAAGTCTTCCAACCATCCACTGGCAGGAGGTCCTACCCGATGCCCTCCACTCCATTAGGTCGCTCTTCTGCACAGCCACGAATGAGACCCCTCACAACCGCTTGTTGTCTTCCCCAGGACGTCCACCTCTGGGGTCTCGCTTCCACCTTGGCTGATGACTCCAGGACCTGTTCTTCTCCGGAGGCACGCGAGGAGCCATAAAACGGCCCCCCTGGTCGAGAGGGTCCGCCTGCTACATGCCAAACCCCGATACGCCTACGTTGAGCACCCCGACGTCAGGTAAGACACAGTTTCCCTCCGGGATCTGGCACCCGCTGGTTCCCCCACTACTGACGCCCCACCTCGCAGTTTCCCTACGGGACCTGGCACCCGCTGGTTCCCCAACTGATGCCCCCCCACGGGACCCCCACTCCGTCAGTAGACACTGACCGCACCCCTCCCCAACGCCACCCCCACCACACTCCCCGCTGGTGCCGGCACCGCTACCCCCAGCCCCAGCTATTCCCCCTGCCCCCCGACCCTCTACCTCCACCCACCGTGCTCCCGATGTACCCTCACCAAAGACGTCCGTGTCCGCCGCACCACCGCTCGAGCTGAGAAGGTCGACGAGGACAATCAGGCTGCCATAAAGAATAGACTTGTGATTCCACTTCACCCCCGACGGACTTTGCGTTTTTTTAAACAGGGGGTGAATGTGACGTAGGTGATGCCCCTTTAAGTCCGGGTTTGGAACCCTGGGGGACTCCGCCCACCAGGGAGCCGTATATAAGGTGGCGCCCTGTAGGCGGCACTCAGTAAGCACACATCTCGGTAACTGGCTAGTTCTCTTATTAAAGCCTTCATTTACCATGCCACACTCTCGTGTCGCTATTGAGGGTACTACACCGATGTTGCTCTTGGCATGCTCTCCTGCACACTTCACTGAACCAGGGTTGATCCCCCGGCTTGATGGTAACGGTAGAGTGGGGGATATGCTGGGCCATGAGGTTGCAGGTTGTGGTTGAATACAATTCTGCTGCTGTTGAAGGCCCACAACGCCTCATGGATGCTCAGTCTTGAGTTGCTAGATCTATTCGAAGTCTATCCCATTTAGCACGGTGGCAGTGCCACACAACACGATGGAGGGTATCCTCAATATGAAGACACGACTCTGTCTCCACAAGGACTGTGCGATGGCCACTTCTACCAATACTGTCATGGACAGATGCATCTGCAGAAGGCAAATTGGTGAAAGTATGTTTTTCCCTCTTGTTGGTTCCCTCACCACCTGCTGCAGTCCCAGTCTAGCAGCCACGTCCTTTAGGACCCGGCCAGCTCGGTCTGTGGCGGTATTACCAAGCCACTCTTTGTGATGGACATTGAAGTCTGCCACCCAGAGCATATTCTGCACTCTTTCTACCCTCAGTGCTTCCTCCAAGTGGTGTTCCTACATGGCGAAGCACTGATTCATTAGCTGATGGTGGCCGGTACGTAGTAATCAGCAGGAGATTTCCTTGTCCACAGGTGAATGTGGAATTAACACACTATCGATAGACTTCAGGGGCGGGATTTTCTGACCCCCCCCGGCCGGGTCGGAGAATCGTCGGGGAGGGCGGCGTGAATCCCACCCTGCCGCTCCGATGCCGGCAGCCAAATTTTCTGGTGCCGGTTTTCGGGTGGGGGTGGGATCACGCCGCGTCGGTCGGGGGCCGTTGGCAGCGGCCCCCCTGGCAATTCTCCGGGCCCCGATGGGCCGAGTGGCCACCCGTTTTTGGCCAGTCCCGGCGGCATGAAATAGACATGGTCCATCCTGGCGGGACCTGGCTTTGAGGGCGGCTAGTGGAGTCCTCGGCAGGGCGCGGGGGGATACGGCCCTGGGGGGGGGGGGCCCACACGGTGGACAGGCCCGCGATTGGGGCCCACCAATCTGCGGGCAGGCCTGTGCCGTGGGGGCGCTCCTTCCGGCCACGCCGGTCTCCGCCATGGCAGGCACGGAGAAGAAACCCCCTGCGCATGCACAGGAAACACGCCAGCGGTTCTGCGCATGTGCCAGAACATGCCGGCAGTCTTGCGCATGCACCAACTCGCGCGGGCTGCGGCGGCCCTTGGGCGTCAATTGGTGCCAAACCCTCTGGTGCCGGCCTAGCCCCTGAAATTGCGGAGCATTTCGCAACTACCTAGGGGCCCGACGCTGGAGTGGTTCCCGCCGCTCTTGGAGCCGGTGTCGGGCCATCCCGCCAAGTGCGGGAGAATCCCGCCCCTGATCTCGGTAAGGACACAGACTTGGCAAAAGGACCAGAGGTGACATGAGAAAAACTATTTTTACGCAGCGAGTCGTTATGTTCCAGAATGCACTGCCTGAGGGTGTGATGATGGTAGATTAAACCGTTAATTGCAGAAGGGAATTTGATAAGCACCTTCGGGATTGTGAGATAAGGTCTGAGGAGTAAGGCTAGATAAATTGTTTTTGCATAGATTTGATGGGTCGAATGGCCTCTTATGTTATAACCATTGTTTCCCTTTAAAACATAGCACACTAAAGAGGGACCGATATACATTTATCAAAATTTATCATAAAGCCTAAAGATAATCAAGAGTGAATGTGATGTCGTTTATAACAAATAAAACTGACATACTTCAATGAAAATATTTTTGTTTACCTTAGCCCAATAGTGCTGCATCAGCTTCAATAGCAGCACATTACAAAAAAGATACAATTAACTTATGTCGTTCAGTTAGGTCACAAGTCTACATGGCAAATGGTAACTCAGTGGTTAGCACAGTTGCTTTACAGCTCCAGGGTCCCAGGTTCGATTCCCGGCTTGGGTCGCTCTCTGTGTGGAGTCTGCACGTTCTCCCCGTGTCTGCGTGGGTTTCCTCCGGGTGCTCCGGTTTCCCCCCACAGTCCAAAGATGTGCAGGTTAGGTGCATTGGCTATGCAAAATTGCCCTTAATGTCCAAAAAAGGTTAGGTGGGCTTACGGGGTAGGGTGGAGATGTGGGGTTAGGGTGGAGCTGTGGGGTTAGGGTGGAGGTAGGGGGCTTGGGTAAGGTACTCTTTGCTGGGGCTGGTGCAGACTCGATGGGCCGAATGGCCTCCTTCTGCACTGTACATTCTATGATTCTAAGATAAAATTGGCCATACCCACTAACTAACTGAGGAATTTCACTTTACATTAATAACCCAGGCTTTGAACAAGTGAGTTATAAAGGTCTGACTGGTCCCCACTGTGGAGAGAATACTCATTTTTATTTTGTTTTTTTGTGCAAACCACTGCAAGTAGAATGCGCACTTTATACACACCATTGTGTAACGTGACCTACCTCTTCAGCCTCTTCAGGCATGGTTAACTGCTATCTTGCAAGTTATCTATTCTGTTGAACCTTGTGATGTTTTTATTCAATGGGCTACGTGTCTTTCTATTGTGAAGCCCAAATGAAGGGAACCACAAAATGAGTCATTGTTACCAGCGCATTCTTGCTTTGATATTCAAAATTACACAGAGATCACTTTGGTTGTGTTGTAACCAGATCGCCAAAGTTGCCTTTAAATTCCAAAGCTCCCCATCTTTGACAGACTTTGATACATAATACCTGCTGACATTTCAGCACTGAGGTGGTGGATGAGATGGAAAAGAAAGGCCCTGAGTACCGATAAAAAAAATTCCACAATTTGAAGAAATGGAAAGAGTTCTCTTTATATAGGCCAACATTCAACCCATAATCAATACCATCAAAAAGCAAATTATCGGGACTTCCGGTTGCGGCTATGTGGAGCTAAGCCACACGAGTCGGCAGCTCCCGCGAAGACGGACTTTCGGGCTCGATAGAAGAGCCCCAACGGGATTTTTTACCTAGCCAACCCATGGGGAAGAGAGGAGAGAGGTCCCCCACTAACCTGTATGGACCGGACCCGCAGCGAAACGGCCAAAAAAATGGCACTGGAGCAGCGGGAGAAGAAGGGTAAAAAAAACAAAATGGGGGCGGCCGGGGACAAAGAAGAGATGCAAGAGTTCATTAAGGGCTGCTTCGAGGAGCTGCGCAAGGAGATGGTGGCACCGATGCTGGCATTAATTGAAAGACTTGATGCAACCCAGAAAGCCCACGAGGTGAAGATCCAGGAGATCCAGGACAAAGTGAGTGAGAATGAGGACGAGCTCTTGGGCCTGGCGGTGAAAGTGGAGCAGCACGAGGCGCTACATGTGGTGGTATGGATGAGGGGTAATACAGTACACCAGGAATGCCGAGGAGTTATTGGAGGACAGATGCTGGATCCCGATTGGATCCTCCACCGACTGGGCTCCACCCAGATAGGAGGGGTATAAGAACCTGGGTTTAATCCCCGCAGCTGCATTCTGTGACTGAGCTGCTGGGGAATGTGTCTGAACAAGTCTGCTCAATAAAGCCTCGATTGAAGTTCTTTACGTCTCGCCTCGTGTGTGATCGATGGTGCTACACTACACAAGACGTGGGCGGGAAGACTCGAAGACCTGGAGAACAGGTCGAGGAGAAAGAATTTGGGGATCCTGGGTCTCCCAGGAGTGGGGGGGCCGACGCCGCGGCATATGTGGGCACGATGATCAGGGCGCTGATGGGCGCGGAGGCCCCCCCGGGGTTGCTGGAGCTGGAAGGGGCGCATCGGGTGCTGGCGAGGAAGCCCAAAGCAAACGAGCCGCCAAGGGCGATGGTGGTGAGATTTCACCAGTTCACAGACAGAGAGAGGGTCCTGAAATGGGCCAAGAAGGAGCGGAGCAGCAAGTGGGACAATGCTGAGATTAGAATATACCCGGACTGGAGCACGGAGGTCGCTAAGCGGAGAGCGGGTTTCAACCGGGCCAAAGCGATGCTGCATCGGAAAGGGGTGAAATTTGGAATGTTGCAGCCAGCCCGACTGTGGGTCATATATAACGGCCAACACCACTACTTCGAAACGCCCGAAGAGGCGTGGACCTTTATACTAACTGAAAAGTTGGACTCTAATTGAGGGTTTGCGAGGGTGGGGGGTATTTGAGGGTTGAAGTATGATGGCGGTTGTATATAGGGGGTTAAGCATGCGCAGGGAAGGTTATATGTGCTGGGGACGAGAGACAAGGCCGCAATAGAAGCTGCGTCGGGGGGGCGGGGCAGGCTCTGGAAAGCGCGGGGTTTTTCTCCCGCGTGCGGGAAGAAAGGTGGGAGGGGGAGCGTAGGAACATCTACTGATGGGGAGATTCCCACACGGGGGGGTCAAAGGGATGGCGGGGGAAGCCGGGGTCAGCAGGCGTCAGCTGACTTACGGGAGTGACATGGGGGGAGCAAAAAAGCTAGACAGGGGTCTAGCGGGGGTGGGGGGGGGGGGGGGGTGGGGGGGGGGTGGGGGGGGGGGGGTGGGGGGGAGGGAAGGGGGGGAGGGGGGGAAAACAGGGTTGCTGCTACACGGGCCGAAAGGGAATGGGACACAGAAGAGGTGGCCGAGACGGAGGTGAGGGAGACGCGGACACGGGACTGGCCCAGAAAAGGAGATGGCTAGTCGGTGAAGAGGGCTCGAGTGTTCGCGCACTTGAAGGGACTGAAGGTAGACGTGGCTATGCTCCAAGAGACACACCTGAAGGTGGCGGACCAGGTTAGGTTAAGAAGGGGATGGGTAGGACAGGTATTTCACTCGGGACTGGACGCGAAAAACAGAGAGGTGGCAATTCTGGTGGGAACACATGTGTCATTTGAGGCCAAGACTATCGTAGCGGACAATGGACGGAGATATGTAATGGTGAGTGGTAGGTTGCAAGGGACGTGGGTGGTGATGGTAAATGTATACGCCCCGATCTGGGATGATGCTGGATTCATGAAGCGCATGTTGAGGTGCATCCCGGACCTGGAGGTAGGAGGACTGATAATGGGAGGGGACTTCAACACAGTGCTGGACCCAGCACTAGACCGTTCCAGATCAAGGACGGGAAAGAGGCCGGCGGCGGCCAGGGTGCTCAGGAGGTTTATGGACCAGATGGGGGGAGTGGACCCATGGAGGTTCGCCAGGGAATTTTCTTTCTTCTCCCACGTGCACAAGGCATACTCCCGGATAGACTTCTTTGTGCTGGGCAGGGCGCTCATCCCGAGGGTGGAGGGGACGGAGTATTCGGCCATAGTCGTTTCGGACCATGCCCCGCACTGGGTGGAAGTGGGGCTGGGAGAGGAGAGGGACCAACGCCCGCTGTGGCGGATGGATGTGGGACTGATGGCAGATGAGGTGGTGTGTGGTAAGGTAAGGGGGTGTATTGAAAGGTACTTGGAGGCCAACGACAACGGGGAGGTGCGAGTGGGGGTGGTGTGGGAGGCGTTGAAGGCGGTGATCAGGGGAGAGCTCATCTCCATCAGGGCTCATAGGGAGAAGACAGAGGGCATGGAAAGGGAGAGGTTAGTGGGGGAGATTTTGTGAGTGGACAGGAGATACGCAGAGGCCCCGGAGGAAAGATTACTTGGGGAAAGGCGACGGCTCCAGACGTAGTTTGACCTGTTGACCACGGGGAAGGCGGAGGCACAGTGGAGGAAGGCGCAAGGGGCGACCTACGAGTACGGGGAAAAGGCCAGTCAGATGCTGGCACACCAGCTCCGTAAGAGGGCGGCAGAGAGGGAAATAGGGGGAGTCAAAGATGGTGGGGGAGCTATAGTCCAGAGTGCAACGGAAATAAATAAGGTATTTAAGGCCTTCTACGAAGAGCTGTACAGATCCCAGCCCCCAGGGGGAGAAGAGGGGATGGGAAGATTCCTGGACCAACGGCGGTTCCCGAGGGTGGATGACCAAGAGGTGGCTGCTTTGGGGGCACCAATCGGGTTGGAGGAGCTGAGTAAGGGTTTGGGGAGCATGCAGGCGGGGAAGGCCCCGGGGCCGGACGGATTCCCGGTGGAGTTTTATAGAAAGTATGCGGACCTGTTGGCCCCGTTACTAGTGAGGACCTTTAACGAGGCAAGCGAGGAGGGGACCCTGCCCCTGACAATGTCGGAGGCGACAATTTCCTTGATCCTGAAGCGAGACAAGGACCCACTGCAATGTGGATCGTACAGGCCGATTTTGCTCCTAAATGTAGACGCTAAGCTATTGGCAAAAGTGCTGGCCACGAGGATTGAGGACTGTGTCCCGGGGGTGATACATGAGGACCAGACAGGATTTGTAAAGGGCAGGCAATTAAATACGAATATGCGGCGTCTCTTAAACGTGATAATGATGCCATCGGAGGAGGGAGAGGCGGAGATAGTGGCAGCCATGGACACGGAAAAGGCCTTTGACCGAGTTGAGTGGGAGTACCTCTGGGAGGTGTTGCGTAGCTTTGGGTTCGGGGGAGGGTTTATTAGCTGGGTTAAGCTCCTCTACAGCGCCCCAGTGGCGAGTGTGGTGACGCACCGGCGGAGGTCGGAGTACTTTCGGCTGTACCGAGGAACGAGGCAGGGGTGCCCTTTGTCCCCCCTGTTGTTTGCATTGGCAATCGAACCCTTGGCCATATCACTGAAGGAGTCTAATAAATGGAGGGGGGTGGTCTGCGGGGGGGGGAAGAGCATCAGGTGTCGCTATACGCGGACGACCTGCTGCTGTATGTGGCGGACCCAATGGAGGGGATGGTGGAGGTCATGCAGACTTTGAGGGAGTTTGGGGAGTTTTCGGGCTATAAGCCCAATGTAGGGAAGAGTGAGCTCTTTGTATTACAGGTGGGGGACCAAGCAAGAGGGATAGGGGACCTGTTGCCACTCTCGTTGGTGGGTAGAGTGCAGTCGGTAAAAATGGTGGTCCTTCCGAGGTTTTTGTTTGTGTTCCAGTGCCTCCCCATCGTGATTACCAAAGGCTTTTTCAAGAGAGTAGGTAGGAGTATTATGGGGTTTGTGTGGGCGAACAAAACCCCAAGGGTAAGGAGAGGGTACTTGGAGCGCAGTAGGGACCGAGGAGGGCTGGCGCTGCCAAAGCTAGGGAGCTACTATTGGGCAGCAAACGTGGCGATGATCCGTAAGTGGGTTATAGAGGGGGAGGGGGCGGCATGGAAGAGGATTGAGATGGCGTCCTGCAAAGGAACGAGCTTGGGGGCGCTGGTGACGGCGCCGTTGCTGCTCTCGCCATCAAAGTACACCACAAGCCCGGTGGTGGCGGCAACGTTAAGGATCTGGGGCCAGTGGAGACGGCATAGGGATGCAGTGGGAGCCTCGGTGTGGTCCCCGATCAGGGGTAACCACCGGTTTGTCCCGGGGAAGATGGACGGGGGGTTCCAGGGCTGGCACCGGGCGGGGATTAGAAGAATGGGGGACCTGTTCATCGACGGGACATTTGCAAGCCTAGGGGCACTGGAGGAGAAGCTTGAGCTACCCCCGGGAAATGCATTCAGATATATGCAGGTGAGGGCTTTTGTGAGGCGACAGGTCAGGGAGTTCCGCTGCTCCCGACACAGGAAGCTCAAGACAGGGTGATCTCGGGTGTCTGGGTCGGGGAGGGCAAGGTTTCGGTAATACACCAAGAGATGAAAGAAGAGGGGGAAGCGCTAGCAGAAGAGTTGAAGGGTAAATGGGAGGAGGAGTTGGGGGAGGAGATCGAGGAAGGTTTGTGGGCTGATGCCCTGGGTAGGGTCAATTCCTCCTCCTCATGTGCCAGGCTCAGCCTGATACAATTTAAGGTTGTTCACAGAGCGCACTTGACAGGGGCGAGGTTGAGTAGGTTCTTTGGGGTAGAGGACAGATGTGGAAGGTGTTCAGGGAGTCCGGCGAACCATGTCCATATGTTTTGGTCATGCCCGGCACTGGAGGGGTTCTGGAGAGGAGTGGCGGGAGCAATATCTCAGGTGGTGAAAGTCCTGGTCAAGCCAAGCTGGGGGCTAGCAATATTTGGAGTAGTGGACGAGCCGGGAGTGCAGGAGGTGAAAGAGGCCGGCATTCTGGCCTTTGCGTCCCTAGTAGCCCGGCGAAGGATCTTGCTAATGTGGAAGGAGGCGAAGCCCCCTAGCGTGGAGGCCTGGACAAACGACATGGCTGGGTTCATAAAGTTGGAAAGGATTAAGTTTACCTTAAGGGAGTCTGCGCAGGGGTTCTACAGGTGGTGGCAACCGTTCCTAGACTACCTCGCGGATCGTTAGAGGAAGGTCGGTCAGCAGCAGCAGCAACCCTGTGGGGGGGGGGAACGAGAGATTGTTTGAGGGGACGGACGAGCGGGGGATAACATGGAGGGTGGGGGAAACTGGCACGAACGGGCAAGAGCCAGTGTATAAAGCTTTGTAAATATTTCACCTTACCATGTATATATCTTGCTCAGGGCGATTTTGCGCTATTTTGTTACGGGGGGGATGGGGGGGTTCATTGTTTGTAAGGGGAAAAAATTGTTTTGTTTTGTTATAAAACTTTAATAAATATATTTTCAAAAAAAAAGCAAATTATCTTGGGTGCTCATTTGCTGATCTGGGGCCTAGCCAGCTGCAAAGTGGCTGCTGTGTTTTCCCTAGCGGAGGGAAGGCACACTGGATTGTGTCCAATGAGGAGAGACTGAGTAAATTGGGTCCATATTCTCTGGATTTAGAAGAATGAGTCGTGATTTCATTGAAGATAGAAAACACTGAAGCGGGTTGATGGGGTTGATGCTCAAAGATTGTTTTCATTGGTCGGGAATCTGAAACACTCGGGGCGGGATTCTCCGACCCCCCGCCGGTCGGAGAATCCCCGGGGAGCGGCGTGAATCCCGCCCCGCCACCCCGACGCTGGCTGCCGTATTCTCCGGTGCCGGATTTCGGGCGAGGGCAGGGTTTAAGCCACGCCAGTCGGGGGCCGTTGGCAGCGGCCCCCCGGCAATTCTCCGGGCCTCGATGAGCCAAGCGGCCATCAGTTCCTGGCTAGTCCTGCCGGCGTGAAATGGACGTGGTCCTACACGGCGGGAACTGGCTGGTAGGCTGTCTAGTGGAGTCCTCGGGGGGGGGCACGGGGGGATCCGGACCCGGGGGGGCCCCACGGTGGCTTGGCCTGCAATCGGGGCCCACCGATCTGCGGGCAGGCCTGTGCCGTGGGGGCACTCCTTCCTTCCGCGCCACCCTCTGTAGGGTTCCGCCATGGCCGGCGTGGAGAAGAACCCCCCTGCGCCTACGCAGGATATACGGCAGCCGGTCTGCGCATGCGCGGAACCAAGCCGGCGGTTCTGCGCATGCGCCAACTCGCACCGGCCCTTCAGCGCTGGTTGGCACGCGCCAACCCCTCCGCTGCCAGCCTAGCCCCGGAAATGCGGAGGATTCCGCAACTTCCGGTTGGCCCGATGCCGGAGTGGTTTGCGCCGTTCTTGGTACGGGCGTCGGGCCAACGAGCCTATTGCAGGAGAATCCTTCCCTCGGTCTCAGAACTAATCTTATGAAGAGTTTCTTAAAGGATGAGAGAGTCAGAAAGGTGTGAGGAAGGATATCCAGAGTTTATGAGCCTGTCGACATCTGAAGGCAGGGGCAAAGTTGGCAGTGGTGCAGAGGTAGATGTTATAAAAGGAGAGATTTGGCAGATTTTATAGAAGGTGGGAGGGCAAGGCCCTGAAATGGTTTGAAATCGAGGATGAGTATTTCAAAAGCAAGGCTTTTCTGGGCCAAGAGCCAATATGGTCAGCGAACAAGGGGGTGATCGGTAAATGGGTCATCCTGCAAGTTTGGAGAGCATAACATGGATTAAATTAGGTTTATGAGGGTTCAAGGTAGGAAGCTGGCCAAGCGAGCATTGGAACAGTCGAGTCTGGAGATAGCAAAGATATTTATAAGCATTTTTTTCCTTATCGGATAATCTGAAACAGGGGCAGAGATGGGCAAGGCAACAGATGTAGAAGCAGGTGGTCTTGGGGGTGTGGTTAGAATGTCACCTCAAGATTAATCAGGAAGGCAAATGTTGCAAACTGTCTGTTTCAATCTCAGCCAGGGAAAGGGATGGGATTGGTGGATTGGGAGCATGGAGGTTGTGACAATGGCCGATAGCAATGGTGTCATGTGAGAGTACCTTTAAGACATGGATGTTTAAGCAATGTACCTTTAAGAAGACAGTGATGTCACAGAGTGGGTGGAGCTGGGCTTTAGATCAGCCATTTTGCAGTTTTCTTTAGTTTTGCAGTTTGAAAAGAGCTTGGCAGTGTCTGTGTTTGCAGTGAGCTGGATCGCTGCCATGAAAGGCTATCTCTGGATCATTTGGGTGATTTAAACTCATAATAGTAAATCCTTTAACCTGATGTGATTCTGTTTAAAGGCGTTAAGTCTCTTGGAAGTTTGAAGGAACATTTTTAGGAATTATTAACTGTTGCAATATTTTCGGAGTTATCTTTGAAATAAGGGGTGTTAAGAGATTCAATGTTTATTTAAGATGTTAAGTTGAGTTCATGGAATAAACAGTGTTTTGTGTTTAAAAACCCACGTGTGCATAATTGTAATCCCACACCTAGGGAACAAGCCGTGTGCTAGGAAAAGCAACAAATCCATTAAAGGGAGAGGTTGGTTGAACTCCATGATACATTTTGGGGTTCTGAAAAGCCTCGCCCATAACAATTGGGGGCTCGTCCGGGATAAAAGTCTATCTATTGGATTGGCTTTTGTGAACTTAAAGACAGTGAAGGATTGTTGCATTTCCGGTGTGGTATTTTAGTTTAAGTGGGGAGTGTGTTGTGGACAATGGCTCTTTCAGAGGTTCAGAAGTTTCTGGGGGTGGAGACTATCACACGCAGTACTTTACGGACAGAGACGTAAAGCAGACTGTTGGATCTGGCAAAAACATTGCAGTTAACATTACCTGACAAAATGCGAAAAGATGAGGTAATTATGGCGGTGGTTAAGCATTTAAAGTTGCCTGAGATAGAGTTTGACTCATGGGAAATGGCAAAAATTCAGTTGCAAATTAAACAAATGGAACATGAGAAAGAGTTAAAGCAGCTGGAATACAAAAGAGATAGAGAGGAAAAAGAAAAGGAGAGAGAAGAAAGAAACACAGAAAGAGATAGAGAGGAAAAGGAAAAAGAGAGGGAGTTTGAACTTCGGTAAATGGCTCTGAAACATGAAAATCAGTTAAAATTGGCAGACGCAAAGGGAAATGTACAGTTGGAGGAGATGGATGAGGATAATGAGACAGAGTGTCACAGTCGAAGATGTGGTGGGGATCTATTTAAATATGTCCAAGCATTGCCAAGTTTTGACGAGAAGGAGGTAGAAGCCTTTTTTATTTCATTTGAGAAGGTAGCTAAACAAATGCAATGGCCACAGGACATGTGGGTATTACTGATTCAAACAAAGCTGGTAGGTAGGGCTATTGAAGTGTTTGTATCACTACCGGAGGAGGTATCTGGAACGTATGAGGAGGTGAAGAAATCCATCTTAAGTGCATATGAGCTAGTGCCTGAAGCGTATAGACAAAGGTTTAGAAATTTAAGGAAAGAATTTGGTCAAACATACATGGAGTTTGAAAGGCTCAAACAGAGTAATTGTGATAGGTGGATAAGGGCTTTGGAATAGACCAAACGTATGAAGCTCTCAGAGAAATTATACTTTTAGAGGAGTTTAAAAATTGAATTCCTGATGTAGTGAGAACTCATGTGGAAGAACAGAGGGTTAAAACTGCCAGATTAGCAGTGGAAATGGCAGATGATTATGAATTAGTTCATAAATCAAAGATTTGTTTCCGACATCAGTTTCAGCCGGTGAGGGATAGAAACTGGGGACATGAGAAATACTCAAGTGGTAACGGTAAAGATGATCAGATGGGAGACAATAAAGAGAGTGTACCTCAGATTAAAAAATAAATCCAGGAGGGTGGAAAAGAAATGAAACGTTTCAGATGTTTTCACTGTAATAAACTAGGCCATGTAAAGTCACAGTGTTGGTGGTTGAAGAAAAGCACTGGGAAGGCTGATATGGTAAAACAGGATAAGACAGTGGGGCTTGTTAGAGTGGTAAAGGAAAGCCCAAGGGAAGCGAAGGAGGTGCAAATGATTGTACAGCCTGTTCAAGAAGTAATTGTTAAGAAGATGCCAGACGTATATAAAGAATTTACTTTTGTGGGTAAAGTTTACTCACGTGTATCAGGAGGAGCAGGTAAAGAAGTCACAATTTTAAGAGATACAGGGGCTAGTCAATCTTTAATGGCAAGAGATGAGGAATTATGTAGTTTGGGAAGAATGTTGCCAGAAAAGGTGGTGATATGTGAATTCAGGGTGAGAGGAGTAGCGTTCCATTATATAACGTAAGGTTGGAAAGTCCAGTGAAGAGTGGTGAAGTGGTAGTAGGAGTAATAGATAAACTATCATGTCCAGGAATACAGTTTATCTTGGGTAATGATATAGCTGTATCGTAGGTGGGAATGATGCCTACTGTGGTTGATAAGCCAGTGGAAAATCAGACAACTGAAGGGTTGAAGGACGAATGTCCTGGGATTTTTCCGGATTGTGTAGTTACAAGGTTGCAAAGTCACAGGTTAAGACAAGAGGAGAAATCAATGAGTGAAGATGAAGTTGAAGTGCAATTATCAGAAACGATTTTTGATCAGATGGTTGAAAAAGAACAAGAACAGGTGGAGGCTGAGGTGGATATTTCTAGTTCAGGAAAATTGGCGGAGTTACAACAGAAAGATGTAGAAATAAAATGGATATATCAAAAAGCACATACGGAAGAGGAATCTGAGAGTATACCAGAGTGTTATTACCGTAAAAATGATGTCTTGATGAGAAAATGGAGACCTGTACATATGCAGGCGGATGAAAAGTGGGCATCAAGTAGTATTTCCGGTAGGGGATAGAAAGGAGGTGTTGCGAGTTGCACATGAGGTACCAGTGGGAGGTCATTTGGGAATAAGGAAAACTCAAGCTCAAATCCAGAAACATTTTTATTGGCCTGGACTACATAAAGATGTAATAAAATTTTGTCAATCATGTCACACATGTCAAGTGATAGGGAAATTATTTACTGTTGCAATATTTTAAGAGTTTTCTTTGAAGTAAGGGGTGTTAAGAGATCCAATGTTTATTTAAGATGTTAAGTTGCGTTCATGGAATAAACAGTGTTTTGTGTTTAAAAACCCACGTATCCATAATTGTAATCCCACACCTAGGGAACAAGCCGTGTGCTAGGAAAAGCTCAAATCCATTAAAGGGAGAGGTTGGTTGAACTCCATGATACATTTTGGGGTTCTGAAAAGCTTCGCCCATTACAATGGGTTTGGTATTCTCAATGTTTAATTGGGGAAGCATTCTGCTCATGTGAATGTACATGACTGAGTACGCATGCTCGTGTTCTGTTTATCCCTGTGCGTTACATCAACTTGCAAAAAAAGGTGTTGCTTAAAGTTTCATGTAAGTTAAAACTTTTAAAAAGTAAAAATTCAATTCGTTCAATGTCATTCTTTCCTCTGAATCAGAAGGTGGTGGATTGAAGCCCCTCTCCAGGACTTGAGCATCGTAGTACTCAAGGAGTGCTGCATTGCTGCAGATGCATCCTTTGAATAGAACCCTGACTAAAGCATCAGGTGTGATTACAGGTGGATATTAAGGATTTTATAACATTATTCAAAAAAGAACAATGGGCTCTCCTGGCATCCTGCCAACATTAGCCCCTCAAACATCCGACAACGTAATTCCCGCTTGACTATCTCCCTATCCACCAGCTTAAACATGCTCCCTTCTCCATCAGCCAGCAGTCTGTGCCAGCTGCAAGATGCACTGAGGCAATTTGTCAAGCCCCCTATGACAGCACTTTCCAAATATCTTACCAAAGAGAAAGGAAGAGTAAGATGGGAATACCATTGCCTGAAAGTGCCCCTCAAAGCCACACACTGTCCCGAATTGGAAGTATTCCACTGTTCCTTCACGATTGCTGGTTCAAAATATCTTCCCAACAGCACTGTGAGTGTTCTGACACCACGTAGACTGCAGCGGTTCAAGAAGTGGGCTCATTTCAAAGGCAATTAGGAATGGACAACTAATCCTTGCTAGTGACGCTCACATCCCATGAATGAATAAAAAAGTAATGATCACTATATCAAATGTAATTCATTATATGAAGTGTCTTGAAGTGTTTTGAGTGAAGTGATAAGGCGCTTTTTATATATTAAATGAAAGTTCCTTTTTTCAGATTTTGGAGGATTACATACAATTAACTTCAATAGATAAAGCACAACAGTTTTGGCACCTCTGTGTGTGGCTATAACCAAGTACCCATGACATAGCACTTCATATTATAGATGAGTGAATTGTAAGCAGCTGAAACACTCATTACAGTAATGCAATAATCCCACAAAACCCTCTTCTGAAAAGTTGAAACACAGTGAACTTTAGGAATAGAAACTAAAGTGTATTCAACGTTTGTTTCATATCAATAACAATCAATGGGCATTGTATTTCTTTTCTATTTCAATGGTAATGAGTTATAGTAACCATCTCCACACAGATATTTTATGATATTACAGAAGATTCAGTGAACATTAGCCAGATTTCAATGCATGTCAAGGCACAAAAGCACCACGGTTTTGTAAGGGATTAAATTATTCAGTGATATCACTCACCCGTGCGTTTTTGATGAAAGTTCAGGACTCACTGAATTCTTTCCAATTAAATTATATAAACTGAATTCTGGCAATAGAGTGAATAAACCATGTACAATAGGTATGAGAATTGATTTTTTTTGTGTGTGAATGAATGATAATTTAGGTTCTTGAGAACAGGCCTGATACATTCCAAGCAGTTCATTCATGCAGAAAGGCACTGAGAGATTACTATTTTAAAATGTACATGTACTGCTCTACAAATTGATATAAGCTTCTCGAAAACATTTACGAAACAGTATCTTGAGTCAAAAAAGTTCTGATGATATTCATTATTTTAATGAATCGTTACAAAGACTTTGCATTGATGTTTCAGCTGGATTCTTTCATTTGCAAATCAATGGTAAAGGCGCGATGAACAGATGAGGGTGTGTGATTGGATAGAACGGAGCAGAATAAAGGGTTTGAGTGTGTTTGCCGACCAACTTTTGAATACTGTTTGTTTTTACCCATTGTTTTCGATGGAGAGTTAACGAAGAAGACATTCAAAACCGCACGGTCTACGAAAGCACTTTACAGTCAACAAAGTACTTTTTAAAGTTGCAGGTCCTATTGGTATTGGATGCTTGGCAGCCAACTTGCACACAGCAAGATCTCACAAAATTGCAATGAGATAATAACCAGACAATTCTGAGTTGGTTTGTCCCTTTGCCTTTCTTGCCATCTGGTTCTGCTCATTTGTGCTTGACGAATTAGTGCAGATTGCTAAGGTGCATTGGGGGCACATTTGGATAGCAATGCATGATTAATCTACGCCCATTCCTTCTGATTTATGCTGCAAGTGGAAGTAAATGATTGTAATGTGCTGTCCAGCACTAAATACGCTGTTGGGTGGCTGTATACTTCAGAAGGATTTAGAGTTAGATTTATTGTCACATACTGACGTACAGTAAAAAGTATTGTTCTGTG
The DNA here is from genome assembly GCF_047496885.1 of Scyliorhinus torazame. Taxonomy (NCBI): domain Eukaryota; kingdom Metazoa; phylum Chordata; class Chondrichthyes; order Carcharhiniformes; family Scyliorhinidae; genus Scyliorhinus; species Scyliorhinus torazame. The sequence goes on along the minus strand of NC_092721.1, from coordinate 167,066,059 downwards.
TACAGTCCAGGCATATTGTTCCATGAAAACATAGAACATACAAAAATTACATGAGGATACATAATAAAAATACATAAACATAGACAGCGGGTGAAGTATATGGTATATAGTGTGCTTCAACCGTAGAGATGATGCTTAGAAAGATCAGTTCAGTCCATAAGATCAGTTCAGTCCATAAGAGGGCCAGTCTGGGAACAGGAGTCTGGGAACAGAGGGAAAGAAGCTGGTTTTGAATCTATTAGTGCATGTTCTCAAAGTTTTGTATCTTCCGCCTGATGGAAGAGGTTGGAAGAGAGAATAACCCGGGTGGGAAGGGTCTTTGATTATGCTGTCAGCTTTCGCAAGACAGTGAGAGCTATAGACAGAGTCAATGGGTGTGAGTCTGGCTCGTGTGATGGACTGGGCTGTGTTCACGAGTCTCTGTAGTTTCTTACGGTCTTTGGCCGAGCAGTTGCCATACCAAGCTGTGATACAACTAGATAGGATACTTTCTATGGTACATCTATAGAAATTGATAAGAATCGTTGTGGGCATGCCGAATTTCCTTTATAGCCAAGGTCATGCAAAACAAAGGTGGCACGGAGGCACGATAGTTAGCGCTGCTGCCTCACAGCGCCAGGGACCCGGGTTCGATTCCGACCTTGGGCTACTGCCTGTTTGGAGTTTGCATGTACTCCTCATGTCTGAGGTTGGTTTCCTCCGGGTGCTCCAGTTTCCTCCCACGGTCCAAAGATGTGCAGGATGGGTGAATTGGCCATGCTAAGAAAATTGCCCCTTGGTGTCCGAGGAGGTTAGGTGCAGTTATGGAAGTAGAGTGAGGGAGTGGGCCCAGGTAGGGTGTTCTTTCAGAGGGTCAGTGCAGACACTCTGGACTGAATGGCCTCATTCTGCACTGTAGGGATTCTATGCATCCAACCGTAACACGTTCTGTGACCTCAGACGAGTAGTAAAGGCCAGTGAATTAATCTTGAAATGCCATCTCCCACCAACTGCACCACTAAACTCATCAATGCTCAAGGTAACACACACTCATGACTCACCTGCAACAATCTCTATCAATCACATCTCATACCTAACATTCATAGCTTCACCTCACTCATAAATGCTTATGACTGCTGAAAGTCACACACCTAACATTTCACAGTTTGAAAACACATTATTCAGCTATTCATAAGACCATAAGACCATAAGACATAGGAGCAGAAGTAAGGCCATTTGGCCCATCGAGTCCACTCCACCATTCAATCATGGCAGATTTCAACTCCATTTACCCGCTCTCTCTCCATAGCCCTTAATTCCTCGAGAAATCAAGAATTTATCAACTTCTGTCTTAAAGACACTCAACGTCCCGGCCTCCACCGCCCTCTGTGACAATGAATTCCACAGACCCACCACTCTCTGGCTGAAGAAATTTCTCCTCATCTCTGTTCTAAAGTGACTCCCTTTTATTCTAAGACTGTGCCCCCGGGTCCTAGTCTCCCCTGCTAATGGAAACAACTTCCCTACATCCACCCTATCTAAGCCATTCATTATGTTGTAAGTTTCTATTAGATCTCCCCTCAACCTCCTAAACTCCAATGAATATAATCCCATCTACATCTCCTGCTGCTTTGGGAAAGAGGGCAGCATAATCAAACACATTTAACAAAATTCAGTGGTGCACTTCCCTATCTCTGCAGGATCTGCTGGTGCATAATTGTGTAGCTACCTGGGTTGGCCAATTCCCAATGTAAAATGGAGAACAGCAAAGGCTGATGGGAAATTCAGCCAACGCAGGCAGAAACTAGCAGGTGCAAGTTTACTGTGTATTAAACTCTGCAAAAGCCCAGACAGCATCGATACAAGCAGCCATCTGCATAATAATGTAGTGGCCATCTACATACTAATGAGCAATCCCCGGGAACAATCGAAACATTTGAGACAAACAAGGCCAAGCCAGACTCCTTGGCGCCAGCAGGAGCCAACACAAAAGAGGTTAACGGACACCTAAAGACCGCCCATGGATCAGGGAACCGCTCCAGTATTGGAGAAATCGAATCAAGCGATTGGAACAAAGTCCAATCACTTGAAACCAGGTACGGGGTCCGCCCCGAAAGGCAGGAAGCCCCTGGGGACTATAAAGTAAAGCCCCCAAGTCCTTCTTGACAGGGTCACTCAGCAACGCGAACCAACCCTTGACAGTGACCTGTTCAGCTGCCTCCAAAGAACGTAAGTTTCAAGTCAACGCTCGCTACGAGATAGGTGCCCCGAGCTACCAGTCCATACTAGCTTTTGAATCCCGCAGACTCAGAACCCAAACAAAAGGCCATTTGTTCCCCTGACCTGGTGGGCCAGTCCGAAGCTAAGTATAGGCCTGTTAGCTGTAGAAATAGCCTAGAAAGTAGAGTTTATGCATGAGTAGCGATTTACCGTGTATAATAAATGTGCTTTGATTTGAATCTTACTAATTGGTGTATTGAGTTATTGATCATTACTCGAACTTGAACCTCGTGGCGGTATCATAAAGATACCTGGCGACTCTAGAGCAAAGGTTATAAAACAGCCAATTGAACCAACCAAAAGTTAGCAACATATTACTGGCGGACATCCTGATGGGACCCGATCTAGAAGTGGCTTAACCACTCCGGGAGAACCCAAAATTTGAATTAGAAATCCAATTGGGAACAGAAAAACCACAAGTGTTCAAGCAGTTCTGATCAATCCTCATAATTCGGAAGTGTGTTAAATGCAGGCGTAACTAACCGGGCGATAAGGTAATACTGATAGATTTTTTGTTGTGACAAAACTGTCGGGAGTTTGTATTCCAGAAAATAGCCAAAAGCCGTACCCATAATTACAGCACTGCCTTAATCCCCTTCGTTCCAAATTTAAGAAAGCATTCAGATAAGAAAGATGGCAATGCAGGCAATGCAACGCCTCATGAACACAGAAGAATTTGTGGTCGCAGCGACCAGCAGCAGTAGAGTAGGACAATGTCCCGTTTGGGAAGAAGAAATCAGAAAGTACCTCAAAGGGAAAGGATGGCCCCTTTGGAGCGAATTCTGTAACAATGAGGAAACAGGTCCCGGGAGTGTACGACATACTTGGTGGGAGAACCTGAGCGAGATTCACAAGAAGAGCTTAGGAAAAGCTCGCAAGCCGATGGCAATCGTGTCCTGTTTGGCACAATTGCGAGACTCAGAGGAGGTCGTTAGGACGCTCCGGAAAGAGATAGAAGGCATACATCGAATGAGCAAGGTCGATGTCAGTGAGGTAGAGAAATAGAACGTAGAGTTAAGGAGGAAGTTGGCAGCAAAAGACGGAGAGGTGGATGATGCCAAGTGGGCACACCAGTCTTGTCTGGTGCACTTAAGCAGCTTCCAATCCCAGGACGAAAAGGCCTATCAGGACACGCAACGTGCAGTCCTGGTACGAGAGGAAACAGAGAAGCAGGTAGAGGCATTGCAGAGGCAGTGTAGTGACCTGAAGGCAGCGTTAAGAGCACTCCATGCTGTCACCACGGAGATAGAAGGCATACATCGAATGAGCAAGGTCGATGTCAGTGAGGTAGAGAAATAGAACGTAGAGTTAAGGAGGAAGTTGGCAGCAAAAGACGGAGAGGTGGATGATGCCAAGAGGGCATACCAGTCTTGTCTGGTGCACTTAAGCAGCTTCCAATCCCAGTACGAAAAGGCCTATCAGGACACGCAACGTGCAGTCCTGGTACGAGAGGAAACAGAGAAGCAGGTAGAGGCATTGCAGAGGCAGTGTAGTGATCTGAAGGCAGCGTTAAGATCACTCCATGCTGTCACCACGGAGCAAAGACAAAGCTCATTAGACCACACAAAGTGCCGGAAGCAGAGTGCAGAACTGCAATCTCTGCTTTCAGTTCAAAAAGGATTCCAGGAAACCTTTGGATCACAGTTAGATGAGGAAGACGGCCCTGATTGGGAAGAATTGAGTGAGACAGCGCAGAGATATGTTCAGGGAACATGTGCGCAGGGAAAGCCCCAGAAGAGAAAAGCGCCCCAACCCCCCACAGAGCAGATAGCTCAGGCTCCAATGAACCCAGTCACCACCCACCGCATAGCCACATCGGACGACACAGAATTTCTGTACACCACCCCCTTAACAGTGACCCAATTACGGGACACATGCGAGAAAATCAAACCGTTCCCCCCCACCTCAGACCCCCACCACTTCTTTGCCAGAGTAAAACAGCAGGCTACCATGTACGGCCTGGATGAGCGAGAGCATGTGAAGCTCACAGTTTTGAGTTTAGACCCTTCGGTCGTAGCAGCCCTTCCCGACCCACAGAATGTAGGAGGAGGCACCCTTGCAGAAATGCATATCGTGATCCTGGATGCAATCGGGTATAATAGGGGTGACCCCGTAGATGGCCTCAATAAGTACAGGCAAAAGAAAGCCGAGCACCCCACAGCGTTTGCTGGATGCCTGTGGATCCACTTTGCAGCAGTTTTTGGAGACTTAGACCTCGCCCATTTGTCCCCAGACAACATGGCCAAATGGACCTGCACCCTTATCTTCCATGCCACAGAAACAGGACAAAAAGCTTGCGCGAATTATGACCCCTCAGAGGAGGCTCATAATGAGAAATGGGTTGTAAAAAGATTGTGCCGCGCCTTGGAACAATCTGTACAAAACAAACCCGCAGTTAAGAATCCTGAAGAACAGCAGGCAGAAGCAGACATACAAGCAGTAAAAGCACACCAGAACCCCGCATGGGTAAATTAAGGCAGGAACAGCCCCCCACAGAAACCACAGGAGTGTTACAACTGTGGCCATTTAGGACACTTTGCAAGAGAATGCAATGCTCCACAAAAGCAACAGAGAGCCCAGCAGACAGGCACTCTAAACAAGAACAGGTCAAAGCCAATACATAGCGTTAGCACCCGTTCAGATCAGACGGACCTGAACGGAACGGACTGACGGTGTTCGGGCTCCCCCAGTTGGGTCTGCGACACCCTTTGGGATAGGTCCGGTCGACCAGTAGTTGCAGCAAAGATATGGGGACAGCCCATCGAGTTTCTCTGGGACACAGGAGGGTCCCGCACCACAATCAATTCCTCCACCATGTTTCAAAAGGACACGCGGCCCACTACAGCCACCATCACCCTCAGCGGCTTTACAGGGCACTCACAGCAGGGACACATCACAGCCCCTGTACCCATTCAAATCTGCAACATCACCACCAAGCACCCCATAGTTTTAGTTGATCTACCCCACACAGCAGAACACATTTTAGGCATAGATTTTATGAATTCCCACAACCTATCCTTTGTTCCGGTAAACCAATGTGTCTGGAGAATGGCAAAATCCGCAAGAACCCCCGCAACGCTCACCATAGGAGAATATGCAAACAAAATTAGCGCAGTAGGCGAATTTTGGTTTGACCCGACCACAATTAGCACAGACAAGCAGGTTAGGGCAGTTCTGCAAAAGAACAGGACAGCATTCGCGACCCACAAACACGACTGTGGCCGGATGACTGGTTCAGTACAAATCACAGGACCTGACCCTAGACCCCAAAAGCAATATGGATTTCCCCAAGAGGCAGAGGGAAAAATCGCAAAAGTTATCGACAGCTTATTCGAGCAGGGCGTACTTAGATCAGTAGCCTCCACTAATAATGCCCCGATTTGGCCAGTGAGAAAGCCTGATGGATCATGGCGACTGACCATCGATTACCGAGAACTCAACAAACTCACCCCCGTAGCAGCCCCCACGGTAGCCACAAGTCCCGAGACCATGCTCAAGCAGGGACTCAATTCCCGATACTTTACGGTTTTGAATATCAGTAATGGATTCTGGTCCATTCCATTGGCAAAGGCGTGCCAGTACAAATTTGCATTCATGTTCAAAAATCAGCAGTACACGTGGACATGCCTTCGACAAGGATTCCACAACTCCCTCTCCATTTTCCACCGACAGCTGGCAAATGTTTAACCAAATTTTCTCGCCCCGAATGTCTGGTCCAGTACATAGACGACCTACTACTGCAGACAGACACGAAGGAAGAGCACATCGAGCTTCTGTCCGAACTATTGGAACTCCTCCAGAAAATTGGATGTAAAGTCAACCCCAAAAAGGCCCAGATTTTGGAAAACAAAGTGATATATTTGGGAACAATTATCACACATGGTAAATGAGAGATCGAGCACAAAAGAATTGACTCGATTGCCAAATTGCCCCTTCCCCAGAACGTTTCAGCCCTCCGGTCGTTTTTAGGATTGGTTGTCTACTGTCGAAACCACATTGATGGTTTCGCCAGCAAGGCAGCACCCCTCTCAGACCTCCTAAAGAAATGATCCCCCTGGGAATGGCTTCCGCAGCATACGGATGCTGTGGACTCGTTGAAAAGAGCACTCATAGCAGCCCCCGCACTACAAGTTCCAGACCCGCTTTCCCCCTATGCGATAAAGGTAGCAAGCACAGACCGCACCCTTTCAGCCGTGCTCCTCCAGGAACGGCACAACCAGTTAAGGCCCGTGGCTTATGCCTCCAGAGTTTTAGATGCTGTGGAGCAGGGATTTTCAGCCTGTGAAAGGCACTGGCTCGCAGCTTTTTGGGCAGTACAGTATTTTTCTTACATAACCGGACTGAACCCCATCACAATCCTGACGGAACACACCCCCACCCAACTTTTACTGGACGGACGACTCAAGGACGGTACAGTTAAGATTCTGATTTGAATCTTACTAATTGGTGTATTGAGTTATTGATCATTACTCGAACTTGAACCTCGTGGCGGTATCATAAAGATACCTGGCGACTCTAGAGCAAAGGTTATAAAACAGAGCCAATTGAATCAACCAAAAGTTAGCAATAATTGGAGGTAAGAACACTAACTGGCAGGGGGCAGAGATGCCTCCATGTCCTTTAACCTCTATTCATGAGCTGCTGCCTGCCAATATTGATGTGGCTATTGTCCATGCTCTCCAATGGTGGAACTGAAAAAATTGAAAATGAAAGTATCCTCGTATCTAATGCTCCTTCTCACATCCTAGTTTCCCTTCATCCCACAATCTCTTCTGATTTACCAGCAGAAGATGGCGCAAACACACACCTCTTGGTTTCCAATCCTCTCCTTATGACAATCCTGCCCAGTACCTTTCTCGTTTCAGACACCCAAGAGAAGGTTACCTGGTTGGCCATCAGTGGGACAGCAAGAAGTGGAAAGCAGGAAGACATTGATGAAGAAAAAAACATCACTAACCTTCTCACACCTGCAGCTATCAGGTCCAATCCTGGCACTGGGCATACTTTAGAAAATAGTTGGAGCGGGCACATAATGGGTGGAATTTAATTGAGTTCATTAGAGCCACCATGATGGCAGTTTGCAGTTGACCACAACAAATCAAGACAAATGCTCTGCCGAATAGTACATTGCTTCATCAGAAAGGACAAAGCAGTGGGCGCAGTGTTTAACACATCTTATGGTCTCCATGTGCATGATTTGTGGGCAATTGTCATGTGCTGTGTGGTCAATGGATAGCTCTCATTGCCCAACCTTTGACCTTTGGCTCGTTCTGCTGATTCAACTGCAGATGGTACGGTGGGTTGTAGCAGAATGAAGGCTCCATGACTGCTGCCTGGAAAATGGGAAATGCCCTGCATCACAAGTTGCATATATTCACTCACCAGCTGGGTGCTGAGGGATTGGGATTCTTTCCAGTTGCAGCACACCTCAGGATTGATGTGCGGCACCTGCAGACTGAAGTGCGTGCAGTCAATGATGTCCTGCACCATGGGGATGTCTGCAATCTTTGTAAAGCTGTGTGCTCACCCTCAATGCTTCTCTCAGGCATTAGAACATGGAATGCATTCAGCTGTCTTAGAATACCTGTGGCATCCCTTTCACAACAGTGGCTTGGGAAAACTGGCAGTTGTTGCAAATATCATCAGCTCCAGATTGAAAGGAGCCAAATACATAAATGTCCATGTTCGCCGTTACATTCACAGCCACTAGGAACGTTATCTCCATTCTGCTCTGCTCTATCACTGCAACTGTGGCTTCAGCAAGTGGCAGATTTTGCTGAGAACATGCTTAGTGAAGAGGCAACATCTAATGCACCTTTTGTCACTGGGGTTTAGATAGGAGAATTACTCCTTGAACACTCAGCAGATATGGCCTCCTGCCGAGAACATTTACCACTGCCACCTTCTCCTCCCTCTTCCAGAAGTTTGTCCTGCTTTGTATTCTCCTTGATATGTTCTATGACTTGGGAGGTGAAAATTACTGAATCCCTGTCTGAGAGGTTTGTGAAAAATCAGGACAAAGTCTTTAGCATGTGCCACACCACTCTCCGTGGACTTTAGCAACTTTAATCAACTTCGAAAAGCATAAAATACTTTGACAAATTCAGCAAAAGCCAATCAGTCAGTAACTAATCTGAAAGTAATTGATGATCCCGCTAAAGAGCTCTGGTGGGCATTCTTCCTGTTACTGAATGCATGTTCACCTGTGCAAAGTTAAGCAAGGGTGTTAGGTGGAATGCTGATATGGTGATTGCCTCTTTAAGTGCAACACAGCAGAGTAAGGGTCACATGGCGTGTGCGACCAATCAGAACTCAGAGTGCGGAATCACCTGATGGTGAGAGAGGCTCCTAGGCAGAGAGATATATCAGGAGCCGTGAGGGTGCTGTGCAAGTCTTATGTGTTCTTTTGTGTTCATTAATGAAGTCTATGAAAGTGCATCTTTATAGCTGAACTCCAAGTTGAAGTGTTGGGCATCAAATCACAACAATACACTGATTGTTGTCACGATCAACAAATTTACAGTAGATGATGTCTGCCTCTGGCTCAGCCAGCTATATAAGTGTGTGTATCCAATTTTGGAGGAATGCAGTACCTGAAGCCTGTATATCTAGCGATGATGCCTGTTTATCAAGATTTCCACTCTGTGAGGAACTAACGTCAGAGTCATCTGACGGATTTAAAAGGGGATAGAAACATGGATTAAGCGATTTATTTTTAATTGCACTCAGTCCCCAGCAGATTTTCATGTCTGACAGATGAATAAGGACATTATTGAAATAGTTAACCAAGCAGAGAAAAGTTGCTGTGAGAGGCCATCACCAATGCTGGTAGATGTGTCTTGCCCCTAAATGTCAATGACAACCTTTTACACAGGGTGGCAGTCATTGTAGAATGGGGGAAAGTTTTTCTGGAAAGTAGAGGGTAACTGGGGAATCACGCACTTTAGTGAGGTGGTTGTCCCTTTAAGAGCAACACAGCAGAAAAGGGTCACCTGGCTTAGGTGACCAATTGGGATTCAAAGTGGGTAATCACTCCAGGGGTTTGAACTCTGATAGGCATGAGATATGTAGGGAGCCAGCTGCAGCCTGAAGGGGGTGTCCAGCGATGAGACCTCTTAAACCTGAATAGCTAGGATGCCACTAGAGTAGTTTTACATAAATTAGTTTATTAAGAATTGAGATTAATTATAGAAAGTGTACTGGGTAATCATTATTAACCATTAAACCTGTATTTTAGGACATAGCAGTGATAATCATGTAAACTCTAGCTACAAGCAGTGGCCACAATGCATGATGGGATTTGGATTAGCTAACTTGCCCATGTTTTTGAGACACACAAGATGTGTGGTCAGCAGATTACATAGTAAACAAGTTTTATCAGTGGTCCCCAACATCCTCTGAAACAATCCATGGAGTAAAAAGGATGCCAGTTCTGCCATCCTGCCCTTAGCTGGGGGAGAGTGGGGGGGGGGGGGGGGGATTGGGGGGGGGGGGGGGATTGGGGGGGGGGGGAAATGTTCCCCACCGGGTTCAAAATAGCAACAGAGTGCCATTACATAGCAGAGTAGCTGTGGGAATGACCCTGCTAATCCTGCCCAGAACAGACTCTGATTTTATTTGGTTAGTTCATGCCGAGAGTCTCTGAAAATGCATCATTACCCTTATGCTAAAGTTTTCAACCCTCACTATTATAAGTAGCCTTTCCATATTGAGCACAATGGCAAGAAGAAGCAGCAAGTCAAGGACAATGGCAAATGAGACCAATAGCAGCTTTTGAGTATGACAGTGAAGGTGGACAGAAAATACAGTGAGATCTTTACTGTTGGTTTATGGATACCAATGAGAAGCACCACAGTGCAGCCTTCAACTGTTCCATGGTCAATGACAGAGAAGAGGCCCAGCAAAGATAAGTCTTCAATTATTTTTGTGGGCCTTGGAGGAGTTGGAAGAACAAAGGCAGGTCAAGGCTAGGAATCCCACGGCGAGTAACTCACCTCCTGACCCCCCCAAAACCTATCCACCATCTACAGTGCACAAGTGACGAGAGTAATGGAATACTCTCCACTTGCCTGGATGAGTGCAGCTCCAACAACATCAAGCTCAATACCATCCAGAATAAAGCAGCCCGCTTGATTGCTCAACCTCCCACAAACATTCAAACCCTCCCCACTGACTACCAGTGGCAGTCGTGTGTACCATCTACAAGATGCACTGCAGTAACTCACCAAGGTTCCTAAGGCAATACCTTCCAACCCACAACCACTACCATCTAGAAGGACAAGAGCAGCAGATATCTGGTGTTATGGGCCAGGGTTTAGAAACTCCAAATTGTATTATTAAGTTCACCTGACCTATAACCTTTATGTTGAATTTGGCTAGGATGAGCACAAAAGCCACCACTACAGGTGTGATTCATCAGACTTTCTAGACAATTTAATCAAAACAAGGTTTATTCTAAGAGTGTAGTTGACACATATATATCTATGAACACAGCAAGAATTTTTATTAATTATAAATATAAAGACACCACACAGCTACAATAATCGATGTATATAACAGTTAATGAATCCCCCCTTAACTGTTCCAATTCAATCACAAAACCCAATAAACCAAACCCCCTTTCAAGGGTGTGGTCCAGCACAATGCATTCTCACTTCAAGGGACTGGTCCTTTCCCTGAGATTCTGATCCAGTCTCAACCAGCAGATTCAAACTCCTTCCAGAAAGCAAACTATATCTTTAAAGTTACCAAGGCAGTTAGCCATGACCAATGTGTTTTACTGGAACAGATTTTAAAATGAAAACATTGAGAGACAGGGAAAAAACACCTCTTTATCCTTCTGTTGTCCAGAACAGTCAAAACGGAAACTGAAACCCAACACCTCACAGCCACAGCCCAGCTCCACCCACACCTACCCACTCAGAAACAAATCCGTCTGTTTTCCAACCGGAAACCCTGGATGAACAGGGGTATCCACTACTTGTTGAAGTCTAGGTCTGAGGCATTCAAGACAGCCAGATATGATCTAAGGAGATCCATCAAAGATGCCAAAAGACAGAACCAGACCTAGCTCGAATCCCAGGCTAGCCACATGGACCCCCGCCGACTCTGGCAAGGTCTGCAAGACATAACGGGCTACAAGATGAAGGCATGTAAAATTACCGGCTCCAATGCACCCTTCCTTGATGAGCTCAATGCATTCTCTGCATGCTTTGAACAAGAGGTCAGCGAGAGCAAGCCCTCCACACCAGAAGCCTCGGATGAACTTGTATCTGAGATCACCATTGCAGATGTCAGAGCAGCCTTCTCAAAGGTCAACCCTCGGAAAGGCACTGGCCCAGATGAGGTACCCGGACGGCACTCAGGTTTTGCATGGATCAGCTGGCGGGGCTATTCGCAGACATCTTCAACCTCTCTTTACAACAATCTGAGGTCCCTATCTGCTTCAAGAAGACGACCATCATCCCCGTACCAAAAAAAAGCCAAGCAGCGTGCCTTAATAACTATCGCCCAGTGGCTCTGACATCGATCATCATGAAGTGCTTCGAAAGGTTAGTCATGGCACGAATCAACTCCAGCCTCCCGGATTGCCTTGATCCACTACAGTTCGCCTTCCGCTGCAACAGGTCCACAGCAGACGTCATCTCCATGGCCCTGCACTCTACCCTGGAACACCTAGATAACAAAGACACCTATCTGAGACTCCAGTTTATCAACTACAGCTCAGCCTTCAACATCATCATTCCTATGAAACTCATCTCCAAACGCCGTGGCCTTGGCCTCAGCCCCTCCCTCTGCGACTGGATCCTGAACTTTCTAACCCACAGGCCACAATCAGTAAGGATAGGTGACAACACCTCCTCCATGATCATCCTCAACACCGGTGCCCCACAAGGCTGTGTCCTCAGCCCCCTACTATACTCCTTATATACCTCTGACTGTGTGGCCAAATTCTCCTCCAACTCGATTTTCAAATTTGCTGATGACACCACAGCAATGGGTTGGATTTCAAATAATGATGAGACAGAGTACAGGAATGAGATAGAGAATCTGGTGAACTGGTGCGACAACAATAATCTCTCCCTCAATGTCAACAAAATGAAGGAGATTGTCATCGACTTCAGGAAGCGTAATGAAGAACATGCCCCTGTCTACATCAATGGGAACGAAGTAGAAAGGGTCGAGAGCTTCAAGTTTTTAGGTGTCCAGATCACCAACTACCTGTCCTGGTCCCCCCCATGCCGACACTATAGTGCAGAAAGCCCACCAACGACTCTACTTTCTCAGAAGACGAAGGAGGTTTGGCATGTCACCTACGACTCTCACCAACCTCTAAAGATGCAGCATAGAAAGCATTCTTTCTGGTTGTATCACAGCTTGGTATGGATCCTGCTCTGCCCAAGACCACAGGAAATTACAAAAGGTCGTGAATGTAGCACAATCCATCATGCAAACCAGCCACCCATCCATCGACTCTGTCTACAATTCCCGCTGCCTCGGAAAGGCAACCAGCATAATTAAGAACCCCACGCAACCAGGACATACTCTCGTCTACCTTCTTCCATCAGGAAAAAGATACCAAAGTTTGAGTCATGTACCAACCGACTCAAGAACAGCTTCTTCCTCACTGCCATCAGACTTTTGAATGGACCGACCTCGTATTAAGTTGATCTTTTCTCTACACCTTGCTATAACTGTAACATTATATTCTGCAGTCTCTCCTTCCTTCCCTATGTACGGTATGCATTGTTTGTACAGCATGCAAGAAACAATACTTTTCACTGTATACTAATACATGTGACAGTAATAAATCAAATCAAAAATTACATCACTGAAGCCATGTGATAAGACAAAAATCTTTCTTCAAGTGACACTCAGATGACACTGGGAACCCGACCACCAGGAGGTTCCCCTCCAAGTCACTCATCACCCTGACTTGGAAATATATCGTCGTTCCTTCACTGTCACGGGGATAAAATCCTAGAACTCCCTCCCCAGCAGCACAGTGGGTGTACCTACACCTCAAGGACTGCACCGGTTCAAGAAGGCAACTCACCACCACCTTCTGAAGGTCAACTAGGGTTGGTCAATAAAATCTGGCCTAACCAGCGACGCCCACATTCTGTAAATGAATTTTAAAAATTGTGCTGGTTATCTGCCACCCTCCACACTGTTCCTCCCACACCTGAGACTTAACTACCTGGCAGAAACTCTGCTTACCGCCAAATCTGGCAAATTGCCTCAGGATGTCTATTTGGCACCTGACAGCTTGAACATTTTATTCCGGCAAAAGTAAGTGATGCCAAAGTTGCACAATCATGGAGAAGCCTCTTGCCTGGTGGAATGGGTGTCCATTGAAAAGGTAAAATAGATCGACTTTACTTTAAGCTAATGCAGTTCTTAAATAACACTGCAGCACCCAATTCCCTGCTGGCTAATTGGTAAACCTCTGATGATTCACATGTTTCCAGAATGGCAGCTGCATAACCCATGCCAATGAGTTCTGACCTGAAAAATTAGATGGATCCCCCACTGATTCCACCAGGTAACAATTCCTACCAGCACATTGGTCCCGTGCATGGTCATGTTAATCAGCGCCACAGAGTTCAAAACTGCAATTTTGTTAATTGTCATTCGATTGGGGCATCTGGAACTGTGTTAAATTAGAGATACGCTATGATCAGATTTAAATTTGGAAAGGGTTGAAGGGCTGAATGGCCTACTCCTGTTCCTAAGTTCAATATATTCACGTCTGTGTCTGAACTGAATAGTTAATGTAAATTAATCTATCACTTTGACCAAGCTTTTGGTCAGATATCTAATATCGACTGATGCGGCTTTTATCAAGTGTTGTTGGATAGCATTTCTGTGAAGCGCATTAGCATGTTTTACTACAATAAAGGCTCCATAAAAATGCAAAATGTTCTCTTTGTAAATATGCAAAGAGGTATTGTTTTATTTCAATTTAAAATTTGTGGATCCTTACGCCTGGATTCCTGATTTTCCTCTCGCCCTTCATCAAACAAGTAGCAACATATGATAGCAATTCTGAGAAAAGTGTTTGATTTTTAGATCCTAGCTCCTGCTGTAAATAATAAATTACATGAATATTAGTAAACAATGAATTGAATCAAAAAATAGGGTCACACATTATCACACATTGCTTTAAGAAAATTGTCCTGTGTGAGGTGTTGGAAATTGCTGAATTGATGGTGGATTGGGATTGTGCAATTATCCTACATCCCGATGGTCCTGAATATATCTCCCCAACGATATTTAGTGTTCTGCTCTGTATCTCTGTTGAGGTGATTGTTATGTGGGTGAGTCTTATTTACAGTGACTTGTGCTTGTCTTGCAATGTAATGTGATGAATTTTTCCTGTCTGGAATACATTGTTTAAAGAGGAAATGGAAGCAAACGCAGAGGTCACGTTTGTAAAGGGAATAGGATGGATACTGGAAGGAAAGGAAATTGAAGGGAAAGAAGGGTGTTTGGGAATAACTGGATGCAGCCACAAGAGGACAGATGGTCTCCTCTTGTACTATAAGATCCTTTGATCCTATGGTAAAGGATAGTGTGCGTTTAGAGCAAGTATTTCAAGGAAAATTGCCGATGTGAAAGTGATAGCTGTTTAGCCTTGTATAAAATTAGCTTAAAAATCAACAGCCTAAAAATACACCTGAGACAGAAAATGCTTTTTTTTTGTTTAAAATACGCACTCTTAAGTCTTCTTACTCTCACTTAGACGAGTGAAGTGGTTATACGTACTGCATAATTCCAATCTGGGAGACCACGCCTAAGCTGATAATAACTGGCTTTAACCTGTGTCTGACCACATGAATGTAGTTTAGAGATTATCACCAAAGCTGTAGTAATCCAGGCTCCGCCAAACGTTACTCGATCCATAAATTATGGAATCTAAGCAGAACTAGGCCGGATGAGTCGGTGGCTCCTGTCATCAAATGGGACCAACAGAATTTCTTTACTGGGATAATTAACAGCAACATTCATCCAGGATTATTGAAAATCCTCATTACTTTTTTTTTAAACCACATCAGAGGTTGCAAATGAAACCCTGGAAATTTATGGTTCAATTAACATCTCTTTAATCTCTCCATACCTAAGTCTGAAATTGAAAATTTATTGCTCTAATTATACCCACATATAAAAGATTATGCATCACTGCTTATTCGAGATAAGATGTTAGCTTTTTCAATCCTGTACAAGTAAATGTATCTTATGCTGACTGAATTTATGCAATGCACTTCTAAGAAATATATCTTCTCTGTTGAAGAAATAAAATAGAATAACTCCTAAGTAGAACCATTTATACCTACAGGAGGTAAAATAAGACCAAGAAGACAGAGGAGCAGAATTAGGCCACTCTGCCCATCGAGTCTGCTCCACATTCAATCATAGCTGATATGTTTCTCATCCCCATTCTCCTGCCTTCTCCCCATGACCCCTGATCCCCTTATTAATCAAGAACCTATCTATCTCTGTCTTAAAGACACTCAGTGATTTGGCCTCCACAGCCTTCTGCGGCAAAGAGTTCCACAGATTCACCACCCTCTGGCAGAAGAAATACCTCCTCATCTCAGATTTAAAGGATCGTCCCTTCAGTCTGAGATTGTGCCCTCGGGTTCCAGTTTTTCCTACAAATGGGAACATCCTCTCCACGTCCACTCTATCCAGGCCTCTCAGTATTCTGTAGGTTTCAATAAGATCCCCCCTCATCCTTCTAAACTTCAACGAGTACAGACTCAGAGTCCCCAATCGCTCCTCATATGGTAATCTCTTCATTCCAGGGATCATTCTTGTGAACCTCCTCTGGACCCTTTCCAAGGCCAGCACATCCTTCCTCAGATACGGGGCCCAAAACTGTTCACAATACTCCAAATGGGGTCTTACCAAACCCTTATACAGTGTCAACAGTACATCCCTGCCCTTGTGTTCTAACCCTCTTGACATGAATGCTAACATTGCATTTGCCTTCCTGACTTCTGACTAAACCTGCATGTTAACCTGAAGAGAATTTGTACTAGGATTCCAAGTCCCTTTGTGCTTCTGATTTCCTAAGACTTTTCCCATTTAGAAAATAGTCTATACCTCCATTCTTCTTACCAAAGTGCATAATCTCACACTTTTCCACAGTGTATTCCATCTGCCATTTCTTTGCCCACTCTCCTAGCCTGTCCAAGTCTTCTGCAGTCCTCCTGCTTCCTCAATACTACCTGTCCCTCTGCATATCTTAGTATCATCTGCAAACTTAGCAACAGTGCCTTCAATTGCTTCTTCCAGATCAATAGTGTATATTGTGAAAAGTTGTGGTCCCAGCACAGACCCCTGAGGCACACCACTAGTCACCGGCTGCCATCCTGAAAAAGACACCTTTATCCCCACTCTCTGCCTTCTGCCAATCAGCCAATCCTCTAACCATGCCAGCATCTTACCCTTAACACCATGGGCTCTTAACTTATTTAACAGCTTCCCATATGACACCTTGTCAAATGCTTTCTGGAAATCTAAATAGAGCAAGTCCACAGATTCTCCTTTGTCCAACTTCTCCGCAAAGAATTCTCAGGCATGTCCTCCCCATGCTGACTTAGTCATATATTATCATGCACTTCCAATTAATCCACGATCTCATCTTTAATAATGGACTCTAAAATCTTACCAATGACCAAAGTCAGGATAAACAGCTGATAATTTACCATCTTCTCTTCTTAAACAAGGGTGTTTCATTAAACATTTCCCAGTCCTCTGGGACCCTCCCTGCCTCCAATGATTCCTGAAAGATCATCACGTATGCCTCCACAATATCCTCAGCTATCTCCTTTAGAACCCTGGAGTGTAGTCCATCTGGTCCAGGGCATTTATCCACCATCAGATCTTTCAGTTTCCCCAGAACCTTTTCATTAGTGATGGCCACTACACTCACCTCTGCCCCCTGATTCTCCTGAAGTTCTGGCATCCTACTCCTGTCTTCCACCATGAAGATTGATGAAAAGTAACGATCCAGTTCCTCTGCCATTTATTTGTTTCCTGTTACTACTTCTCCAGCCTCATTTTCCAGTGGTCCAATGTCTATTCTTTCCTCTCTCTTACCTTTTATATATTGAAAAAAACTCTTGCGATATTTTTTTATATTACCAGCTAGCTTTCGCTCATAATTCATCCTCTCCCCCCTTATTTCTTTTTTAGTTGTCCTCTGCTCATTTTTAAAGGCTTCCCAATCCTCTGGCTTCCCACTAATCCTCGCCACCTTCTATGCTTTTTCTTTAGCTTTTATGCTGTCCTTGACTTCCCTCGTCAAGCATGGATGCCTCGTCCTCCCCTTAGCATGTTTCCTCCTCATTGGGGTGAACCTCTGTTGTGCCTCCTGAATAACCCACATAAGCTCCTGCCATTGCTGTTCTACTGTCTTCCCTGCTCGGCTCCCCTTCCAATCAAATCTGGCCAGTTCTTCCCTCAACAGCAGGCTGGTGGCAGTTGAATAAAGCTTTCAAATTTCAAATTTCTGGCACCTTCAGATCTTCAGTCAGCACAATTCTCCACACGGGCTCCTTGCACTGTCTTCCAACTGAAATATCTTGATGTTCCTTTCACCATCATGCACAAATAATCTACAACAGTTAACGAGAGGTGATCGCACTGGCACCTACAAAGTTCTGAAGGGGCGCGATAGGATGAATGCTGAGAGATTGTTTCCACTGGTCGGGAATCTAAAACATTGTGACACAGTCTCAAGATAAGGAGATGATCAGTTAGGACTGAGATGAGGAGAAAGGACTTCATTCAAAGGGTTGTGAGATTTAGCTACCCTGGAGGATTGTGGATGCTGCATTGGGATAAGCAGATGTTTAATTTGGGGAGCAGGTGGGAAAGTGTCATAACCTGCCCGCTTACCATTGGCTGGGGACTAATGACAATCCCACAATCCTGTGGGAGTATGAGCTTCCCCAATGAGGGGGGGGCGGAGAAATCATTAGCAGACTCCCTATATAAATAAAGCTGGCCAGTTTGGAACCAGCAGGGAGGAGTAAGCAGCAAGCGAGGTTGCTGCTGCTGCTGTTGTATGTATATATGTTATTGTTAATAAATGTTATTTCTTTGTATCCTTGAAACTCGTGCTGGATTCTTCGTGGCCCTCACAAAACTGGCGTCGAGGGTTAAAGTGAATAGCTGTCTACACTGCTGAAGCCACCTCCCTGGACTTTTATTGGATACAGGTTGGAAGTTGTTTTCTGTTACACCATGCCTCTGTACAGATGTTGGATGTTTTTGATGCTGCGCTGGAAAGCTGGAACCAGTAGGCACAACGGATGCGTTACTATTTCCGGACAAACAACATCACCGAAAACGAGCGCCATGTGGTCATATTGCTCACCGCCTGTAGCCCGCATACGTTTGGGGTTATTAGGAGCCTTATGTACCCAGCTGCACCGGACACCAAAATGTTTGATGAACTTGTGAATTTAGTGGGGCAGCATTTTAACCCAACCCCGTCCACGATAGTCCAACGTTACTGGTTGAATACCGCTGAGAGGACCCCAGGAGAATCCCTTGCTGACTTTCTATCCAGGCTACTCAGGATTGCAGAGTACTGTGACTATGGTGAGACCTTGTCAGAAATGTTACGCAACCGTTTAGTTTGCGGTATTAACAATGCGGCCACCCAGAGAAAGTTGTTGGCTGAGCCAACATTGACTTTTCAACAGGCCATTCAAATAGTATTGTCCCGAGAGAGCGCAGAACGAGGAGTGCAGGATCTACAGGGAATGGAAGTGCATGCCTTGGGGCGCAACCCCTTCCGTCCGAAAACGTCCCCCTGCACTCCTGCGGTACCTTGGGCGAGGCAATGTCCGGATCGACACCAGTGGCCGTCGGACATTCCTCCCCGAAGGGAGCCTTCTACAGAACCAATGGATGAGGAGCCATGTCCGTGTCAGACTTGTAGGCGCCGACCCCGTCACGGACGCCGGTCCTGGGGGCGTCAGAGGCGCCGTCGTTCTGACCGAAACTGGGACCAGCCCAGGGGCCGTAACTGGGACCAGCCCAGGGACCGTACCTTCAATGTGGATGAACCTGCGGTGACTACTCCTGAGGATGGAGGACGACCGCCTGCAGCTGCATTGTGTGGCAGCTCCCCGTGTGGCCCCCATTAAGGTGACAGTACGGGTCAATGGTCACCCGCTTGAGATGGAGTTGGACACTGGCGCAGTGGTCTCCGTGATCGCCCAGAGTACATTCGACCGCATCAAGCAGGGTATACAGACCCTTATATTAACCGACACACAGGCCAGGTTGGCCACCTACACGGGGGAACCATTGGACATTGCAGGAACTACGATGACCCCTGTTGTTTATGGACGCCAGGAGGGGCGTTTCCCACTTATCGTGGTGCGCGGCCATGGGCCCAGCCTGTTGGGTCGGGACTGGTTGCGCCATTTGCGGTTGCAGTGGCAGCACATCCTCCAAACAGTTTCTGGAGGGTTGACTGAGGTGCTAGGACGAAACCCAGATGAATTCCAGCCCGGTTTGGGGAAAATAAAAGGGGCTGTAGCCCGTATCCAAGTCGAACCAGGAGCCACGCCGCGCTATTTCCGGGTGCGCCCGGTGCCTTACGCCTTGCTCGAGAAGGTAGAAGGGAAGCTCACTCGTTTGGAAACTTTGGGTATTATCAGGACTGTCCGTTTTGCTGACTGGGCAGCACCAATTGTACCAGTAATGAAGCCAGATGCCACAGTTCGCTTGTGCGGCGACTATAAACTTACAGTGAATACGGCTTCCCGACTCGACCGATATCCAATGCCTCGCATAGAGGATCTGTACGCAAAGCTTGCAGGTGGACTCTCGTTCACAAAATTAGATATGAGTCATGCCTCCCGACAGTTGGAGCTGGATCCTGCCTCCTGACCATATGTAACGATTAATACACACCGGGGCCTGTATGAATATACACGTTTGCCCTTTGGAGTATCCTCTACCTGCACTATTTTTCAACGCATTTTGAGAGGTTCACCGCGTGCCGCTGTCTACTTAGATGACGTTTTGATCACAGGGACGTCGGAGCAGGAACATTTGGAAAATCTGGAGGATGTCCTTAGATGCTTTTCGGAGGCTGGAGTCCGTTTACTTCGCACAAAGTGCGTCTTTCAGGCGAAGGAGGTAGTCTACCTAGGTTATCGGGGGGAACCGCAAAGGTTTGCACCCCGTCGCAGAGAAGGTGTGTGCGATTCAACAGGACCCTGCCCCGACTGACACTTTGCATCTTCGTTCTTTTCTCGACCTCGTAAATTATTATGGGAAGTTCCTCCCCAATCTGGCAACTACGCTGGCCCCGTTGCATCTTCTGCTAAAGAAAAATCACACCTGGGTTTGGGGTCAGCCGCAAGAAACCGTTTTCCGGCGGGTAATACTACAATTGTCGTCGTCTGGGTTACTAACCCACTATGATCCTGGAAAGCCTTTGCTCGTCACATGTGATGCATCCCCATATGGTATTGGGGCCGTCCTGTCCCACAAGATGGAGAACGGGGCCGAGCGGCCGATAGCTTTTGCCTCCCGCACATTGACTGCAGCGGGAAAAAAGTACGCGTAGATCGAGAAGGAGGGCCTGGCAGTGGTCTTTGCGGTGAAACGCTTCCACCAGTACGTGTATGGCCGCCACTTCACTATCGTGACTGATCATAAGCCTCTGCTGGGACTTTTCAGAGAGGATAAGCCAATACCGCCCATTGCTTCCGCACGGATCCAGCGCTGGGCTTTGTTGCTTGGCGCATCTTCGTTCTTTTCTCGGCCTCATAAATTATTACGGGAAGTTCCTCCCCAATCTGGCAACTACGCTGGCACCGTTGCATCTTCTGCTAAAGAAAAATCACACCTGGGTCGGGCAGGAGGCCTGTTGAATCACGCGCACCTTCTCTGCGACGAGGTGCAAACCTTCGCAGTACACCCGATAACCCAGGTACAAGGTACAGTGACTGAGGGGTGCTCAGTGAATAGGACCAGGAATACTAAAAGGAATAAAACGGGAGGAGAAAACATTAATGGTAAGCGACGCGGCAGGTTGTTACATGAAGATATGGGTTCAACGACAAGGAAAATTAGGAGAATGGTTAAGAGGAAATATAACTTCGGAGAGGTTACTGATCGAGGTGTTAAGATTCAGAACAGAGGTAAAAAAGCCAACATAAGTGTACTTTACCTGTATGCTCGTAGTATTCGGAATAAGGTAAATGAATTGATGGCGCAAATCATCGTGAATGACTATGATTTAGTGGCCATTACTGAAACATGGTTAAAGGATGGTCATGACTGGGAGTTAAATATCCGAGGGTATCAAACTATTCGGAAAGACAGAGTGGATGGTAAGGGAGGTAGTGTCGCTCTGTTATTTAAGGATGACATCCGGACAACAGTAAGGGATGACATCGGTGCTATGGAGGATAAGGTTGAATCCATTTGGGTGGAAATCAGGAATAGTAAGGCGAAAAAGTCACTGATCGGAGTAGTCCATAGGCCACGAAATAGTAACATTATGGTGGGGCAGGCAATAAACAAAGAAATAACTGATGCATGTAGAAATGGTACAGCAGTTATCATGGGGGATTTTAATCAACATGTCGATTGGTTTAACCAGGTCGGTCAAGGCAGCCTTGAGGAGGAGTTTATAGAATGTATCCGCGATAGTTTCCTGGAACAGTATGGAATGGAACCTACGAGGGAAAAGCGGTCCTAGATCTGGTCCTGTGTAATGAGACAGGATTGATTCAGGATCTCATAGTTAGGGATCCTCTCGGAAGGAGCGATCACAAGATGGTGGAATTTAAAATACAGATGGAGGGTGAGAAGGTAAAATCAAGCACTAGTGTTTTGTGCTTCAACAAAGGAGATTACAATGGGATGAGAGAAGAACTAGCTAAGGTAGACTGGGAGCAAAGACTTTAAGGTGAAACAGTTGAGGAACAGTGGATAACCTTCCAAGTTATTTTTCACAGTGCTCAGCAAAGGTTTATACCAACAAAAAGAAAGGACGGTAAAAAGAGGGAAAATCGACCGTGGATTTCTAAGGAAATAAGGGAGAGTATCAAATTGAAGGAAAAAACATACAAAGTAGCAAAGAACAGTGGGAGACTAGAGGACTGGGAAATCTTTAGGGGGCAACAGAAAGCTACTAAAAAAGCTATAAAGAAGAGTAAGATAGATTATGAGAGTAAACTTGCTCAGAATATAAAAACAGATAGTAAAAGTTTCTACAAATATATAAAACAAAAAAGAGTGGCTAAGGTAAATATTGGTCCTTTAGAGGATGAGAAGGGAGATTTAATAATGGGAGATGAGGAAATGGCTGAGGAACTGAACAGGTTTTTTGGGTCGGTCTTCACAGTGGAAGACACAAATAACATGCCAGTGACTGATGGAAATGAGGCTATGACAGGTGAGGACCTTGAGAGGATTGTTATCACCAAGGAGGTAGTGATGGGCAAGCTAATGGGGCTAAAGGTAGACATGTCTCCTGGACCTGATGGAATGCATCCCAGAGTGCTAAAAGAGATGGCTAGGGAAATTGCAAATTCACTAGTGATAATTTACCAAATTTCACTAGACTCTGGTGTGGTCCCAGCGGATTGGAAATTAGCAAACGTGACACCACTGTTTAAAAAAGGAGGTAGGCAGAAAGCGGGTAATTATAGGCCAGTGAGCTTAACTTCGGTAGTAGAGAAGATGCTGGAATCTATCATCAAGGAAGAAATAGCGAGGCATCTGGATGGAAATTGTCCCATTGGGCAGACGCAGCATGGGTTCATAAAGGGCAGGTCGTGCCTAACTAATTTAGTGGAATTTTTTGAGGACATTAACAGTGCGGTAGATAACGGGGAACCAATGGATGTGGTATATCTGGATTTCCAGAAAGCCTTTGACTAGGTGCCACACAAAAAAGTTGCTGCATAAGATAAAGATGCATGGCATTAAGGGGAATGTAGTAGCATGGATAGAGGATTGGTTAATTAATAGAAAGCAAAGGGTGGGGATTAATGGGTGTTTCTCTGGTTGGCAATCAGTAGCTAGTGGTGTCCCTCAGGGATCAGTGTTGGGCCCACAACTGTTCACAATTTACATCGATGATTTGGAGTTGGGGACCAAGGGCAATGTGTCCAATTTTGCAGACGACACTAAGATAAGCGGGAAAGCAAAATGTGCAGAGGATACTGGAAGTCTGCAGAGGGATTTGGATAGGCTAAGTGAATGGGCTAGGGTCTGGCAGATGGAATACAATGTTGACAAATGTGAGGTTATCCATTTTGGTAGGAATAACAGCAAAAGGGATTACCATAAGACATAAGACCATAAGACATAGGAGTGGAAGTAAGGCCATTCGGCCCATCGAGTCCACTCTGCAATTTAAATGATAAAATATTAAAACATGCTGCTGTGCAGAGAGACCTGGGTGTGCTAGTGCATGAGTCGCAAAAAGTTGGTTTACAGGTGAAACAAGTGATTAAGAAGGCAAATGGAATTTTGTCCTTCATTGCTAGAGGGATGGAGTTTAAGACTAGGGAGGTTATGCTGCAATTGTATAAGGTGTTAATGAGGCCACACCTGGAGTATTGTGTTCAGTTTTGGTCTCCTTACTTGAGAAAGGACGTACTGGCACAGGAGGGTGTGCAGAGGAGCTTCACTAGGTTAATCCCAGCGCTGAAGAGGTTGGATTATGAGGAGAGGTTGAGTAGGCTGGGACTGTACTCGTTGGAATTTAGAAGGAGGAGGGGGGATCTTATAGAAACATGTAAAATTATGAAGGGAATAGATAGAATAGATGCGGGCAGGTTGTTTCCACTGGCGGGTGAAAGCAGAACTAGGGGGCATAGCCTCAAAATAAGGGGAAGTAGATTTAGGACTGAGTTTAGGAGGAATTTCTTCACCCAAAGGGTTGTGAATCTATGGAATTCCTTGCCCAGTAAAGCAGTAGAGGCTCCTTCATTAAATGTTTTTAAGATAAAGATAGATAGTTTTTTGAAGAATAAAGGGATTAAGGGTTATGGTGTTCGGGCCGGAAAGTGGAGCTGAGTCCACAAAAGGTCAGCCATGATCTCATTGAATGGTGGAGCAGGCTCGAGGGGCCAGACGGCCTACTCCTGCTCCTAGTTCTTATGTTCTCTGGAGCACAAACCAAGAACGCAGATAGCGAATGCCGAGGCACTGAGCTGATTGCCTTTATCGACCGGCCCCATGTCAACCCCCACGACCGGTGAGGTGGTTGCAACCCTAAATTTTATGGACACCTTGCCTGTCACGGCATCACAGATCCGTGAGTGGACCCAGACGGAGCCAGTCCTGTCAAAGGTTCGACACATAGTCCTGTATGGTGGGCAGCATAGACAGCTCCCAGGCGAGTTGCGGGCATTTTCCTCCAAGCTGTCTGAATTCAGCGTGGAAGACGGCATCCTCTTGTGGGGGACGCGTGTGATTGTCCCGGAAAAAGGACAGAGAGCTGATACTAAGAGACTTGCACAACGGACATCCAGGTGTGACCAAAATGAAAATGTTGGCCCTGAGTTATGTTTGGTGGCCAGGCCTCGATGCCGACATTGAGAAGGTGGCCCAAAACTGCTCCATTTGTCAGGAGCATCAGAAGCTTCCGCCGGCCATACCCCTACATCACTGGGAATGGCCAGGGCGGCCTTGGGCGCGCTTGCATGCGGATTTCACCGGCCCTTTTTAAGGATCCATGTTCCTTTTATTAATCGACGCCCAGTCTAAATGGCTAGTGGTGCATAAGATGCTAGGCACAACGTCCTGCGCAACAATTGAGAAGATGCGTTTGTCTTTTAGTACGCATGGCCTCCCCAAGGTGCTACTCACGGATAACGGCACTCCATTCACGAGTGAGGAGTTTGCTAGGTTCACAAAGATGAACGGCATCCGCCATATCCGCACTGCCCCTTACCACCCGGCTTCAAATGGGTTGGCAGAGCGCGCAGTGCAGACATGCAAACGAGGCCGAAAGAAGCAGTCTTCCGGGCCAATGGACACGAGACTGGCTCGCTTTTAATTTTCGTATAGGACCAACCCTCATGTGGTGACTGGGGTAGCTCCCGCAGAATCCTACTGGGCCGCAGACTTCGCACCCGCCTTAGTATGGTTTTCCCGTACATTGGCGCAAAAGTACGCCGCACACATGAACGGCAGGGACATGGTTTTTCTCGGCATCGGCCGATTCGGCAGTTTGCGCCCGGTGACCCAGTGTTCATTCGCAATTTTTCTGGTGGTGCCCAGTGGGTCCCTGGCGTAATCTTTCGCCAAACGGGCCCTATATCTTACCAGCTGCAAGCCCAGGGTTGTCTCCAGCGCAAACATGTAGACCACGTTCGGTCCAGAAGACTATCCCTTCCAAAGATTCCCCACCCCCGGAGCTCATTTCTACAGCCGCAGAGACCAGAGACAATGGAAAGTAGTCCTCACAATCTTCCTCTGGTGCCTCACTCAAAGCCTGCGCAGGTCGTTACAGAACCGTGTGGAAATAGAGACGCCGAGATGACAGAGGCAGCAGACTCTGACTCCGAGATGGAGACACAGGACGCATCAGAGGGAGAATCCTCGGGCCCACAGGCCGTGGATGTACAACCGTTATGCCGTTCATCACGGAAGCGTGGTCTCCGTCTTGTTACACGCCGCCCGATCCAGCGCCTCGTGCAAATGGTGTCCGGCCTGCGGCAAAACGAGTCCGACACCCTCCTTCGCCAGGGTCTTCGGTGGATTCCTTGGACTTTGGAGGGGACGGATGTTATAACCTGCCTGCTTACCATTGGCTGGGGACTAATGACAACCCCACAATCCTGTGGGAGTATGAACTTCCCCAATGAGGGGGGCGGAGAAATCATTAGCAGACTCCCTGTATAAATAAAGCTGGCCAGTTTGGAACCAGCAGGAAGGAGTAAGCAGCAAGCGAGGTTGCCGCTATATGTTATTGTTAATAAATGTTATTTCTTTGTATCCTTGAAACTCGTGCTGGATTCTTTGTGGCCCTCACAAAAGAAAGTTATGTTGAAATCCAAGATCACTTTGAATGGCAGGGCAGGCGCAACAGTGGTCTACTGCTATCTAGTAAGAAGTCTTACAACACCAGATCAAAGTCCAACAGGATTGTTTCGAATCACTAGCTTTCGGAGCACTGCTCCTTCCTCAGGTGAATTCCTGTTCTTGCTCCAAAAGCTAGTGGTTCGAAACAAACCTGTTGGACTTTAATCTGGTGTTGTAAGACTTCTTACTGTGCTCACACCAGTCCAAAGCCGGCATCTCCACATCATGGCTACTCCTATCTAAATCTTGAGCATTCCATTGCTAGCAAATTCCGCAGTCTCACTACATAATTAGGTGCAGTCCACAAGGGTCAAATGGCTACGCAGCTTGAGCAGCAAGTGTGGGGTTGGTGAGGACCCACAGGTCCCAATTCTACCTCAGCTGAGGCAGAAATGTAACTCATATTCTGGTACTGCACTCGCGCTATCTCGTCAACTGAGCTAACCAGCCCCTACGCGCTCTCATTATTCCCTGAGTAAAGACTTTCCTGAGTAACATTGGCTTTTTTCGTGATTATCTTACATTTTATGATTCCTAATTTTGTATTCCCACTCGAGTGGAAAGTGTGGGTGGGGTTTTCCGGCTGGTCCGTTGATGGTGACCTTCCACTGTGGGTTCCCCAGCGGCAAAGGGTGCGACCATCAGGCAACCCTGATGAGAGGGGCAAGGCCAGAAGATTTTGCCTCCGGTCAATGGCGGGCTGCCTCTGCCATCGCAAAACAGGCCAGGCAGGCAGTGGGGTGGCAAAATCCCACACATATTCTCTATACTTACCCGATTGGGCCCCTTCATTTTAGACCCTATCAGGTCACCTCTCAGTCTTCTCCTTCTAGAGAACAGGGCCCCACGCCCATTCAATCTTTCCTGATAGATCCCTTTCTGACATCAGAAACCTGACATCATTGTAAATTAGAGCAGATTTTGGTGTGATTGGCGGCCAGCTTGCATCGCATAGATCTTTTGGATAACAGGTTCCATTCTCTCATCAACAGCAAAGTTAATCTTTGTGCTTTGTATCAAATCAGAAAATCCAGGTGCTGAAAACTTAGACAAAACAACGAACCCCAGCACAAGCTGTTTGGGTCCGCTCCAATCAAAAATCACAACCACGCAATTTTCCCATTTTATGTTGTGTTGCCTGTTGCTTGGATTATATAAATGAAAGGTTGGCGAGCTGCTGTGCTTGTTGGTGTCACAGCATTGTAACCAGATTCATAAAGATTCCCTTTGATTAGTGCCGCTAGTGAAACTGTAAATGATGGTGTTACTGCACATCTCATGATGGCTGCTGCACAAACTGAGGTTTTACATGAATTCATTATTTATTCATTGCCTCATTGTGTATTAACCATAACCAGATAATTTTTACTGTTTATAAACCCTCTACTGCTTTGGACTGAACCACTTTGGCAGGGGTGCTTTGGACTGTACCACCTTGGCAGGGGTGCTTTGGACTGTACCACCTTGGCAGGGGTGACAGCATCTGACCTGGCCAGATGAGAGGCACCAAATAAGGTCACAGGTGGAGTAAAGGGTGGGATCACCGAACGCTACCATCCTGAGAGAGGGAAGCAGGATCATGCTGTGTGGAGCCACTGCACTTCCCTCGGGATATGCCTCAGCAAGCCTAGTAACCTATTGGAGAACAGATTGTTGGACTACCGTGGAATCTTGCAAACCAATTTGAACATTATGATTGCAGCTGTGACAGCAGCAGTCTGAGCCTGCGTGGCAGCAAGCATGGACCTCACGACCTCTGTCAGAGCTTCCACTGTAGCACCGTGAGGTTGGGTACCTTCCACCTGTGTTGCAATGGAAACTGAGATAGTGGCAACCAGACTGTCCATCATGGCTGGGCCTACAAGGGTTGTCATGGCAATGGCCACCATACCCGTGTCGGAAAAGATGGGCTCCAAGATCTGAAGCCCTCTATCTTGTTGGACTTCTCCCTGTTCCTGAGATTGACAACAGCTTCTCTGGCAAGTCTGTCAATGCACCAAGTATCCCTGTAAACATATATGTTCATCAACAATCTCCTATCTACTGCTCTGTCACAGTCACCATCTGAATGCGCTAAAGCAAAATCGCTGTGACCCCCACCTCTGTGAGCTGGCACGTAAACTATGCTTTCCCCCGACCTGGTTAGCATAAGAACATGCGAAATAAGAGCAGGAATAGACACATCAAACCTGTTCCACCATTCAGTAAGATCATGGTTAATCTGATTGTGACCTCGACACCACTTTAGAACATAGAACATAGAACATTACAGCGCAGGACAGGCCCTTCGGCCCTCGATGTTGCGCCGACCTGTGAAACCACTCTAAAGCCCATCTACACTATTCCCTTATTGTCCATATGTCTATCCAATGACCATTTGAATGCCTTAGTGTTGGCGATCCACTACTGTTGCAGGCAGGGCATTCCACGGCCTTACGACTCTCTGAGTAAAGAACCTACCTCTGACATCTGTCCTATATCTATCTCCCCTCAATTTAAAGCTATGTCCCCTCATGCTAGACATCACCACCTGAGGAAAAAGGCTCTCACTGTCCACCCTATTTAATCCTCTGATCATCTTGAATGCCTCAATTAAGTCACCTCTTAACCTTCTTCTCTCTAACGAAAACAGCCTCAAGTCCCTCAGCCTTCCCTCATAAGATCATCCTCCATACCAGGCAACATTCTGGTAAATCTCCTCTGCACGCTTTCCAATGCTTCCACATCCTTCCTCTAATGCGGCGACCAGAATTGCACGCAATACTCCTAATGCGGCCGCACCAGAGTTTTGTACAGCTGCAACATGACCTCATGGCTCCGAAACTCAATCCCTCTACCAATAAAAGCTAACACACTGTACGCCTTCTTAACAACCCTCTCAACCTGGGTGGCAACTTTCAGGGATCTATGTACATGGACACCGAGGTCTCTCTGCTCATCCACAATACCAAGAATCTTACCGTACGAAGTCTTACAACACCAGGTTAAAGTCCAACAGGTTTGTTTCGATGTCACTAGCTTTCGGAGCGCTGCTCCTTCCTCAGGTGAATGAAGAGGTCTGTTCTGGAACAGACCTCTTCATTCACCTGAGGAAGGAGCAGCGCTCCGAAAGCTAGTGACATCGAAACAAACCTGTTGGACTTTAACCTGGTGTTGTAAGACTTCGTACTGTGCTCACCCCAGTCCAACGCCGGCATCTCCACATCAAGAATCTTACCATTAGCCCAGTACTCTGTCTTCCTGTTATTCCTTCCAAAATGAATCACCTCACACTTTTCTGCATTAAACTCCATTTGCCACCTCTCAGCCCAGCTCTGCAGCTTATCTATGTCCTCTGTAACCTGTAACATCCTTCCGCACTGTCCACAACTCCACCGACTTTAGTGTCATCTGCAAATTTATTCACCCATCCTTCTACGCCCTCCTCCAGGTCATTTATAAAAATATGACAAACAGCAGTGGCCCCAAAACAGATCCTTGTGGTACACCACTAGTAACTGGACTCCAGGCTGTGAATTTCCCATCAACCACCACCCTTTGTCTTCTTCCAGCTAGCCAATTTCTGATCCAAACTGCTAAATCACACTGAATCCCATGTCTCAGTATTTTACTGAAATCCATATACACCACATCAACTGCTTTACCCTCATCCACTTGCTTGGTCACCTTCTCAAAGAACTCAATAAGGTTTGCGAGGCACGACCTACCCTTCACAAAACCATGTTGACTATCTTAAATCAAATTATTCCTTTCCAGATGATTATACACCCTATCTCTTTTAAACCTTTCCAACACTTTGCCCACAACAGAAGTAAGGCTCACTGGTCTATAGTTACCGGGGTTGTCTCTACTCCCCTTCTTGAACAAGGGGACAACATTTGCTATCCTCCAGTCTTCTGGCACTATTCCTGTGGGCAAAGATGGCTTAAAGATCAAAGCCAAAGGCTCAGCAATCTCCTCCCTAGCTTCCCAGAGAATCCTAGGATAAATCCCATCCAGCCCAGGGGACTTATCTATTTTCACCCTTTCCAGAATTGCTAACACCTCCTCCTTATGAACCTCAAGCCCTTCTAGTCTAGTAGTCTGTATCTCAGTATTCTCCTCGACAACATTGTCTTTTTCCTGTGTGAATACTGAAATGAAATGAAATGAAATGAAAATCGCTTATTGTCACAAGTAGGCTTCAAATGAAGTTACTGTGAAAAGCCCCTAGTCGCCACATTCCAGCGCCTGTTCGGGAAGGCTGTTACGGGAATTGAACCGTGCTGCTGGCCTGCCTTGGTCTGCTTTCAAAGCCAGCGATTTAGCCCTGTGCTAAACAGCCCCTAAGAAAATCGCTTATTGTCACAAGTAGGCTTCAAATGAAGTTACTGTGAAAAGCCCCTAGTCGCCACATTCCGGCGCCTGTTCGGGAACGCTGTTACGGGAATCGAACCGTGCTGCTGGCCTGCCTTGGTCTGCTTTCAAAGCCAGCGATTTAGCCCTGTGCTAAACAGAAAAATATTCATTTAGCACCTCTCCTATCTCCCCGGACTCCAAGCAAATCTTCCCACTACTGTCCTTGACTGGCCCTACTCTGACCCTTGTCATTCTTTTATTCCTGACATATCTATAGAAAGCTTTAGGGTTATCCTTGATCCTACCTGCCAAAGACTTCTCATGTCCCCTCCTGGCTCTTCTTAGCTCTCTCTTTAGGTCCTTCCTAGCTAACTTGTAACTCTGGAGCGCCCTATCTGATCCTTCACGTCTCATCTTTACAAATGCCTCCTTCTTCCTCTTGACAAGTGTTTCAACTGCTTTAGTAAACCACGGTTCCCTCGCTCGACCACTGCCTCCCTGCCTGACAGGTACAACCTTATCAAGGACACGCAGTAGCTGTTCCTTGAACAAGCTCTACATTTCCATTGTGCCCATCCCCTGAAGTTTTCCTCTCCATCCGATGCATCCTAAGTCTTGCCTCATCGCATCATAATTGCCTTTCCCCCAGATATAACTCTTACCCTGCGGTATATACCTATCCCTTTCCATCACTAAAGTAAACGTAATCGATTGTGGTCACTATCACCAAAGTGCTCACCTACCTCCAAATCTAACACCTGTCCTGGTTCATTACCCA
This sequence comes from Scyliorhinus torazame, assembly GCF_047496885.1. Lineage (NCBI taxonomy): Eukaryota > Metazoa > Chordata > Chondrichthyes > Carcharhiniformes > Scyliorhinidae > Scyliorhinus > Scyliorhinus torazame. Next base: position 167,034,597 of record NC_092721.1, on the reverse strand, counting down.
GTACCAAATCCAATATGGCTTCGCCTCCCGTTGGCCTATCTACATACTGTGTCAGGAACCCCTCCTGCACATATTGGACAAAAATGGACCCATGTAATGTACTTGAACTATAGCGTTTCCAGTCAATATTTGGAAAATTAAAGTCCCCCATAACAACTACCCTGTTATTTTCGCTCCTATCCAGAATCATCTTTGCAATCCTTTCCTCTACATCTCTGGAACTTTTCGGAGGCCTATAGAAAACCCCTAACAGGGTGACCTTTCCTTTCCTGTTTCTAACCTCAGCCCATACTACCTCAATAGATGAGTCCTCATCAAACGTCCTTTCTGCCACCGTAATACTGTCCTTGACTAACAATGCCACCCTGCCCCCTCTTTTATCACCTTCCCTGAGCTTACTGAAATATCTAAACCCCGGCACCTTCAACTGCTCTCTCTCCCTATTCCTTGCCTCGCTGGCACGTGGCACGGGTAACAACCCAGAGATAATAAATCTGTTTGTCCTAGATCTAAGTTTCCACCCTAGCTCCCTGAATTCCTGCCTTACATCCCTATCCCCTTTCCTACCTATGTCGTTGGTTCCTATGTGGACCTCGACTCGGGGCTGCTCCCCCTCTCCCTTAAGGATCCTGAAAACACGATCCGAGACACGCGGGCCCTGGCACCTGGGGGGCAACACACCAACCACCAGTCTCTCTCATTCCCACAGAATCTCCTATCTATCCCCGTAACTATGGAGTCTCCAATGACTAATGTTCTACTCCTCGCCCCCCTTCCCTTCTGAGCAACAGGAGCAGACTCTGTGCCAGAGACCTGTACCCCATGGCTTACCCCTGGTAAGTCCCCCCCCCCCCAACAGTATCCAAAGCGGTATACTTGTTACTAAGGGGAACAACCACAGGGGATCCCTGTACTGACTGCTTCCTCCCAGCCCCTCTCACCGTCACCCATCTATCTTTATTCTTCGGAGTTACTACATCCGTGAAGCTTCTATCTATGACCACCTCTGCCTCCCGAATGATCCGAAGTTCATCCAGCTCCAGTTCCCTAACACGGTTTCTGAGGAGCTGGAGATGGGTGCACTTCCCACAGATGAAATCAGCAGGGACACAGGCGGCGTCCCTCACCTCAAACATTTTGCAGGAGGAACATTGTACTCCCTTCCCTGCCATCTAGATAAAACAAGAAAAAGCTAGTGACATCGAAACAAACCTGTTGGACTTTAACCTGGTGTTGTAAAACTTCTTACTGCGCTCACCCCAGTCCAACGACGGCATCTCCACATCAAGAAAAAGAAAGGAAGAGCTTACCTGATATTCACTCAACCCCTTAGGTTAGAGGAGGTGGAAGGGTGGGTGACACTACAAGTGTAGTGTCTCGGGTTTACCAACCGACCGAACTTTTATACAGGTACTAACAAATCTTCCCAGAAATCCCCACGGCCGACTTCCTGCAGCTGTAAAGATACGTTTTTAAAGTTACACTTACCTTCCCGAGAGGCCCCTGGACACTGCTCCTGCCGAAAATCTGAGGGCTGCTTCTCCTGCAAGGTAAGTTTTTAAAGTTAACCTTACCTTCCCGACAGGCCAATCTCCTGCTGAACTAGTTTAAACCCTCCCGAAGAGCATTAGCAAATTTCCCCAGCTTCTTTCTTGCCAGCTTCCCATAATTGTTGACTCCCTTGTTGATTAAAAATCTAACTCAACCATAACTCAGCTTTCATTAGTTCTGAAAGGTCATTAAATTGAAATATTGGTCTGGAATTCTCCGATCATTTGCTGGTGGCGAGATTCTCTGATCATATCGGTTTCCCGATGGCGTGGAGTGACTTTAATGGAAATTCATATTCCATTACTGTCAGCGGCGGAAGCAGAGAATCCCATTGTCAGTGAACGGCCCACGCCTCACACCTGCCAAGAAAGATGTGGCTGGGTGGCCAGAGAATCCAGCCCATTAAATCCGTTCCTTATTTTACAGATGTTACCAGACTTGCTGAGCATTTTTATTGGCCTGGATTCTCCCGCCGGAACTGAATCACGTGTGAGTCATGTTCCCGCTGGGGGAGCTGTTTGATCCGAAATTCATGAGATGCAAATGGACCAGCACTTTTCCCAAGTGTATCGCAAGCAATTCCCAGCCCTGCTGGCTTCAGATTTGCTGGGGCTGGAATTTGCTTTGAAGAGCCTGACAAGCTGCAGCTGCTTATTAGTGCTCCACTCACCACACACTCTCATTCCAGCCAAGAAGATGGCTCAGAGAAGACCTGCCCCCAATTTCAGGAATTTAAGTGGACCGACTGCTCAGCGCCTGGAGTAGGTGGCAGAGGCAGTAGGTGGCAGAGGCAGTCAGTGCTGCCAGCATCACCAGGATGACCGCATGCAATGCCGCAAGAAGATGAATAACCTCCTTCAGCTGGGATACCATGATGGGCCTAGTCTAGATTGGAGGTGATGTAGTCTGATGACCAGGCATCTAGAGCATCCGTCACAGCTTGGATGCACCTTGGTACTGACGTTTGTGAGATCCCACACTTGTCCCCGCTCGAGTCCTAGAATGAGCCAGAGGCATAGAAGTTCAGGGCGACTGTCACCTTGATGGCCACCGGGAGCTGGTGACCTCCTCCATACCTCCACAGTGCCACAGGTGTGTGGTGGGATGGTCAACGTGTGTTGGCAGTCACCTCCATGCTAAGATGCTTCTGTGAGGGCTGATCCTACAGCTGGGCGTGAGCGAGGGAGGTGTGCGTTTGATGAGAGCTTAGCTGCAGTGTGATGTGGAGCCTGTGTCTTACACATTGGGTGTGACACAGAGCTGGTCAGGTTTCCAGCAGTTGTTGCCCATCCCTAATTGCCCTTGAACTGAGTGACTTGCTCGGCCATTTCAGTTGGGGGGGGGGGGTGGTGGTAGTTAAGAGTCAACTGCATCGCCATCTGGGTTTGGAGTCACATGTGGGCCAGACTGGGTAACGGTGGCAGATTCTCTTCCCTGAAGGACCTTTGTGAACTAGATGGGTTTTTACGGCAAAGGTTTCATTATCATCAAATGCTGGCCCAACCAGTGATGTCCACATCCCAAGAACGAATGTATTTTTTAAAAAAAGGAGCATGTGTAGGCCAGTTGACCTCTCACACCTACTCTGCCATTCAACAAGACCATGATTGATCTTCAACCGCAATTCCACTTTCCTGTGATCCCAATTTCCCTTGATTCCTTTAGTGTATAAAAATCATCATTAGGCTTTTAATTCCAGATATTTTGTGAATTCAAATTTCACCATCTGCTATGGTGGGATTTGAACCTGGTACTACTGGGTATCTGGATTACTAATCCAGTGACAATATCACTATGCCACCGCCTCCCCATATTTTTTATGTTCTTATATTCTTTTAACGCCTCCTGAGGCTCCGGGGTTGCGTAGGCAGCAGTTGGGGTGTGTCTGAAAGCAAGAAATCAGAAGGGGAAGGTTGGGATGAGGGTTGAAGGTAAGAGGTCCTTCATGCCAGCTATGGCAGGAAGAGGGTGCAGTAAGAGTTGAGAATGAGATAAGGGAGGAACATATCATGCCTAATGGCCTCAGGCACCCCAGGTGCAATGGGCTCCGTTCCAGTATGCCCCATGAGGTGATGCACCATTTCCACTGTCAGGCTCAGGAGATGAACATCTGCCTAACCCCTGCTGAGTCTGCTCTGCTGTTTACAATGCTGTGAAACCTTCTCCTGCAAGATAGGGTGAAAGGTGGCAGTAAATATGTTGTACATATTTGGGTCATGTTTCCGCCCCAGCTGAATAGCTGGAGGCATATTAAGATTGTCAGGTTGGCATCACCGTCGAAGGGTGCTTGAGGGTGAAGTTAAGGATCTGAATGTTAGGCAGAAATCCTGGGTGGTAGGATTTCTCATGGGGTAAATGATGGGTGGGGTGGTTTGAACAGAGTGAAACGTTACTGATGCAGTGGGGTAGCTGATGTCCTCTGACTATCCATTCACTGATCTGGAGTATCCACCTGAGGGCATTGACCATCTTGCTGCACTGTTGCCAGATCCTTGAGGGACTCTTCATTCTGACATACCTATTTTATTCATTTACGCAATGTGGGTACTGTTAGCTAGATCAGCATTTAATTCCCATCCCTAGTTTCTCTTGAGAAGTGGTGGTGAGCTGCCTTCTTGAATCGCTGCAGCCCTTGTGGTGTAGGTACATCCACAGTGCTGCTAGGGAGGGAGTCCAGGATTTTTGACCCAGTGGCAGTGAAGGAACGGTGATATATTTCCAAGTCAGGATAGTGAGTGACTTGGAGGGGAACCTTCAGGTGGCGAGGTTCCCAGGTATCTGCTCCCCTTGTCCTTCTAGATGGTCGTGGTTGTAGGTTTGGAAGGTGCTGCCTAAGAAGCCTTGCTGAGTTCCTGCAGAGCATCTTGTAGATGGTACGCAGAGCTACCCTCACTCTGCATGATGCTCAGATGCCTGTTGAATGTTGAGCCAGACTGTGCTCAGCTGAATAGTGCAATCATTTGAATGAAATTGCAGTATGAAGTTTATGTGCTGGTCCCGTCGATAGGATCAGAGATTGTGAATCTTATTCTAGAAAACAGGAGTAAACCAAATTTTAGAGACTGGACTTTCAGTCGCCTGTGGAGGCAAAGTAAGGTGCAGACGCGATTGACAAATAGTATACTGGGATTGCGTGGCGGTCTTCTCTGTGAAGTGCAGCATTGTTTAAAGAGAGTGTGGAGGAGGAGCACAAACCGGCACACCTTCATTTAACTTTCTCTGAAGCTTGATGAAGAGTTTGTTAGTGGGTTAATGGGCAGCACGGTGGCACAATGGTTAGCATTGCTGCCTCACAGCACCAGGGACTGGGGTTCAATTCCGGCCTTAGGGTGATTGTCTGTGTGGAGTTTGCACTTTCTCCCCCTGTCCGCGTGGGTTTTCTCCGGGTGCTCCGGCTTCTTCCCACAGTCTGGAAATGTGCACGTTAGGTGGATTGGCCACGCTAAATTGTCCCTTAGTGACCAAAAGATGTGCAGGTTAGGTGGGGTTCCGGGGAAAGGGTGGGGCGGGGGGGGGGGGGGAGTGGGCCTATGCAGGGTGCTCTTTCAGAGGGTTGGTGCAGACTCAATGAGTCGAATGGCCTCCTTTTGCACTGTAGGGATTCTATGAGGAAGAGAATCATTTTTTTAAAGGTGAAAATGGGAAGTGTGAAGAGTCTGAGGCATAATTAGTGCATAGCTGTCGGGAGCACAGCGGGGAACTGATTTAAAACCTTGCCAAGGGATATCCAAACTGAGGGCTCAATGTGGTGGCAGAAAGTTGCTATTGCTTGAGCCGTGCAGATTAATTACCTGATGAGTGAGCATTTGGACACTTGTATGGACTTTGAGATTGCTGGCCCCTCTGTTCTCCCATCTGCTCTGTTCCACAAGGCCAATAATGGATGCCGTCTGCCTTTGCAAAATATAGTCCAGAGCTATGAATAGTAATGATAGGAGCTCCAACTTTCTTTCCATCACAACGCTAATTAGCAATCTCTCCCATTCTTACCATCTGTGTTGGAATGAGCTCCTGCCTCCAGGCAGCACCCAGCTCCATTAATTGTTGCCAAACTTGCCTCTGGCTCAATTCGGGCCTTTGCTCTTAAAAATTACATTGCGTCACTGATATTGATGCGGCACAGGGTCATGGAAATGATCCAGATGTTGGGTTCCCAAGTCTGGATTGAAATTCCAGCTCTATGTCACAATGTTATGCCACCTAAGTAAAGGAGTATCGTGGTTGAAAGTAAATACAATTTTGGGTTGTGCACAGAAAAATGGAAGGCAAAACCTTCAAAAAATGTTTTAATTTAACGTGGAAACTATCCCTTAAATAAAGATGGCTGAGTGAATGCCAGAAGGTCTTGTGGCGTTTCCTCCCAGTACATTTTGGACCTTAAAAAGGAACTGCTGTGAGAACTAAGAATCGATAGAGATGTGAAGATATCAATGCCTAATGAAAACCAGAACTCTGACTGTGAATTTGAGATGTAGACATAATTTGAAATATCTGTCTGTTGTCATCATGACTTTCAGATTCTCTTCTGTGTATTTCCCTTCACTTTTTGTTGCTTTGATTTTTTTTTTCAATTTGAAATGTTGCCCTCGCTTCGTTCCTTAATTAACATGCTTGTTCTCGTTAAGCCAGTAATTAATTACCTCAGGTTTCAGAATGATATTCATCCCCCAGTGCATGAGGCATGTAATGATGCCAAGTTCCAGCTGTGTGACTGATAATGGATCTGCTTTTCTCTACATCAATCCCGAACTGACCTTGGGGAAAGTTTCCTGAATTTTGCTTTGACAACCATGACAGGATTCTGTTGCGAAGTCGCCTTTTCAATTGCAATGCTTCAATCTGTGAGTCAGACAGCAGTGTTATTGAAACGTATAGGATCCCGAGGGGATTTGACAGGGCTCATATTGGGAGCGTGTTTCCACTTGTGGGGGAGACTAGGACGAGGGACATAATTGAAGAATAAGGGGACTCCCTTTTAAGACTGAGGTGAGGGGAATTGTTTTCCCTCAAGCTGGTCACTAGTGTAGTATAAGGGTCTGGCACATGTAGGGTTAATGTGGGACTGAGTGCAGTGCCGCCAGCACAATGATGGAAGGGAGCATGTCACCCATACCCAGGGTCAATCTAGTGTTGGGCAGAGCTGTGTGCACCAGCAGGTATGGAAACAGCTATCTTTCCTGCATATTTGTAATTAGTTCTTTACAATCAATAAAGACTTACAGTTAACCTACATATGACTATGAAGACTTATTCAGACCTACCAAACTTTAACCAACAAACAAACTTTAACCAATGCGCCACAACAATTAATGTGTGGAATTCTCTTCCTCCGAGAGCAGCAGTGGCTAGGTCATTGAAATTATTCAAAGCTGAGTAAGATAGATTTTTGATAAACAAGAGAGATTCGATGGGCCGAATGGCCTCCTTCTGCATTGTAAATTCTATGATTCTATTAAAAGCTGAGCAGCCGGTTTCATTATTGTGCAACTCACACCATGCTGCTCCATGCTTTCCTCAAAATCACTTCTAAAAACGTTTAGCTACTATTCAGATGGTAGATGACAGTCGCTATCAGAAATCCTCATATCTTACCTTGCTCATATAGCCCTACCCAAACATAGTAAATAGCTTCAAAAAAGCTGTCAGTGAATTAATTTGCAGTGAAGCACTTAGGAACAGCCAGAGGTCATGAAGTGTGCTGTATAAATTCAAGCCTTTGTTTAGAAAATAATGAAAGATGCTTTACGAATGTTGAATTATCATACAACTAGAAATGAAAAAGGCATTTGTACTTCCATTTTTGCATCATTGACTCCCAATGGTTCCACTCACAATAACAAACATGTGGCTATATTGGGTTCTGTCCAGCAGGAAATAGCTACAAACTTACTCTCTTCCTGCCTGCTTCACACTGTGCTCCAGTTCACAACTAGTTGCGAGTGGGATTGTCCAGTCCCGACGAAAGTCAATGTAGTTTATGTGGTGTTGGGTGCTCTGGTGCACAGATGAGCCAACACAGTTGTATGTGGTACAACTCTATTTTATTTTAACTCTTATAATACAGTTCGTTCTGGATACTCTGCACGTGCTGTCTCCCTGAGTGTGTCGTGTAGCAGGTCTGTCCTGGTCCTCCTCTCCAGCTAATACTGACCACCAGGTGTCGTGTTTGTGCTTTTATATCTTTCTGTGATTGGTTGTGGTGGTGTGTGTTCTGATTTGTCTGTTGGTGTGTCTATCATGATGTGTGTGTTTGAATATCATGACATCCCCCCTTTTTACAAAGATATGTGCCTACGTGGTTATAAATATAATCGTGTCGTGAGTGCATCTAAGAGTGTGTGCGTGTGTTGTGTACAGTGTGTGTATATGACGTAACTATTTACATGGGACGATGTCGGGTGCGTCACACTAACAAGGTTGTACCATAACAAAACATGAATGCGAGGAAAAAAAAAACAACTTGAACAGTGGTCCGGTCAGACGATATCTGGAACGATAAACAACAACAGGTTATAGTACAGAAGTGTTTGACTTTTTGAACGTATGAACAGCATTATAAGTCCAGTCTAATGGGTGACCGCCTCAAGAATAGGCTGGTCCTCAAGCCGGTTCAGCTGTGGAGATTTGGGTTCACACTGGTTCACCTTGGACTGTTGGAGGTGATGCTGTTGCCGAAGTCTCTACTTTTCCACTATTTGTACTTCGTGCAGTGCTTGGTTTTTCATTCGTGCAAATATAACATTCAACATCTTTGTTAGTGTTGCCTTGGCTGTGGTTTGGTTCTGGTGGCGATGGAAGGGGCATGATCCGTGGCATCTCCACGTAGTCATCCTTGGGAACCAGTGGAGGATCCGGCGGGTGCATACGGTTCAGTTGCGAGCGTGGAAGGCGGCGCAAAGCTCGCTGATTGCGCCTACGCACCAATCCATCCGCCCTGCATGCCAGGAACAAGGTGGAGTCTTTTTTCTTTTTATGTTTGTGGTGGACGGCATCTTGTAGCCGATGGGTCGTTGCCATCGAAGTAGCACCATCACTAATATCATGCAATGCGATGACTGTGCCAGATGTGGAAGTTGGCCGAGACCGTGCACGCTGGTTCCGGCCACCTGCTGTGCCGGAAGGGCGACTCCGCAGAGAAACGTCGAAGCATGTCGCCTTGGAGAGAGAATTGTTGCTCGCATCAACGTCTGGCGATGGCGCGAATTGGTGTGTCCGTCTTGGACCGCCGGTGCTGGTCGCCACTGCCGACCCAATGGGACTGCCACGCGTCCATTCCCTGTCGCCGTGGCATCCGCCGTCACCCTGAGCGTGCCATCACCGAGGCCGCGACACCGCCCGTCCGGAGCAAGGTCTGGCGTGCGCGAATCAGAGTCGGCGCTTGGCTGCTCCCCATCTGGAGTCCGGTCTGCCTTCCGTCGATGCTCCCCGTCCGGAGTCCCAACAGGTTCACTGGAGGCAGTCGAGATTCCCTGAAGCTGCACTTCTGGAGTCGGAACATGCAGGAATGCACCAACCAGTGGAGAGGCTCGAGCCATCGAGGGTGGAAGCGGTGCGCCGCCACCGCAGTCGTCAGTGGTCCCACCGTGATCGTCGAGTGCCTCGGTACGCACTAGGCGAGGTCTGTCACCTTGCACCTTTTGCATGGGAAGTGGGATGCTGTCGTCACTCGTCTCACATCCCGTGGATAGATCCTCATTAGCAGCTTGCAGTTCACTAGGGTTGGGTAAATTGTCAGAGTTTTCATCTGGTGGTGCACACCATGTCGGTGGACTGTCATTGTCTTGCCGTTGTCCTTCATTTGGGCTTTTCTTCTTTGGAATTTTAAATCTTCCCCCAGACATTGCAGAACCTTGTTTACTACCCCCAAATTCTCCCATATGTATGGTCTCGAATATAGGATCCAATGTTTCTATCGACATTGTACTATTTTCCAAAGAACATTCCGTTTCACTTTTCTTCTCAGGTACCTCATATGTATCTTTGTCTAATGTACATGCCTTCATGGTCTCTGGGTCTGATTTTGCTGGGACTGGCATGGTCACAGTCTCTCTTTTACTGTTCTCAATTGCCCACATTATACTCCCCATACATAACTGCTTAATCACTGGGGTTAGTGTGGTACAATGGATAATCGGGTCGACCTTATCTGCATCTTCACCATTAGTGGAAAGTACACTTGGTTCACTTGAAACTGCAGCGGGTTTTAAATTCGTTATCTGGCTACTTGATGTCGGTGTCCTCAGGATTCTTGCTCCAATGTTCTGCTCATTTATCAGTGGAGTGTGTATAGGTTCAATGCAATTAATGTTCCCCTCAAGGTTTGAAGAGTCATTACTGACTAACTGCTGGTCTCCGAAGTTGGGACTTTGCGGCGTTGTGTTGAAGGGAGACATTTGTCCCTGCTGTAGATATGATTCAGGTTGTGTTATTTCCATTACCTGAGGATCAATGTCTTGTCCATTTTTTCGATCCGTACTAAAACACTGGCAATTCTCAGTCTGCTCCTTGCAAGTTAAACATTCAATTAATTTCTTTAGCAAATCCTCAGCATCCTTCTGTGACCGTGCAGCATTATTAATCTCTGTTCGGCTATAATGATCCTGAAGGTCAGCGCATAAACCTTTTTTCTTCCGGCTTGGAAGAGGCGATTCCTTTGGCTTGTCTTCAGTTGGGCTTGAACAGTCTTCAGCGCTGTGCCCTTCATTGTAGCATGAGAGACCGTCATGGTCATGCTGCTGTGTAGTGGAGCATGGTAGGCTGTTATAGCCTTCTTGCTGTTCACGTGAGCATGGCAGACTTGCATCGTCTGCCGCTGGTTGGTCAGGAGAGGTTGCTAGACCCTCATGGTCTTGTTCCTGCAAGGACCGCACATTGGAGTCTTGCGTTGCTTCTATCGTGGAGGCTGTCCACGAGCTCTCAGTGGAGGCTTGTGACATTGGAGTCACTTCTTGTTCGTGCAAGGACTGCGCTCTGGAGTCTTGCGTTGCTTCTATCGTGGAGGCTGTCCACGAGCTCCCTGTGGAGGCTTGTGACTCTGGAGTCACTTCTTGTTCATGCAAGGACTGCGCTCTGGAGTCTAGCGTTGCTTCTATCGTGGAGGCTGTCCACGAGCTTGCTGTGGAGGCTTGTGACACTGGAGTCACTTCTGGTTCATGCGAGGACTGCGCTCTGGAGTCTTGCATGTCTTCTTTCATAGAGTCGGGAACATTGAGCGGGACGTGGACCACGCTCTGTGTGGCAGCAGGGCGCTCTCCGTGTGCTTGCAGCGCTCCCTGTCTGTTAATGTCAGGCTGCAGCATCATCCGGTACTGATACGTTGGGACGTCATATCTGCTGGATTGAAGATCCTCAAATCCGAAAAATGAATCCGCATCTGCGTCGGATTCAATGTGGGGGCCGCCAATGTGCAACACGAAAGGTTCGTCCGAGTCATAGTCGTATAGGACCACGGAGCTATCATTGGGCTCGCGAGGTCCGGAAACACTGTAAAGATCGTCATCGAAGTAGTCGAGGTCGGAATCATCGGCTTGTGCGTAGGTAACTGCTTGTTGGAGGGTTCTTCGGAGGTCAAATTCATCTCCTGGGTCAATTTGCGGCAATGTGCTGTCATTCCAGGTGAGGGAAGGTTGTTTTACAGCTTTAACAGATTTTTGTTTTTTTGATTTGGGACGTTTCCCTTTTAAATTGGATTTGGGACGTTTCCCCTTTAAATTGGTGCGGTCTGGGGCCTCTGACATCCTGACGCTCGGTATGTAGCACGTAGGAAGCGACTGCGCATGCTCAGATCGCTGTTCCTTTACCGATGGCCGTTTTCTTGACTGCGCATGCGCAGCATCTCGCGCATGCGCAAACGAAACTTCCGGTTCTGCGCACTGCTCACGCAACTGTGCTAGCGTGATACCTTTAGCAAGATGGCCGCCGACCTCGACCCAGCCCTCTCTCAGGCCCGGGATTTCGGCCTCTGGGAATTCGGGCTCCGGGATCCCAGCCACGAGGTGAGTACTGCCGCTTTTCTTACCTTTACTTGCCGATTGGATTGCGTTTTCTTCACAGTACTTGGAGAATTTGTCCAGGACTGCCTGGTAATCGTACCTTTGCTGCCTCCTGAAGAACCTGAACCTTGTGACTATTTCTCTTGCCCTTGCACTGGCGATGGTGAGGAGAAATTCAATTTTTTCGCTATCATCCAGGTCTTGGAGTTCAGCTGCCACCAGGAACAATTCGAACACTTGCCGGAATCGCCGCCAGTTTTTGCGGATATCACCGTAGCACTGGAGCGGCTGCGGAACCGGGAGCTCTATCATTTTGCCTGGGCACTGCTGGTTGTCTGTGTACACTGAGGTATGCCGGCAGGTATCGATCCACTCCTGTACCATGTGGTGTTGGGTGCTCTGGTGCACAGATGAGCCAACACAGTATGTGGTACAACTCTATTTTATTTTAACTCTTATAATACAGTTCGTACTGGATACTCTGCACGTGCTGTCTCCCTGAGTGTGTCGTGTAGCAGGTCTGTCCTGGTCCTCCTCTCCAGCTAATACTGACCACCAGGTGTCGTGTTTGTGCTTTTATATCTTTCTGTGATTGGTTGTGGTGGTGTGTGTTCTGATTTGTCTGTTGGTGTGTCTATCATGATGTGTGTGTTTGAATATCATGACAGTTTAGGTTGGGCTGCCACATCCCGCATAGTGGGCCCAGGCATGGCAGGACTGGAAAACACAGTGCAGATCTGTGGGCCCTGGCATGGCAGGACTGGAAAACTCAGTGCAGATCTTTGGGCCCTGGCATGGCAGGACTGGAAAACTCAGTGCAGATCTGTGCCATCTGCTACGAGGAGCCCCTCAGACCAAGCACCATCATTGGGGATGAGAACTTAATGATGTGGTTTGACAGAGTAGTGTTTTCCTCCTATCATAGATCATGGAATTTACAGTGCAGAAGGAGGCCATTCGGCCCATCGAGTCTGTGCCGGCTCTTGGAAAGAGCACCCTACCCAAGGTCAACACCTCCACCCCATTCCCATAACCCAGTAACCCACCCAACATTAAGGGCAACTTTGGACACTAAGGGTAATTTATCATGGCCAATCCACCTAACCTGCACATCTTTGGACTGTGGGAGGAAACCGGAGCACCCGGAGGAAACCCACGCACACACGGGGAGGATGTGCAGACTCCGCACAGACAGTGACCCAAGCCGGAATCGGACCTGGGACCCTGGAGCTGTGAAGCAATTGTGCTATCCACAATGCTAGCGTGCTGCCCAAAGAGGACAAGAAGATATGCTGGGCTCCTTATGCAGTACTGCAGCATGGAATAACGAGGGAAATGCCTAAACTACTAAATTTGTATTGCTGTGAATGAAAATAGCTGTGCATGATATAAAAGTGGTATAAATTCAGTCTTAATCCATAGTCATAATACAATCCATACACAAAGTTACTTCCACTTTTAAACATTGACACCACCCCACTGCCCCCCTCCGCCCCATCCACTCAACCCCGCACCTGCTTCCAGGGCATAGCAGAAGGATCGCTTGCATTGTCAGCCACCTTGTTGCCAAAAGAAAGAAGCACTGTTGAGCAGGACCAACAACTTGACCTCCTTGACCAAAAAGCAAAATATTACAAAATCTGAAACAAAAGACGCCAGTGTGATTAATGACCGTATAACCCACTTGCCCTTGCTGATTGAATGATTAATATTGCCCTGGGAGAATGCAAGGGTTTCCTCACATCAAACTGAGAAGGATGAAAGAGCCCTGGTTTAATGTCTGACACCCCCCAGCACTACCCAACTTCAGCATCCTACAGTGGCTTTTCTCTCAGGTGCCCACTGCCAGGATTCAACAGAATCCACATACTTTACAACGTTTGGCAAACCGATCCTGGCACTTAGGATACAATCAAAGACCAGGAGATTTGGGGGTCAAGGGCTTGTAATGTTTGGGCCCTCCTTCAATGCCTTCTTATAATGTGTACCAAGCAAACATATTGGTTTCAGTAGTCAAGAAAATGCCGTTTTGACAGCTGCACATGGCAGCTTTTTATATCTGCCCCTTGGTCCTGGGAGAACTATCAGCACCTTCCGCCAGACTTGCTGAACCAAAGTCCTCCAAGAAAGGTAACCATCCTCACACCCACCGTGTGCAGCAGTGCCTTCAGTACACCATTCCTTCAGGGAAGGATTCAGGTCCACCACCACCAATCTCATAGATTTTAGTCTTCAGCACAGAGGCATTAACAGAGCACCTCTGTCTGCCAGAAGAACACTCAAAGATAACCTCCAACACAGAGATAGCAAGCCGCGGTAGTTGGGATCATCACTTCCCTGAACTGTTACACATCAGATAAAGAGACTCTCTGGAATAGCAGCTAATTTACTGCTACCAGATGCATCAAATGACACCAAGAGGCTCATTCAAAGTTCTGGAAGGTAACCATTTCCAGCCCTTTCCCATTGAATACCAACTAGTGATCGCTGTAGGTGCATGCACACAAGGGGTTAATGGGTAAATAGCAGCACCACATGATCACTAGAGGGCTAGACCAACAGGGGTATAAAAGGCAGCCACACGGTGTCTCTCGCTCTCTCTCGTAGGTGCACTGTGAACAGGGTAACATCAGAATCACATAGATAGTTAGTGGAGTTACGTTTAGTTCTAATTGTTAAATCTTGTTAACCAATTCCTAGTTTCCATGTTAAGGTAAAGAGCTCATGCATTAATAGTTATAGTTACGCAATAAATCTTTGTTGTTACTGGACGAGTTCGAGTCTTCTTCAACAAGATTCAGAGGACCTCACCATCAACCAAGGATTGAGTAACACGTGTTATAGACCACGCACGTAACACCACACCAACAGCAGCACCAACAGACGTCTCTGCATTTCTGGCTCCCGCAATGCAGGGGTGACTGAAGGGAGTCCATGCCTGTGAGTACATTCAGGTCTCTGGACATAATGCCCTGGTGTACATGAGAAGGAAGGGGTTCCATTTCCTTAACGTTCAGCTGTTAAGCAAAGGTAAAATAAGACTGGGATATTCAGAACAATGTACATCATTGGTTGTAAAGCACTTTGGAGTATCCTGAAGTTGTGAAAGATGCTATTTAAATTCCAGTTCTGTCTCACTTTTTTCTTTCATTGGTTGCTGTAGCCTGAAAATACCTATTTTGCATTCGGTCTCTTCGGAGTTCCTATCATATATTCCAGACTAGATAAAGGCCCGAATCTTCCAACAATCAGAATCAGAACTGCTTTGCCCGAGGCTGATTATTCAGAGAACTGAATACTTACCTGGATGCAGGTTTTCTGGCCAGAATTCTGATCCACAATGCAGAAGAACTCCCTCCGCCGGAATCCATGGAGACTCCAGTGAGAAGAATCAACGCAGAAGCCACACTCATTTTTTTGGACGCTATCTGCCTTATTATGGTAAGTGTTTAAAGGTCCCAAAGTTTTTCACCGAGTCGGTGAATGGGTGAATGTGTAAGTGAGTAGTTGGGTGAGATAGGTGGGTAGGGTGAGGTGGTAATTTGGCATGTGGGTAGGGTGGCATGTGGGTGAGTGGGTAAGTTGGATGAGATGGTTGTTGGGTCGGGTCAGGGAGTGGTCAGGTGATGGGGGCTAGTCAGGTTGGATTGGAGGATGGTCGGATGGTGGAAGCTAACGAAGTCGGGTAAGGAAAGGCAGTTGGGTTGGGTCGGGTGGGTGGCAGTAATTGGTGGATCAGGGAGGTAGTTGAGTGGTTGAGGAGGGAGTCAAGGGGTGTTCAGTTGTATAGTTACCCAGGAGGTAGGCTAGGATTTTGTTGTTAAACATTTTGTGGATAACTCACCAGTAAATCTGAACTGTCTCCCGCTCCAACTCAGAGTTGGAGAATTTTCAGAGGATTCCTAGAAGGAGGAGAATTGCCCCTTGGAAATTCAAACCTGGGAAATCCCACAGAGTCAGCGCGCTGGGTAACAACTTGGTAACTCCACACTTGATTCTCCCAATCATCCGCCCCGACTCAGTGACTAATTCCCCCAACCTGATCCAACTACCCTCCAATCACCTGACTACCACTCGACCCAACTACCCCCAACTCGACTACTTCCAAACTCTCCTACCACCTCACCCACCTACTACCTCTCCTGCCTACCAATTCACCCACCTGTTACATCACTCACCTACCACCTCACCTGCCTACCACCTCACTTGCTTACCAACTCACCCACCTATTACATCACCCATCTACCACTTCACCCACATACCACCTCATCTGCCTACCACCTCACTGCCTACCACCTCACCCACCTACCACCTCACCTGCCTACCACCTCACCTGCCTATTACATCACTCACCTACCACCTCTCTCACCTACCACCTTACCTGCCTGCCACCTCACCTACCTACTACCTCACCCACCTACTACCTCACCCACCTACTGCATCACCCACATACCAATTCACCCACCTATTACATCACCCATCTACCACCTCACCTATATACCACCTCACCTACCTACCACCTCACTGCCTAATACCTCACCCACCTACCACCTCACCGCCTACCACCTTACCTACCTACTACATCGCCCACACACCCACTTATTACAGCACTTACCCACCAGCTCTCCCAACTACCACAACATCAGCGATCCAAAGACCAGATGATCTGAACCCACTACTATTGCAAATTAGTTTATTCTTTGATTTAGTTACCATGTCCTCTCTATGCTTCCTGCCATTCTAAGTGGCTTTATTACTGTTGCTTACTGTGGGGTTGAAGCTGATTGTGTGCTTATTTTGGGTCTTTATTTCATTGAAACAGTGTTTATCTTGGAAGGGAGCTTTGCTAACAAGATTCGTTGGGGAGAAGGGTGGCATTTTTATTTGGGGCAATGCCTTTTTTTATTCACTCATGTTTGTGGGTGTCACAGGCTAGACCAGAATTCATTGCCCTAAATGCCCTTGAGAAGATGGTGGTGAGCTGCCTTCTTCAACCACTACAGACCAGGTGGTACACCCACTGTGCTGTTAGGGAGGGAGTTCCAGGATTTTGACCCAGTGACAGTGAAGGAACGGCGATATATTTCCAAGTCAGGATGGTGAATGACGTGGAGGGGAACATCCAGGTGGTGGGGTTCCCAGATACCTGCTGCTCTTGTCCTTCTAGATGGTAGTGGTCATGGGTTTGGAAGGTGCTGTCTAAGGAAACTTGGTGAGTTATTGCAGTGCAGCTTGTAGATGGTACACACGGCTGCTACTGTACTTCAGTGGTGGAGGGACTGGATGTTTGCAGGAGAGGTGCCGTGAAAGCAGGATGCTTTGTCCTGGATGATGTCAAGCATTTTGAGTGTTGTTGGAGTTGCAATCATCCAGGCAAGTGGGGAGTATTCCATCACATTCCTGACTTGTAGATGGTGGACAGGCATTGGGAAGTCAGAAGGTCAGTTGCTCACCATCAAATCCCAGCCTTTGACCTGCCCTGTAGCCACAGTATTTATAAGGCGAGTCCAGTTTAGTTTCTGGTCAATGGTAACCCCCAGGATTCAGCGACTCACAGCTATTGATCTGGTTAGCTCTTATCGGCAGTGATTCCAATATCTCCTTTACAATCTAATTGATCAGTATTTTCTCACTTAAGCGGTAAATATCTGACTTTGAGTTACGAATTTAAAGGTTGGGGGATAACACCCCAAATTTCCGTGTTCAATGTTCTTCACTGGGAATGCAAGGTCACAAAATGATGCCAAGCATTTGTACAGAACTATTTGTAAATTCACATAAGGACAGAAAACGCCATCTACTGTCAGTAGGTGGTATAAATGCAATGATGTTAAAAACGCTCAGATCAAGGGCACGTGCCTGTCTTGATTACTCCACTTGAGTATCTGTGGTCAGCAGGAGGTCTGGTGTGTGGACGCACGTGGGGATTGCTCAGGAGGTTTGAACATCCGATGGGGAATTGCTGTGTTCCCTGCCACCCTGTGCGACTATGTGCTAGAGTCAGAGACTTCAGACAGTTCTACTCTAATTACTGGGATAATTACCCAGGGAATGTTAGACAGATTAAAAACCTTGTGTAATATCAGGGTAACTCTGCAACTGACTCCCCCAATGTTCCCTCGACCACTCGACTACCGTCAAACGTAACCTGACTGCACTCCAATCACCTAGCTCTGAACCAGACACGACTACTCCCAAACCCAGCTACCCCCGACCCGACTACCTCCGACCCGACTACCCCCTTACCCCCTCAATCCCCCCACCCTTGCCTCCAGCCATCTACCTACGCATCCATCTAACCACTACCCACCTATGCATTCACTCACTTATCTACCCCCCATTCATTCACTCATCCATTCAAAGACAGGGGGCAGGATTCTCCGGTCCACCAGCTACGTTTTCCGGTCCAGGGGCGTCATTCTCCGACCCCCCGCCGGGTCGGAGAATGGCCGTTGGCCGCCGGGAATCCCGCCCCCGCCCCCGCCGAAGTCTCCGCTCCCGGAGATTGGGCGGGGGCGGGAATCCGGCCGCGCCGGTTGGCGGGACCCCCCGTTGGATTCTCCGGCCCGGATGGGCCGAAGTCCCGCCCAGGAATTGCCTGTCCCACCGACGTAAATCAAACCTGGTATTTACCGGCGGGACCAGGCGGCGTGGGCGGGCTCCGGGGTCCTGGGGGGGGGGCGCGGGGCGATCTGACCCCGGGGGGTGCCCCCACGGTGGCCTGGCCCGCGATCGGGGCCCACCGATCCGCGGGCGGGCCTGTGCCGTGGGGGCACTCTTTCCCTTCCGCCTCCGCCACGGCCTCCACCATGGCGGAGGCGGAAGAGACTTTCCCCACTGCGCATGCGCGGGAAACTGACAGCGGCCGCTGACGCTCCCGCGCATGCGCTGGGAAACTGACAGCGGCCGCTGACGCTCCCGCGCATGAGCCGCATTTCCGCGCCAGCTGGCGGGGAAACAAACGCCATTTCTGCCAGCTGGCGGGGCGGAAATCCCTCCGGCGTCGGCCTAGCCCCTCAATGTTGGGGCTAGGCCGCCAAAGATGCGGAGCCTTCCGCACCTTTGGGCCGGCGCGATGCCCGTCTGATTGGCGCCGGCTTTGGCGCCAGTCGGCGGACATCCCGCCGTTGGGGGAGAATTTCGCCCCAGCTCTCCCCCGCCCCCGCCAGCAGTGGGATTCTTCATTCCCGCAGCCAGTCAATGGGGTTTCCCATTGTGGCCACCCCACGCCGTCGGGATACCCACGAGCATGAGTGCATTGCCAGCGGACAGGAGGGTCCCGCTGACAGAGAATTCCGCTGTGGACCTTTAAACTTATTTTATGGCAGCTCGTGAGGTAATGGGGGGGCTTGTTCTTTCTTCCACCCACGCTCTGATGGAATTCCCTGAGGGATAATGCCCTGTGCGTTTCTTTGATTGCCGGAATTGGATGATCCCAGAATAAATGAGTAGCAGCTAAGGGTTAGGAGACTCTTTGAACGCAGCGGCAATCCATTCAGCATTGCTACTGCTCAGAAGATCCAGGCCGATTGGCTCAAAGAATACGTGGGAGCAGGTTCCTTTAACTTCTGGTTTATGAAATTCCATATTTTTCAGCTTCCTAGGGGCCTAGGACTCCTCCACACACTAACTACACATTCAGGAAGTGGAACCCCTTCTTATTGATGCAGGGCAACCCCCTGATGAATCGATGCTCAGAGGGGGACATGCGTTCCATCGATCACCCCATGAACCTGGGCATGCCAGCGATGACGGGGAATTCTGCTGCTCGGGCATCCGGGTGGGCCTGGTCTAGATTGAAGGATGTCTTTTCCGATGCTTGGGCACATAGGACATCCGCCATATCGTGGATGCACCTGTGTGCGGACATTTACGAGAGCCCACCCAGGTGCCCGCTCGAGCTCTGGAATGATCCAGATGCACGAAAGTTTAAGACGACCATCACCTTGACGGCCAGCGGGAGCGGGTGTCCTCCTACAAAGCCCCGCGGTGCCAGGTGTGCCACCATCTGCCACATGTGGCGCACGGTCTCACTGGTTAGCCAAAGTTTTCAGTGGCACAGGCGGTGGCACAGGCGGTCTGGGAGCTCCTCGAAGGACAGGCGGTGATGGTATATATGTGCCCTGATGCGGCGCCTCCTTTGTTGGATGGCCGGCACTTGAGCCTCACCACCAGGCTCCAGGACAGGCTCCTCTTGTGCAGGGTCGACCCTGAGCTGGCCCTGCTCTTCCAGCCACCGTTTGTCCCAACGGCAGCTGCGACCAGGTAGATATCGAGCATTGCTGGCTGTTCTCCAAAATATATTCTCTTCGGGGAGGGTGGGGGGGGGGGGGTGGAGAAGACATGTTAGCAAGATGAGTGTTCCCTTGCCCATCCAAAGTCACCAGGTTACAGGGTCACCCTGAATTGTACGGCTGAACCACCCTCAACATATCCCACCCAATCCCACCCCACCCCTACCCTTCACCCGGCCTCATTGATATGTTTTATTTTATAAATTTAGAGTACTCAATTCATTTTTTCCCAATTAAGGGGCAATTTGGGGTGGCCAATCCACCTGCACTGCACATCTTTGGATTGTGGGAGTGAAACCTACTCAAAAACGGAGAGAATGTGCAAACTCCACATGGAAAGGTCCCAAATCAAACCTGGGACCGCGGCGCCGTGAGGCAGCAAATAACCACTGCGCCACCGTGCTGCCTCTCTTCGATATGTTTGTGGCCACATTACCCCAGTCCCCACCAGTTAGTGGAACTGGACCTGTGATGTGGGGAGCCTATATCCTCACCAATCATCCTGTCAACAGGGGTACTGATGGCTACTGCAACCCATGTCAGCGATAGGCTCTGTGGCCCCTGTCCTGTTTCCTCTAGTGGGATCGACAGTGGGTCTGCTCACTGGACCATGTGTTATCCCGCCGGCAGGGTGGTACCTGGTTGTGTGGTGGAGAAAGTCACTGTGTCCCACCAATCATCCCCAAGCTAAGAGGCTTGTGTTTGGGCAGGTCCTACAGGTGGGGTGAACGAAGGAAGTGTGTATCTGCTGGGAGCTTAGCTGCAATGTGGTGTGAGTCCTGGGTGTGACACTCAAGTTGTGACAACCTGACCAGGGGCAGGATGGATGGGAGAAGGGGTGCAGTGGACAGGCAGGTCTTCGAGGCAGCTGGTGCTCTTGAGGGGTGGGCGAGCTGATAGTGTCACTGATGAAGCCTCTGCCCTAAGAGGGGTGGTGTGTCAGGAAGCGTGCCACAGGTAACGGTGTACGTGTCCTTTGTTTGCGGTGAGCTCTGCTATCTCCCTGCTTCCCCCGCAGTGGGGCTGTGCTTCTGATGGGTGCGCTGAGAAGTGGCAGCACCTGGTGTGCCACTGATTGAGCTTGGCCAGGCCCATTCCATACATGGGTCAGCAGGGGTCTGAGGGTTTTCAGAGAGGTGGCCAGGGTGGGTTCCCAGATGACCAGAGGCTCTGTGAACATTTACAGGACACAATGTGCAGTCAGCAGAGTGATCAGCCAGGGGCCTGTAACTTGCACCAAATGGGTGCATTTAAAACACATATTGCAGCAATGACGGTCTGAGCCAGGCCACCCCGATCCTGAGGGAGACATCCTGGGCTGGATTTACCATTTATGAGACTTTAAATATTGGCGCTAGCGGAGGACGTGTGGAGATTTACGACATAAAAATCGGCGCAGCACCTGCACTGATCCAGCGACTTTTAATGCGCTAGCTCTGGCACCACATGGAACACAATCAATTCCAGGTAAAACGGTGCTGGATACGTCGGGTCTGTGATAGGCACTCATGAAGCTCACATGCCACAGCCGCACTTAAACGGTCCTTCACCGCACACACCGTCCCAGCCAACAGGATGGCTGGAAGGAGAGCAGCGCCACGGTTCAGGGGCACTGAGGTGGAGACCCTCCTGGATGCGGTGGAGGAGAAGCGGATGACCTATACCCCGGCCCAGGAGAAAGACCACCAGGTACCGTTTGCCATGCCTGGCCTCAGGTGGCTGAGGCGGTGGCAGAGGCCCCGGAGAATAGAGGGTCAGGCCCACTAATGATATGCCAACGGTGTTTAAACGCCATGTGGCGAGCGACACATTTACGCAATTTTTGTCGTGCTGGAGGATCTCGATGTGGCATCAAACTGGCACCTACCACGATTTTGGCGTCGGAGGCTATTCTCCGCCCAATCGTGTTTCGCGATTTCAGTGTTGGCGGACGGTGAATCCTGTCCCCTGAGTCCATGGACTTGCCATTAAGTTGTTCCCCGCAACTCCCTACTGCCCATGCAGCCGCCCTCCCAGCAAGCCTGACAATTTTGGAAAGTTTTTAAGCGTTTTCTTACTTTCTCACTCCCCTCAACAGCCATGGGGCAGGCCCCGCTTATAAATACTTGCATTAATTTGCGCCCGTGTGACTTTTGCCTTAGAGGGGTGGAGCATGTAGTGTCCAACTCACTAATGATGCTAAAATCAATGCAAATGACCGTTTGGCATGGACCCGCCGGCATGGGGCGCAAACTTCAATTTTGTCGCCAACGAGGGAACGGAGCATGGCGGATTCGGCGTCGCTGCAAATGGATTTTATTCAATTCCACGCAATTCTCCGCCCGATCAAGATTCTTGCTTCCAGAATTGCGAAGCAGAGAATCCAGCCCCAGTATATAGATGCGCTGGAATAGCAGTTATTTTTCTGCTACCAGCTGCATTGTGGCAACAGGAGACTAATTCAAAGTTCAGGAAGGTAACCACTTCCAGCCATTCAGCCAGTCAGGCTGATTGGCTCAAACACTGTGCGAGAGCAGCTTCCGTTACATCTCTGATTTGTGAAATTCCATATTTATCAGCCTACTGGACACTGAGCCCCTCTCCGCACACCCCAATCCCGCTTCCCTCAATTTTATTTTCTAAATATTGTGGTTGCTAGGGGATCCATTCCACTTACCTGGCCTGGATCTTATAGCTGGCACTGGCATTCATTTTGGTGATGGTCAGTCCACTTCCACTCTGTGTACTGCCCTCCACTCACCTCCTGGGTACTCCCGAAACTAGTGCTGCAAGAATTCCGAGCTTAAGCCCATCTAAGAGAGCATATGGAGCCTCTGTTTATCACCTCAATTAAAATGCAGCACATCCAACAATAAACCACTGGCACATTACTGTGCTGACACGTCACCTTAAATGGTGTGCTTAAGTTTCTGGAATGGGGTTTGAACCCGTGACTTTTTCTCCCTATCGAGCTAATGCTTAATGGATAAATGGGCAAAATAAACATGATGTGGCTAAGTGCTTCGAGCGCAATCAGGAAATTGGGTGCTGGCTGTGCTCAAAATTGTTCTGGCTAGAATAAAGTTCAAGCTTCTGCTAAAAGTGAGCTGGATAATCACTTAAATGTCAAACCTTCCATGAACCAGAATTGTCTGTCAGTAGAACAGAATATAAATGTGTTTTTCTTCACAATTGTGTTTATCACCAAACATAAGCTTTTCAATCATAGTTCCATTAGTCTGCACCAGTCATTTTCTTACCTTTTTAAGATGCAAAAAAGCATTGAAAAGGTGGCCACCAGTGCCTGTCCACCTCAGAAAATGAGTACAATTTAAAGAGCCTTCTCGAACCACTGCAATTAGGTGCTATCTGTGGAATCGTGGCCTCTTAATGTTTCAATCTGGGAGCATGGCTGTGTTTGTACGCTGGGCTAGCTTCTGGCACAGTGATTGTTAGGCCAGCATCAACAATCCTGGAAACTCAATTTACATGAGCTCTTTTGCGCTGATGTGACTGAATTAGCGTGGATAGCACCGAAAACAATAAGCGCAAACTAGTGGAAACTGTCCCAACACAGCATGGTGGGAAGTGATGGATTTTGGTAGGAGGGCTCAGGAAACCATTTATTTCTTAGAAGGTAAGAAGCTAAATGGGGTAGAAGAACAAAGAGACTTGAGAAAACAGTTGCAAAAATCACTGAAAATAGCAACTGTTACAACACTCATGTGACCATAAGACCATAAGACATAGGAGCAGAATTAGACAATTAAGCCCATCGAGTCTGCTCCGCCATTCAATCATGACTGATATGTTTCTCATCCCCATTCTCCTGCCTAATCAAGAACCTAGCCAATTCTATCTTAAAGACAGTCAGTGACTTGGCCTCCACAGATTTCTGCGGTAAAGAGTTCCACAGATTCACTACCCTTTAGCTGAAGAAATTCCTCTTCATCTCTGTTTTAAATGATCTTCCCTTCAGTCTGAGGTAGTGTCCTCAGGTTCTAGTTTCTCCTACTAGTGTAAAATCCTCTCCACGTCCACTCTATTCAGGCCTCTCAGCATTCTGTAAGTTTCAATGAGATACCACCTCATCCTTCTAAACTCCATTGAATACAGACCCAGAGTCCTCAACCGCTCCTCATGTGACATGTCCTTCATTCCAGGGATCATTCTTGTGAGCCTCCTCTGGACCGTCTCTGAGGCCAGTACATCTTTAGATACGGGGCCCAAAACTGCTCACAATATTCCAAATAGGGTCTGACCAGAGCCATATATGGCATCAGCAGTACATCCCTGATCTTGGGCGTCATTCTCCGACCCCCCCGCTGGGTTGGAGAATCGCCGGGGGCTGCCGTGAATGCCACCCCTGCCGGTTGCCGAAGTCTCCGGCACCGGATATTCGGCGTGGGCGGGAATCGGGCCGCGCCGGTTGGCGGGCCCCCCCGCCGATAAATTGCCTGTCCCGCCGGCGTGGATTAAACCACCTTTTGAACGGCGGGACAAGGCGGCGTGGGCGGGCTCCGGGGTCCTGGGGGGGGGCGCGGGGCGATCTGGCCCCGGGGGGTGCCCCCACGGAGCCTGGCCCGCGATCGGGGCCCACCGATCCGCGGGCGGGCCTGTGCCGTGGGGGCACTCTTTCCCTTCCGCCTCCGCCACGGTCTCCACCATGGCGGAGGCAGAAGAGACTCCCTCCACTGCGCATGCGTGGGAAACTGTCAGCGGCCGCTGACACTCCCACGCAGGCGCCGCCCGGGGATGTCATTTCCGCACCAGCTGGCGGGGCAACAAAGGCCGTTTCCGCCAGCTGGCGGGGCGGAAATTCCTCTGGCGTCGGCCTAGCCGCTCAATTTTGGGGCTCGGCCCCCAAAGATGCGGAGCATTCCGCACCTTTGGGGCGGCGCGATGCCCGTCTGATTGGCGCCGTTTTGGGCGCCAGTCGGCGGACATCGCGCCGTTTCGGGAGAGTTTCCTCCCTGGTATCCTAGTGTGGTATCCTCTTGAAATGAATGCTAACATTGCATTTACCTTCCCAACTGCCAACTGAACCTACACGTTCTCACACCTTAAGAGAATCCTGAACCAGGACTCCTAATACACCCCAATTGATCTCTCCACGGGACTCAAGAACAAACAAACAAAGAACAAAGAAATGTACAGCACAGGAACAGGCCCTTCGGCCCTCCAAGCCCGTGCCGACCATACTGCCCGACTAAACTACAATCTTCTACACTTCCTGGGTCCGTATCCTTCTATTCCCATCCTATTCATATATTTGTCAAGATGCCCTTAAATGTCCCTATCGTCCCTGCTTCCACTACCTCCTCCGGTAGTGAGTTCCAGGCACCCACTACCCTCTGCGTAAAAAACTTGCCTCGTACATCTACTCTAAACTTTGCCCCTCTCACCTTAAACCGATGCCCCCTAGTAATTGACCCCTCTACCCTGGGCAAAAGCCTCTGACTATCCACTCTGTCTATGCCCCTCATAATTTTGTATACCTCTATCAGGTCTCCCCTCAACCTCCTTCGTTCCAGTGAGAACAAACCGAGTTTATTCAATCGCTCCTCATAGCTTATGCCCTCCATACCAGGCAACATTCTGGTAAATCTCTTCTGCACCCTCTCTAAAGCCTCCACATCCTTCTGGTAGTGTGGCGACCAGAATTGAACACTATACTCCAAGTGTGGCCTAACTAAGGTTCTATACAGCTGCAACATGACTTGCCAATTCTTATACTCAATGCCCCGGCCAATGAAGGCAAGCATGCCGTATGCCTTCTTGACTACCTTCTCCACCTGTGTTGCCCCTTTCAATGACCTGTGGACCTGTACTCCTAGATCTCTTTGACTTTCAATACTCTTGAGGGTTCGACCATTCACTGTATATTCCCTACCTGCATTAGCCCTTCCAAAATGCATTACCTCACATTTGTCCGGATTAAACTCCATCTGCCATCTCTCCGCCCAAGTCTCCAGACAATCTAAATCCTGCTGTATCCTCAGACAGTCCTCATCGCTATCCGCAATTCCACCAACCTTTGTGTCGTCTGCAAACTTACTAATCAGACCAGTTACATTTTCCTCCAAATCATTTATATATACTACAAAGAGCAAAGGTCCCAGCACTGATCCCTGTGGAACACCACTGGTCACAGCCCTCCAATGAGAAAAGCATCCCTCCATTGCTACCCTCTGCCTTCTATGGCCTAGCCAGTTCTGTATCCACCTTGCCAGTTCACCCCTGATCCCGTGTGACTTCACCTTTTGTACGAGTCTACCATGAGGGACCTTGTCAAAGGCCTTACTGAAGTCCATATAGACAACATCCACTGCCCTACCTGCATCAATCATCTTAGTGACCTCCTCGAAAAACTCTATCAAGTTAGTGAGACACGACCTCCCCTTCACAAAACCGTGCTGCCTCTCACTAATACGTCCATTTGCTTCCAAATGGGAGTAGATCCTGTCTCGAAGAATTCTCTCCAGTAATTTCCCTACCACTGAAGTAAGGCTCACCGGCCTGTAGTTCCCGGGATTATCCTTGCTACCCTTCTTAAACAGAGGAACAACATTGGCTATTCTCCAGTCCTCCGGGACATCCCCTGAAGACAGCGAGGATCCAAAGATTTCTGTCAAGGCCTCAGCAATTTCCTCTCCAGCCTCCTTCAGTATTCTGGGGTAGATCCCATCCGGCCCTGGGGACTTATCTACCTTAATATTTTTTAAGACACCCAACACCTCGTCTTTTTGGATCACAATGTGACCCAGGCTATCTACACCCCCTTCTCCAGACTCAACATCTACCAATTCCTTCTCTTTGGTGAATACTGATGCAAAGTATTCATTTAGTACCTCGCCCATTTCCTCTGGCTCCACACATAGATTCCCTTGCCTATCCTTCAGTGGGCCAACCCTTTCCCTGGCTACCCTCTTGCTTTTTATGTACGTGTAAAAAGCCTTGGGATTTTCCTTAACCCTATTTGCCAATGACTTTTCATGACCCCTTCTAGCCCTCCTGACTCCTTGCTTAAGTTCCTTCCTACTTTCCTTATATGCCACACAGGCTTCGTCTGTTCCCAGCCTTTTAGCCCTAACAAATGCCTCCTTTTTCTTTTTGACGAGGCCTACAATATCACTCGTCATCCAAGGTTCCCGAAAATTGCCGTATTTATCTTTCTTCCTCACAGGAACATGCCTGTCCTGTATTCCTTTCAACTGACACTTGAAAGCCTCCCACATGTCAGATGTTGATTTGCCCTCAAACATCCGCCCCCAATCTATGTTCTTCAGTTCCCGCCTAATATTGTTATAATTAGCCTTCCCCCAATTTAGCACATTCATCCTCGGACCACTCTTATCCTTGTCCACCAGTACTTTAAAACTTACTGAATTGTGGTCACTGTTACCGAAATGCTCCCCTACTGAAACATCTACCACCTGGCCGGGCTCATTCCCCAATACCAGGTCCAGTACCGCCCCTTCCCTCGTTGGACTGTTTACATATTGTTTTAAGAAGCCCTCCTGGATGCTCCTTACAAACTCCGCCCCGTCTAAGCCCCTGGCACTAAGTGAGTCCCAGTCAATATTGGGGAAGTTGAAGTCTCCCATCACCACAACCCTGTTGTTTTTACTCTTTTCCAAAATCTGTCTACCTATCTGCTCCTCCATCTCCCGCTGGCTGTTGGGAGGCCTGTAGTATACCCCCAACATTGTGACTGCACCCTTCTTATTCCTGATTTCTACCCATATAGCCTCACTGCCCTCGGAGGTGTCCTCTCGCAGTATAGCTGTGATATTCTCCCGAACAAGTAGCGCAACTCCGCCTCCCCTTTTACATCCCCCTCTATCCCGCCTGAAACATCTAAATCCTGGAACGTTTAGCTGCCAATCCTGCCCTTCCCTCAACCAGGTCTCCGTAATGGCAACAACATCATAGTTCCAAGTAGTAATCCAAGCTCTAAGTTCATCTGCCTTACCCGTAATGCTCCTTGCATTAAAACATATGCACTTCAGGCCACCAGACCCGCTGTGTTCAGCAACTTCTCCCCGTCTGCTCTGCCTCAGAGCCACACTGTCCCTATTCCCTAGTTCTCCCTCAATGCTCTCACCTTCTGACCTATTGCTCCCATGCCCACCCCCCTGCCATACTAGTTTAAACCCTCCCGTGTGACACTAGCAAACCTCGCGGCCAGGATATTTATGCCTCTCCGGTTTAGATGCAACCCGTCCATCTTATACAGGTCACACCTGCCCCGGAAGAGCTCCCAGTGGTCCAGATAACGGAAACCCTCCCTCCTACACCAGCTGTTTAGCCACGTGTTTGTCTGCTCTATCTTCCTATTTCTAGCCTCACTGGCACGTGGCACAGGGAGTAATCCCGAGATTACAACCCTCGAGGTCCTGTCTTTTAACTTTCTGCCTAGCTCCCTGAACTCCTGCTGCAGGACCTCATGCCCCTTCCTGCCTATGTCGTTAGTACCAATATGTACAACGACCTCTGCCTGTTTGCCCTCCCCCTTCAGGATTCCCTCTACCCGTTCGGAGACATCCTGGACCCTGGCACCAGGGAGGCAACATACCATCCTGGAGTCTCTTTCACGTCCACAGAAGCGCCTATCTGTGCCCCTGACTATAGAGTCCCCTATTACTATTACTCTTCTGCGCTTTGACCCTCCCTTCTGAACATTAGAGCCAGCCGTGGTGCCACTGCTCTGGCTGCTGCTGTTTTCCCCTGATAGGCTATCCCCCCCGACAGTATCCAAAGGGGTATATCTGTTCGACTCGTGGAATACGGGCTCCCTCACCAGTGGGCGGAGGCCCATCAGCTTGGGCTCCTCGAAATCACCTCATTAAAGGCCGGCGCGGATTGGGACCAGTTCCAAGGGTAATCCTGTTTGGGACCTTGAAGCTGTAATCCACATTGCAGCCTTTGCTTTTGTTGTCGAATTAAACTTCGTTTGGATTTATCTTCTCGGGTCTCCTGAGCTTTTATAGCAACACAAGTTGGTAAAGTTATGAAGACTAGGTTGATTACTAAAGGAAAAGAATACAAAAATAGGCAGTAAGATGACATTTCTGTAAAATCTTAGTTAGACCACACTGGAGTAAGTATAGAAAAGATTTGCAAGAATCATCCCAGAATTTAGAGGCTGCAATTATTGCAAATGTTTGAGCGGGCTGGGGTTGTTACTCCTGAAAAATGACTAAGGACAGGTTTCTATGGGCCCACCTGCCCTGGGATTGGAAATTCCCACCTGAGGTCAACAAACCTTTTTGCTCACTTCCGGTTGCGGCGATGACCAGCTAAGCCGCACGTTTCGGTGGCTCCAGCTTAGACGGACCTTCAGGCTCTTTTAAGAGCCCCAACGGGAAATTTTATTGCGACGAAACCCGGTGTGGGGTGAGGCAACAGGGAGGCCCCCCCAGTGGGAAAGAAAAAGATCAGCGGCAGCGGCCAGATCTCGGAGGATCCTCGAGGGCAGCGGCAGAGGAAAGAAAGGAACAAGATGGCGTCGGAGGGAGCCCAGGCGACATGGGGACTGGACCAGGATGAATTTTTAAGACGGTGTGTGGAGCTGCTAAAAAAGGAGGTGCTGGCCCCGATGTTACAGGCAATCGAGGGGCTTAAAGAGACACAAAAGGCCCAGGAGATAGAGCTCCGTGTGGTGGAGCAGAAGGTAACTGACAACGAGGACGAGATCCTGGGCCTAGCGGTCAAAATGCAGACGCACGAGGCGCTCCATAAGAAGTGCATCGAAAGAATTGAAGTCCTGGAAAATAGATCAAGGAGAAAGAACCTCCGGATCCTGGGTCTCCCCGAGGGAGTGGAAGGAGCTGACGCGGGGGGGGGGGGGGGCTTATGCGAGCACAATGTTATGCTTGTTAATGGGAGTTGAGGCCCCCTCGGGCCCCTTGGAAGTGAAAGGGGCCCACTGGGTCCCTGAGAGGAGACCAAAGGCTGAAGAACCACCTAGGGCGATGGTCGTGCGATTTCACCGCTTCAATGACAGAGAGGTTGTTCTGAGATGGGCCAAGAAGGTACGAAGTAGCAGATGGGAGAATGCGATGATACGAGTGTATCAGGATTGGAGTGCGGAGATGGCGAGAAGGAGGGCGAGTTTCAATCGAGCCAAGGAGGTGTTGCATAAGAAGAAAGTGAAGTTTGGGATGTTGCAGCCGGCGCGATTGTGGGTCACGCACCAGGAAAGACATTACTATTTTGAAACGCCGGAAGAAGCATGGACCTTCATTCAAAAAGAGAAACTGGACCAGAACTGAGGGACTGATGTTGGAGGGGAAACGACAATGCTGATGTATAGAGGTGTAAATTGGGGAGGGGGACACACTGAGAAATGTGAGCGCCGGTGGGGGGGGAAAAAGAGACACAGGCGGGGGATAGGGAATGGGAACGGGGCTGTAGGGGGAGCTGCGCCATGGGGGGGGGCGGGATGGTTCTAGAAAGCGCGGGGTTTCTTTTTCTTTTCCCGCGCCAGAGAGATGATGGTGGGAAGATCGGCGCAAGGAGGATGGGAGTTCCTCACACGGGGGGGGTCAAGGAGAGAGCGGGAGAAGCCGGGGTCAGTTGAAGTCAGCTGACTTTCGGAAGCAATATGGGGGGAGTAACCATGCTAGATGGGGATCTAGCGGGGGGGGGAGGGAGGGAGGGAGGGGGGGACAACTGGGTTGCTGCTGCTGAGATCGAAAGGGAGCAGGTAAGAGAAAAGGTGGTCGAGGCGGGAATGCGCCGCCTGGGGGACGGGTGGGTGCGCGGAACCGGGACGTGGGACTGGCCCAGAGCGGGTGATGGCTAGTCGACAGGGCAGGGGGGGGGGGCAGCCCCCCAGTCCGGCTGATCACGTGGAACGTGAGAGGCCTAAATGGGCCGATTAAGACGGCCCGAGTGTTTGTGCACTTAAAAGGACTGAAGGCAGACGTGGCCATGCTTCAAGAGACGCATCTGAAGGTGGCGGACCAGGTTAGGTTAAGGAAAGGATGGGTGGGACAGGTGTTACACTCAGGGCTGGACGCAAAGAATAGAGGGGTGGCCATATTGGTGGGGAAACGGGTGTCGTTCGAGGCTAGGAACATTGTAGCGGGCAGCGGGGGCAGATTTGTGATGGTGAGTGGCAGACTGCAGGGAATGGAGGTCGTGCTGGTCAACATCTATGCCCCGAACTGGGATGATGCGGGATTTATGAAGCGGATGCTGGGACGCATCCCGGACCTGGAGGTAGGAAACCTGGTAATGGGGGGGGGGGGACTTCAACATCGTGCTAGACCCAGGGTTAGATAGATCTAGACCCAGGACCGGAAGAAGGCCGGCAGCGGCCAAGGTGCTTAGGGGTTTATGGACCAAATGGGGGGAGTGGATCCGTGGAGATTTGCCAGGCCGCTGGCCAAAGAGTTCTCCTTTTTCTCCCATGTCCAAAAGGTATACTCCCGGATAGATTTCTTTGTTTTGGGAAGGTCACTGATGCCCCACATTGGGTGGATCTGGAACTAGGAGAGGAGAGGGAACAGCGTCCACTCTGGCGACTGGATGTGGAATTATTGGCGGATGAGGGAGTCTGCGGAAGGGTGCAGGGATGTATCGAAAGGTACCTGGAGGCCAATGATGATGGGGAGGTCCGAGTGGGGGTAGTATGGGAAGCGCTAAACGCGGTGGTCAGGGGAGAGTTGATTTCCATCAGGGCTCACAAGGGGAAAGCAGAGGCCAAAGAGAGGGAAAGATTACTGGGGGAGATTTTGAGTGTGGATAAAAAATATGCGGAGGCCCCGGACGAAGGACTATATAGGGAGAGGCGAAGACTCCAGGCGGAGTTTGACCTGCTGACCACAGGGAAGGCAGAGGCACAGTGGAGGAAGGCACATGGGATGAGATATGAATATGGGGAAAAGGCGAGTCGCCTGTTGGCCCACCAGCTTCGTAAGAAGGCAACGGCGAGGGAAATAGGGGGAGTTAGGGATGAAACGGGAACCACGGTGCGGAGAGCAGGGAAGGTGAATGAGGTGTTCAAGACCTTTTATGAGAGGTTATATAGGTCCCAACCCCCGGAGGGAAAAGAGGGGATGCAGCAGTTTCTGGACCAACTAAGGTTCCCGAGGGTGGAGGAGCAGGAGGTGGCAGGCCTGGGGGCGCCAATTGGAGTGGACGAGGTCACCAAAGGGCTGGGGAACATGCAGGCAGGGAAGGCCCCGGGACCTGACGGATTCCCGGTGGAATTTTACAGGAAATACGTGGACCTGTTGGCCCCGCTGCTGGTAAGAACCTTTAACGAGGCCAGAGAAGGGGGGACTCTACCCCCGACAATGTCGGAGGCGACGATATCACTAATCCTGAAGCGAGATAAAGACCCGCTGCAATGCCGGTCTTATAGGCCTATCTCACTCCTAAACGTGGACGCCAAGTTGCTGGCAAAAGTGCTGACAATGAGGATAGAGGATTGTGTCCCGGGGGTGGTGCACGAAGATCAAACAGGTTTCATAAAGGGGAGACAATTGAATGTCAACGTGCGACGGCTATTGGAGGTGATAATGATGCCCCCAGCAGAGGGGGAGGCAGAGATAGTGGCGGCAATGGATGCAGAGAAGGCATTTGATAGGGTAGAGTGGGAGTATTTATGGGAGGTGCTGAGGAGGTTTGGGTTCGGGGAGGGGGTGTGTCAGCTGGGTTAAACTCCTCTATGGGGCCCCAATGGCAAGTGTAGTCACAAATCGGCAAAGATCGGAGTATTTTCGACTACATAGGGGAACAAGACAGGGGTGCCCTCTGTCCCCATTACGGTTCGCGCTGGCAATTGAACCACTGGCCATAGCGCTGAGAGACTCCAGGAAATGGAGAGGAGTGGTTAGAGGGGGAGAGGAACATCGAGTATCACTCTACGCAGATGACCTACTGCTGTATGTGGCGGATCCAGTGGGGGGATGACAGAGGTTATGCAGATATTGAGGGAGTTTGGAGATTTCTCAGGATATAGGCTCAACATGGGAAAGAGTGAGCTTTTCGTAATACACCCTGGGGACCAGAGTAGAGGGATAGATGGCCTCCCGCTAAGGAGAGTGGAAAGAAACTTCCGATACCTGGGGATTCAGATAGCCAGGAGCTGGGGAACCCTACACAGACTCAATCTGACTCGGCTGATGGAGCAAATGGAAGAGGATTTCAAAAGGTGGGATATGCAGCCGCTGTCACTGGCGGGCAGAGTGCAGCCGATTAAGATGGTGGTCCTCCTGAGGTTCTTATTTGTGTTTCAATGTCTCCCTATGTTGATCACTAAGGCCTTTTTCAAGAAAATAGATAGGAGCATCATGAGCTTCGTGTGGGCAGGGAAGGCCCCGAGGGAAAGGAGGGGGTTCCTGCAACGTAGCAGAGACAGAGGGGGACTGGCGTTGCCGAATTTGGGCGACTATTACTGGGCCGCCAATGTGGCGATGATCCGTAAGTGGATGATAGAGGGAGAGGGGACGGCGTGGAAAAGGCTGGAGATGGCGTCCTGTAAAGGAACAAGCTTAAAAGCGCTGGTCACGGCGCCACTACCGCTCTCCCCGAAAAGGTTTACCACAAACCCAGTGGTGGCGGCAACACTAAGTATCTGGGGGCAATGGAGGCGACAGAGGGGTGTGTTGGGAGCCTCAGTGTGGTCCCCGATCAGGAACAACCATAGGTTTGCCCCAGGGAGGTCGGACGGAGGGTTCCAGAGCTGGCATCGGGCAGGAATTAGGAGAGTGGGAGACTTATTTATAGATGGGACGTTTGCGAGCTTGGGAGCGCTAGAGGAAAAGTACGAGCTGCCTCCGGGGAACATCTTTAGGTATATGCAGGTGAGGGCGTTTACGAGACAGCAGGTGAGGGAATTTCCGCTGCTCCCGACACAGGGGATCCAGGATAGAGTGTTTTCGGGGGTGTGGGTCGGGGAGGGCAAAGTGTCCGAAATATACCGGGAGATGAGAGAAGAGGGGGAGGAGCTGGTAGAAGAGCTGAAAGGAAAATGGGAAGAAGAGCTTGGGGAGGAGATTGAGGAGGGTTTGTGGGCTGATGCCCTAAGTAGGGTAAATTCCTCCTCCTCGTGTTCCAGGCTTAGCCTGATCCAATTTAAGGTGCTACATAGAGCACATATAATGGGAGCGAGGCTGAGCAGATTCTTCGGAGTGGAGGACAGGTGCGGGAGGTGCGGGGGAAGCCCGGCGAACCACACACATATGTTTTGGTCGTGTCCGGCACTGGAGGGGTATTGGAGGGGAGTGGCGGGAGTGATCTCGAAGGTGGTGAAGGTCCGGGTCAAGCCAAGCTGGGGGTTAGCTATATTTGGGGTAGCGGATGAGCCGGGAGTGCAGGAGGCGAAAGAGACCGATATTGTGGCCTTTGCGTCCCTAGTAACCCGGCGAAGGATTTTACTTATGTGGAAGGAAGCGAAACCCCCCGGCGTGGAGGCCTGGATAAAGGATATGGCGGGGTTCACAAAACTGGAGCGGATGAAGTTTGCGCTGAGAGGATCGGCTCAGGGGTTCACCAGGCGGTGGCAACCGTTCCTCGACTATCTAGCGGAACGTGAGGGGGAAAATAGATAGCCAGCAGCAGCAGCCCGGGGGGGGGTAAATTGTTTTTGTTCTAGATGGGGTGATGGGGCGGGGGGGGGGAGCACTATTTCATGTTGTTTTGTTAGTTCGCTATTTTATTTATCAGTTATCATGCTACCGTTTTTGTTGATTTGTAAGGGGGAAAAATTGTGTTTGAAAACTTTAATAAAATATATATTTTTTAAAACAAACCTTTTGCTTGTCCGTCAAATACCCCGTCCCGCCTGTAACAATTCCCATAGCGGGTGGGATCATAAGATTTAGGCCCGAGAGTTAATCTGACCGACTTTAATACTCCTTAGTATTCAATTGGGTTAATGTATAGAAAACATTTCCGCTTATGGCTGAGACCAGAACGAGGTGCGTACGAACAGAGGAAATAGGAGCAGAGATAGGCCATTGACTCTGCTGATCTGTTTGTGTGGCAGGTATATTGATATAAGATAGTCAGTAACAGATCATTTAAAGAATTTGGGAAGAATTTCTTGAGAATATGGAGCTTGCTGTGGAATGGTCGGAGTGACTTCACTGCTGCATTTAAGGGAGGTTTGATGTTTGCAGGAGGGTGGGAGAAAATAGGAGATACCAGGCAGGATGTGTAAAGGTAATTTGAATTGGGGAAGCTTGTATGGAGGAGAAGTACCAACATGGGCCAATCATTGTGATTATTGACCTGCTTCTGTGCAATTCTGCG
The DNA here is from genome assembly GCF_047496885.1 of Scyliorhinus torazame. NCBI lineage: Eukaryota > Metazoa > Chordata > Chondrichthyes > Carcharhiniformes > Scyliorhinidae > Scyliorhinus > Scyliorhinus torazame. Next base: position 166,999,511 of record NC_092721.1, on the reverse strand, counting down.
TACCAAGTCAGACTTTCCTCATGGCACAGTGAATTGAACTGCTTGTTCACGAGCTTGTTCCTTCGCCAAACTTCCTCCTTTTCTGAGGAAGAGTTAATTTGACTTGATATACATGGAACCACTGCACCACTCTGCTTCACTCTATGGATGAGGTGAGTTGCCAAATTAGATTTGACATTTTAGATGGGTTCAGCAGCAAGCCTGTTTTTCAACGTTTCAACGTGAATAAATATTTGCACCATTTATAATGTCTTGTTTCTGTACATCCAGCTTTCAAGCAACCTAAATGCTCCTGTCAGTGAGACTATCGCTACCATTTAGAGTTTAAATGGTGTTGATTCTCTGTACAATATCTTTGCAAACCTGCTCTCAATTGAACACTACAATGGAATTGGAACAAGACTTTCTGCAAGGCCCTGCTCACACGTACAGCACAGGAGTGGCTGTGGGTCAGGACATTGGATGCATTTTCTTGATCTTCCATGTCGTGTTAGGTACACTGGTCTAACACTGGCTGCAACTGGATCAGAAAGATACTCCAGACCTTGAAGTTAGTTCAATCAGGTTTATTGAACTAATAGCACAGTTAGCACAGTTCTCTGTGAGTTCAACTCTCTGCTAACTTAAGTGTGGTTACTCTGTCTGACTGGATCAGACTAGCTCTTAGCCACGTGGTGGAGGTGTGAGATTGTAACAACACCCTTGACTGACTCTCCAGATGTTCATCAGTGGAACGAGGCAGAGTGTGAGTGCCTCGTGTCTTTTATAGTCAGATCCCACCCCTGAATGTCATGCCTGCTTATTGGTCATGTCCTGTTCTCTGTGTCCATTAGCTGCTTGTCTGTATATCATTATGTGTGTGTGCGTGCGTGCCTGCACATCATGACATTCCGATTTTCAGTCTTCCTGATTTGTTTGATGGCCAATTTTAGGCAGGAGTGGAAGGTTTACATACTCCATGCAATCACGCAGGTCATTAACAGATTCTGCACTACAAGACCTTAGTATGAGTTCTCAGCAAGCTACAAGTACTTAGCACTGTTTGAAGTCACTGGATTGATTGTCATTTTGGGGAGAAATTCCTCCCATTATCTCTGTGGAGATCCATTCTCTACCTCTTTTCGAACCCTCAAATGTAGACCATCAAATGTTGAGGATTTGTTGGCTATTAGTCCCTCAGGTTTCCCTGGCATTTTTCACTGCTAATATTAATTACCTTAGGTTCCTCATTTGCCTCTTGGTGACCTTCTATGTCTGGTGTGTGATTTGTTTCCTCTACTGTGAAGACAAACATTAAGCATGTGTTCGATGTCTCTGCCATTTCCTCATTGCCCATGATCATTCCTACCTTTCCAACACTGTGTTTACTTTAACTACTCTCCTGTTTTTAATGAGCTTGTAACATCTCTTGTAATTTTGATTTTATATTCTTGGCCAGTTAACCTTTGTGTTCAGGGCGGGATTTACCAGCCTCGACGCGCACGACTTGGTGACACAACAAGGTGGTTGAATCTCACGAAACGTCGTGATCTGGATCTTGCCCTCACTGGGCGTAATCCAGGTTAGCATTGTCAAATGAGCCATTAGAGGCTGGTTTAGCACAGAGGGCTAAACAGCTGGCATTTAATGCAGAACAATGCCAGCAGCACGGGTTCAATTCCCGTACCGGCCTCCCCGAACAGGCGCCGGAATGTGGCGACTAGGGGCTTTTCACAGTAACTTCACTGAAGCCTACTTGTGACATTAAGCGATTATTATATTATATTATTTAAATATAGCTGCACAAGATTCTTCTGGTGCTGGGACCTAATTTAAATATTTAATTTTTTTTTCCAATTAAGGGGCAATTTAGTGTGGCCAATCCACCTAACCTGCACATCTTTGGATTCTTGGGGAGAGATTTATGCAACCACGGGTGGAATGTGCAAACACCACATGGACAGTGACCCAGGGCCGGGATCGAACCCGGGTCCTCAGCACCGTGAGGTGCCCGGGACCTAATGGCCGCTTCTGGGCGATCTCGCAAGGGCCCGAAGCTGGATTCTGTTTTTGTCCCATTGGATTGTGCCTGTTGTGTTCTTTGTTTTAGTTCTTTCAGGATGGTGAAGGTTGTAATGTTAATAAATAACAGCAAGCAGTGTTTAATAAATAAAGAATAGATGGCATTGAGGTACGTAGGGAAGAGGTGTTGGCAATTCTGGACAGGCTGAAAATAGATAAGTCCCCGGGACCTGATGGGATTTATCCTAGGATTCTCTGGGAGGCCAGGGAAGAGATTGCTGGACCTTTGGCTTTGATTTTTATGTCATCATTGGCTACAGGAATAGTGCCAGAGGACTGGAGGACAGCAAATGTGGCCCCTTTGTTCAAAAAGGGGAGCAGAGACAACCCCGGCAACTATAGACCGGTGAGCCTCACGTCTGTAGTGGGTCAAGTCTTGGAGGGGATTATAAGAGACAAGATTTATAATCATCTAGATAGGAATAATATGATCAGGGATAGTCAGCATGGCTTTGTGAAGGGTAGGTCATGCCTCACAAACCTTATTGAGTTCTTTGAGAAGGTGACTGAACAGGTAGACGAGGGTAGAGCAGTTGATGTGGTGTACATGGATTTCAGCAAAGCGTTTGATAAGGTTCCCCACTGTAGGCTATTGCAGAAAATACGGTGGCTGGGGATTGAGGGTGATTTAGAGATGTGGATCAGAAATTGGCTAGCTGAAAGAAGACAGAGGGTGGTGGTTGATGGGAAATGTTCAGAATGGAGTACAGTCACAAGTGGAGTACCACAAGGATCTGTTCTGGGGCCGTTTCTGTTTGTCATTTTTATCAATGACCTAGAGGAAGGCGCAGAAGGGTGGGTGAGTAAATTTGCAGACGATACTAAAGTCGGTGGTGTTGTCGATAGTGTGGAAGGATGTAGCAGGTTACAGAGGGATATAGATAAGCTGCAGAGCTGGGCTGAGAGGTGGCAAATGGAGTTTAATGTAGAGAAGTGTGAGGTGATTCACTTTGGAAGGAATAACAGGAATGCGGAATATTTGGCTAATGGTAAAGTTCTTGAAAGTGTGGATGAGCAGAGGGATCTAGGTGCCCATGTACATAGATCCCTGAAAGTTGCCACCCAGGTTGATAGGGTTGTGAAGAAGGCCTATGGAGTGTTGGCCTTTATTGGTAGAGGGATTGAGTTCCGGAGTCGGGAGGTCATGTTGCAGCTGTACAGAACTCTGGTACGGCCGCATTTGGAGTATTGCGTACAGTTCTGGTCACCGCATTATAGGAAGGACGTGGAGGCTTTGGAGCGGGTGCAGAGGAGATTTACCAGGATGTTGCCTGGTATGGAGGGAAAATCTTATGAGGAAAGGCTAATGGACTTGAGGTTGTTTTCGTTGGAGAGAAGAAGGTTAAGAGGAGACTTAATAGAGGCATACAAAATGATCAGGGGGTTGGATAGGGTGGACAGTGAGAGCCTTCTCCCGCGGATGGATATGGCTGGCACGAGGGGACATAACTTTAAACTGAGGGGTAATAGATATAGGACAGAGGTCAGAGGTAGGTTCTTTACGCAAAGAGTAGTGAGGCCGTGGGATGCCCTACCTGCTACAGTAGTGAACTCGCCAACATTGAGGGCATTTAAAAGTTTATTGGATAAACATATGGATGATAATGGCATAGTGTAGGTTAGATGGCTTTTGTTTCGGTGCAACATCGTGGGCCGAAGGGCCTGTACTGCGCTCTATTGTTCTATGTTCTATGTTCTATGTTCTAAAGCTAATCTATTACACTGCACTGAATTACATTCAAACATATTATAAAAGAAATTGTTCAGTATAGATTACACTACACATCTACACTATTAACTACACTACTAGTTCAAATATCTCACAACTACTCTGTCTCTGCTTCTCTTGCTCTCTCCCACTCTCTTATCTCTCTCCCATCGGTCTCTCATTGGTCTCCCAGAAGTCAAGGAGGCATGTGTTATTTATATGGTTGATCTATAGCACCATCTAGTGACTAGAGTAGTAACATTACATTAATCCTTTATGAATTTTACAATATCCCCATATTGTGACAGTGCCTTCTATTTCTGTTTTTATCAACTTTTTGATTGTCCTTTGCTGGTTTCTAAAACACTCCTAGTTTTATGTCTTACGAGTATTCTTGGCAACATTATAAGCCTCCTCTTTTAATCTAATGCTGTCCTTTCCTTCCCTCATAAACATTTTTGTTTTTCAATAGAATTATTTTTGTCAAACAATTTTGAAAAAATTCTAGAAATATTTCCCACTGGTTATTTGCCATCATATATTTCAGTCTATTTACTCAATCAACTTCAGCCAGTTCTGCCCTTATATATATGCAATTGATTTGTTTAAGTTTAAGATTCTTATTTACTTTTAAGCTTAATATAGAATTTGAATGTATAATGAGTTTGTTTTCCCAGAAGACCTTTGTCTTTGAGATTACTAATTAACCCTGCATCCGTGCATGATACTAGATCTATAATAGCTTTATCCCATGTTGGTTCCATAATGGATTGTTCCAGGAAGTCTTAAAAGCATTCGACAAATTCATCTTTTGGGGTACTTCAGCCAATTTGATATGTCCAGTCGACATGAAGATTAAAATCCCCCATAATTATTACGCTGTTTTTGTTATGAGCTAAAATTATTTCTTGCTACATTACTGTTAGGGGCCTATAAACTACTCGTAACATCATGCAAACCTGCATGATGCTAAGCTAATGGATCAAGCATCAGGTCATGATATACTGCAAGGCTTCTGCAGAACAGTCCAGGCAGTTCAAGTGTTACTGAAGCAGAGAAATGGTCTGCTCGAACTCATTTTCATGTGTCAGCATGGCTTATGTTCATAGAATCCATAGAATGCAGAAGGAGGCCATTCGGCCCAACGAGTCTGCACCAATGCTCTGAAAGAGCACCCTACCCAGGCCCACCACTCCCGTGCCCTATCCCCACAACCCCACCTAATCTGCACATCTTTGGACACTCAGGGGCAATTTAGCATGGCCGATGCACCTAACCTGCACATTTTTGGACTGTGGGAGGAAACACATGCAGACACGGGGAGAACGTGCAAACTCCCCAAAGACAGTCACCAAGGTTGGAATCGAACCCAGGTTCCTGGTTCTGTGAGGCAGCAGTGATAAGCCACCGTGCCACACATGTTGTATGCAGAGGGGGTAGGAGTGGCTAGATTGCACAATAGAGTCAGGAGCCAGGTGATCAAGCCTTGTCATCCAGGAGCTAGCTTCCAATTGCACACAGTTGCTCAAATGCTGTTGACACTGTGGATTATTGTAGAATGAAGGCATCATGCCTCTTTCCAGGATACTGGGGATTGACCTGCATGATCAGCTGCACACAATTGCAAACCAGCTGGACATTGGAGGGATGCAATGTCTCTCAGTTGTGATACATCTTGGAGTTGACATGCAGCAGCCACAAAGTGAAAATCATGCACTAAATTACATCCTGCACAAAGGAGAAGCAGTAATCCTTGCAAAATTACCTGCTCCCTCCATCTGCTTCTATCTGGTAAGGGAAAGTCAAACGTATTCAGAGCGCTTGGGGTGCAGAGTCTCAGTGACGTCTTTTTGCCACAGTGGATGGAAAGTAAAGGATTTTGCAAACATACTTGCTTCAGTTCGGAAGGATCCAAATGCATAAACGTTCATGGCCAGAATCACCTTCACACCTGTTGGCAACGCTGTCTCAACCCTGCTCTGAACCTATGGTTTTGGCTGCAGCAGGTGACAGGTATCACTGAAGACCTCCTCATTCAGTAGCGATGTCTGAACCTTTGTTCCTTCCTGAGTTTCAGGTAGGGGAATTTCTCTCTGAATAGCCTTGGTCGGTATGGGCTCCTGCTGAGAGCCCTTCTTCCCTTCCTCCTCCTCCCTCTTCCAGAAACATATCCTGCTCTGACTCTGCCCTTTCTCCCTGTAATGCTGTATTTCAAGGAGGATTCAAACCACTTCACATTTGACTGGAACGAGTATTTTGTGCAGAATCTTTGAAGTCTCTCTCTCACCACACCCTGTAGACTTCAACAACTTTAAACATCTCTGGGGGACGCCTCTCTGGGTTCTGTCAAGGTCAGTCAGCACTAATACAGCCTTGGTCTAAACATGGACAGAAGACCTAAAGTCAAGAGGTGAGGTGGGAGTGACTGCCCTTGATATCACGGCAGCATTTGACCAAGTATAGTTTCAAGGAGCCCTGGCAAAATTGAAATCAATGGGAAGCAGAGGATAACTCCCCACTAGTTGGAGTCATACCTCGCACAAAATGATTGTGATTGTTTTTAACAGTGTCCTAGATTCATAATTGCTGCTAAGTGCTGTCGCTGGCCCTGAAAGACTAATTTTATGTTTATGGAATATCAAATGTCTCCATTATGAGAAAATATAAATGTAGAATATTTTTGTAAATTTGTTGATGATATTTTAGCTTCTATCACAATTAATCATAGACGTTGAATTTGCTGTGTAAAATATGGAAATCAAAAGTGAAAAGATTTAGGCTGAGGATTTTCTGGACCCAATTGTGGTGGAATCCATCGCGGGAGGTGTGATGTTCTAACCATAGCTTCATTGACCTTCCGCAAGGCCGGACAATTCTGGCGTCAGGTGGATGGAAAATCCCAGCCTCCAGCTACAGTTGTATAGAACATTGGTAAGGCCGCACTTGGAATATTGCGCACAATTCTGGTCGCCACACTACCAGAAGGATGTGGAGACTTTGGAGAAGGTGCAGAGGAGGCTTACCAGGATGTTGCCTGGTCTGGAGGGGTTAGCTATGTGGAGAGGCTGAATAGACTGGGACTGTTTTCGTTAGAAAGACGAAGGTTGAGGGAGGGGCGACCTGATAGAGGTCTACACGATTATGAGGGGCATGGATAGAGTGGATGGGCAGGCACTCTTTCCCAGCGTGGAGGGATCAGTCACCAGGGGGCATAGGTTTAAGGCTCATGGGGCAAAGTTTAGAGGAGATGGGCAAGGCAGGTTTTTATACAGGGGACTGGAATGTGATGCCAGTGATGGTTGTGGAAGCAGATACGTTAACGGCATTCAAAAGGCATATTGACAAATACCTGGATATGATGGGTATAGAGGGATATGGCACAAGGAAGTGCTGAGGGTTTTGGTCAAGGTTGGTATCATGAACGGTACAGGCTTGGAGGGCAGAAGGGCCTGTTCCTGTGCTGTACTCTTCTTTGTTCTTTGTTCATGTTTTCAATTTCCTGATTTGCTATCTGTGAATCTTCTGCTCCCCCTGCTGGTTGACATCACTGCTGCTGATGTCTGGTGAACTCCTTGACTTGACAATGGACTTAAACTATCGTCAGAATATGGGAAATCCATATCACGGAGATTGATGGATCTTTGAGCACAGTTTTTGTCAAGGTCAATGCCGCTGCTTTACTGGTGACCACAAAATCTTGGCCAATGTTAAATTTAATTAGGCATGTACTGTAACCTAATATGCTTTCCTCCAAAAGCACAGTAGGGACCGATGTTTAGCTTCCAGAATACAAGATGAATTATGAACGTCTTGCAGGTAAGATCATTTTTCCATTTAATGGAATCAGTATTCTTTTAGAAGCCCAGCAGCTGCAAAGTTACTGTACGGGTGATGTAGGAGTGAGTCACACAGAAAATAAGAAGTCTTGCAATACCAGGTTAAAGTCCAACAGGTTTGTTTGGAATCATGAACTTTCAGAGTGCAGCTCCTCTACTCACCTGATGAAGGAGCTACGCTCCAAAAGCTAGTGATTTGAAACAAACCTGTTGGACTTTAACCTGGTTTTGTAAGACTTCTTACTGTGCCCTCTCCAGCCCAATGCCGGCATCTCCACATCATACAGAAAATAAACATTGTGATGTGCTTTATGTGTGTGTCACACTGTCATTTTGCAAGCTTCAATGTGAACTTCAAGTGTGGATTAATCAGATTTTGCTCACCCGATCATTGTAGGTTTGGGGCATAGTTCAACTGGTTCTCGTAAGCTATTTATAGTCTTAGGTAGTTCAGCAGTAAGTACTTGATAACTAGTTGAAACTATTTGCATCAATACAGTAAATGTGCAAGTTCGGAGCGGGCTCCATGCTTGCTTCTGTACACAGCTCTGACCAACAATACACTAACTGCTAGATGCGAGTCATGTGTTTTCTAACGCGTGGCGGTACGCTACTGAATCCAATGTTAACCCTTTATGTGTCAGATCTTTACTACAACTCTCCCAAATCTTTATCCAATATATTCACAAATTATCCCAGTTTACCCCATGTATTTACAACATTATACTACTTGCCCCCTCTCCCACTCAAATCTCTGAGGTCAGAGTTTCAGGAAGCCTGGAAGCAATATAACCCTTCCATATCTTGTTCTCACTACTGTCGTAGGGGTGGTAAATTGGACGTTGTTCTGGCACCTGAGTGTATTTTCATCTTTGTCCTTTCTTTGACATCGAATCGCTCTTTGACGATTGTGACAGATGTAGATTGGTTTATGAAGTTCCTTACGGGCAGAGCAAACACCCAGCTCATTTGTACAGTGTGTTTTCTTCTTCTTCTGTCGACCTGCAGTGATACGCATTAAGATTGACATTTCAAAAATGGAACTTTCATTCGCACTTGTTTCATGATTGAACCCAAATCTTGAATTACTTTCTTATTTTCCAGTTATTTTTAGAGCTTATTATTATTGGTCATTCATCTCCATAACTATGCTAAATTCAGTTCTCTTTGCTTCAGAATTATCTGTGGATCTCTTACATATGGACATTCAGTTCCAATTCAAACCTTTCCTCCATGGCCACTTAGACTCTTTTAATTCACACATTAGGGCGGGATTTTCCATCCTGCATGGCGCACCCCCGCCAACAGCGGGAATTTCTCCCACCGATGGCCACCCCACACCGTCAGGAAACCGCAGGCGTGGGTGCACTGCCAGCGGACTGGAGGATCCTGCCGAGGGAGAGTTCCGCTATAGATCTTCAATGTGTAACTTTCCTTATATGCTTTTTAAGCCTGGATTATTTCTTCCATATTATGCATCTCATCCTGCATGTTATCCAGATTGGATCAAGGTTTGAGAATTTAATCAGTTTTAATTGTTAATTCTGTTTTCAAGAAACTGTTCTGATGCATCAGCAATTCTTTCCAAACCTTTGATCTTTCAGTTTCCTTCAAAGCCTCCTTATGTCTTTGTGACAACTCATAAATGTATGTTTAGATCTTGAACAGTTTGGTTCACTGTAGATCTTACTTTACTGTATGTTTTCAAATGTCCACAGTTAGCTTGAGTCTTGCATTTCAAATCATCCAGTTCAACTTTGACGTGAAGATTTTATGATCTTTCCTTTTTCAACCTGATGCTGACCCTTGGCCCGCCGCTCACTTTGGTTCCCACGTTAGTCATGTCTGCCTCCAATCAAGCCTTTGAGAGCATGAAGAGGTCAACCATGATCTGATTGAATGGTGGAGTAGGCTCAAAGTGCTGAATTGCCTACTTCTGCTTCTGATTCCAATGTTCCTATGTTAACATCATAGAATCATAGAATTACAGAATTTACAGTGCAGAAGAAGGCCATTTGGCCCATCGGGTCTCCACCGGCCCTTGTAAAGAGCATTCTCTTTGCAAGCCCACACCTCCACCCTACCCCTGTGACCCAGTAACCTTTTGGCATACTAAGAGCAATTTCACATGGCCAATCTAACAAACCTGCAATCTCTGGACTGTAGGAGGAAACTGGAGCACCCGGAGGAAACCCACGCAGACACGGGGAGAATGTGCAGACTTTGCACAGACAGTGACCCAAGACGGGAATCGAACCTGGGACGCTGGAGCTGTGAAGCAGCAGTGTTAACCACTGTGCTACCGTGCTGCCCATGTTCCAGTTCTGTAATGACCCTGCATGTATTTGCATTCTGTGCTTGTAGAAATGCTCCACAATGTTCTCCTTGACTGCTGTCAGCTGGCTCAGCACTGCCACTTGCTGTTGCAATTAAGGAAATGTGTCGGCATTTCCAAAAAGATTTATCTTTATGACTTCTGGTTGTTTCCCTGCCTCTCTGGCACTCTCATCTGGTTTGCTTGGTTAATGTATTTTTCTCATTCATAGCTTTACTGCAGGGCTTTCAATCCCTCTTTTTAAGCTCCGTGCGACTCCACAACTTGGAGGTCAAAGTATTTGTCAAAGGCTTTTAATATTTCATTGAATCTGGCTGAGGCTTCATCAATCCATTGGATTTGGATTTGGATTTTGTTTATTGTCACGTGTACCAAGGTCCAGTGAAAAATATTTTTGTTCGATCAGCTCAACAGATCATTAAGTACATGAAAAGAAAAGGAAATAAAAGAAAATACATCAGTCCACCACACGAACCTGCCTCCCATCCATTGACTCCAGCTACAACCTCCCGTTACCTGGGGAAAGCGAGCAGCATAATCAAAGACCCCTCCCACCCGGCTTACTCACTCTTCCAACTTCTTCCATCGGACAGGAGATACAGAAGTCTGAGAACACGTACAAACAGACACAAAAACAGCTTCTTCCCTGCTGTTATCAGACTTCTAAATGACCCTCTTATGGACTCTCCTCATTAACACTACACCCCTGTATGCTTCACCCGATGCCGGTGTTTATGTAGTTACCTTGTGCACCTTCTGTTGCCCTATTATGTATTTTCTTTTATTTTATTTTCTTAATGATCTGTTGAGCTGCTCGCAGAAAAATACTTTTCACTGTACCTCGGTACATGTACCAATAAACAAAATCCAATCCAATCCAATTCCTGGCAATTTTTTCCGCTTTTCCTGGACTGCTCATTCATTTGAAGTCAAAGCTTGTCGTGTATTATTGGTAAGTATTCTATTTGTTCTTTTGCTCCTTTAGATAATTGATAAGTGGATTGCCGTTTTATTTCATCCTTTATTTGATACTATTTACTAATTCAGTGTCTGAGCTATTGCCTGATATCAAACTAAAACAGTTTAAAAAGGGTGGCTCGGTAGCACAGTGGTTAGCACTGTTGTTTCACAGCTCCAGGGTCCCAGGTTCGATTCCCACTTGGGTCACTGTCTGTGCGGAGTCTGCACGTTCTCCCTGTGTCTGCGTGGGTTTCCTCCGGGTGCTCCGGTTTCCTCCCACAAGTCCCGAAAGACGTGCTGTTAGGTAATTTTGACATTCTAAATTCTCCCCCTGTGTACCCGAACAGGCGCCGGAATGTAGCGACTTGGGGCTTTTCACAGTAACTTCATTGCAGTATAAATGTAATCCTATTTATGACACTAAATATTATTATTATTATTTAATTTGGAATCCAGTAATTAGGCAACAAAATTCAATCAGTCTAAATTTATCAAAGCACACTTTATTTAACGGACAATAGCAGCAATATGAATAGGCTAGATTCACCTACTGTTCAAATTTCAAATCACCTTCCCCTTCCAAGTTAATCTGAGGTGGACTGGGCGTTTTCCGGGTCCGAAAGTGGAGGCCTGGGGCCCATTCGTGGGTACATCTGATACACGGCGAGCAAATAAAACTGAAGTGGTGTTGGGGGTTTCCAAGTATTTCTACCTTCTTGTTATTACAACAACAAATTTTGTTCATTTGTTTATATTTCTCGCTGCAGGTAGTATTGTGCACAACTTACAGCGAACTTTCATTATGCAATGTGCAATCGTCCAAAGAGAGGTGGAAATCAATTAAACTCCAGAGGGAAATACAATCAGTTTCAATGAGCGCATATCTCACGGCATTGTATAAGTGAGCTGGAGCTGAAAATCTCAATCCTATCTCCTATTAACTCAATAACTTCAACCATTTATTGTTATTACACTTAATATGCTGCTGTCAGTTTACAGTTTAAATCGCAGGGCACCTGTACATACAGATATATTGGGTAATTTTAACGTATCATCCAATGCATTACAAGAAAATCAAAACCCTTTGCAATTTTCTCATTATGAGAACCAACTCTGTTTGAAATGAAAGGGGACTTGAATAAGAAAAGTGGGATCTTTAATTTCATATTATTTTGGCTCTGATTCTATAAAAATTGCAGGCAAGAAAAACTGTCATCGAAATCGGATGAAGGTTCCTTACTTGCACAGGATTTGTTTGACAGTTTATTTATTCCAGAGTTAATTGCTTATCATCACTACAGCACTCTGATACAAGGCTATCTAACCCGTCAGGTCTAATTCCACCAGCGATCATATACATTTATTCTGTCCTGGATTTCTCCCAACAACCACTTTTACTCGTTAATGCTCTACTTTAAAGTCTGCGGTCAATTTTCTGACTGATGGGACTATTTCGACCCAGCATGGTTCGGAACCATCAGAGTTCTGATAGACGGAGACGGACTTGAAACGGAATTCTGTTTCACACTTCACGGATGCTGACATAAATGCCGAGTATTTCCAGCATATTCTGTTTTTATTTCTGAACTCGTTCTGTGGGTTTCTTTCGCAGTACACGCATCGGTGTTCGTGTTATTAGAAAGCAACTGAATTATTGGGGCCTAAATCTTTAGCACCCAATCCTCAGTACTTCACAAGCAATCAAAGCAGCATTTGGGGTGGGGCGTGTGGGTGGTCGTGGTGGGGGCGGGGATGGGGGGGGGGTGAGAATCGATAGCAGAGGGAGAGTTGGCTAGCGGGCGGTAAATTATGTTCCACATTGCTTCATTGATCGGCCAGAGACTATGGGCACGGTTTAGTGGGAAACAAAGAGTGCTGTTGTGGGCGTATTTTGCGGGGTGTTTCCCAGCGCTTGCAGCACCGTGGATGACCAGTTATGGGTCAGGGTTTAGAGAACCCCAACGTAATCATGGAGTTCACCTGACCCAGAACTTTTACTAGATAGTGGTGTGGGGAGAACACGGCCCACTCTACAGGTGTGGTACAGCAGAAATCTTACAGTATTTTTTAAAGCAAAACAATGTTTATTCTATGAACTCAAGTTAACCTTTTTAAAACATACAGTGAATATCTTAGCAACCATCAATTCAAATGCAACCCTCAAAGAATACAACACTAAGTAATCCTTAAGCTTTCCTTTTAACATCCATAAGACATTAAAAAAACTTTTAACAGAAGTACATCAGGTTTAAATTCACTACTGAGAACAGTTATCACTCTGAATTCACCAAATGATCAAGAGATAGCCTTTACATGGCAGAGAGAACAACATTACACCTTCTGTGGCTGACTGCAGCTCCAACAGTGAAACAAACCAAAAAAACACAGACACACCCAAGCTTTTCTCAAAGTGAAACTAAAAAGCAGAGCCAGAGCTCAGCTCCACCCACACTCTGACATCACTGCAGTAACATGAGCAGACGAACATTTCTTAAAGTGACATTCTCATGACAGACCTCACTATTAAACGGGCCTCTGTTCTTTATTCAGGCTTTGGCGAGGCCGCACTTACCTTCATTTCCTGCACTGAGGAGCTCAGCTCGCCAGTGCGCAGGAAGAGAGCGCGGCCCCATTTTTAAATGGTGCCTCAATCACTCAACCCCCCCTCAACGTAACCTCCGGACTCCCCCAAAGCGGCACTTACAGATTAGGGGATCCTAGAGAGCCCTTCTTACCCCACCTCATAAGGGCAGAGCACCCCCGGGCCCGATCCCTGACACTTGGGTTTCCCCCCAGGTGATCAGAGACCCCTGGGCAGTTGGGCTTGCAGTAGGGTGGTCCCCTGGCACTGCTGATGCCATCTGGGCATCTTAATACTGGCAGACTGACACCCTGGCAGTGCCCCTGCAACCTCACAGTGCCACCTGGGCACACTGGCAGGGGGTTGAAGCTCCAATTGGAGCTAGAAGCGGCAATTTGTAACCATTAATACCCACAGAGGCCTCTATGAATATACAAGTTCGACGTTCAGAGTGTCATCGCCTTGCACTATTTTTGAGAGAGACATGGAGAATATCCTGCAAGAACTACCGCAACTGGCAGTCTCCTTGGATGATGTCCTAGTCATTGGAACCACCAAAAAGGAGCACTTAGGCAACTTGGAGGAAGTCAGTTATCTGAGACAGGCTTCCACCGTAAGAGAGGAAAATATGTTTACTACGACAAAGAGGTGACATACTTAGGGAATTTTGACAACCGAGGCGGCCTGCACCCAGTAGAGTAGAAGGTGCGAGCAATCCAACAAGCCTCCATGCCAGAGAGCAAACGATTGAGGTCATTCTTAGGACTCATGAATTATTATGGGAAATATATCCCAAACCTGGTGACCATCCTCACACCACTACATGCCCTATTGAAGAAATATCAAGAATGGGCATGGAGAGTGCCGCAAGAAGAAGCCTTCGCCAGGGTGAAAAGGCAGCTGTTGTCATCAGGGTTGTTGACCCATTATAGCCCCTGAAAAGCTCCTTTTGGTCTCTTGTGAGGTTTCCCCAAATGGAATTGGGATCATGTTATCCCACCGCATGGACAACAAAAGGAGAGATTGAGAGCCTACACATTGCGGACTAGCGGCAACTATGCTCAGATTGAGAAAGACGGGCTGGCTGTCGCCTTTGCGGTGAAGAAATTTCACCAGTTCATTTGTGGGCATTGATTCACCATCATAATGGACCTCAAGCCATTGCTCGAATTGTTTAAAGAGGACAGGGCGATTCCACCAAGACCATCTGCCTGGATACGGTTTGGGCCCTATTGTTCGCGGTGCCCGAACACCTGTTTGAGCATCGCCCGGGCATGCAGATCGTAAATATGGATGCTCTGAGCTGGCTCTTGTTGTTGACAAGCCCCCCCTTCCCCCGCACCATCTCCGCCAAGGACTGACAAGGTCATATCGACCTTAAACTTTATGGATACCTTTCCGGTCACTGCTGCACAAATGCGCAACTGCACACAGTAGGACCCAGTCTTGGCAAAGTTACGCCATGCCACCTTATACGGGGGCCAACAGGGGAACCTGCCTAAGGTGCTGCGGGTTTTTGAGCCCAATCAGCAAGAGCTCAGCGTGGAGGACGGCACCCTCCTGTGGGGTGCTCGCATTGTGATTCCAAATCAGGGCAGACAGGCCGTACTTCAAAATCTACCTAGAGTGTCAAAGATGAAATTCTAGTACCCATGGCATCCCAGAGTTATTAACCACGGACAACAATGCCCTGTTCACTAGCGAGGGGTTCGCACGCTTCATGAAGACAAGCGGGGTGAAGCACATCTGGACAGCCTCATACCACCCTTCCTCGAATGGGCTGGCTGAATGAGCAGTACAGACTTACAAATAGGGTATGAGGAAACAGGCCTCGGGATTCGTGGAGACCAGGCTGGTATGTTTTATGTTCAGCTACCGGACCACACCACGTGCTATGACCAGAAAGGCACCGACGGAACTGTTGATGGGCCAGAATCTGCCTTACCGTAACATTCCCCGATATTAGTGGGAAAATGGAACGGAGACAAGACATCCAGAGGCAGGATGCAGGACAGACGCTTCCGACCGGGGAATGCAGTATACATCTGAAACTTCAGAAAAGGTGCCCACTGGATTCCAGGGACCGTGGTGAAACAGATTGGACTGGTATCCTGCATGGTAAAACATGGGAACGGGCAGTGCAGAAGCATCTGGACCACCTCCGGAGCAGGGAGCTAGTGTCAGGGCAAACCCCACTGGAGGAACCATCTTCCAGCCTTGCCAGCCCGGCACAAGGGAGCCTGGGGACTTTACCCCCTAACGGCCCCAACACTGAGATGCGTGAGGTGGAGAATTTAGGATCCAACATGGAGGCTCAGACATCCGAGTTTTCAGACAATGGCCTCGCCATAGAACGGTCGCCGACGGTCGCCGATGGTGCCCCCCCCCCACCCCCCCAGATGATTGATGCAAAATCGAAGGTCCCTGACACACTACACACCCACCGACCCAGCAGCACAACAGCCCAAGGAGCATTGGTGGTTCAAAACAGAGAGGCCAGCCTCCTCCACTCCCGATAGCAGAAGAACTTATGAACTTTTGGGAGAGGGATTTTATAACCCCCACAAGACCCACTGGGATGACCTGATTGATCGCCCTGTGGGACTCGTGGAGATTGAGCTCCCCTGCTGATGGGTGGAAGTCCAACAGCAGGCTCATTAATTCCCTGAGGTAAAAGCTGGTCCAGGAAGGAGCCGGCATAGACAGCAGAGTGTTAGAGAGATATAGCTTAGTTGGCACGTGTAGTTAAACATTATTAATACTTCTTCTGATTTACTATATCGTCCGTTATAGTTGTGGAGAGTGAACAAACTCATTCGTATTTATATTCGGTATTCATTAAATGTTATTTGCTTTAAGTTGAAGACTGATAGTTTCATTGAAATACTACCATCAGACCATTCTGGGAGTAAAGCAAAGGGTAACGACGTATTGTACCAGGTTTTGGCTTCAAAAGACGAGCTAGAGTGATTTAGTTAGATCAGAAACAGAAGAAAACCATAGCAGCTATTCGACTGGAGAAGCATCACAGCAAACGAATCCTTGAAGACAAATGCCTCGCTGGACCACAAGTTCCACGTCACCTCAAGATTACTGGTAATTTGAACACCAATTGGAAGCTGTTTAAACAACAATTTAACCGTGGCTGATGCTCGAAAAATTGCATTGCTCTTAACGATGACAGGACAGCATGCAATCGAAATATATAACTCATTTCAGTATTCTGCTGGTCAGGACAAAAGCTAAACTTGATGTAATTTTAAATAAGTTTGACGTCCACTGCAAGATCCAAACAAATGAGACATTTGAACGTTTCATTTTCCACAAGAGATTGCAAAAAACAGGGGAATCATTTACTAGCTTTGTGACAGACTTAAAACTTCTAGGTCAATCTGGAGGTTTTATCACATGATTTGTCTCCACCCTCCAGCCATTCATCAGCCAACACATCCATCCTTGTGATGTAACTCCAGTTAGAAAGCAAAAAGATTAATTACCCAATTGGATGATGCTTGAGTGTCAGTCAATCAGCCTTTTGCCCATTTTCAATATTTCTATATCTGGTTCAAAGAAAATGACATGAAAACTCCCAGTTTTTTATTGCCCGATGAGTTTTCTCCAGGGTTGCACACAGTCATGTTGTGGAGATTGATCTTCCATTCTTGGTGACTCCAGGACAATTCTGAAGGCTTGGCATCCCAACTCTGGGCAGAGGCTACAAGAGTGGCTGTCCTGAATTATGGTGATCTGCTGCATTCTCCAGAGCCTGGCATTCATGAGGATACAATCCATGACACCACAGATTCGGCGCTGAACTCAGGAAGTGAAGGAGGAGGCGGAGGACGAGGAAGAAAGGAGGCAGCAAGCACATCCACATTCTGGACGGAATATCCGTGAGCATCTAATTTGATTCTAGCTCCCATGAAGACAATCCAGACACACAGGCCGGGATTCTCCGATCCCGCGCCGGGTCGGAGAATCGCCCGCGGGGGGGCGGAGGGGAGCAGAATCACGGCATGCCGCACCGGCAACCGGAGAATCGGCGCCAATCACGCCCACGCGGTCGCCGCCGTGCCTTTCGGGGGCCTTCAAAGCGGCCCACCCGGCGATTCTCCGTGCTCAACGGGCCAAGTGCCTGCTGAGTTCCACTGAGTCCAGCCAGCGTGGGTTACGTACGGCCCTATCCGGATTGACCTCAGCGTTCTGGTTGCGGGGGCTGTCCTGGTGGAGGGGTGGGGCGATCTGACTCTGGCGGGGACCTCCATGGTGGCCAGGCCCGCGATCGGGGCCTACTGATCGGTGGGTGGGCTAATTCCGGGAGGGGGCGCCTATGTTCCTTCATGCCGGGCCTCTGTAGGGCACCGCCATATTGCCCATGGGCGCGCAGAGATGGCAACCCACTCGCATGCGAGGACCCGTGCCGGCCGTGTAGGGACCGCTTTCGAACGCACAGCACTCCGGCACCAGACTAGCCCCCTAGGAAGGGGTGAATGCCTGAGCCTGGTAGCCCATTGACACCGGCGTCGCTCGCGCCAGTTTTGACGCCGGCATCAACACTTGGCCGGGATTTCAGAGAATCCCGCCCTCAGTTATAGACTATCATACCACTCTCTTGGCCACATTCCAGAATACAAGCCGCCACAAAACTACTGTTCTACAGGAGCTTTATCCAACAAAGCATCCAATAACTCATACCAAAGTCAACCAACTACCCTTGTACATTACCTTAGAGCCCATCTTCAAGGCACATTTGCCTGGCCTAGTGCTCCTACACAGTGTTACCCCAATGGCTGCAGCATTGCTGGTGGAAGGTTGCTGATTTTTAGTAGGGAAGGCTGTTAATGGCCTTGCAGTAAGCAACTCTGGGTCTTGGAACCAAAGAGAAAATGCTGTAAAATCTCAGCCGGTCTGGCAGCATCTATAGGGAGAGAAAATAACTAACGTTTCGGGCCCAGATGACCGTTTGGGGGTCTTATCTCTCCCTACCAGACCGGCTGGGATTTTCCAGCCCCCCCCCCCCCCCCCCCCCCCCCCCGCAACCCCCAGAGACAACGTTGGCATGGTGTCAAACTGCTCCACATTGCTTGCCCCATAACATGCTGTGGGACAGGCTAAATTGCAGCAGTGTGGGATTTCCACCCCTCACTGGGAGGGGGTCCCACCCGCGGGAGCTCCCAGCCAATTGGGTCCCGGCAGTGCCAAGAGCACATTAGTCGGTGCTGCCAGGATTGAAACCAGGAAGAAGAAGGCCTCATGGATCCTGGAGTCGAGGAGGTCGGGGTCTTTGGACAGGGAGGGTTTCAGCAGGTTAGGAAGCGGGACAGGGGTTGAGGTGGTGGGTATAATGCTGCAGAGAGGTAGCAACAAAAGTGGGGTGTTGAGTCCGCGATAAGTAGGAAGCATAGACAAAAGTAGAAATTACAAACAAGGTTTATTTCAATACAGTTCTAATACTCCTCCACTCCCTGAGGGTCTCCTTCCATGACCTACATCTAGACCAAGGTTTGTATACAGCTGGGGCTGTCATTGTAAAGGGGAAGCCCCAGCCCCTTAAAGGGGAAGACCCATTCCCTCCCCGTAAAAGGGAAGTTCATATTCCGGGGGAGGTCATGGGAAAGCGTATTGTCCTGATCCCGGGACCTCCATTGGGGTTACAGTAGGGGGATTCCATCTTGAGAGGGACCGTGCACCCCACCCCATGCACATAGGGCAGCCTTGAAGATAGTACATCCTCCTCTTCTTTCTCGCTCTTTGAAAAACATTTTTTAAAATGGTGCTGTCCACTCCGCACCCCTCCCTCCCCCCGGCTCCCCATGCCAATGGTGTCGGTGGCGACAGTATTATTTGATTGATTTATTCATAGTTTTAGGTGAGAATTGAATGCATGTAGGAGAGAGGTAATAATTATTACAAGTGTCTTGACTGAGAATCCAGTCATTTTTCACACAATGATTTAGACTGTGGGAACCCAAACATTGTTTCAGTCAATGTTTCACATGATGAATTCCAGTGTATTCATCAATGTGAATGTATCAACTAATCAGTTTCAGCAAGGTCTCCAGGATGAGCTGTGGCGTGAGAAACCTATCCAGCAATTTTCCAAAGACCGCGCACGCAGATGCTGAGCTAATCTTGATAGGCACCTATCAATCTTAGGTAATGTCCAATGTTTGATTAATAACTCATCCTCAAAGTAACATACATCCATTTGAACAAACCAGGAGGTCTCAGCTGAGAATTAGAAACCAATGAGAGTAAATGAGGGATTAAACCAGAGATAAGAATCCCCTTAAAAGTAGGACCTTGTGAATTCTTGAATCATCTATCTGTTAGTTCGTGTTTAATGTGATTTCTTTATGCTTTTATGTTTTATGCTTTTTGCCATGAGTTTGACCGTTTATATCGTTTGATATTTCATTTTTAGGTTTTGATTCAGTTTGTAACCAAGTGCATTCAAGTGAATAATTAGCAATGAAATCATATTTCGATACCTCCAATCAACCGGACTATCAACTCTTATTAGAAGGTAAAATTAGAGCCACAACAGTAGTGTATTATTGGGGTCAATTAGCTTGTTAGAGACCCTAGATTATTCATTTAAATAAGGCACTTTTCTGTGATGCTCTGCTTGGCTATGAAGAACCAGAATTGATGCAGTTCCCAAGGCATGGTCTAACCACAGCACTGTACAGTTTGATCATGACTTCCTCTGACATTTTCTACCGTTTCAACTATGTAGGTCAGAATTCTATAGGCTTTGTTGATTGCTGCTCCCCATTGGCTGAACATCTGAGTGTCAAGTTTAACCCTTGGTCACATTGAATTTAATGCTTGGCCCTTGAAGCTGCATTCATGATGTAAGCACGTTGTCAATTTTTCTGTTTCGCACGCAGTGCTTGCCTCTATTAAATTTCATCTCCCATTCTTTGGTCCACTCACATTTTATGTTCAGCTCAGTTTACTTTTTCGCATTTTTTCAGCCTTGGGCCATCCTTTTTAAGAGAGAAAGCTACAGCAGAAAATGCAGTGGTTTATTGTGTCATTTTGATGTCTTCGTGTACACAGGAAATATGATTTGTACTCATTGGTCAAACCTAAGAGAAATTGAAAAGGAAACATTTCACACACATGTTCTTTTCCTTCTGTGAAAGCCAATATGATATTGGTTATGAGCATGAAAAACTGTGCTGTCAGCATTGCAATTTTTGAACGTGTCGTAATGTAGCAATCTTTCCTTTGCCACACATAAAAATTAATATCATGAATTCAATTTAGTAAAGAGCTGTTAGACGCTTTTTCTGTGAAGCAGGCTTTTAGATTTACAGCCTGTAAGCTTCAAAGGCATGTTTCATTATTTGAAATAATCCATTCAAAGAGAAATTATGCTTCCTCTGAAGATTCATTTCAAAATCATGAATCTGCTGGAAAGGCTGTATCAAATATTTATTCATTAAGCTACAGCCAGTGATCTTTATATTCTGCTTCAAGGCAGCCTCTCCTAACCAAACAAAACACAGAATTTTAATATATCTCTGTATTGTTTATTTCCACCTGCATCCAGACGAACAGTCATGATCATATTGAATGGCGGACAAAGCTCGACGGGCAAAATGGTCTACTCCTGCTCCTATTTTCTATGTTTCTAAATGAAGCAGCAACACAATAACCTATTCCTTATTGTTCACAGTTATATTTTCAAACATCCCCCCCTCAGCCCCCATGGTCAGAGTGGTGGCACGAGGAATGGAATTGTGAATGGGACATCCATCTTTCTGCATCTCCACCCAGGCAGGCAGCGAAGGCATGTAGGTCTGCCAGGAATAGTGGCACTCTTTCCTGCTCCAGTGTGCCCCTCTATGGTTGTTTAACTGCACCCCATTGGGAACTGGAAGCCACCTGAAAAAAAATGTGTTGTAATGGCTTAAGTACTTGAGGGGATTTAGACGTTTCGAATGGACTTTCTTCAAAGGGTCTTTCTTTATTTAATATAATAAAGGCTCTAATAAATATATAGTATTTTTTTTAAAATCCATCTCATTATTTTCCCTGAGGTCTGCCCACCACAGGGGAAATGGATACTGGGTGAGTTGGCATGGAGAGTAAAGGGTAAAAGTTAATTTGCCAAGGGTTGGAACTAAGTTGATACTGGGGCCGATACGGGGCCTTGGGAGTGTCTGGGGTATGGACTGGCATGGAGGTTATGTGTGGCCATTGGGTGTGGGTGGGGCATCGTTTGGCATAGATGATGGGAATGTTTGGGTTGTGAAGTGAGCGCATGAGAGGTGAGGTTTAGAGATCCTTAAATATGAACAAACAACTGGGACCAAGTCTCAGACAACCGTGCAGGCCTTTTAAAAAGCCCGCCTCGGTACTCAGTAGCCCTATGGCCGCCTCTGATCTATGTCCGGGGTGGTGGGCCCAACTCCATCCTGCACCCATCCTTCCACAACAAAGATCTCTTCATTTAAGTGAGTTTCTCCTGAGGTGAGTGCGGCATGCTGAAAAATGTCATCCCGGTATTGAAAATCTGGCCGCGATATTATAGATATATGCAAAGGCGCCGTCGAAAGAGGTGATAAGGTGGTAATGGTGGGGTGTGGGAAGATAGGCCGTTGCTGTAGTCGCTCTGATTGTGACTGGATAGTTAAATATAGAACCAAGCGCAGAAGGAAGCAACATGTATTGATATTGTGCTTTTTACATTCTCAAAATGTTCCAAAGCAGTAATGGCTACACCTTCTTTGTACAGATTTATGTGTGGAATGAACGGATATCGTGCGACAATCACCAGGCAGGAATGTTCCCTTCCAGTCGGGGAACACTTCAGCAGGCAAGGGCATTCAGCCTCTGATCTCCGGGTAAGCGTTCTCCAAGGCGGCCTTCAGGACGCGCGACAACGCAGAATCGCTGAGCAGAAGCTTACAGCCAAGTTCTGCACACATGAGTGCAGCCTCAACCGGGACCTGGGATTCATGTCGCATTACATTCATCCCCCACAATCTGGCCTGCGAAATCCTACCAACTGTCCTAGCTTGACACAATTCACACCTCTTTAACCTGGGGTTACCCCATCTCTGGATCTGTAAAGATTTAATCACCTGCTAATGCTCGCATTCCAAGCATTGTCTGGCATCTTTGAATCTGTCTATATATATGTTTCTGGAACATACCTCTTCATTCACCTGAGGAAGGAGCAGCGCTCCGAAAGCTAGTGACATCCAGTGAATTCCAGTGAATTTCTCCCAGTGACTTTATTTACAACATCACAAATTTCACAGTCAATGATGAAAGGGGCTTGCCGCTGACCTCGAAGAAAGCGATTTCCCCTTTGCCGACATTAGTTTGAACCCAATGCTCAAACAAGGAATCTCCGGCCATCCATCGCCAATTATGTCATCAAGCAGGTTAAGCATCATTCAATGGCATTGAGGTATTCTCACAGACAGCAAGCTGGGCAATTAAAAGAACCGATTACCCTTCAAATCCTTGTATTGCTTTCCAGAGAATGAAATCAAAATTGGGCATACACATGGGGTTAGGTAGGAGGTGAAATATAAACACCTAAATAAAAAATATTGGCGCTGGTTTTTTGGTCCCAATAGCATCCAATATTGAGTGGTTTGGTGAGGCTGAGAGTTGTAACAGAATCAAAAGTTCTCCGACTTACAGCAGAACTTACACAGTACACTTCCAGCTCACCCACCCACTCACATCCCTGGCCTACCTAACCCACTCACAATTTTATAACCCCATGTGTATGCCCCAATTTTGGCTCAGATCTCCCCTCATCAGACTCTCAGCTCACCCTCCTCACCAATACCCATGGCTCACCCCCCCCCACCCAGTGCATTAAATCCTCGCCTCCCCCCCCCCCCCCCCCCCCCCCCCCCCCATCACTGGTGAAGCTCACTCACCTCCTGTCCCACCCTGTCAAACCCCACTTGTGGCTCCTACACACATCCTCATTGCTCCTTACCCCTTCCATCAGCCCCACTCTTGCGCTTTTGGCTCATCCAGGATTTCCCATCTCCCCTAAAACCACTCCTACTTGACATCTCTGGCTCCTCCGTCCCACTGATGTTATCATAGAATCATAGAATTATCATAGAATTTACAGTGCAGAAGGAGGCCATTCGGCCCATCGAGTCTGCACTGGCTCTTGGAAAGAGCACCCTACCCAAGGTCAACACTTCCACCCTATCCCCATAACCCAGTAACCCCACCCAACACTAAGGGCAATTTTGGGCACTAAGGACAATTTATCATGGCCAATCCACCTAACCTGCACATCTTTGGACTGTGGGAGGAAACCAGAGCACCCGGAGGAAACCCACGCACGCACGGGGAGGATGTGCAGACTCCTCACAGGCAGTGATCCAAGCCGGAATCAAACCTGGGACCCTGGAGCTGTGAAGCAATTGTGCTATCCACAATGCTACCATGCTGCCCCATGTTGGACCAGGCCCAATAGATAGAAGGCACATGGTGAACCAAGGGTGTAGTAGGAGGGTGAGCAACACTGGTGATGGTGCTTGGTGTTGGAGAGGGGTGGGAGGAGAATTCAATTCAATTCACGGGTTCGATTCCGTCCTTGAATGACCATCTGTGTGGAGTTTGCATGTTCTCCCTGCGTCTGTGTGGGTTTCCTCGCATAGTCCAAAGATGTGCAGGATAGATGGATTGGCCAAGCTGAATTTTCCCTCAGTGTTCAAAGATGTGTAGTTAGGTTCAGGGGTTATTAGGATAGGCCAGGGGCATGGGCCTGGGTGGAGCCCTTTCCGAGGATCATGCAGACTCGATGAGTCGAATGGCCTCCTTCTGCATCGTAGTGATTCTATGATTCTATTCTATGATTCTAATGTTCCAAGGCAGGAATTGAACCCAGGTCCCTGGTGATGTGGGGCAGCAGTGCTAACCACTATGCATCCCTCTCACACAGCCATCCTCTCAGTTCTCCCATTGAAGTCAATGCTGTTTCTTCATCTGGGACTTACCAATTCCAATTCCAGCTGACTGTCCATCCTTTCTCTTTCACAACACACCCAGTTCCATTTTCAATGATGCGATTGTCTCTGCCTCAATACTCAAATGTAGTAAAAGGCTAATGTTCTTTACGTGAAATGATTTATTCTGATTTGTGTTTCAATCTAGCAATGTACTGATTCACTAAATAGTGTAAATTTTTGGCATTTAACTTCTCAAAATTCTTCCTTCGGAGGAACTTTCTACAGGAGGAGGACACAGTTGAGGAAATTAATATTTGCACAGACAAGCCTCGGGATTGTTTATTTAAAACAGTATCTGTTCTTGCATTCATTTCACAATCTCATCGCTGCAATAAAGTATGCATCGCAAGCAGGGAGGTGGGCATGGAAGGTGAAGGTCAATGCACATTTCTTGAAGCGCTTGGGGATGAAGATCTGCTCCAGCAGCATCAATGCAGAAAATGGGTCCATAACTGTCAAAAGAGCTATGAAGATATCCTGTCTGACATCCCATTTATTTTTCATCAGTTTTGCAAAGCTTTGGAAAAGATCCAATTTACACTTCAATGAACTCTATTGATATACTTTGTTTGCTCAATTGCATTTGGAGATGTGTTTTTCTATCTTGGATGCATTTTGGGTCTTGGCAGCTGTTTCAGAACAACATTGAGTTGAAACAGGGGCAAACTTCCACTTGCTTCTCAT
Organism: Scyliorhinus torazame; assembly: GCF_047496885.1. Taxonomy (NCBI): domain Eukaryota; kingdom Metazoa; phylum Chordata; class Chondrichthyes; order Carcharhiniformes; family Scyliorhinidae; genus Scyliorhinus; species Scyliorhinus torazame. Next base: position 166,974,340 of record NC_092721.1, on the reverse strand, counting down.
TCTTAATGTGACTTTTTTTGTACAAGGCTTAGTTCCATGTGGTAATCACCACTGTTATATTAAATTGCATATACTGCACTGCATACGAGGGTATTACGGTAAGGCCCCTGTACTACAGGTACGGGGGTAGATCCCTGCCTGCTGTAGACCTCCTAGGTTACATCATTGGATGCTTCGATATAGGGAAGTAAAAGTAATTTCCTGATCGTGAGAGTAGTGGGTCCACTTGCAAAGGAGATCAGCGATGTGAACTTGTAAGATTATTTGGAGCAGACCCAAAATATGTAACACTGGGAAAACAATTGTTCCTGTTGCACCTGTTTTTTGGATCAAAATTCATGGTAGCGACACCACATTCCACACACGATCTCCCACATCTGACCTTTCCCATCAGCGCCAACTTGCCACACAACGACTCAAGGATGAACACCTTAAAACGAGAGCTAAGCCCACCGGAAGTGCTAATAAGGGGTCGAATGATCATTTCAGGACACCAACAACAATTTAGGCAAAAGCTGAGCGAAACAAGCGCGAGAGGATTGGCATACTGGGAAGTGGGCAGGGTGCGGGCGCGATGTGATGCTGCAGCTGGTTAGACCACACTTGAAGTATCGGGAGCAGTTGTTCTTTTCTTATCTCCCTTCTTAGAATGTGAAACCAGAAGGATTATCTGAACAATAGCCAATAATTTTGGGAAGGGCTGAATCAGTAATCTGCATTATGACACCCATTGGCAGCTGAAGTTCATCAATATTGTGGAAATGAGGCCAGCGGCCCAATCTGAAGTGAGCTTTGAGCCTTTGTTTTTGGATATGTTTCAGTTATGCCACTGTTTTCCCACTGGTGCTAATCAAATTCCTCCAGCCACTGAAAGAATCACAAAGCTCGTTATTTGACATTCAGGGCGATTTAGTTCTAAGGCTGATAAGATTCCTTGGACACTGTGATCAGAAGATTATCTGATATTCATACATATTCAAACATACATGTAAAATAGAAGCAGGAGGAGGCCATTCAGCCCTTTGAGCCTGCTCCACCATTTTATGATCATGGCTGATCATTAAATTTAATACCCTGACCCTGCCTTCACCACATATCCCTTGATCCCTTCAACCCCAAGAGCTATATCTAATTCCTGCTTGAAATCACACAACATTTTGGCCTCAACTACTTTCTGTGGTAGAGAATTCAACACATTCACCATGAAAAAATTTCTCCTCAACTCAGTCCTAAAAGGTTTACCTCTTGTCCTCAAATTATGACACCAGGGGCGAAATTCTCCCGAAACGGCGCGATGTCCGCCGACTGGCGCCCAAAACGGCGCCAATCAGACGGGCATCGCGCCGCCCCAAAGGTGCGGAATGCTCCGCATCTTTGGGGCTGAGCCCCAACATTGAGGGGCTAGGCCAACGCCGGAGGAATTTCCGCCCCGCCAGCTGGCGGAAACTGCCTTTGTTGCCCTGCCAGCTGGCGCGGAAATGACATGTTGGGGCGGCGCATGCGCGGGAACGTCAGCGGCCGCTGACAGTTTCCCGCGCATGCGCAGTGGAGGGAGTCTCTTCCGCCTCCGCCATGGTGGAGACCGTGGCGGAGGCGGAAGGGAAAGAGTGCCCCCACGGCACAGGCCTGCCCGCGGATCGATGGGCCACGATTGCGGGCCAGGCCACCGTGGGGGCACCCCCCGGGGTCAGATCGCCCCGCGCCCCCCCCAGGACCCCGGAGCCCGCCCACGCCGCCTTGTCCCGCCGGTAAGGTAGGTGGTTTAATTTACGCCGGCGGGACAGGCAATTTATCGGCGGGACTTCGGCCCATATGGGCCGGAGAATCGAGCGGGGGGGCCCGCCAACCGGCGCGGCGCGATTCCCAACCCCGCCGAACCTCCGGTGCCGGAGACTTCGGCAACCGGTGGGGGCGGGATTCACGGCAGCCCCCGGCGATTCACCGACCCGGCGGGGGGGTCGGAGAATGACGCCCCTAGTTCTGGACTCTCCCACCATCGGGAACATTCTTTCTGAATCTACCCTGTCTAATCCTGTTAGAATTTTATAAGTTTCTATGAGCTCCCCTCTCACTCTTCTAAACTCCAATGAATATAACCCTAACTGACTTAGTCTCTCCTCATCCGACAGTCTCGCCATCCCAAGAATCAGCCTGGTAAACCTTCGCTGCACTCCCTCCATAGCAAGAACATCCTTCCTCAGATAAGGACACTAAAACTACACACAATACTCCAGGTGTGGCCTCACCAACGTGCCATACAATTGCAGTAAAACATTCCTAGTCCTATACTCAAATCATCTCATTATGAAGGACATGAAGGCAAATGGTATTTCTTTTTATTACTGCCTGCGGTTCCTGCGCGCTTATTTTCAGCACGAGGACCAAGGTTACGCTGGGTATCCACCTTTCTCAACTTTCATCCATTCAAATAATAAACTGCCTTGCACCCGACCTGCCTGATCTGTCCCCCGGCCGCCCATAAGGCCCCCCCCTCCCCCCCAACCCGGTGTCCGATCCCCCCCGCCCCCCCACCAGGTCGGCCACGGACTGAGTCCGCAGCCACCACGCGAGAGTGCTGACCGGTCAAAGCATGTTAGTTCCGTGACGTCGGGAACTTGGCTGGTCGGGCGCAGAGAATCACTGTGGGGGCCTCTGGCAATGCCCCCCCCCCCCCCACCCCCCCCCCCCCCCCCGCAGCCGCGCGGAGTAATTCACGAAAACAGCAATTCTCGGGTCCCTGAGAATCATCGGACAGGCTCCGGGCTCGATTTCGGAGCAAAAGTTGATCCTCCGCCCCCACGCCAAATGTGATTTTGTTGCAGGGCTGCGGAGAATCCAGCCCCAGATCCCTATTTGTGCGTGGAATCACTCCGAGAGCGAAGTATCCTTTCCTCATAGTTTTACAAATTTTAAAAAAGTGATTGGTGTTCCTGTCCGGTATCCAAGGAAATGTTGTGGTCTGGTCCTGGATCATAATAGTTAAGGGAAGTGGGGATGATTTTTGATGTACGTTTGTATTACATGAAGCACTTTACGACAGACAAAGACTTGGACAATGGAGTCTTTAGTGTAATTCATCAAAAGGCAAATTACCAGAGCGACAGTGACACACAATAATAGATTTTGAGCGGCACTGGGTAGCTGTACTCAAATTTAGAGCATTGCAAAGTTGCATTGGAGGTGAACTCTTAAGTTTACATGGCAAGGTAACTTCTACAATAGCAAAATTTTGCACTTTTCTCAAGCCTTCTCGAGCTTTACAATGGTTGTTTTTCATAAATCTGATGGAAGTTTAGCAAAATAAATCAAGGAAAGGCAGGATCTACTGGAGCTGGGTCACCACTGGCTGAGATTTCTTGATCAGTCTTGTAAATGGTAGAACACTATATCGTACTTTACAAAACCAATGAAATAGTGACTTCATATACCTGGAGTTTGTGCTTCTCTAGCTCAGAATGGATTTGGTGAACTGCTGGAGGCTGGTACGCTGAGACAGATGAGGCCTCCAAGTGGGTGCACATAGGCCCAACCAGGGGAGGGGAAAGAGCTCGGAACCCCAAATAGAAAAATGGGTGCAGTATCATTGCACTCGGGTCTGAGGGAAAGATGGACAAGATGTTGGGGGAAAAGGGAGGGCAATGTTGGGGAGGTGCCAGATTTTTCCAGCCACATGAGATGTTGTCACAAATGAGGTGTCCTTTTGGTGACCATGTAAATGCTGGAGATGTCTCTTTTGTAGGACATGTTTGGGGTTAGGGGTGCGAATGAACCTGCCGCCAATAAATTTTCAGAGTCTTGGTGTCCATAAAATCAAATATAACAATGTCTTCAATCAGATGAGATTTGATCAACATAATTGCACCTCACTTCAATTCAGCCTCTTTGATGTAGATAGACATTTCACTGATTCTTGCTCTGGTATAAATCTCACTTGAAATAATTAATCAAAAGCCCTGAATGTTTTACTGAAAAACCATGCCTAAAAACAAGAAAACTTCAACATAATCTTTTGACAATCCTTGATTGTTTTTCTTACAATTCCACCTGTCGGCTTAATGTTTGACACTTATCTTTCCTTTTGTTCTTCCCTGCCTACAGTTCTGAATAACCTCTTCAGCTACAACTCTTTTCCCTTCATAAATCCCACTATTATCTCTTTCCTGTATGACCTACTCCAATTCAATGAGTTCAAAATTAAATACCTTAAGCCACTGCGATTGAAGTGTTAGTTCAGGCAATCTGAACTGCGAGCCAAAATAATTCCTGTTCATTAGTCTTTTTAAAGCTGGAGTTAAATTTATGTCAATGTGGTCTACAAATTGTATCTGCCCAGTTAACCAATTTGCGATTCCCATGTTCTCAGCAGGAGATGCACACTCATGAGGAATGCAATTTGGAGAATTTGGAGTTGGGTAACGCAATCCTTTCTCTAATCAGTGATCGGTGCAAGGATTTTAAAAAAAATTTAAAGTACCCAATTCTTTTTTTTTCCAATTAAGGGGCATTTTAGCGTGGCCTATCCTGCACATTTGCAGGGTAGGCCACGCTATCCTGCACATCTTTGGGTTGTGGGGGTGAGACCCATGCAGAGACGGTGAGAATGTGCAAACTCCACACAGACAGTGTCGAACCCAGGTCCTCAGCGCCATGAGGCAGTAGTGCTAACCACTGCGCCACCATGCCGCCCGATTGGTGCAAAGTTGTCTCCTTGCTGTTGTTAGAATACTCCTCACCCTCATCACTCCAGTATATTTCAGACCTGATAATGTTAGGAAGATTTCAAACTATTGCTGGTAAATCCTGCTGTTACATTACCGAGTACCAAGAGCAGACACAAACATTCTTAACCTTAGTTTTTCAACTTTACTCTCATATTTTCAATCAGTATTGGATGAGCAGACATTTCTTCTAATTAAATATTGGGAATACTGAAGCGATTGTTTTTGATCCCCACCCCAAACTCCATTCCCTCATTACTGACTTAGAACATAGAACATAGAACATTACAACGCAGTTCAGGCCCTTCTGCCCTCGATGTTGCGCCGACCTGTGAAACCACTCTAAAGCCCATCTACACTATTCCCTTATCGTCCATGTGTCTATCCAATGACCAGTTGAATACCCTTAGTGTTGGCGAGTCCACTACTGTTGCAGGCAGGGCATTCCACATCCTTACTACTCTCTGAGTAAAGAACCTACCTCTGACATCTGTCCTATATCTATCACCCCTCAATTTAAAGCTATGCTCCCTCGTGCTAGACACCACCATCTGAGGTAAAAGGCTCTCACTGTCCACCCTATCCAATCCTCTGATCATCATGTATGCCTCAATTAAGTCATCTCTTAACGTTCTTCTCTCTAATGAAAACAGCCTCAAGTCTCTCAGCCTTTCCTCATAAGATCTTCCCTCCATACAAGGCAACATTCTGGTAAATCTCCTCTGCACCCTTTCCAATGCTTGCACATCCTTCCTATAATGCGGCGACCAGAATTGCACGCAACACTCCAAATGCGGCCGCACCAGAGTTTTGTACAGCTGCAACATGGCCTCATAGCTCCAAAACTCAATTCCTCTACCAATAAAAGCTAACACACCATACGCCTTCTTAACAACCCTCTCAACCTGAGTGACAACTTTCAGGGATCTATGTACATGGACACCGAGATCTCTCTGCTCATCCATACTGCCAAGAATCTTACCATTAGCCCAGTACTCTGTCTTCCTGTTATTCCTTCCAAAATGAATCACCTCACATTTTTCTGCATTAAACTCCATTTGCCACCTCTCAGCCCAACACTGCAGCTTATCTGTGTCCCTCTGTAACTTGTAACATCCTTCCGCACTGTCCACAACTCCACCGACTTTAGTGTCATCTGCAAATTTACTCACACATCCTTCTACGCCCTCCTCTAGGTCATTTATAAAAATGACAAACAGCAGTGACCCCAAAACAGGTCCTTGTGGTACACCACTAGTAACTGGACTCCAGTCTGAACACTTCCCATCAACCACCACCCTTTGTCTTCTTCCAGCTAGCCAATTTCTGATCCAAACTGCTAAATCTCCCTGAATACCACGGGCAAAATTCTCCGATCGGCGCAAAAAACGGCGCAAATCCGACTTGCGTCACGTCGGAAAAATGGGTCGAAAGTCTCCGGCCCGAAATGGGCTAGCAGCGACGTAACGGGATCCGCGCTTGCGCAGTGGTTCACGCCGTGCAGCGTCATACGCGCCGCACGGCGTGACGGCTCATAAGGCCGCGCTGCTCCCCCCCACCCGACCGGAACACCCGACCGGAACACCCGACTGGATGGCTGGCCGCCGCTCAGCCCCGAGGTTCGAGTCACGGGATGTGGAGGCGCTCCTGGACGCGGTGGAGCAGAGGAGGGACGCCCTGTATCTCGGGCACGGCCGCAGAGTTGCCCCACGCCACAGCCGGCGTCTGTGGAGGGAAGTGGCAGAGGCCGTCACCGCTGCGGCCCTGACACCACGGACAGGCACCCAGTGCCACAAGAAGATGAACGACCTCGTCAGAGCAGGCAGGGTGAGCCTCCCCCATATCCCCCCTCCCCCATATCCCCCATAATCCCCCCTCCCCCATATCCCCCCTCCCCCATATTCCCCCTCCCCCATATCCCCCTCCCCCATATCCCCCCTCCCCATATTCCCCCTCCCCATATACCCCCTCCCCCATATACCCCCTCCCCCATATCCCCCTCCCCCATATCCCCCCTCCCCATATCCCCCATATCCCCCCTCCCCATATCCCCCATATCCCCCCCCTCCCCCATATCCCCAAGTGAATCCAGCCCTAACCTTAACCTCTGCAATGCACGCGCAACCGATGGCGTGCATTCATATACCTGCCCAACAGTGTTGCCTTTTACCCCTGCCACCCCCCCCCCCCCCACAGGATAAGCGCGCACACAACACCAGGGAGCATGTGAGGACTGGAGGAGGCCCCACTGATGAGAGGCCACTGACCGAACACGAGGAAAGGGCCCTGGAACTGTCTGGCGGACCTGACGACCGTGAGGTTGCTGATGCAGAGGTCTGGGGGGGTAGTAGCAAGTGACCCACCGACAGCCCGTCCCCATATCCCCGCTCCCCTATATCCCCCTCCCCCATATCACCTGATCACTGCCTGATGTCTAACCATGCATGCTTCATTGTGTATCGCAGGACCAAACGTCCAGGCACCCATCCCCGCAGATGCAGACCGCCCGCAGGATGCCCCTCGGAGGCCACGGGAGACGGAGAGACCCGCACCCTCCAGCATGCGACGCCCGCAGGATGCCCCTCGGAGGCCACGGGAGACGGAGAGACCCGCACCCTCCAGCATGCGACGCCCGCAGGATGCCCCTCGGAGGCCATGGGAGACGGAGAGACCCGGACCCTCCAGCATGCGACGCCCGCAGGATGCCCCTCGCACACCACGGGAGACGGAGAGACCCGCACCCTCCAGCATGCGACGCCCGCAGGATGCCCCTCGCACACCACGGGAGACGGAGAGACCCGCACCCTCCAGCATGCGACGCCCGCAGGATGCCCCTCGGAGGCCACGGGAGACGGAGAGACCTGGAGCAACAGGGAGACGACACCCCCGTCACGTGCGGGAGCGACCACCCAGCGACGAGGGGGGCAGCCACAGGCCCCCGTCACATCCGAGCCAGGACACCACTACCCAGGACACGACTACCCAGGACACCACTACCCAGGACACCACTACCCAGGACACCACTACCCAGGACACCACTAGCCGGGACACCACTACCTGGGACACCACTACCCGGGACACCACTACCCGGGACACCATTACCCGGGACACCACTACCCGGGACAGCACTGCCCAGGACACCCCTATCCAGGAAGACGAAATACCGGACAGTGACTCAGAGTGAATGGGTGGAGACGAACCCCCACCCCAAAGTGCCATGGACTCAGAGTGGGACGAAGAGCACGACACAACGCCACTGCTGTCACCAACACCCTCCACCATCGCAGAAACACTCACCTCGGTTGGGCACTTTAGTGATGAGGCCTCTGGTACACTCACTGGTGCGCACAATACAGCCGTCCCGGTACAGCAGGTGGAGGTAGGAACAGCAGAGGGGCCGGGTGGTCGGAGGGCAGCCCAGCCCTAGCGAACATGTGCCGCTCAGATGGATCCCGGGTTCCTGGAGTTACCACACCCACACATAGATCCGATGCAACCACCGACCCGGAGACGAGCGAAGAGGGTGATGGGCGGCTTGCGGCGGCTGCAGTCGCAGGTGGAGGAGTCCACCCGCGTCCAGGAGCTGGGAGTGGTGCCGGTCATGCGTGCCACCCAAGCTGACACCGCACGGGTTGCGTCCGCGGTGGAGGCAATGGGTGCGACGGTGTCAGACATGGGGAACGGTTTGCGAGGCCTGGGGCTTTCTGTGCAGGCGGCGTCTGTGGCCCAGGAAATGGCTGCCCTCTCAAAGGAGGCCATGAGCCAGTGCCAGCGCCAGATGGCAGAGGCGCTCAACGCCATAGCCCAGTCTCTGCAGGCCATGGCCCAGTCTCAGCAGGCCATGGCCCAGTCTCTGCAGGCCATCGCTGAGGGCATCGGCGCCAGTGGCCATGTGCGAGCCGGCGTCGCACTGTCACAGACAGGGTTTGCCAACCCCCTGGGCTCCATGGCTGCAAACCTGCAGACCCCTGTCGATACCAGCACGGGCCTCCAGGACTGGCAGCGCCAGATGTCGGGGGGGCGTCGGATGGCCAGTCCGTTCGCATCCCCCACCCATGTAGAGGCCTGGGGGCCATCGGGCACCCCGAGGGAGGAGGAGGTGGTGTGGTCCGTCCCGGCTCCCCCTGTAGGGGAGGTCCGGTACACCGCGACACCTCGGACTCCCCCCCCTTCCGTCCCAGGTGCATCGGGTGGGCAACGGGCAGTACAGGCTGGCAGCTCGCTATCCCAGTCGCCCGGGCCGCAGCCTGGCCCATCTAGGCCAGGACGCCCCAGGAAACGGCCGCCAAAGGGATCCAGTGTCAGAGGGCAGGAATCACAGGAGTCCACCTCCAGTTCTGCTGTACCGTCTGGGGAACCACGTAGACGTAGTCAAAGGGCCCGTAAGGCCAAACAATTAGACACTGAGTAAGTTGGCACGGGTGCAGGGCACAGATGAGTTTTAAGGGCTAGGGCACGTGCATGAACTCCTTTGGTTATTAAAGTCAATGTTACACCTACAGAAGCTGCCTTTGTGCTCTGTCCAAAGCGTGCGGGGGTGTCATGTACGTTGAGCGCAAGTGTGTGTGTGAGGGGTGGTCTTACCTCAGTCCCAGGTGAGTCTGCCCCTTCCCCCTGGGCCGCCATCAACATCCCCCGGGCAGAGGACGGGACCGTGCGCTGCAGTGTCACAGCCTCATGCAGGGATGGTCCGGGTGGATGGTGGTACTGTGGCCATGGGTCAGACATAGTCCAACGATGTAGAGCCAGGAGCTCACCGCAGGGCGGGTTGTCATCATCCTCCATGGCCTGCAATAGACACGCGTCCACCCGCAACTGTGTGAGCCCGGCCCGTTGTGCCGCAGGTGGATCGGCAATGGGGGGGGGTGGTGTGCATGCGGGTGGGGTGGGTGGGGTTGGGGAGGGGCGTGAGGGTGCTGGGTGGGTGGATGGGTGGGGGGTGTGGGTGGTCGGCTGTTGCCATGGTGTGCGGTCTGTGGCCATACTACCCGATTCCCACGCCCATCTAGTCAGTGAAGCGGACGTCTATCAGTCTGTCCCGTGCCCACTGGGCCAGCCGGTAACGGTGGACAGCCACCCGCCTGTGTCTACCCCGTCTGCCCTGACAATTACCCCCATCCCCCTCATCTGGGGAGGACTGCGCCTCTTCCTGCTGCTCCTCCACTCCGCCCTCCTCTGCCTGCGGCACATTGCCCCTCTGCTGGGCTATGTTGTGCAGGACGCAGCACACCACAATGATGCGGCCGACCCTATCTGACCGATACTGGAGGGCGCCCCCAGAGAGGTCCAGGCACCTGAAACGCATCTTCAGCACGCCAAAGCACCTCTCTATCACTCCCCTTGTCGCTACATGGGCATCATTGTAGCGGTTCTCCGCCTCATTGCATGGCCTCCGTATAGGCGTCATCAGCCACGATCGCAATGGGTAGCCCCTGTCGCCCAGCAACCAGCCCCTCAGCCGGGGATGGCGTCCCTCGTACATGCCGGGGATGGATGACCGCGACAACACGTATGAGTCGTGTACACTGCCTGGGTAATGGGCGCAGACGTGCAGGATCATCATGCGGTGGTCGCAGACCACCTGTATGTTCATCGAATAGGTCCCCTTCCTATTGGTGAACACGGCCCTGTTATCTGCAGGTGGCCGCACGGCGACGTGCATCCCATCGATCGCGCCCTGGACCATGGGGAACCCAGCCACGGCAGAGAAGCCCACGGCCCGGGCATCTTGGCTGGCCCGGTCCACGGGGAAGCGGATGTAGCGGTGCGCCATGGCATATAGGGCATCTGTCACTGCCCAGATGCACCGATGCACCGATGTCTGCGATATGCCGGACAGGTCCCCACTCGGTGCCAGGAATGACCCCGTTGCATAAAAGTTCAGGGCCACCGTAACCTTGACGGACACGGGGAGAGGGTGTCCCCCGCCAGTGCCACTCGGTGACAGGTGTGCCAGCAGGTGGCAGATGTGTGCCACGGTTTCCCGCCTCATCCGGAGTCTCCTCCTGCATGCCCGGTCAGTGAGGTCCTGGTATGACTGCCGGGGCCGGTACACACGGGGCGCCCTCGGGTGCCTCCGTTGCCGTGGGGCCACGACGTCCTCCTCCCCCTCCTCGTCCAGTCGGTCAGGTGTCCCTCCAGCCTGGGCGGCTGCCGCCTGTCCCTCTGCGGCAGCCTGCGCCGCCTCTCTGGCACGCTCCTCCTCCTCCTCCTCATCCAGGGCAACATAGACATGAGCGGCTGCCGCCACGGCGGCCAACATCGCTGGATGATCGGAAAACATGACGGCCTGGTGGGGGGGAGGGGAACGACGACATGTCATCATTGCCCATATCCCCTCCTCCCCCCAGCCTAGTGGCATGGACCGCATGGGTCCAACTGTTGGAGGCTGGCACCTGGCCAGGTGGACCAACTCACTTGCCCTCGCATCCCCCTCCCCGGCACGGACCCCCCATCCCCCTCCCCTGCACGGACCCCCCCCCCAACCTCCACCCCGGCACGGACCCCCCATCCCCCTCCCCGGCACGGACCCCCCCCAACCTCCACCCCGGCACGGACCCCCCATCCCCCTCCCCGGCACGGACCCCCCGCCATCCCCCTCCCCGGCACGGACCCCTCCCCAACCTCCACCCCGGCACGGACCCCACATCCCCCTCCCCAGCACGGACCCCCCCCGCAACCTCCACCCCGGCACGGACCCCCCCCCCAACCTCCACCCCAGCACGGACCCCCCCCAACCTCCACCCCGGCACGGACCCCCCCCCCAAACTCCACCCCGGCACGGACCCCCCATCCCCCTCCCCGGCACGGACCCCCCCCCATCCCCCTCCCCGGCACGGACCCCCCCCAACCTCCACCCCGGCACGGACCCCCCATCCCCCTCCCCGGCACGGACCCCCCCCCAACCTCCACCCCGGCACGGACCCCCACCCCCAACCTCCACCCAGGCACGGACCCCCCCCCCCAACCTCCACCCCGGCACGGACCCCCCCCAACCTCCACCCCGGCACGGACCCCCCCCCCCAACCTCCACCCCGGCACGGACCCCCCATCCCCCTCCCCGGCACGGACCCCCCCCCCAACCTCCACCCCAGCATGGACCCCCCATCCCCCTCCCCGGCACGGATCCCCCCCAACCTCCACCCCGGCACGGACCCCCCATCCCCCTCCCCGGCACGGACCCCCCCCATCCCCCTCCCCGGCACGGACCCCCCCCAACCTCCACCCCGGCACGGACCCCCCATCCCCCTCCCCGGCACGGACCCCCCCCCAACCTCCACCCCGGCACGGACCCCCCCCAACCTCCACCCCGGCACGGACCCCCCCCCCCAACCTCCACCCCGGCACGGACCCCCCCAACCTCCACCCCGGCACGGACCCCCCCCAACCTCCACCCCGGCACGGTCCCCCCATCCCCCTCCCCGGCACGGACCCCCCCCCCCAACCTCCACCCCAGCATGGACCCCACATCCCCCTCCCCGGCACGGACCCCCCCCAACCTCCACCCCGGCACGGACCCCCCATCCCCCTCCCCTGCACGGACCCCCCCCCATCCCCCTCCCCGGCACAGACCCCACCCCATCCCCCTCCCCGGCACGGACCCCCTCCCGGCACTCCCCCGGAGCCCAGCCTACTATAACCACCCCCCCCCCTCGCCGCACACACACACACACAACCCGAGACACACCTCTCCTCACGCATTCAGACCGCGGCCACGCCATCGCCTGCCCAGAGCCAACCCCCCAGGCCGTCACTCACCCCCACGCTGGTCGGCGTGAACCTGGAGCACAGGGTCACGCCGATGAAAAGGAGGTTTAATTTACGTCGACGTGAACGGTCATCACGTCGACGGGACTTCAGCCCATCCGGAAGGGAGAATATCGGCAGCTCGAAAATCGGCTGCCTTGCGCAGACCCGTGACATTCTCCGACGGCAGCGGCGCCATTAATGCCCCGCTGACTTTTCTCCCTTCGGAGACTTCGGCAACCAGCGGGGGCGGGATTCACGGCGGCCAACGGCCATTCTCCGACCCTCTAGGGGGTCGGAGAATGACGCCCCAGGCTTCCGTATTTTCTGCAGTAGCCTACTGGGGAACCTTATCAAACGCTTTACTGAAATCCATATACACCACATCAACTGCTTTACCCTCATCCACCTGTTTGGTCACCTTCTCAAAGAACTCAATAAGGTCAAAGGCACGACCTACCCTTCACGAAACCGTGTTGACTATGTCTAATCAAATTATTCCTTTCCAGATGATTATACACCCTATCTCTTATGAACCTTTCCAAGGTTTTGCCCACAACAGAAGTAAGGCTCACTGCTCTATAGTTACCGGGGTTGTCTCTACTCCCCTTCTTGAACAAGGGGACAACATTTGCTATCCTCCAGTCTTCTGGCACTATTCCTGTTGACAAAGGTGACTTACAGATCAAAGCCAAAGGCTCAGCAATCTCCTCCCTAGCTTCCCAGAGAATCCTAGGATAAATCCCATCCGGCCCAGGGGACTTATCTATTTTCACCCTTTCCACAATTGTTAACACCTCCTCCTTATGAACCTCAAGCCCTTCTAGTCTAGTAGCCTGAATCTCAGTATTCTCCTCGACAACATTGTCTTTTTCCTGTGTGAATACTGGTGAAAAATATTCTTTTAGCACCTCTCCTATCTCCTCGGACTCCAACCACAACTTCCCACTACTGTCCTTGACTGGCCCTACTCTTACCCTAGTCATTGTTTTATTCCTGACATATCAATAGAAAGCTTTAGGGTTATCCTTGATCCTACCTGCCAAAGACTTCTCATGTCCACTCCTGGCTCTTCTTAGCTCTCCCTTTAGGTCCTTCCTAGCTAACTTGTAACTCTCAAGCGCCCTTACTGAACCTTCATGTCTCATCTTTACATAAGCCTCCTTCTTCCTCTTGACAAGTGTTTCGACTGCCTTAGTAAACCACGGTTCCCTTGCTCGACCACTTCCTCCCTGCCTGACAGGTACATACTTATCAAGGACACGCAGTAGCTGTTCCTTGAACAAGCTCCACATTTCCACTGTGCCCATCCCCTGCAGTTTTCCTCTCCATCCGATGCATCCTAAGGCTTGCCTCATCGCATCATAATTGTCTTTCCCCCAGATATAACTCTTGCCCTGCGGTATATACCTCTCCTTTTCCATCACTAAAGTAAACGTAATCGAATTGTAGTCACTATCACCAAAGTGCTCACCTACCTCCAAATCTAACACCTGTCCTGGTTCATTCCCAGTGCCAAATCCAATACGGCCTCGCCTCTCGTTGGCCTATCTACATACTGTGTCAGGAAACAGTCCTGCACACATTGGACAAAAAAGGACTCATCTAAAGTACTCGAACTATAGCGTTTCCAGTCAATATTTGGAATGTTAAAGTCCCCCATAACAACTACCCTGTTGCTTTCGCTCCTATCCAGAATCATCTTTGCAATCCTTTCCTCTACATCTCTGGAACTTTTTGGAGGCCTATAGAAAACCCCTAACAGGGTGACCTCTCCTTTCCTGTTTCTAACCTCAGCCCATACTACCTCAATCGACGAGTCCTCATCAAACATCCTTTCTGCCACCATAATACTGTCCTTGACTAACAATGCCACCCCTCCCCCTCTTTTACCACCTTCCCTGAGCTTACTGAAATATCTAAACCCCGGTACCTGCAACAACCATTCCTGTCCCTGCTCTATCCATGTCTCCTAAATGGCCACAACATCGAAGTCCCAGGTACCAACCCATGCCACAAGTTCACCCACCTTATTCCGGATGCTCCTGGCATTGAAGAAGACACACTTTAAACCACCTTCCTGCCTGCCGGTACACTCCTGCAACTTTGAAACCTTACTCATGTCCTCACTACTCTCAACCTCCTGTATACTGGAGCTACAATTCAGGTTCCCAAGCCCCTGCTGAACTAGTTTAAACCCTCCCGAAGAGCTTTAGCAAATTTCCCCCCCCAGGATATTGGTACCCCTCTGGTCCAGGTGTAGACCATCCCGTTTGTAGAAGTCCCACCGACCCCAGAATGAGCCCCAATTATCCAGAAATCCGAAACCCTTCCTCCTGCACCACCCCTGTAGCAACGCGTTCAACTCCTCTCTTTCCCTATTCCTCGTCTCGCTATCACGTGGCACGGGTAACAACCCAGAGATAATAATTCTGTTTGTCCTAGATCTAAGTTTCCACCCTAGCTCCCTGAATTCCTGCCTTACATCCCTATCCCTTTTCCTACCTATGTCGTTGGTACCTATGTGGACCACGACTTGGGGCTGCTCCCCCTCCCCCTTAAGGATCCCGAAAACACGATCCGAGACTTCATTCCTCTCCCTGCCAAAAGTCGGAGATTAAACCAATCTGTTCGCAAACTTGGCGTCACGTTTGATACCAATGAGCATCCGACCTCAAAGCCATGTCAATACTAAAACCGCCTAATTCCACCTCCGTGACATGGACTGACTTCACCCGAGCTGTCTCAGCTCATGTGTGCTGTTGAAACCTCATTCTTACCTCTAGACTCAGCTATTCCAATGCATTCCTGCTTGTGCTCCACATTCTACCCTCCATAAACCTGAGGTTATCCAAAACTCTGCTGCCCATGTTTTAACTCGCAGCAAGTCCTAATCTCCTATTCGCCGTCTGTTCGCTGATTTACATGGGGTCCCAATCAAGCAATGTCTTGACTATAGAATTGCCATTCTCGCTTTCAAATCCATCTATAATCTTGATCCTTTCTATTGTTGTAAGCACCTCGCACTCCACAACCCACTAGCCAGTGCACGCAAAGCTTTCAAATGCGCTCAGCGACAGGCATTTAAAAATAAAAAGGAAATTAATTACTTAAATAATATCACAATTTATTGAGTATTTTCATTCTGACTAAAAAATATTTCCACTCTGCACCCACCAGATCCCCAACGGTTCCTAATTCATTTTAGCCTCGGGGCTAAAGTCTTCCCCTCTACCTCCAGTTTGCAAACTCTCCCCCCTCTCCTTGCAGACTCTAAACTCTTACCACTGCCCCCCTCCCCCCAGTCTCCAAACTCTCCCCCTCTCCTTGCAGACTCCAAACTCTGACCACTACCCCCCTCCCCCTGTCTCCAAACTCTCCCCCCTCTCCTTCCAGACTCCAAGCTCTTAACCCCTCCCTCCAGTCTCCAAACTCTTCCCCTCTCTCCCTCCAGTCCCCAGGCATCAGATGTCACTGCCACGACCAAAATACAGGTGTTGAGCCCTGCCAACATTCAGGCCTCAGGCCCCACTGAATTTGGAATGTCTTGGGCCTCACAGTCACCGTCAAAGTCCAGGCCCCAGGATCCACCAGAATCCAGAGCCCGGGCCCCATCGAACTTCGAACTGCTCTGCATTCCCCAACTCTCCAGCCCCTCTCCCACCCAACCACCCCGATTATCTCCCCTCTCTCCGAAATATTCACCTCACTGCATCAGGACTGCCTTATCACACAGTGCTAGGTGGCCCTCCAAAACCAAGCTCTGGCTACGCGGGAAGGAAGAGGGGGGGAAAGATCGAGGTAGGGGAACAGGAGGGAGAGGAGTAGAAGATAGGAGAGAGAGAGGACGAGAGGTAGAAAATAGAGTGGAAGGATGAAGAGAAATAAGGGGTGATAGGAGAGAGAGGGGAAGAAAAGAGGAGAGAGAGAGAGGATGATAGGTGGAAAAAGAAGGGGGGTAAAGAGGGAGGGGCCAAGGGGGAAGGGGGCAAGAGGGAGGAAGGGGGAGAGATGGGAGGGGAAGAGAAATGCTGCAATCTGGTGTATTGGGGATGGGGGTTCAGGGACAGAGGATTGTTCCGGTGGGTTGAGGAGAAAAGTGCTTCAGGGAGGTGATGATGGCGGGGGAGAAACCGCCCTATTCCAGTAACCCCATCTCACCTTTGGACACTTACGGGCAATTTATCATGGCCAATCCACCTAACCCACACATCTTTGGACTGTGGAAGGAAACACCAGGAAGAAACCCATGTAGATATGGGGAGAATGTGCAAACTCAACACAGACAGTGATCCAAGGCTGGAATTGAACCCGGGTCCCTTTTGCTGAGGCAGCTGTGCTAACCACTGTGCCACCGTGCTGCCCATTTGAGTACAACGTACTTTTGAGCAAAACTGATGTCAAAGATTGGCTAAATGATTGCCTTGCACAATTGGTGTTAAATGAGTGCAAATGACGGTTGTGGAACTCAAATGTCAAAATTTGCAAGTAAAAGGTAGCCCCTTCCATAGGACCCCCCGTAACACAGGTTATTTTTCTATACAAAGATTAGCTACATACATATTTATTTACCTACACTCGGTTACAGATGCTGATTCTTCTTGTTTGACTTACTCAAATGGTAAATTTAAGTGTCAGTACAATGTTGGTGAGGACTTTGTCCTCTCACACCAAACACCCACCCACTTTGCATCAACTATCTCTCAAACCAGCGCTTCTCGGCCTTTTGGCTAAGATCAAGTGTCTGTAGATTGAGCCTTTGGTTCAGATCTGGTATGTCTCTCTTGTGGGGACCATGAATTGGATTCAATTTGAATTAGTTTTTTGGAGCAGGCGAGGAGCTGGTTTAGGGGTTCGCCCCTGACCCACACTCTGAGCCCTGGCTTGGTAACTCAGAAAAGGTTAAAAAAAGAACTCTCTCTCAAACCTGTCCCTTCTCCTTTCAGCTGCCCTGGAGTCGAGAGGCCAAATGTATGTTTATTGCCAAATGCCTGACTGTTGTCATATTTCTACTTGCACACAGCGAGGAGTGTGGGCACTGGCAGTCTGGTGCTTTTGGCTGCTCCTCTTGTTGATGTACTTGATTCTCACTACTGACTACTGAGGCTTGATATGTTTTATTTTACGTGTGCTTTCTTTCTCTCTCTTGCTTTGTGTTTGTCAGTGTGCCAGAATTGTAGGTTAAACCTTGGGCCCTGATTTGGGGAAAAAACATGATTATCTTTGGCGGACCCGTTGAAACTTGCAAAGCCCCCGTTGACAACGCCAGTTCTACATATAATTCAAAATTTGACCCCTCTCTTGACATTGATATTCTTATCCATAAACCTTTTCTTGTGCCATACAAAAACATACAACTTTCATTTATATAGCGCCTTTAACTTAGTCAAATGCCCCAAGGCACTCGACAGGGGGGTTATGCAAAAGAACACTTGTCACCAAATCACAGAGGAGGTATGGTATTAGGACGTATGACCAGAAGGTTGACCAAAATGTGTCTTTAAAGAGGAAAGAGGGGTCGGGAGGTGGAAAGGTTTAGGGAGGAAATTCCAAAGCTTTAGAGATAATGAAAAATGGGAATGACAAGAGGCCAGAATTGGAGGAATGCAGTTAGCTCAGAGGGATATAGGGCTGGAAGATATTGCAGCGATAAGGAGATGCCACGATGGAATTGGAAAATAAGGATGAGAACTTTAGAATTGTCTAGAAGATGCAAGAAACCACCCTAAAGGATGTGGAATGCCTTCTGTAATAGACCAGGACTGAGATCCAAAAAGCCACATTTTTGATAGTGTTTAATAAATCATTTTTAAAAAAGCAGGTTGTTTTTACAATCCTGATGCCAGAAGGCATTTTGGCCCAACACTTAGACCGAGGTTAGGAATCAATAATTAATCCTGAATTAATGCTATTTCCACTTCTGCCCCACATTTGTACATTTTGCAGTTAGTGGTTGTCATGGTGATTGCGTTCCACTGACACCACTTGTCTGCATGTTAATTCCTTATAAAGTAGTCCCCCAACTAATGAGACTAACGTTTCCAATTGGTTGGAATTGTATAATGATAATAGATAATATAACATGCAGTATACTACAAAAATATTTCCCATGATTGACCCATATCATATCAGCTGTGGGAAGGCCAGAGATTTACTGATTTTATTATAAATGGATGCTGCTAAATTAATTGTTTTCAATACCGAACTCTAACATATCAAAAAAGTACAAGCAAAAAATTCTTACACAAAGCTGCAGAGTGAAACACCTGAATGTAGATAGCAGGGAAATACCAAATAATCACCCAGCGGCAGCCACAATTTAAAAAAAAAATGGTTGCCCACTTTTATGAAACATTGTAGCTATTCAACCAAATATTAACAACACACCGTGGAAATCCCACCGTGGATTAATATGAATATCCAATTACCTCCAGTCCAAGGGAATGCTTCAGGGTTAAGATGGAATCAAAGGGAAACGTTATTCAATCTAAAAGCAGATGGTATTCGTAAAAGGGGGCTAAATCTTCCTTGACATTGTTTTGCATTATGGAATCGGTAAGGTACTCACAGCGAAAGTTTCTCTGAGTCTCAGATGATGCGTTGGATGCGGTATGCTTCCAGTGGGCCTTCCCGAAGGATTTGGAAAATTGGAAGAACCCTCGAGAGTGTTGGCCTCCCCCTAGTTGGCCAGGAATCTACAATAAAGCAGGCTGTATACTCTATTCCTCAGAATACCTCATCCTCTTGGTTGAAATTGAAAGGTGATGGTATTATTGCTCTATATAAGAAACATGTATGTTCAAACAATTAATATATAGCGAGGGAAGATAGTCTTCCAATGCCATGAGTACAGTAATCTGTAGTCCACCTGGGGTTAAATACAATTAGCCTATTTTGCTTATCATTGCTCCGAGCTTCACTGGGAAAACACTAGGTAGTTGGTGACAGGTGGAAGTGCACCAGCTTGATTTGTCCTCCAAAGGCAAATTGTTTACTGATCCTCCCCCCCACCCCTTTGCCTGGACTTACGCCTGCAGATTTGTAACTTAGTTGCGAAATTAGATATTGGTTAGTTTTAATGAGAATGATAAAGAATATTGGGAACAGCACTGTTCGCCATGAAGGAAACAATATTCCCACCCCCCTCCCAGTTGCTTGTCACGAACAGGTCCTCAAAGATGCTGGTGAATTGCCTCCATGTATTGTGGAAACCTTCTTCCGATCTCCTGATGGCAAATTTTATTTTCTCCCATTTGAGGAATTCCGTTAAGTCAATCAGCCAGTCCGCGGCCTTGGGTGGCGGATCTCCAGCCGAGATGTGGGGCGGGATTCTCCGACCCCCCCCGCCGGGCTGGAGAATCGGCGGGGAACGGCGTGAATCCCACCCCTGCCGGCTGCCGGGTTATCCGGCGTCGGGGTTTTGGCGGGGGCGGGCATCGCGCCGCGCCAGTCAGCAGTCGCTGGCAGCAGCCCCCCCATCGATTCCATGGCCCGCGATGGGCTGAGCGGCCACCCGTTTTAGGCCAGTCCCGCCGGCGTAAATTAGTCATAGTATTTACCGGCGGGACCTGGCTCTGCGGGCGGCTTCCGGGGTCCTCGGGCGGGCGCGGGGGATCTGGCCCCGGGGGCTGCCCCCACGGTGGCCTGGCCCGCGATTGGGGCCCACCGATCCACGGGCGGGCCTGTGCCATGGGGGCATTCTTTCCCTCCGCACCGGCTGCTGTGGACCTCCGCCATGGCCGGTGCTGAGACGAACCCCCCTGCGCATGCGCTGGGATGAAGCCAGAGCACGCTGGCGCTCCCGAGCATGCGCCAACTTGCGGCGGCCGGCGGAGGCCCTTCGGCACTGGTTGGCGTGGCACAAAGCCCCGTCCCCGCCGGTTGGCACGACGCCAACCCCGCCGGTGCCGGCCTAGCCCCTGAAGGTGCGGAGGGAGAATCCCACCGTGTAAGGGAGAATCCCACCCGAAGTCTCTGGCGGGCGATCGGGAGGCATATGCTAACACATCTGCCCCTTTCCCTGTAAAGAGCTTTGGCTGTTTCAACACATCAAAGACTGCGACTAGCGATATGGCTTCACCCTCACCTCCACAACCCTGGACATTGCTTTGAAAAAGGCAGTCCAGCACCCGACAACTTTAAGGCAGGACCAGAACATGAGTGTGGTTGGCTGAGCCTCCCTGATACTGTTCACATTTGCCCTCCAGCTCTGGGAAGAACCTGCTCGTGCGTGTCCTGGTCAAGTGAGCCCTGTGCACTACCTTTAGCTGTATTAAGCTCAACCTGAGCGTGAGGTGGTGGAGTTTGCCCTATGCAGTGGTTTGATCCAAAGTCCTTCCCCTATCACCATGCCCAGCACCTCCCCCCACCTTTCCTGTGTCTCATCTAGTGGCGCCCTTACCTCTTGTAACATTCGTCCATACATGTCGGCGCAGTTACCATCCTAATTTGTCCGCTGCAAGTAATCTGTCCAGTAGGGTGTGTCCAGGTAGCTGAGAGATTTTTGTGACTTCTTTGCGGAGGAAGTCCATCAGTTTTAGGTATCGGAGAGCATTTCCTTTTGGGAACTAAGAGTTTTTCTGTTGGTTACTGCAGGGTTGCCTCTCTGCCCTCAACGTACAAGTCTCCTACTGTCAGTAACCCTTCATCCTGTCTCCACATTTTGAAGGAGGCATCTATTGTTGCCGGGATGAATTTATGGTTTTTGCAGATGGGGGCCGCAGCAGACATTGCACCAAGATTGAAATGGTGCCTGAACTGGTTCCAGGTCCTTAGCTTTACCACCACCACTGGGTTTTCAAATATTTGACTTGAGGAAATGGGAGTCGGATCGTGGCCAATGCTCGGAGGGATGTCCCCATTCAGGAGGTCCCCGACATTCACAACAATTCTGCCTCCGGCTCTCTCACCCACCCCCATACCCTTTCTGCATTTGCCACCAGTACAAGAATAGGAGGTTCGGCAGCACCAGACCCCCCATATTCCTCCCTCTTTGTAAGGCACACATATGGATTATTGTTTTTAACTGCCAACGCAAATGCCATTATTAATTTACCTATCTTGGTGAAGAATGCCTTAGAACATAGAACATAGAACATTGCAGCGCAGTACAGGCCCTTCGGCCCTCGATGTTGCACCGACCTGTGAAACCAATCTAAAGCCCATCTACACTATTCCATTATCATCCATATGTTTATCCAATGACCATTTAAATGCCCTGAATGTTGTCCACTACTGTTGCAGGCAGGGCATTCCACACCCTTACTACTCTCTGAGTAAAGAACCTACCTCTGACATCTGTCCTATATCTATCTCCCCTCAATTTAAAGCTATGTCCCCTCATGCTAGCCATTGCTATCCGAGGAAAAAGGCTCTCACTGTCCATCCTATCTAATCCTCTGATCATCTTGTATGCCTCTATTAAGTCACCTCTTAACCTTCTTCTCTCTAACGAAAACAGCCTCAAGTCCCTCAGCCTTTCCTCATAAGATCTTCCCTCCATACTAGGCAACATTCTGGTAAATCTCCTCTGCACCCTTTCCAATGCTTCCACATCCTTCCTATAATGCGGCGACCAGAATTGCACGCAATACTCCAAATGCGGCCGCACCAGAGTTTTGTACAGCTGCAACATGACCTCATGGCTCTGAAACTCAATCCCTCTACCAATAAAAGCTAACACACCATACGCCTTCTTAACAACCCTCTCAACCTGGGTGGCAACTTTCAGGGATCTATGTACATGGACACCGAGATCTCTCTGCTCATCCACACTGCCAAGAATCTTACCATTAGCCCAGTACTCTGTCTTCCTGTTATTCCTTCCAAAATGAATCACCTCACATTTTTCTGCATTAAACTCCATTTGCCACCTCTCAGCCCAGCACTGCAGCTTATCTATGTCCCTCTGTAACTTGTAACATCCTTCCGCACTGTCCACAACTCCACCGACTTTAGTGTCATCTGCAAATTTACTCACCCATCCTTCTACGCCCTCCTCCAGGTCATTTATAAAAATGACAAACAGCAGTGGCCCCAAAACAGATCCTTGTGGTACACCACTAGTAACTGAACTGCTGAACATTTCCCATCAACCACCACCCTCTGTCTTCTTACAGCTCACCAATTTCTGATCCAAACCGCTAAATCACCCTCAACCCCATGCCTCTGTATTTTCTGCAATAGCCTATCATGGGGAATCTTATCAAATGCTTTACTGAAATCCATATACACCACATCAACTGCTTTACCCTCGTCCACCTGTTTGGTCACCTTCTCAAAAAACTTAATAAGGTTTGTGAGGCACGACCTACCCTTCACAAAACCGTGTTGACGATCCCTAACCAAATTATTCCTTTCTAGATGATTATAAATCCTATCTCTTATAATCCTTTCCAAAATGTTGCCCACAACAGAAGTAAGGCTCACTGGTCTATAGTTACCTGGGTTGTCTCTACTCCCCTTCTTGAACAAGGGGACAACATTTGCTATCCTCCAGTCTTCTGACACGATTCCTGTAGATGATGACGACATAAAGATCAAAGCCGAAGGCTCTGCTATCTCCTCCCTAGCTTCCCAGAGAATCCTAGGATAAATCCCATCCAGCCCAGGGGATTTTTCTGTTTTCACACTTTCCAGAATTGCTAACACCTCCTCCTTATGAACCTCAATCCCATCTAGCCTAGTAGCCTGTATCTCAGTATTCTCCTCGACAACATTGTCTTTTTCCTGTGTGAATACTGACGAAAAATATTCATTTAGTGCCTCTCCTATCTCCTCGGACATCCACCCACAACTTCCCGCTACTGTCCTTGACTGGCCCTACTCTTACCCTCGTCATTCTTTTATTCCTGACATACCTATAGAAAGCTTAAGGGTTTTCCTTGATCCTGCCTGCCAAGGACTTCTCATGTCCCCTCCTGGCTCTTCTTAGCTCTCTCTTTAGGTCCTTCCTACCTAACTTGTAACTCTCGAGCGCCCTTACTGAACCTTCATGTCTCATCTTTACATAAGCCTCCTTCTTCCACTTGACAAGTGTTTCGACTGCCTTAGTAAACCACGGTTCCCTCGCTCGACCACTTCCTCCCTGCCTGACAGGTACATACTTATCAGTGACACACAGTAGCTGTTCCTTGAACAAGCTTCACATTTCAATTGTGCCCATCCCCTGCAGTTTCCTTCCCCATGCTACGCATCCTTAGTCTTGCCTAATCGCATCATAATTGTCTTTCTTCCAGCTATAACTCTTGCCCTGCGGTATATACCTATCTCTTTCCATCGCTAAAGTCAATGTAACCGAATTGTGGTCACTATCACCAAAGTGCCTACTTCCAAATCTAACACCTGACCAGGTTCACTACCCATTACCAAATCCAATGTGACCTCGCCTCTTGTTGGCCTATCTACATACTGTGTCAGGAAACCCTCCTGCACATATTGGACAAAAAATGACCCATCTAAAGTATTCGAACTATAGCGTTTCCAGTCAATATTTGGAAAGTTAAAGTCCCCCATAACAACCACCCTGTTACTTTCGCTCTTATCCAGAATCACCTTTGCAATCCTTTCCTCTACATCTCTGGAACTTTTCGGAGGCCTATAGAAAACCCCTAACAGGGTGACCTCTCCTTTCCTGTTTTTAACCTCAGCCCATACTACCTCAGTAGATGAGTCCTCATCAAACGTCCTTTCTGCCACCGTAATACTGTCCTTGACTAACAATGCCACACCTCCCCCTCTTTTATCACCTTCCCTGAGCTTACTGAAAAATCTAAACCCTGGAACCTGCAACTATCAAACCTGTCCCTGCTCTATCCATGTCTCCGAAATGGCCACAACATCAAAGTCCCAGGGACCAACCCATGCTGCAAGTTCACCCACCTTATTCCGGATGCTCCTGGCGTTGAAGCAGACACACTTCAAACCACCTTCATGCCTGCCGGTACACTCCTGCGACCTTGAAACATCATGGACCCTGACACCTGGGAGGCAACACACCAACTGTGAGTCTCTCTCGTTCCCACAGAATCTCCTATCTGACCCCCTAACTATGGAGTCCCCAATGGCTAATGCTCTACTCCTCTCCCCCCTTCCTTGGAGAAGAAGATTGGGAGGGATCTGAACAGGAAGAGAAATCTTAGCAGCATGGTCATTTTTATTGTCTGCACTCTTCCCACCAGGGAGCGCATCCCACCTCCACGGATCTCCACAGGGCAGCACGGTAGCATTGTGGATAGCACAATTGCTTCACAGCTCCAGGGTCCCAGGTTCGATTCCCGGTTTGGGTCACTGTCTGTGTGGAGTCTGCACGTTCTCCCAGTGTGTGCGTGGGTTTCCTCCGGGTGCTCCGGTTTCCTCCCACAGTCCAAAGATGTGCAGGTTAGGTGGACTGGCCATGCTAAATTGCCCTTCGTGTCCAAAATTGCCCTTAGTGTTGGGTGGGGTTACTGGGTTATGGGGATAGGGTGGAGGTGTGGACCTTGGGTAGGGTGCTCTTTCCAAGAGCTGGTGCAGACTCGATGGGCCGAATGGCCTCCTTCTGCACTGTAAATTCTATGATCTATGATCTATCTGTCTCCACCTCTTCCCCTTGGCTTCACAGGTTTCACTTATGGATCTGTGTCCAGTTGTGGGCTATCTGGATTCCCATCCATTGGAATTTGGTTTGGGCCAGTTGGAACAGCAGAGTCCCCAGCTCTGGTTTCCCCCCTTGGAGTTCACAGGAAAGATTTCGCTCTTTCTCAGATTAAGGTTTGAACCTGAGAAGGCTCCAAACTCCCTGAGGAGTTCCATTATTTTTTCCATGGTGGTTAGGGGTTTGAAAGTTAGAGGAGCAAGTCATCCGCATAGAGTCAAATTCTGTGCTGTTTCCCCTTTGGATGCCTTTCTACCCCTTTGATGACCGGAGGGTGATAGCCAGTGCCTCAATTGCCAGAGCAAATAGCAACAGGTCCAATGGGCAGCCCTGCCTCATGCCACTGTGCAACCGGAAGCATTCAGCGTGGTGATGTTTGTCCGCACACTCGCCATGGAAATGCTGTACAGTAGTTTCACCCATGAGGTGAACCCTGGCCCAAACCCAAACTGTTTCAGCATCTCCATGGGATACCTCTATTCAACTCTGTCAAACGTCCTCTTCACGTCCAGGGAGATGATCACTTCTGTTGATTTCTTCCTGGGTGGGGTCACAATCACATTCAGCTGTTAGTTGTCTGCTCTTGACAAATCTCGTCTGATCTTCCACAACTATTTCGAATCATAGAATCCCTACAGTGCCGAAGGAGGCCATTTTGCCCATTGAATTTGCACCGACCATCTGAAAGAGCATCGTAGACAGGCGCCTGCCCAATCACTGAAACCCCGTAATGCCACCTAACCCGCAGATCGTTGGACACTAAGGGAAAATTTAGCATGCCAATATACCTAACCTGCACATCCTTGGACTATGGGAGGAAACCAGAGTACCCGGGGGAAACCCACGCAGACACGGGGAGAATGTGAAAACTCCACACAGACAGTCATTCAAAGCCAGAATTGAACCTGGGTCCCTGGTGCTGTGAGGCAACAGTGCTAACCACTGTGCTATCATGCAGCCCTTCTGGCAAGCAACTCTCCAGTCGCCTCGCCAGAACCTTCGCCCACTTTAGTGCCAGTGAGATGGATCAGTATGACCTGCATTCCATCGGGTCATTGTAATTTTTAGGGATCAATGATAATTGAGGCCTGTGCTAATGTGGGCGGCAGGGCACTTCTCGACAGGAAGTGATTAAACATCTCCTGAAGGTGTGGGGCCAATTCTGCCGCAAACTTCGTATACAGGTCCACCGGGAATCCATCCCGACCCGGCGCCTTGTCCAACTGCACGTGTTGATGCCCTCCATGACCTCCCCCAGTCCTAGCAGTGCTTCCAGTCCCAGGTTCTTTTCCTCCCCCACTGCTGATGTGTCCAGCACTTTGAGAAACTGTTTCATCTTCGAGTCCCTCTCCAGGGGCTTGGAGCTGTACAGTCCCCGGTAAAAGGTCGCGAAGGCCTCGTTGATCATATTTGGCGCTGTGACTAGCCTGTTATTTCTATCCCTCACCTGCACTATCTCCCTTGTGCCTGCCTGATTTCTCAGCTGATGTGCTAGTAGAAAGTTGGTCTTGTCTATGTGGTCATATAAGATCCCCAATGTCTGGTGGAGCTGGTTCACTGCTTTCCCAGTGGAGAGCAGGTCAAATTCCATTTGTAGTTTTGTTCCTTTCCACCATGTGGTATTATCAGGTATTGGTTAAACCTGGGGGTTTACCATTGGCTGTATAGCATGTAGCTCCGCCCTGATAGGCGGGGTATAAGAGTTGGTGCCGTCCCAGCAGCCCTCATTCTGTACCTGAGCTGCTGGGGAACAGTTCTAGTCTATTAAAGCCTTCAGTTATGCTTTAACTTCGTCTTTGCAGTTATTGATCATGCATCACACCAGCAGCTCCACAGTCAGGGCCATGGAGTACCATCGATACACCTCCAATATGGAGTCGATCTGCCGTTGCCTCGCTGCACTTTCCTTACGGTCCTTGAGAGCTCTGAATGCTATAATTTCTCCCTAATCACAACCTTCAGTGCCTCGCAGAGCATGGAGGGTGAGAACTCCCCATTTTGATTACATATCCGTGAATGGCTTGTGATATTTTTTTGCGAAACGCCTTGTCAGCAAGGGGGGCTGTGTCCATCCTCTATGGGGGGCACTGGGCCCGGCCCGTCACCAACCTCACATCCCTGTAGTGTGGTGCGTGGTCCAGTATTACTATCGTGGAATATTCTGCCCCTACTATCCCTGGAAGCACTGATTTACCCACTACATGGAAGTTGATACAGGAGTAGACTTTGTGAACATGGGAGAAGAAAGAGAACTCCTCAGACATTTGAACCTCCATGGGTCCACTCCACGTACCCCCCAATCTGCCCCATAAAGGTGTTTAGCTCCTTCGCCATTCCCAATTTTGTCCCTGATCTGAGTCTCGATACTCCGGTTTCCTCCCACAGTCCAAAGGTGTGCAGGTTAGGTGGATTGGCCATGATAAATTGCCCCTTAGAGTCTAAAGGATAAGGTGAGGTTACGGGGATAGAGCGGGAGAGTCTGTCTAGGGAGGGTGCACTTTCAGAGGGTCGGTGCAGACTCGATGGGCCGAATGGCCTCATTCTGCACAGTAGAGATTCTATGAAAATATAAATTAATGGATGCAGTTTGATGGGATATCTAACAAACTGCAATATTTCAGTAATAAGTGCGTCTAAATTTGTTTGTTTATTGCATCTCACAATCAACTTTGCGAACCCAGAAATCAATTGAGTGGGTTTGTATTTTGATTAATTTAAGAATATTTTTAGTGGTCCTATAATATTAGCACTGATGAAATCAGAAACTACACTCTCACGCACTCTATTAAGTCCCCAGAAGAGTGTGCTAAAGTTCTATTTGCCTGACTCACACAACAGAGTTCAATTTCTTAACAGCTCAGACATAAACATTTGAACACCATTCAGCAATCAGGCAATATTCAACGTCAGTCTTTCAGTTTCTCAATTATTGTGAATACACGATCAATCCTGCCATTTGGAATGCTCAATCTCGTAGTTTTGTGAAAAGGCAGGGCTAACCCAATAGGTACAGGTCCATCATGAGGTGCTATTGACTCAGGAAATGTGCGGAACAAAGAATTACTGAGGCCCCCCCAGAGCGGCGATGCTGCCCAAAAGGACTGGTGGCTCAGTGGAGTCATGGAACTGACAGAACTCAAAGGAAGCACTTTGACACTTTTCTCTCGGGATAGTCCAAATTATACGGGGCTTTCAGGCTGCTGATCTCGAGGGAACATGGGCCTGAGCAGGAATGGAACACTTTGGGTTCACAGTACCTACGATAAGTGGAAGAGGGGAGGAGGAAGGGAAATGTAAGCACTGGTGTTGGGATCCTGGTTTACCAGAGATGAGGGGCGAAATTCTCCATTATCGGCGGAAAGTCCGCCGATCGGCGCAAAAAACGGCGCAAATCCCACTTGCGTCACGTCATAAAAATGGGCCGATAGTCTGCAGCCCGAAATGGGCTAGCAGCGACGTAACGGGATCCGCGCTTGCGCAGTGGTTCACGCCGTGCAGCGTCATACGCGCTGCACGGCGTGACGGCTCATAAGGCCGCGCAGCTCCCCCCCACCCGACCGGAACAGCCGACCGCAACACCCGACTTGATGGCTGGCCGTCGCTCAGCCCCGAGGTTCGAGTCACGCGATGTGGAGGCGCTCCTGGACGCGGTGGAGCAGAGGAGGGACGCCCTGTATCCCGGGCACGGCCGCAGAGTTGCCCCACGCCACAGCCGGCGTCTGTGGAGGGAGGTGGCAGAGGCCGTCACCGCTGTGGCCCTAACACCACGGACAGGCACCCAGTGCCACAAGAAGGTGAACGACCTCGTCAGGGTGAGCCTCCCCCATATCCCCCATATCCCCCCTCCCCCAAATCCCCCCCATCCCCATATCCCCCCTCCCCATATCCCCCCTCCCCCATATCCCCCATATCCCCCCTCCCCCATATCCCCCCTCCCCCATATTCCCCCCTCCCCCATATCCCCCTCCCCCATATCCCCCCTCCCCCATATCCCCCATATCCCCCCTCCCCCATATCCCCCCTCCCCATATCCCCCATATCCCCCCTCCCCCATATCCCCCCTCCCCCATATCCCCCATATCCCCCCTCCCCCATATCCCTCATATCCCCCCCCTCCCCCATATCCCCCCTCCCCCATATCCCCCCTCCCCCATATCCCCCCTCCCCCATATCCCCCCCTCCCCCATATCCCCCCTCCCCCATATCCCCCCTCCCCCATATCCCCCATATCCCCCCTCCCCCATATCCCCCCTCCCCCATATCCCCCATATCCCCCCTCCCCCATATCCCCCCTCCCCCATATCACCCATATCCCCCCTCCCCCATATCCCCCCCTCCCCCATATCACCCATACCCCCCCTCCCCCATATCCCCCCTCCCCCATATCCCCCATATCCCCCCCTCCCCATATCCCCCATATCCCCCCTCCCCCATATTCCCCCCTCCCCCATATCCCCCATATCCCCCCTCCCCCATATCCCCCCTCCCCATATCCCCCATATCCCCCCTCCCCCATATCCCCCATATTCCCCCCTCCCCCATATCCCCCATATCCCCCCTCCCCCATATCCCCCCTCCCCCATATCCCCCCTCCCCCATATCCCCAAGTGAATCCAGCCCTAACCTTAACCTCTGCAATGCACGCGCAACCGATGGCGTGCATTCATATACCTGCCTAACACTGTTGCCTTTTACCCCTGCCACCACCCCCTCCCCCCTAGGAGAAGCGCGCACACAACAATAGGGAGCATGTGAGGACTGGAGGAGGGCCCGCTGATGAGAGGCCACTGACCGTGCACGAGGAAAGGGCCCTGAAACTGGCTGGCGGACCTGAGGACCGGGAGGTTGCTGATGCAGAGGTCGGGGCCCCACGAGCAAGTGAGCCACCAACAGCCCGTCCCCATATCCCCCCTCCCCTATATCCCCCTCCCCCGTATCACCTGATCACTGCCTGATGTCTAACCATGCATGCTTCATTGTGTATCGCAGGACCAAACGTCCAGGCACCCATCCCCGCAGATGCACACCGCCCGCAGGATGCCCCTCGGAGACCACAGGAGACGGAGAGACCCGCACCCTCCAGCATGCGACGCCCGCAGGATGCCCCTCGGAGACCACGGGAGACGGAGAGACCCGCACCCTCCAGCATGCGACGCCCGCAGGATGCCCCTCGGAGACCACAGGAGACGGAGAGACCCGCACCCTCCAGCATGCGACGCCCGCAGGATGCCCCTCGGAGACCATGGGAGACGGAGAGACCCGCACCCTCCAGCATGCGACGCCCGCAGGATGCCCCTCGGAGACCACGGGAGACGGAGAGACCTGGAGCAACAGGGAGACGACACCCCCGTCACGTGCGGGAGCGACCACCCAGCGATGAGGGGGGCAGCCACAGGCCCCCGTCACATCCGAGCCAGGACACCCCTACCCGGGACACCACTACCCAGGACACCCCTACCCGGGACACCACTACCCAGGACACCCCTACCCGGGACAACAGTACACGGGACACCACTACCCGGGACAGCACTACCCGGGACAGCACTACCCGGGACAGCACTACCCGGGACAGCACTACCCGGGACAGCACTACCCAGGACACCCCTACCCGGGAAGACGAAATACCGGACAGTGACTCAGAGTGGATGGGTGGAGACGAACCCCCACCCCAAAGTGCCATGGACTCAGAGTGGGACGAAGAGCACGACACAACGCCACTGCTGTCACCAACACCCTCCACCATCGCAGAAACACTCACCACGGTTGGGCACTTTAGTGATGAGGCGTCTGGTACACTCACTGGTGCGCACAACACAGCCGTCCCGGTACAGCACGTGGAGGTAGGAGCAGCAGAGGGACCGGGCGGTCGGAGGGCAGCCCAGGCCAAGCGAACATCTGCCGCCCAGATGGATCCCGGGTTCCTGCAGTTACCACACCCACACATAGATCCGATGCAACCACCGACACGGAGACGAGCGAAGAGGGTGACGGGTGGCTTGCGGCGGCTGCGGTCGCAGGTGGAGGAGTCCACCCGCGTCCAGGAGCTGGGAGTGGTCCCGGTCATGCGTGCCACCCAGGCTGACACCGCACGGGTGGCGTCCGCGGTGGAGGCAATGGGTGCGACGGTGTCAGACATGGGGAACGGTTTGCGAGGCCTGGGGCCTTCCGTGCAGGCGGCATCTGTGGCCCAGGAAATGGCTGCCCTCTCACAGGAGGCCATGAGCCAGTGCCAGCGCCACATGGCAGAGGCGCTCAACGCCATAGCCCAGTCTCAGCAGGCCATGGCCCAGTCTCAGCAGGCCATAGCCCAGTCTCTGCAGGCCATGGCCCAGTCTCTGCAGGCCATGGCCCAGTCTCAGCAGGCCATCGCTGAGGGCATCGGCGCCAGTGGCCATGTGCGAGCTGGCGTCGCACTGTCGCAGACCGGGTTCGACAACCCCCTGGGCTCCATGGCTGCAAACCTGCAGACCCCTGTCGATACCAGCACGGGCCTCCAGGACTGGCAGCGCCAGATGTCGGGGGCGCATCGGATGGCCAGTCCGTTCGCATCCCCCACCCATGTAGAGGCCTGGGGGCCATCGGGCACCCCGAGGGAGGAGGAGGTGGTGTGGTCCATCCCGGCTCCCTCTGTAGGGGAGTTCCCGGTACACGGCGACACCTCGGACTCCCCCCCTTCCGTCCCAGGTGCATCGGGTGGGCAACGGGCAGGACAGGCTGGCAGCTCGCCATCCCAGTCGCCCGGGCCGCAGCCTGGCCCATCTAGGCCAGGACGCCCCAGGAAACGGCCGCCAAAGGGATCCAGTGTCAGAGGGCAGGAATCACAGGAGTCCACCTCCAGTTCTGCTGTACCGTCTGGGGAACCACGTAGACGTAGTCAAAGGGCCCGTAAGGCCAAACAATTAGACACTGAGTAAGTTGGCACGGGTGCAGGGCACAGATGAGTTTTAGGGGCTAGGGCACGTGCATGAACTCCTTTGGTTATTAAAGTCAATGTTACACCTACAGAAGCTGCCTTTGTGCTCTGTCCAAAGTGTGCGGGGGTGTCATGTACGTTGAGCGCAAGTGTGTGTGTGAGGGGTGGTCTTACCTCAGCCCCAGGTGAGTCTGCCCCCTTCCCCCTGGGCCGCCATCAACATCCCCCGGGCAGAGGACGGGACCGTGCGCTGCAGTGTCACAGCCGCATGCAGGGATGGTCCGGGTGGATGGTGGTACTGTGGCCATGGGTCAGACATAGTCCAACGATGTAGAGCCAGGAGCTCATCGGAGGCGGGTTGTCATCATTCTCCATGGCCTGCGATAGACACGCGTCCACCCGCAACTGGGTGAGCCCGGCCCGTTGTGCCGCCGGTGGATCGGCAATTGGGGGTGGGCGGGGGTGGTGTGCATGCGGGTGGGGTGTGTGGGGTTGGGGAGGGGGGTGAGGGTGCTGGGTGGGTGGATGGGTGGGGGGTGTGGGTGGTCGGCTGTTGTCATGGTGTGCGGTCTGTGGCCATACTACCCGATTCCCACGCCCATCTAGTCAGTGAAGCGGGCGTCTATCAGTCTGTCCCGTGCCCGCTGGGCCAGCCGGTAACGGTGGACAGCCACCCGCCTGTGTCTACCCCGTCTGCCCTGACCATTGCCCCCATCCCCCTCATCTGGGGAGGACTGGGCCTCTTCCTGCTGCTCCTCCACTCCGCCCTCCTCTGCCTGCGGCACATCGCCCCTCTGCTGGGCTATGTTGTGCAGGACGCAGCACACCACGATGATGCGGCCGACCCTATCTGACCGATACTGGAGGGCGCCCCCAGAGAGGTCCAGGCATCTGAAACGCATCTTCAGCACGCCAAAGCACCTCTCGATCACTCCCCTTGTCGCTACATGGGCATCATTGTAGCGGTTCTCCGCCTCATTGCGTGGCCTCTGTATAGGCGTCATCAGCCACGATCGCAATGGGTAGCCCCTGTCGCCCAGCAACCAGCCCCTCAGCCGGGGATGGCGTCCCTCGTACATGCCGGGGATGGATGACCGCGACAACACGAATGAGTCGTGTACACTGCCTGGGTGACGGGCGCAGACGTGCAGGATCATCATGCGGTGGTCGCAGACCACCTGTACGTTCATTGAATAGGTCCCCTTCCTATTAGTGAACACGGCCCTGTTCTCTGCAGGTGGCCGCACGGCGACGTGCATCCCATCGATCGCGCCCTGGACCATGGGGAACCCGGCAACGGCAGAGAAGCCCACGGCCCGGGCATCTTGGCTGGCCCGGTCCACGGGGAAGCAGATGTAGCGGTGGGCCATGGCATAAAGGGCATCTGTCACTGCCCGGATGCACCGATGCACCGATGTCTGCGATATGCCGGACAGGTCCCCACTCGGTGCCTGGAATGACCCCGTTGCATAAAAGTTCAGGGCCACCGTAACCTTGACGGACACGGGGAGAGGGTGTCCCCCGCCAGTGCCACGCGGTGACAGGTGTGCCAGCAGGTGGCAGATGTGTGCCACGGTTTCCCGGCTCATCCGGAGTCTCGTCCTGCATTCCCGGTCCGTGAGGTCCTGGTATGACTGCAGGGGCCGGTACACACGGGGCGCCCTCGGGTGCCTCCGTTGCCGTGGGGCCGCGACGTCCTCCTCCCCCTCCTCGTCCTGTCGGTCAGGTGTCCCTCCAGCCTGGGCGGCTGCCGCCTGCCCCTCTGCGGCAGCCTGCGCCGTCTCTCTGGCACGCTCCTCCTCCTCCTCCTCCTCCTCCTCCTCATCCAGGGCAACATAGACATGAGCGGCTGCCACCACGGCGGCCAACATCGCTGGATGGTCTGAAAACATGACGGCCTGGTGGGGGGGAGGGGAACGACGACATGTCATCATTGCCCATATCCCCTCCTCCCCCCAGCCAGGTGGCATGGGCCGCATGGGTCCAACTGTTGGAGGCTGGCACCTGGCCAGGTGGACCAACTCATTTGTCCTCCCATCATGCACCCCGGCACGGACCCCCCCCCCAACCTCCACCCCGGCACGGACCCCCCCCAACCCCCAACCTCCACCCCGGCACGGACCCCCCCCCCCCCAACCTCCACCCCGGCACGGACCCCCCCCCCCCCCAACCTCCACCCCGGCACAGACCCCCCCCCAACCCCCAACCTCCACCCCGGCACGGACCCCCCCCCCCAACCTCCACCCCGGCACGGACCCCCCCCCCAACCTCCACCCCGGCACGGACCCCCCCCCAACCCCCAACCTCCACCCCGGCACGGACCCCCTCCCGGCACTCCCCCGGAGCCCAGCCTACTCTAACCACCCCCCCCCCCCCCCGCCGCACACACACACACACAAGCCGAGACACACCTCTCCTCACGCAATCAGTATGCGGCCACGCCATTTCCTGCCCAGAGCCAACCCCCCAGGCCGTCACTCACCACCTCGCTGGTCGGCGTGAGCCTGGAGCACCGGGTCACGCCGATGAAAAGGAGGTTTGATTGACGTCGACGTGAACGGTCATCACGTCGACGGGACTTCGGCCCATCCGGAAGGGAGAATATCGGCAGGCCGAAAATCGGCTGCCTTGCGCAGACCCGTGACATCCTCCGCGGCAGCGGCGCCATTAACGCCCCGCCGACTTTTCTCCCTTCGGAGACTTCGGCGGGGGCGGGATTCACGGCGGCCAACGGCCATTCTCCGACCCGGCGGGGGGTCGGAGAATGACGCCCGAGGTTTCACAATGCCTTTTTGAAAATTCACCGACTGGATTTGGCGTCGCTGGTTAGGCCAGCATTTATTGCCCATCCCTAGTTGCCCTTCAGAAGGTGTTGGTGAGTCACCTTCTGGATCCGTTGCAGTCCCTGAGGTGCAGGTACACCCGCTGTGCTGTTAGGGAGGGGTTCCGGGATTTTTAAAATTTTCTTTAATAAATTTAGGGTACCCAATTCATTTTTTCCAATTAAGGGACAATTTATTGTGGCCAATCCACCTACCTTGCACATCTTTGGGTTGTGGGAGCGAAACCCACACAAACACGGGGAGAATGTGCAAACTCCACATGGACAGTGACCCAGAGCCAGGATCGAACCTGGGACCTCGGCGCCGTGAGGCAGCAATGCTAACCACTGTGGCACCGTGCTGTCCTGGGGT
Organism: Scyliorhinus torazame; assembly: GCF_047496885.1. Lineage (NCBI taxonomy): Eukaryota > Metazoa > Chordata > Chondrichthyes > Carcharhiniformes > Scyliorhinidae > Scyliorhinus > Scyliorhinus torazame. The sequence continues at coordinate 166,939,135 of NC_092721.1, read as the reverse complement.
TCCGGGATTTTGACCCAGCGACGGTGTAAGTATGACTTTAATCTATGTATCATTATCTGATCATTTGCATATTCATTTCTGCCTAAAAAAGTGAATGTGACAGGATCTTGCATTTCATCCTCATGCTGGATCTGCTAGGTTGCAGACTTGTTGATCGGGGTGAATTTGATGTTTTTTAGTGGGCTGCAGGAGGTTGAACTGAAAGTGCTCTCTGGCTGTTAACTAGCAAAAAGCCAGATTGATAAACCATGAAAAATTGGAAAAGTAAGCAGAGCCTAATGCCTAATTGTAATGCCTCAGGTGTCCCCGTTTGCCAGAACCTTGACAGGAGAGGCATGAAAACCTCAGCAAGTTGCATATGGCATCAACAGTGGCTCAGTTGATGGAATTGTCACCTCTGAGTCAGAAGGTTAGTGATTCAAATCCCTCAAATATTCTAGGCTCATATTTCAGTGAAATGCTTCTGGAGTGCTGTGATGTTGGAAGTGCTGTCTTTCCGTTGAGATGTTATACTGAGACCATGGGCGGGATTCTCCGACCCCCCCGCCGGGTCGGAGAATCGCCGGGGTCTGGCGTGAATCCCGCCCCCGCCGGTTGCCGAAATCTCCGGCACCGGATAGTCGGCAGGGGTGGGAATCGCGCCGCGCCGGTTGGCGGGCCCCCCCGGCGATTCTCCAGCCCGTGATGGGCCAAAGTCCCGCTGCTGGAATGCCTGTTCCGCTGGCGAGAATCAAACCACCTCTCTTACCGGCGGGACAAGGCGGCGCGGGCAGGCTCCGGGGTCCTGGGGGGGCGATCTGGCCCCGGGGGGTACCCGCAAGGTGGCCAGATCGCGGCCCACCGATACGCGGGCAGGCCTGTGCCGTGAGGGCACTCTTTTCCTTCCGCCTTCACCATGGTCTCCACTATGGCAGAGGCGGAACAGACCCCCTCCACTGCGCATGCGCGGGGATGCCGTGAGAAGCCGCTGATGCTCCCACGCATGCGCCGCACGGCAAAGTCACTTCCGCGCCAGCTGGCGGGGCACCCAAGGCCTTTCCCGGCAGCTGGCGGGGCGAAAATCAGTTCGGCGTGGGCCCAGCCCCTCAAGGTGAGGGCTCGGCCCCTCAAGATGCAGAGAATTCCGCACCTTTGGGGCGGCGCGATGCCGGACTGATTCGCGCTGTTTTTGGCGCCGGTCGGCGGATATTGTGCCGATTGCGGAGAATCCCGCCCCATATCTGCCCCCTCTGGTGGATAAGGGAGAAACCGCAGTACTATTCAAAGAATTGCAAGGTGAGTTCTCCAAGTGTCGAGGTTAAGGAGAAAAAAAACCAACATGTATCAGGAAAGCACTTTTAACATCGTAAAACATCCAGAGGCTCCTCACTGGAGTATCGTCAAGCAGCATTTGACATCGAACCACGTATGAAGGTGTTATGACAAGTAACCAAAAGCAATCCGTCTGTTCCCTGGACCCCAGATCATCATGTGGCCTCCCTGACCGCCATTGGTATCTTCTATTGCAATCAGACCACCCCAACTCCAACCCCCCCCCCCCCCCCCCCCCCCTCTGCCCAATAACCACCTTCCCTTCAACCATCACTGAAAATCTGCCACTGATATTGGGGTCCTGAAGCAACATTGCAACCCCCCCCCCCTCCCCTCATCCCCCCCCCACACACACCGCAGTGATCAGGCAGCTCACTACACTACTGGAAGCTTCTCACAACCCCGCTTGCTCCCTCAGTAAACCTACCTAACATTGTACATTTATGTTCGGAGAATTAGGCTTCAAGCCTGAGAGGCTCTGGCCTGTCATTCAGGCCACTTAAGGTCTGCAACGACATTCCTTCCATACAGAACTTACCTCTAGGTGAAAAATTGGGCCAGTATTTCATTTCTATCGCAATGTTGCTCCAATATGGATAGCTTAATAAATCAAGAATGCCTGAGTCATGCAAATAAAATTTTGCTCCTCTTCAACCACTTTCTTCAATACCTTCCAACAATGAACAATGGCTAACTGTGAACATTAACATGAAAGCTATATATCACATTGCTGTGGAGGGAGGGATTTGCTGATTCATGGGGGGTGGGTGGCAGAGAAGCGTATGTTCCTGCTCAAAGCAACATACAAACTCTGATCCAATCCAATCACACTACCCCTGCAGTACTGACATCTGTGTGCCCTGCCTGGTTATCAAATTTTTTCCCATAATCCAAAACAACCAGGGCCCCAAGCATGTATTGCCGCCAGTCCAATATACGTTACTATGGTGAAAGATTCATTGGAGATAGAAATCAGACGGGGGGGTTGGAGTGGTTGGAGGTCGGAGGCTCGGACATCGTGTTGGATCCGGGAAGGGGGGGGGTGGTCCAGTCAGGTCGGGGGGGGGGGGGGGGCATGGCAACTCAAACTGCACACAGTATTCACAGTGTGGTCTAACTAAAGTTCGATCCAGATTTAAAATAGCTCCATTACTTTTCAATTCTATCCCTCTAAAAATAAACCCTCGAGCTCGGTTTGATTTATTTATGGTCTTTCTAAGCTGCACTGCAACTCCCAGTCATTGATGTATTTACAGCCTGAGATCTTTTTGTTCCCCTACGCTCAATGAGACTCACACCTTCCAATTAATATGTGACCTCCAAATTCTTCCAACCAAAATGTACTATCTCATATTTACCTTTGTTTATTTCCATTTGCCAATTATTTGTCCATACTACAAGATTATTTATGTCCTCCTACAATTTGTTGCAGTCAACCCTATTCCCCTCAATTCTGTGTCATCTGCAAATTTAGAAATTGTGTTTTGATTCCAAAGTCCAAATTACTATTGCAAATAGTGAACAGCAGCGGCCCCAGCATTCATCCTTGTGGAGTACCCTCCAGCGGTCATCGTGTGAATAGCTACCCTTTATTCCCATTATTTGCTTTCTGTCTTGAAGCCAGCTATCCCATATTATACACTGCCTGGAATGGTAGTGGAATCAGATCCCATTGGAACTTTCAAAAGACAATTGGACATAAACTCAGAGTCAACGAATTTAAGAAGTTGAGGGGAAAATGCTGGGGTGTGGGACTAAATTTTAAGGACCTTATAAAGAATGGTACAGGCAGGATGAGCTAAATTGCCCCTTCCCTGCTGTAAAAGATTATGATTCCTTGGCATTATTATTTCCCTCTTACAGCAGCCTTTTGCTCAATATTATTTACTCTCTTGCTTTCTGTTTCATTAACCAATGAGGTAACACAACAACCCTATTTTCTTGATCCGACAACATGTGAATCCAGATCATCGAATCATAGAACCCCTGCAGGGCTGAAGGAGGCCATTTGGCCTATCGTGTCGGTACCGACCCTTCGAAAGAGCACCCTACCTGGGCCCAATCCCCCTGGCCTATCCCCTCAACTCCGTAACCCAACCTACACATCTTTGGACACGAAGGGGAAATTTTAGCATGGCCATTCCCCCTAAATTACTGCATCCACTGCAATGAAATACACCTCATTAACCCTTATAGAGTTGAGATTCATGATGCTCCTCCATGTTACAAATCGTTTTAATTTGCAATTAAGGCTTGATCTATATTTTGTTGTATAATTTCCTGATCTGCAATGCTCAGGAGGTACTTTTCTGCTCCTCTTCCCTTTATTTCTTGGGACATAGCTCTGGGTTTTCATTCAGTGCTAACCCATAGCTAATACCAAGCATTCAGTGACAGAAGGAACTAACCATTTAAAAGGCTACCTCAGGGAACACATAGAAAAGAAAAAACAATTGAGAGCTGAACATAACTGCTATAAATATTTGAACAAAAACGCTGCAAGTTTCTACTTGCCTGTCTTTTAAATTACACCATTTTATTATTGCCAGTGGCTGTCTCATTCATCCAACTGTGGAAAACATGCCCCTGTCTACAGCAATGGGAACAAAGTAGAAAGGGTTGAGATCTTCAAGTTTTTAGGTGTCCAGATCACCAACTATCTGCCCTGGTCCCCCATGCCGACACTATAGTTAAGAAAGCCCACCAACAACTCTTCTTTCTCAGAAGACTAAGGAAATTTGGTATGTCAGCTACGAGTCTCACCAACTTTTACAGATGCACCATATAAAACATTCTTTCTGGTTGTATCACAGCTTGGTATGGAGCCTGCTCTGCCCAAGACCGCAAGAAACTACAAAAGGTCGTGAATGTAGCCCAATCCATCATGCAAACCAGCCTCCCATCCATTGATTCTGTCTATAATTCCCGCTGCCTCGGAAAGGCAGCCAGCATAATTAAGGACCTCATGCACCCCGGTCATACTCTCTTCCACCTTCTTCCGTCAGGAAAAAGATACAAAAGTTGAGGTCCCGTACCAACCGACTCATGAACAGCTTCTTCCCTGCTGCCATCATGGACCTACCTTGTATTAAGTCGATCTTGTCTCTACACCGTAGCTATGACTTTAACATTACATTCTGCAGTCTCTCCTTCCTTCCCTATGTCTGGTATGCGTTGTCTGTATAGCGAGCAAGAAACAGTACTTTTCACTGTATACTAATACATGTGATAGTAATAAATCAAATCAAAACTCTGAGAAGGTGGTGGTGAGCTGGCTTTCAGATCCACTGCAATCCATGTGGTGTAGGTACGCCCACAGTGCTGTTAGGGAGGGAGTTCCAGGATTCAGAACCAGTGATAGTGAGGGAACAGCGATATCGTTCCAAGTCAGGATAATGTGTGACATGGAGACAAATGTTTATTGGTGGTGTTCACATTCTGCTGACTGTTTTTCCTGGTGGTAAAGGTCACAGGTTATTGCTGCTGTCGGCTTATTCAGTTCCTCCAGGATGCTGGTGGTGGGGGATTCAGTGATGCTAATGCTGTTGAACATCAAGGGGAGATGGTTAGATTGTCTGACGTTGGAGATGGTTAATGCCTGACATGTGTGTCATAAAAATGCTATATGCAACCTGTCAGCCCAAACCAGAACACCAAACTGCCTTGAGAAACCTAATATGTAATTCATCAAACATGCATGTTGCCAGAGGCAGACAGCTGGATTTTAGGATCTTTGCCCATAAATGTGACCATCCTTTTGCTTAATATGATTCTAAAATAATAAGAAAGCAAACCAAAGGTGCTAATGCCTGTAATTGTGTTTTCTTGTACTCTAATGGAATAAAGGTCAGTGGGCCTTAACACAGTTAAACTCTCATAATAATTATTGATCTGGTTCTCAGTGTTGACGATAATGCATCCATGTGCAGCCTGCTGTCCAGTTCTGTCTATCCATCCTTCGATCATTGTAATTTAGACAGTGCGAGCAGGAAATTTATGTGTCCTGACATTTGGGAACAGGGACCACAATTCATGGTGTGCCCTACAAAGGAGATGGAGAGTATGACACAAAATGTATCTCCCCATCTCACTGACATGGGCAGCTCCCAGTCAGGCATCCTTTCAGTGCAGGTGCCTCTGCACACTCCAGCAGCCAAGCAGCATTCTGAAGGAACTATTTGCTCCAAACAGGCTTTTCTTCTTAAAGACACAGTCCCTATTAAAGGGGAAGGTGCAACAATGCACTGCAGGCTGCGGGATAATTGTTTTTCCACCATTGAGGGGAAGATATGGCAAAGCAAGGGAAGGAGATGGCTGCCAGGCTTCGGACTTTGAACACCTTGTCACATTTTCCTGTCCCATCTTCACCATGACGGGGGCCATAGAATTCTGCCCCATGTTTCAGGTGGGGGGGAGGGGTGTGGTGGTTGGAACAGCCAGTTTCTAGACGAACCATGTGAAGGAGCAAGAGCAAGTGATGAGGATTATAAATACATGGCAATGTGTTGGGAAAAGCTGAATGATCTTGCTCAGGGAGTTTGTGTCATGTCTCATACCCAGCTACACCACATACACCCCTCACAAAGCTCAATGCACTACAACCGCATCACACACACACACACACCTGGTGGCACCCCATCTCACACACACACACAGAACTAGGCCTGTTCGACCGCATCCAGTCACCTACCAGGAGCATGTAGGAGTCTGACTCCACCACGGCAACAGGCATCATGTAGAGCTTGGAGTCTATTCATTTCACTGTGGAACTGGTTGGCACCTCCATGGAAGCAATGGTAGATAGACACATGATGGAGGGACTGCTGGCAGCTGTCTCAGGCAGGGCCCTGTCAATGCGTTAGTGCTGCTGTGAAAACTTAGACTGAGGTCATGAGATGCCTGGTTGGATCCCTAGCTGCTGCCTTGTGGGCTCAATCCACTGCCATCCAGCCTATGTCAGCTCCCATCCAGACAGAGACAGCTGCCTGCATGGGTGCAGATTTCAATGCTCGATGGGGCTTGCAGGCTCTTACAGCAGTCTAGCAGTGCCATTAAAGGAAAATATATCACTTTTAGTGACATTTACCAAGTCATTGATGAAAATAAGTAGAGCCACTCTTCCCTCTCTTGTGGAACATATGCTACTGTTGTGTTAAAATAAAAGGAAATGAATTTGTGAAGTCTCCTAATGAAAGCTCCCAAAGGGATCTTAATGATATCTTTTTAATAGCGTTTGATTATTCTGTGTTCTTATTAATGGAGCATCGTGTTATTAATTAGCTTTAGAAATAGTGTAAACAAAGATATATGAAGACAGCTTAAAACAGACAAATTCCTCACGCCACCCATTCCACCCCAATATTAATTAGAAAATGGATTACAATTACAAAGACATTTAAAAAAAACTGTTGCTTCATTTAATACAAATGAACTCCGAGCGACTGAAATTCTGGGTGGCCTCATTCCAGCATTGCAAACACAATAGGATCCCCATGCTCCCAAGCACACAGACAGACACCTTGACCCAAACCGCAGAAGGTGGGGATAGAACTGGTCACTGTTAGATCCAGGCAGAGCGACCACAGGAGGTGATGATGGAAGCTAACAAAATGTTTTATCTTTTAATCACACGATAGACTACAACATAGGACTCCATTCCCCGAAGGGTCTCCCTCCCTCAACGGGGGGAATATCTGCCCCCTCAACGGGGAAGCTTGTATTCTTTGAGATCATGGGGAACCTGACAGTCCACACTCCGTGACTCTCGTGGGGTTTACAACAGTCACCATTGCAGAGCTTCCTGGTCAAGCGATGAAGCCATAAATGCCTGAGCTTCAGAAACCCCTCAAGAACTGTCAATTCTATATTGGCGTCAGGCAATCTGAGGTGGGAATGCCTAAAACAGGCCTTAGACCCTGAAAAGAGATGATCACGGTAAAAGAGAATGAAAATGGACACAAGAAACTCCTTTTCTCTGCTCAATTATTTTATACTTCGAACAGAAACCCCTCACAAATACATACAGTATCAATTAAACACTGATTTTGACACACCTGCTAACTCATTTGCAGGAATTCCTGCTTGTGGCACTGCAATGCAGGTATGTTTAAACTCAAGTCTATATCTGCATTAGCGAAACACAGCCAGGGAGATATTAAACCGCTGACTAAAAAAACAGGTAGACGGAATTAACTCAAAAACGTTGGGATGGATTCTCCATTTCTGAGACGATAGTGTTGACGCTGGCGCAGGTTTCGTAGAGTTCCACAACAGCAAATCTGGTGCCGCACCTGCACCGCTTCAGCTACTGCTAAGGGGCTAGCACCGGCGCCACGTGGAACACAATCGATTCCAATGAGAAACGGTGCCGGATTCGTCAGTTTCGAGATTGGCGCTCAGGAGGCTGACAAGTTCCAGCCGAATATACACACTTCACTCCCAACACACGCCATCCCAGCCAACAAGATTGCAGCAATACACGTCGCACCAGGCTTCACCAACACTAAGCTGGAGACCCTCTTGGATGCGGTGGAGGGGAGACGGTTGACCCTGTACCCGGCCCGCCATTCGTCGTGCCTGGTTGCAGGTGGCAGAGGCGGTCAGCGGCACCAGCAACACTGTCCGGAACAGCTAGCAGTGCCAGAAAAAAAACCGCACGGCCTCCTCTGGGCGGCCAGGGTGAGTAGGCAACACTGCGCCCCGGCACTCAACCCCCCCCAACCCCCCCCCCCCCCCCCCCCCCCCCACCTCCCACCCCCACAACCCAGACGGCGGCCGAACCTCCACCTTGCACCACATTCTGGTACCCCTACCGGCCGCCTTGGCCACAGAGGCCACCAGCCACAGAGACCACCAGCTACCCACCCCCTGGGCTGCATGCATTGGACTGTCTAACACTGTCATATTCTGTTTGCACCCCCACCTCCCCCAGGAGAAGGCCGCCTATAACTGCCGTTAGCGGAAGATAACTGGAGGGGGGCTGCCGGACCTGCGACCCCTCACCGTGGCAGAGCAGAGGGCCCTGGATGTGGTTGGCAGCCCGGAGGAAAGGGAGGTCATGGTGGAGTTCAGCCACGGGTATGAAAGTGAGACCCTATTGAGTAGCGGTTCCCGTGAACGTGTGTCAACACCCCCAACACAACCCTACTGCACCCTCACCACCCTCGCACCCCTGCCCCCACACCACCCTCACCCTACATCACCCCACCACCCTCACCACCCCCCACCAACCCCGCACCCCATACCACCCTCACCCTACACCACCCTCACCCTCACTACCCCCATACCACCCCTACACCCCCACACCACCCTCACTCCCAACCTCACCCAACACCATGAGACATAGGAGCAGAATTAGGCCACTCGGCCCATCGAGTCTACTCCACCATTCAATGGCTGATATTTTTCTCATCCCCATTCTCCTGCCTTCTCCCCATAACCCCTGATCCCCTTATTGATCAAAAACCTATCTATCTCTGTCTTAAACACACTCAGTGATTTGGCCTCCACAGCCTTCTGCGGCAAAGAGTTCCACAGATTCACTACCCTCTGGCTGAAGAAATTCCTCCTCATCTCTGTTTTAAAGGATTGTCCCTTTAGTCTGAACTGCACCCCCACACCACCCCCGCAGCACAATCCACCCTCACCCCAACCGCATCCTACACCACCCTCATCCTCACTAGCCCTGCACCCCACACCACCCTCACACCACCCTCACCCCAACCTCACCCTACTCCACCCTCAGCCTCACCACTCCAGCTCCCCCCACAACCCTCGCCCCAACCTCACCCTACACCACCCTCACCACCCCCGCATACCCACACCACCCTCACACTATCCCACCCTCACAACCCCACACCCTCACACCACCCTTACCCTCACCTCCACCACCCCAGTACCCCCTCACCCTCACCCTACATCGCCCTGACCCCCATCCTCATCACCACCACACCCCCACCACCCCAACAACCCCCTCGACCTACCTCATCTAATCATGCATCTTGTCTTGTGTCTTGCAGGGACCTGCTGGAGATGCGGCGGGTCCATCAGGTACCCCTGCCCCCAGCCAGTGCCGCAGCTGGAGCCCCCTTGTGAGCCGAGCTCCGATGACAAGAACAGCTCGGACATCAGCCCTGGACCTAGACGCAGGACACCCTGGAGCTCAAATCTGAGGATGACACTGATTTCCCATCACAGCTGTTTCTAACACCCTCCACCAGATCAGAGACACCTCGGTTGGGCATTTCAATGAAGAGGCTCCTGGGACACTATCTGGTGCTCACCACACAGCTGATCCGGTAGAGCAGGTGGAGGTAGAAACACCCAAGAGGGTGCACGGTCGGATGGTAGGCCGGCCCCAGGGTCTAAGCTGCCGTCCAGACGGGTTTCAGGCTTCTGGAACGTACAGTCCCATCGATTGTGGAGAGACAGTCGCAGAGCCAAGGACAAATGAGAAGTTATCGGCGAGCACCCAGCATCTGCAGGCGCAGTTGTGGGAGTCCAACCATGTGCAGCAGCAGGAGGTGGCACTGACCATGCGTGCCACACAGACCAACACTGCACAGGTGGTGCCCGTGCTGGAGGCATTGGGAGGGCGAGGGTTCTGGCTATGGATCATCATGTCCAAGCCCTTGGGTATTCTGTGCAGGCACTGGCTAAGGCCCAGGACAAGATTGCCGCCTCACAAGCAACCATGTGCCAGAGACACCTGGACATTGCAGCGGTGCTCCTGAGCATGGCCCAGTTACACCAGGCCATGGCTGGGAACATCGGCAGCATTGCCCAGGCGCTGGCTGACGTGGCATAGACATAGCCTCAGAGGATAGCTCCGCTCGCACCCCCATTCCATGGGGTAGCCCAGGGCCGTCAAGCACCCCGAGGGCGGAGGAAGTGATGAGGCCCATGCCAGCGACTCCCGCAGCAACTTATACCATTTGGGAATCCACCAGGACGTAGCGTTAGGGCCCGTAAGGCCAGAAAGTTAGACATGGGTGCAGGGCACAGTTAAGTGATAGGAGCTAAGGCATAAATCTGTATGTGCATTGTCACATTAAACATCTGTCCACACAGTTATAACCTGCCTGCTGGGAAAGGTGGTTGGGAAATGGGCAGACATTGTGGATGACCTGAGCTCCACAACACCAGCCCATGCCCCACCCCCCCACCCCCAGAACTGTCCTCACCGGCGCCACCCCAGGGATTCGATGGGACCAGCTCACATGCAGGGATCACCCAGGTGGACAGTGTTATATTACACTTTGTGGAAATATGTCGTTAATCTTTGCCTTGTGATCCAGAATAGTCTGATGGTGCGATGATCAAGAAACCACCAATCTTTAACTTGAAGCAAAACTGATGTATTGAATAACGATTAAATTAAATTGAGTTTGCACATTCTACTGAGCTGTAACTGTGTAACTGTTAAAGTAATACTGAGTCTGTTAAACTGTAATCTATAATTAAGTATTAACTAATGAAGTACACGTGCTAATTCTCTCTAACCTAACTAGTCCTCGAGTTGTGATCTATTTCTCTCCTCTGCTAACACTGAACTACCCAAGATTCCCTGAGCTTTGATATTTATACTGGGAACTGGTGGTGCCCTCTTGAGTTTACATTACATGGAGATGTAATAATTAAACCTTTAGTGTTATGCCTTTATACATATCATTACAGACGGTGGAACCTGCCACCATGGGCAGGGGTCAGACGTTGTCATATGATGCGGAGCACCAGAGCGGGTTGTCACCATCCTCCATCCCAGGGACCAGACCCGCTGTTACTGCCAACCCAGGGCCCGCACCACATATTGCGGCCTACACCGGAGAGGGTGTAGGCTTTTGGGGGGGAGGAGGTGATGGCGGGATTTGGTTTCCGTGCCCCTGGCCACACACCCAGTCAGTGAACCTGGAGGCGATCAGAGCATCCCATGCGCGTTGGCCCTGGCGCACACGTCGTGCGGCTCTGTGCCTGCCTGGGTGCCCATCCTCGCCCTCCTCCACAGCCTCCTCATCGGAGGAGGCCTGGTGTCTATCCTCCTCCTCCAGCACATTACCCCTCTGCTGTGCAATTTTGTGGAGGATGCAGCAGGCCACCACACTGAGGGTGACCCTCTCAGCATCATATTGGAGAGCCCCTAAAGAGCGGTCCAGGCACCTGAACCTCATCTTCAGGAGGCCGAAGCACCACTCGGTCATGTTCCTGGTCGCTACATAGGCATCGTTGTAGCGGGTCTCTGCTTCGGGCTGTGGCCTCCGGATAGGCATCATCAGCCATGATCGCAATGGATAACCCCTGTCACCCAGGAACCAACACCCCAGTCGGGAAGGCATCTTGAACATGTCAGGAATCGTCAAGTGAGCCAGGATGAAGGCGTTGTGCACACTGCCTGTGTATCGGGTGCAGACATGCATGGTGAGCAGCTCATGGTTACATATCAGCTGCAATGGCGGCGAACCCCACTGCCCGGGCAACCTGATGGTCTCAGTCCACATTGAAATGGATGTATTGAGCCCCTGGACAAATAGGGCCTCCATGACAGCACGGATGCACCTGTGCTCTGAGGTCTATGAGATGGCGGCGAGGTCCCCAATTGGCATCTGGAAGGACTCCGTGGCGTACAGGTTCAGGGCACCCATCACCTTGACAGCCACCGGGAGCGGGTGTCCTTCCCCATACCCCTGCGGTGCCAGGTGTGCCATGATGTGCAGATATGTCATAGTCTTCTACAGCATGCCCGGTCCGGCAGGTCTACGAATGCCAGGCACTGCCAGTACACACAAGTTCTCATGGGGCCCCTCCTTGGCACCTCCTCCTCCTCGACCTGTTGAGCAGCTGGCTTTCCATCCTGGGCAGGTGCCCCCTGTTCCTCTATGGCATGCTCCACTGCTGCAGCTTCTTCCTCCTCAAGCAGCTTCAGTTCGTACAATCGCAGGGCTGTGGCAACCGGCAGGAAGGCCACCATTGCTGGTTGAATTCCAATATCCGTTGTCTGTAGGAGGTGAAATGTTAGCATGATGCGTACCGCTGTGTCCAACCACCTCCACCAGGTTACATTGTGGCCCCGGTTGGCACAGCGGTCTCCATCCTTCCCCCTGATTCCCGCACCCCTAGCCCCAAGTGGGCCCCTGGCCCTGGTGCCTGTGTCTGATGCCAGGGGTACCGTTGGCTGGTGCTGTCCTTGCCAGCGGTATTGTCCGCAGCCCCCACCCAATGCCCCAATAGGGGCTACAGTGGGCGTTGCCCTGGGTGGGCTGCCTGATGCCCCACCGGAGGGTGGTGGCTGTGTGGGGGTGAGGGGTATGGTGGAGGGTGGCTGTTAGCGGGGCTGGGGGCACCTATACAGCCAGTGTCATTCTGCAGGGCCAGGGGCAAAGGTGGGTGGTCAGTGGGTGTGCAGCAAGATGGCTGCCTTGCAGGGATCGCTAATGGTGGTCTGTACCTGGACACTGCCCCTGTCCCATGAGGGTTCACCCCAGCCACTCAGCCTGTTGCCTGTCACCCCCCCACCCTTCCACGGCCCTGGCAGGACTGCCCCCACCCCAGCCAGTGTCCCGCCCAGCAGCCCACAATCACTACTCTCTGTGTCCTACCTTCTCTCTCTCCCTCATCAGCCACGATGCCGGTTTGGTGATTTTTAAAAGCACAAGTGAACCGCGCCACCTGGAACTCGGCAGAGAATCGTGGAGGCCCCGGAGTATAGCGGGTCGGGCCCGCTAATGATATGCAAACAGTGCTTACTGTATGTGCGTTCCAGATTGCATTGATGCTGCTGTTGAGGTGACGGAGAATTGTGATTTGGCATCAAATCAGCGGCCGCCGTGATTTTGCCGTCGGAACCTATTCTCCACCCAATCGCATTTCCCGATTTCGGCGTCACCCGACAGAGAATCCCGTCCGTTTTATATCTTCAAAGAATACATTTATTTCAAGAAGATGAAAGGGAAAACTTTGTCCTTTCTCATTGCTGCAGGTGTTGACAACCCTGCTGTGCATCTCTGCTATTTTCTCCTTTTATTCCACATTCTCTCATCCACTGCCACACATGAACAAGTGTCTCAATTTCTAATGAGTGCACATTACCATGAAACATCAGAGTGGAAAGCACATTCTAACCTCGGACACTGTGAATTTGACAGCACGGACAGACAATATTTCTCTTCATTACTGAACGCTACAAAAAAAATTAGGCAACGTTTCTATCAGCAACTTTCCCATCAAAGAGATAAGATTGAATAATAATGACTGCCAGCTGTACTGCACTGTGGAGTGGAGAATAGTCCGATTGAATCTTCAGATCACACTGATGCATCTATTGTCAATTTTCTGGTACAGTACAGATGGTAATTCATTATTACTTAATTATTTTCTGTGGAATTGTTGCCGGAAAGCCCTGTAATACTACAACATGAATAACAATCGGCACTGCACTCTCTGAGAATAATCTCATTAGAGCTATTTAACTCAGTCTTAGCCATCCCTCATTCTTTGATTTTACAATTATAACGATGTGCATCATATATTTACAGAAAACCTGCTTCATAATTGTTTGAGAATCTAAAATGCATCCAAGTGGTTTTGAGATGTCTGACTGCCTTAGATTATGACAAGAGTAGCTTGTGCCTGCTTCCTGCAGTGCGTGTACACATGCCCAGCGAGCAGTACTCTGTTACAATGCATTAGGCATGGATTGTGTTTTCTCTACTGCATATTTCCTTGTGTTGACAGCACGAGAACTGATTTTGCTGAAGGTGGAGCCCGTAGTGGCACTTTTGTGCTGCTTCCTTAACATGTTCCAGCAGAAATTGTCACTCTTTGGGCAGAATCTTCCCAGGAATTGTCTGGAAGGAATTTCAGAGATGTAAGCATAGGGCATCACGGCGGTTTCCTCCCGCAAGTCCCGAAACACGTACTGTTAGATAATTTGGGCATTCTGAATTCTCCCTCTGTGTACCCGAACTGGGGCTGGAATGTGGCGACTAGGGGATTTTCACAGTAACTTCATTGCAGTGTTAATGTAAGCCTACTGTGACAATAAAGATTATTATTACATCAGGTCAGCAGGCTGACAACTTCCTGGCTCTAAGCATGAGAAATATAATAATGAGCATTCAGCATGGACTGCGAGAGGATTCAATGCAATCAGCGAACTGGCCCGACGCCAGCGCAAAGATCAGCGTGAACCACTCTGGCGCGGGCCAACCGGAAGTTGCGGAATGCTCCACACCTCCGGGGGCTAGACCGGCGCCAGAGGGACTGCGTGAGTTAGCGCATGCGCAGACCGGCCAGTGTACTCTGGCTCATGCACAGGGAGGGATCTTCTCCGCGCCGGCCATGGAGGAACCCTACAGGGGCCGGTGCGGAAGGAAGGAGTGCCCCCACAGCACAGGCCCGCCCGCAATTCTCCGGGCCCCGGTGGCGGGCCAGGCCACCGTGGACCCCCCCCCCGGGGCCGGATCCCCCCGTGCCCCCCCCGAGGACCGCACCAGCCGGCCTACCAGCCAGGTCCCGCCGTGTGGGACCATGCCAATCCACGGCGGTGGGACTGGCCAGAAACCGACGTCCGCTCGGCCCATCGGGGCCCGTGGAATTGCCAAGCCCAACCGGCGTGGTGTGATCCCCGCCCGAAAACCGGCGGTGGAGAATACGGCAGCCGGCGGCGGAGCAGCGGGGCGGGATTCGCGCCGCCCCCCCAGGGATTCTCCAACCCGGCGGGGGGGGTCGGAGAATCCCGCCCCTTGTTTGAGTAGCCTTCCTATAATTTTAAGGAAGTGACAGTGAGCCTAGATGATGGTAATATCGTAGATGTAATTTATCCAGGTTTTGAAAAGACAATAAGGTGCCACACCCTAAAATTAATGAATAAGGTCAGAGAATGTGGAGTCAGGGGACAAGTGGCAGAGTGGATTACGAGCTGGCTTCAAGACAGAAAGCAGAGAGTGGGAGTAAAGGATTGTTATTCAGTGACAGAAGGTGGGAAGTGATGTTCCGTTGGGATCAGTGATTGGGACTGTTGCTGTTCACAATTTGCATTAAAAAATTGGGCTTTGACATCAATAAACGCAATTTCTAAATTTGCAGTTGATGCCAAATTGGAGGGGTGGTCAATACTGAGCAGAACTGTTACCAATTACAGGAGGACATTGGTAATCTTGCAAATAATTGCAAATTATGTTCAGTGCAAATAAATATGAGGTAGTAAATTTTAAAATGAAGAATAGGAGGTCACTTATTACTTAGAAGGTGCAAGTCATGGTGATGTAGAGGAACACAGAGATCTCACAGCACAAAAGTGGCACCAATGGTAAACAAGGCCATAACGAAAGCAAACCAAGCATTGGGTTTTCCAGCTGGATAGAATTAGAAAAGTAGGGAAGTGATTCTAAACCTGTATCAAGATTTGATTAGACCACCGTCTTTAAGGGATAGCAACATGGCATCACTAGAAAGGAAGTCTCATGTGATCCAGTTTTAGTTTCACTTTAGCTTTTGAGCAAAGCACACAGCTCACAGCTCTGCTGCTGATGTCTCCGAGTTTTTTATCGATTTATATCGGTTCCCCTGCACCTAGTCTAAACAAATGAGTCCCCCAGAGACCCCCTAACTAAAGGAACCGCACAGACCCCCAAAATATAGACCACTGTCTGGAAGCTAGAGAACAGTAAAGACAGGGGCAGTGAAAAAAAGTACTGTTGTAGCACTCACCTGAGCATTACCTGCTGGCTCAGACAGAGGAAGCACCACTTGGCCACTCCTGGAAAGAGAACAGCAGTAGTGACTGTGTTTAAATCCCTCACATCCTTCAGCTGGCAAGCCATTCACTCATTTCTCTTAATAGGCTGTGATTGACAGCTTCCACAAACACAGCTGTGAGCCTTGCTTCATTCATCTCCCCTCACTGTGAGTGATTCTGAAGTGCTGTAACCACAATGTTTACAAACATCAAAGACTACAAAGAGAGTTAAGTGCAGTCCAATCACCACCCCCCGTCCCCCGTCCCCTTCACGCTTGAGTGATTTTGAAGTGCTGAGCTGGAAATTGACAGCGGTTAACTTTCGTAACTCGCCATTTCAAGCAGGCAACCCGCTGGCAGGATTTCCTCAGGAATCCCCCGCATTCCTCGCCATGTATAAATTTGGATGGCGAAGGATACTGAATTGGTTCCTGATTTGCGCTCCCAGCAGGCTTTGCCCGCAGGATGCGTCTGGTTTTACGACCAAAAAGTTGGCGGTTGCCCGATCCCAACCAGCCCAGCCAGTGTCACGGCTGGCCGCCCTTGGCCGTGCCTCTCCGTGTCCTATTTCCTCTCTCTCCCTCACATGGCGCCAGTTTCACAATTCTTAAAAGCACAAGTGAATCATGCTCGCCCGGTGGGGGACTAGCAGCCATGACAGGTAAAGTCCCCGGCTTTACCTACCGATAAGGATGCAGAATGGCCAGGTCCTTGGCTGCGCATGTGCATGGCGGCGGCAGCATGTGTACACAGCCTGCCAAAAACTGCCGCCCTGCAACCTCCCTCGCCTCCCCCAGACCACCCTCCATCAGTCCCCCCAGCCCCCGCAAAAGCACCCCCCCCTGAGAGCGGAATGGCTCCCCCCCTTACTGGGACACCGTCGGGGACTCGGCCCATCGGGGGCGGAGCATCGGTGGAGGGCCTCAGGGAACGTCCCGATGGTGTGTGATGTACTCCTCGAGTTCACCATTTTTGAGGGGGTGGAGCATCGGAAAAACGGCGCCGCCCCCGATTCCTGCATAAAAATTGCTTCTCCGGCCAATCGCTGACCGCAATTTTGGTGTTGGTGATCAGGGAATCCAGCCCATAGACTCCGAAATGGAGGATCCCAAACTAAGTTTGGGTGAATCCAGGGCCGGGATTCTCCCCTACCCGGCGGGGCGGGGGGTTAAGACGTGATGGAGTGGCGGGAACCACTCCGTCGTCGGGCCACCCCAAAGGTGCGGATTTCTCCGCACCTTTAGGGGTCAAGCCCTTACCTTGAGGGGCTAGGCCCGCACCGGAGTGGTTGGCCGGGTGGCGGGAAAGGCCTTTGGCGCCACGCCAACCTGGGCTGAAAGGACTTCGTCGGCCGGCGGAAGTCCGTGCATGCGCAGGGGATGTCTCTTCCGCGTCGGCCATGGTGCCCCCACGGCCCAGGCCCGCCCATGGATCGTGGGCCAGGCCACCGTGGGGGCACACCCCGGGGCCAGATTGCCCTGTGCCCCCCCCAGGGCTCCGCCCGCGCCACCTGGTCCCGCCGGTAAGAGAGGTGGTTGTATTCTCGCCGGCGGGACTGGCATTCCAGCAGCGGGACTTCGGCCCATCGCGGGCCGGAGAATCGGCGGGGGGGGGGCTCGCCGACCGGCACGGCGCAATTCCCGCCCCCGCCGAATATCCGGTGCCGGAGAATTCGGCAACCGGCGGGGGCGGGATTCACACCAGCCCCCGGCGATTCTCCAACCCGGCGGCGGGGGGGGGGGTCGGAGAATCCCGCCCCAGGTCTGGATCTTACCTAAATAACCGACGGTTAAACTCGCCCAAAATAACACAGTGAATAGCGCCCATAGACTACATTAGACCAGTTCAGGATCAATTTAAATTTCACATTCATTGATTGGAGTTCATGCCATTTCGACAACACCCTACAGAACCCATAGACCACTTTGTGAGCAGATGCAGAGAAAGGTATATAAACTGTGATTTTTCAGAGATTGAAGACCGAACTGTTGTGTTGGTGATCACATCCACTCCCATGGAAACATTCCAAAGATCTGTTGGAAGAGTCCAAAATGTACAGTATTGAAAACCTAACCAAGGATGGGAGTAAGAACGAAGCACTCCTCACAGGTCGATGAAACGTTGCCCTTACAAAATACCCACATTAGAAGAGTCAAATCTGAGATTTTCCAGGTGCAAAATTCTTTTTGAAGCTTGTTACTAGTCAGTACATCTTACGGAGAAATCCCAAGCGCTTACTACATTCGTAACCTGTTTGGATTATACTTTTTTCAAAAACTTCCATTCTGGCCACGGGTTCACCTGGACCTCTTTCACAAAACCATGTTGTCTGTGCCTGATTGTGTTATGATTTTCGAAATGTCCTGATGCTACTTCCTTAATAATGGATTTCCCCACCTGACAGATGTTAGGCCCACTTGCGTATAATTTTATGCTTTGTCTCCCTCCTCTCTTGAATAGAGGCGTTATATTTCAGGTTTTCCAATCTGCTGGAAACTTTCCCTGATTAGATAAACTGCTAATCTACCGTGAGACGAGTGCTGACGTGACACCTACATAAAGCTAATTGAGGGCCTTTCACCAATTTCTCTGCAAATTACACTCACACAATTAACTGCGTGTTGTCAGCATAGTGCAGTTCTGGGCTTCAAAAAGGGCCCACACAAATTTTGTCCGTTTAATGTTCCATAAAAGCTACGTCCAACAAATAAGCTACTAAAATTCAGCTTTTAAAAGCTTTCTATTTTTCTCAAAGGAAATTTTCTGATGCAATCTTGGCTATTGTCTTTACGAAAATGTATTTTGCTTAAGAAGAGTTGCACACTTTTATGATTCACTGTGTTGAATGCATTCAGTAGTTTTATTCAGCATTCTTGTCATTTTAATGATGGACCTGTCAGGATTTGGAAATAAATTCTCGGGTAAAAGTGGTTATAAGCATTATTTAAACAAATTATACGGGGCCTTAGATATTTTATTACAGTTATGGGCTTTTAGCTTGTTTGTGTATGACTTGGAGCATCTTATGATGTTTCAGAACATAGTTGCTTTCAATTTGTTTACACGTACATAACTGAGATCTCTTTTGTTGCCAGGGAGTATCGAGGGAAAGAATCTACTCTGCTTACATAACAGTACAAACATCCAGGGAAAATATGAGGAGTGACATTAATTGTCATCAAGAGTGTATTTAGACTTCTATTGTCAGACTGGAGACATCAAGGCAAATGCATTGAGAAGACAAGGCGCAGCTCCATTCTTCTAGGAACCACATTTTTTATGTGCCTTCTTTTTTTTTGATTGTGCTTCAGGTTCCAAATTATAACACAAAAGAAAATTAGCAGAGAATACAAAAGCAGACAGTAAAATCTTTTTACAAGCATATCAAAAGGAAAAGAGTAGCTAAAGCGAGCATTGGTCCTTTGGCGGATGAGACTGGGGGACTAATAATGAGAACAACAAAATGGCAGAAAGTTTTGACAAATATTTTGAATCTGTCTTCACAGTACAAGACGCAAATAAAATTGGTGGGATGCAGGGTGGTGGGATGGAGGGCGGGGGCTGGGTTGCGGGGGTGATGGGGTGGGGGCTTCCAGTGGCACTCTGCGGAACCAGGGGCCAAGGTGTGTGGTCAGTAGGGTGTGTGGCAGGATGACTGCCTTGCAGGCCACGGCAAATGGCTGTCCGTGCCAGGACACCGCCCCAGTCCTGTGGGGGGTCACCCCAGCCCCAGGGCGCATCCCCCCCCCCACCACCCCAGCCCTACAGGACTCCTTGCCCCATCCCAACCAGCCCAGCCAGTGTCACGGCTGACCGCCCAGCCAGTGTCACGGCTGGCCGCCCATGGCCGTGCCTCTCCGTGTCCTATCTCCTCTCTCTCCCTCACATTGCGCCAATTTCACAATTCTTAAAAGCACAAGTGAACCTCGCCATTGGGAATTCATCCCAGTCAAGGCGGAGGATTGCGGAGGCCCTGGAGAATATCGGGTCAGGCCCGCTAATGATATGCCAACGGTGTTTAGTCTATGTGCGGAGTGGAACACATTGACGCTGCTGTTGAGGTACCGGAGAATTGGGATTTGGCGTGAAATCAGCGCCCGCCACGATTTTGGCGTTGAAAACCAATTCTCCGCCCTATCGCATTTCCCGATCCTGCCGAGAACTGTCAGAGAATCCCGACCCTCATTTACCCGAAAAGGCAGCTAGCTGCTTCTTTTGCACTGAATGACCTCCTAGTTTCTCTTCAGCTTCATACCCTGTGAAGATGGTGAATTTGAGGGGGAAATCACAACAAGGTAATCTTACCCCACAGTGCGAGGTTCAGAAATTCATTTCAATAGGTTAGCTCAGTCTTGAAGACTGCGAGGAAAGTCCTGCCTCCAGTTCTGGAAGACAGGATTGTCTCCTCCGCCCATGCCTCCTTCACTACCCAATTTGAGCCTCCACAGGTTTGTAGCTGCTGTGCTTGCTGTAGTTCCTGTTGCTCCCACGGTACAGTGATACTCCCAACAACACATTCATCTTTTCCAATACTCCCTCACTGAATGGAGTCAAACAGTGCAGCTACGGCCAAAAGGCAGCTCTCCGATACCTCCGCGATATGAAAATCTGCCAAACTGAGATAAAAATTGATTCCAAACATCTTATGAAAAAGATCTTACTATCAACGTATCTGAATGGCTAGGGAAATAGGCTCGCAGCTTCAACTTTGAGAAACAAATAACTAATCTTGAAACCTTTCTTGCTAAAGTTGGTTATTCAACAATGAGAAGAAAAATGAGTTCGAAGAGCCTTCATTCCCTCTCCCCACCTGATCCTCAGAGGCCTCACTTGTGTTTTCTGACTGATCTGATTCATGTAGCTATCATCCAAGAAACAAAAATCGACTTTGCTTGTCAGATGTTGACAAGCTGACACATGGATTAAAAAGCTGCTTAGAAAGCTGATGGTTAGCAGGTACCCTTTTGGATTCTTGGTGGCGTGTAGAGCTGGAAGGCTGGAAATTGCTTTCAGTGTAAAGTATTGATGTCAATAGATTTCATCGTGAAGAGTGAGATCTAACCGCAGATGACAGAAGTATATTTACAATTATATTTACTTTACCAAGCAGTTGTGAATTAGGGTTAGAAGAGGGTTTTGTGAATATCTAATTTGCCGGCCTTATAATCATGGGTCCCTGGACAAATGACGAGGGATGCTTGAGATCCACCAGGACTCCAAGACAAGCCAGAATTTTGACATGTGTTAGAATATTGAATATGGTACTGAATATGCTGTAGAGCAATATGCTTTGCTGCCTCTTAAGCAATAAAAGAATATACGAGTAAGAATAAATCACATAGTGTAGCCATGTAAAATGGCTAACTCCCGATTAGAATGGCCAAACCCCGAGTTAAAATGGCGAACGGAAGAGGCTGATGGGAAAATCAGCCAACAGGACTCAAACAGACAGCTGCAGGTAAAACAGTGTATTCGCCTCTGGGGAAGCCAGACCGAATCGATACCTGCAGCCATCAACATAACAACACCCCAGCCATCTGCATATAAAGTAGCAATCCCGGGAACAATATGCTACAAATTAGTAACACAAAGCCGACCCAGACCTTTCGGCGCCAGCAGGAGCTGACACAAAGAGAGGTAAACGACTACCCCTCGATCAAGGAATCGCTCCAGCATTGGAGAATATCGAACCAAGTGATTGGGACCAAGTCCAATCACTTGGAACCAGGTACAAGGTCCGCCCCGAGAGGCGGGAAGCCCCTGGGTACTATAAGAATAGGGGCCAAGTTCAAATCAACCCTTCTTCTCCTCTCCGCACCCTTCGAGACCCTTCTGCTGACCTTCTACAACAGCCTCTAGAATCGTAAGTCTTACTCCAACGATCGCTACAAGATAGACACTCCTGACTATCGACCTGTACCAGCTTTGAATCCCACAGGCTCAGAACCCATACGAAAGGCCATTCATTTCCCTGACCTGCTGGGCAATTTCCAAAGTTAAGTATTGGCCTGTTAGTTGTAGGAAGTAGCTTAGAAGTAGAATTAATGTATAAGTATTAATTGCAGTACATAATAAATGAGCGTTGATTTAACTCTTACTAAGCGGTGTGTTGGATTATTAATCATTACTCGGACTTGAACCACGTGGCGGTATCAGAAAGATACCTGGCGACTCAAGAGCAAAGGTGACAGAATAAGAACAATTAAACTAAGGCTAAAACGAGCAACATTTTGGCGCCATCCTGACGGGACCCGATCTAGAAGTGGAAAACCACTCAGAGAGAACCCAAGAAATTTGAATTAGAAACCCAATTGGAAACAGAAAACCACAAGTGTTCAAGCAGTTCTGATCAATACTCATAATTCGGAAGCGCGTGTATGCATGCGTAACTAACAGGGCTATAAGGTAAAACTGATAGATTTTTGTTGTGTCAAAACTGTCGGAATTCTGTATTTTCGGAAAGTAGCGAAAGCCGTACCCGTATTTACAGCACCGCCTTAGTCCCCTGTTCCAAATTTAGAAGCAGTCGGATAGGAAAGATGGCAATGCAGGCAATGCAGCGCCTCATGAACCCTGAGGAATTTGCGGTCGCAGCAACCAGCAGCAGTGTCCCATTTGGGAGGAGGAAATCCGGAAATATCTCAAGGGCAAAGGATGGCCCCTGTGGAATGATTTCTGCGATAATGAGGAATCAGGTCCCGGAAGTATAGGGCATACTTGGTGGGAGAACCTGAGCGAGATACACAAAAAGAGCTTGGGAAAAGCTCGCAAGCTGATGGCAATCATGTCCTGTTTGGCACAATTGCGAGGCAGAGGAGGTCGTCAAGAACCTCCGCAAAGAAGTTGAGGGCATACATCGGATGAGTAAAGTCGATGTAAGTGAAGTTGAGAAAGAGAATTTAGAATTAAGGAGGAAATTGGCAGCAAAGGATGAAGAGGTGGCTGACGCCAAACGGGGTCACCAATCTTGTCTGGCGCATTTAAGCAGTTTCCAGTCACAGTGTGAAAAGTCCTATCAGGACACGCAACGTGCAGTCCTGGAAAGAAAAGAGACAGAAAAACAGGTACAGATGCTACAGAAACAGTGTAGTGATCTAAAAGCAGCATTAAGAGCACTCCACGCTGCCACCACAGAACAAAGACAGAGCACCATAGATCATGCAAAGTGCCGGAAGCAGATTGCAGAGCTGCAATCACTGCTTTCTGTTCAGAAAGGTTTTCAGGAAACCTTTGGGGGAAAGGTAGACCAGGAAAACGGCCCTGATTGGGAAGAGTTACAAGAAACAGCGCAGAGATATGTTCAGGGAACATGTGCGCAGGGAAAGACCCAAAAGAGAAAAGCACCCCAACCCCCCACACAGCAGATAGTTCAGGCTCCAATGAACCCTGTAACCACCCACCGCACAGCCACATCGGACGAAGCGGAATATCTATATTCCACCCCCTTAACAGTGACCCAATTACGGGACGCGTGCGAGAAGATCACACCTTTCCTCCCCGCCTCAGACCCCCACCATTTCTTTGCCACAGTTAGACATCAGGCGACCATGTACGGCCTGGATGAGCGAGAGCATGTAAAGCTCATGGTTTTAAGTTTAGATCCGTCGGTAGCAGCAGCTCTTCCCGACCCACAGAATGTAGGAGGAGGCACCCTTGCAGAAATGCATACCGCGATCCTGGATGCGATCGGGTATAACCGGGGTGACCCCGTAGATGGCCTCAATAAATGTAGGCAGAAGACATCTGAGCACCCCACAGCGTTCGCTGGACGCCTGTGGATTCACTTCGCAGCAGTCTTCGGAGACGTAGACCGTGCCCATTTGTCCCCAGACAACATGGCCAAATAGACCCGCACCATTATCTCCCATGCCACAGATGCAGGACAGAAAGCCTGTACTAGTTATGATCCCTCAGAGGAGGCCCATAACGAGAAGTGAGTAGTTAAAAGATTGTCCCGCGTTTGGGAGCAATCTGTTCAGAGTAAACCCATAGTTAAAAACACCGAAGAAAAGCAGGCTGCCGCAGACATGCAGGCAGTAAAAGCAACACATCACAATCCCGCCTGGGTAAATGAGGGAAAGAACAGCCCCCCACCCAAGTCACTAGAGTGTTACAACTGCGGACAGTTGGGACACTTCGCTAAAGAGTGCAATGCCCCTAAAAAGCCATAGAGAGCCCAACAGACAGGCACTCAGTAAGAAAAAGACAGAGCCCATCCATAGCGTAGCACCGGTTCGGATCAGACGGACTTGACCGGAACGGACTGACGGTGTATGGGCTCCCCCAGTTGGGTCTGCGACACCCTTTGGGATAGGTCAGGACGACCCGTAGTCGCAGCGAAAATTCGGGGACAGCCTATCAAATTTATTTCGGACACAGGAGGGTCCCGCACCACCATAAATTCCTCCACCCTATTTCAAAAAGACACGTGGCCCACTACAGCAACAATCACCCTCAGCGGCTTTACAGGCCACTCACAGCAGGGACACATCACAGCCCCTGTACACATTCAAATCGGAACCATCCCCACGAAACACCCCGTGGTTTTAGTAGACTTGCCCCACACAGCAGAACAGATTCTGGGAATTGACTTCATGAATTCCCACCACCTATCATTCGATTCAGTCAACCAGTGTGTCTGGAAGATGGCGAAATCCACAAGAGCCCCCGCAACGCTCAACATAGGCGAATATATGAACAAAATTAGTGCCGTAGGCGAATTTTGGTTCAACCCGACCACGCTTAGCACGGACAAGCAGGTTAGGGCAGTCCTGCAAAAGAACAGGGCAGCATTCGCGACCCACAAGCACGACTGTGGACGGATGAGTGGCTCCGTACAAGTAACAGGACCTGACCCTAGACCCCCAAAACAGTACGGATTTCCCAAAGAGGCAGAGGGAGAAATCTTAAAAGTAATAGAAAGCTTATTAGAGCAGGGCGCGCTTAGATCAGTAGCCTCCACTAATAATGCCCCGATTTGGCCAGTGAGCCCGATGGGTCATGGCGACTGACCATTGATTATCGGGAGCTCAACAAAGTCACCCCTGCAGCAGCCCCCACCGTAGCAACAAGTCCCGAGACCATGCTCAAGCAGGGACTCAATTCCCGCTACTTCACGGTTTTGGACATCAGTAATGGATTCTGGTCAATTCCATTAGCAAAGGCGTGCCAGTACAAATTTGCCTTCACCTTTAAAGCACAGCAGTACACGTGGACATGCCTGCCACAAGGATTCCACAACTCCCCCTCCATTTTCCACCGACAGCTGGCAAATGGATGAATGAAATTCTCTTGCCCAGAATGTCTGGTACAGTATGTAGACGACCTACTACTGCAGACAGACACCAAGGACGAGCACATTGAGCTTCTGTCTGAACTCCTGGAATTGTTACATTCAATTGGTTGTAAAGTCAACCCCAAAAAGGCCCAGATTTTGGAAGAAAAAGTGGTATATTTGGGAACAATTATCACGCACGGTAAACGCGAGATCGAGCATAAAAGAATTGACTCAATTGCTAAATTGCCCCTTCCCCAGAACGTTTCAGCCCTCCGGTCATTTGTAGGTCTGGTTTGCTACTGCCGAAACCACATTGACGGTTTTGCCAGCAAGGCAGCGCCCCTCTCAGACCTCCTAAAGAAAGGAGCCCCCTGGGAATGGCTTCCGCAGCATACGGATGCTGTGGACTCTTTAAAACAGGCACTCATAGCCGCCCCCGCACTACAAGTTCCAGACCCGCTTTCCCCTTACGCCATAGAGGTAGCGACCACAGACCGCACCCTTTCAGCCGTGCTCCTGCAGGAACGGCACAACCAGTTAAGGCCCGTAGCTTACGCCTCCTGACTTTTAGATGCTGTGGAGCAGGGATTTTCAGCCTGTGAGAGGCACCTGCTCGCAGTTTTCTGGGCAGTCCAGTACTTTTCATATATTACCGGACTGAACCCCATCACAATTCTGACCGAACACACCCCCACCCAACTTTTACTGTACGGACGACTCAAGGACGGTACAGTAAGCCAAATAAGAGCAGCTAGATGGACCCTTCTCTTGCAGGGATGGGACATCACAGTAAAAAGGACAAAGACACACACCTACTTAGCCGACAATTTACAGTACCCCGGAACCCCCCATGAATGTGAGATTATCTCTCCACACCACAATACAGGCCCCTTTATCGCTAAAACACCCTCCAGAAAGATAGGAAATTCATCTCAGAGCCCCCCGCACACGGACACGTGTGAGCCCATTAAGATATATGTGGATGGATCTTCCACAGTCTTAGATGGGAAGCGCATAACAGGTTGCGGGATCTATGTCGAGGACGCGCAGGGCTGCGCCCTCGAGGAAATATCGTTGAAACTACCCAGACACTTAGGCGCGCAGGCAGCAGAGCTTGCAGCCATTGCATACATAGTTGAGCACCCAGATTTCTTCCCCAGCCCAGCAGACATATACTCGGACAGCCTCTATGTCTGTAAGAGCCTCACGGAATTTCTGCCCCTGTGGGAAGCAAGAGGATTTGTTTCCGCAGATGGGAAACCCCTCCCCTCAGCCCCATTACTCCGCCATATTTTAGAAAAAGCCCAGAACAGGACTTTTGGGATCATAAAAGTCCGCAGCCACCATCGTTCCTCCCTCCCTGGAAATGTAAAAGCCGACGCACTGGCTAAGGCAGGTTCCAGACATGGGTATTTTTGGAAACCCCTGGAAAGCGTGCCAGTGAGTGCAGTTCAGGTCACACAGACTAGGATTGAGGATCTAGTAGAGGCCCAGAAGCAGGACAGCAATCGCAAAGAGATTGTAAAAGGGAAGTATCCCGCCTCCTACGAACGATTTAGAAATACACTGACCACACATGACTGTGTGGTGTTAAAGGACACCCTTTATGTGTTTCTTGAACAGGACAGGAACCAATTGATTTGTTTGTTCCATGATGGTCATGGACATCAGGGAATCGATCCCACTACAGCCCATCTCAAGCAGCTTTGTTGGTGGCCAAATTTAAAGGAAGATGTAAGCCATTACATAGGAAATTGTCTTATCTGTGCGCAGAATAACCCCGACAGATATGCCAAAAAGGCCCAACTCAGCCACACACGACCCGTTAATGGCCCCTGGACTAACCTCCAGATTGATTTTATAGGTCCATTGCCCCCTTGCAGGAATGGCTATAAATATGTACTTGTGGTCATAGACACATTTACAAAATGGGTGGAAGCATTTCCAGCCCGCACAAACACTGCAAAAACCACAGCCAAGATTCTAACCCACCACATCTTTACAAGGTGGGGACTCCCCCGCAGCATTGAATCGGACCAAGGTTCTCATTTTACGGGACGTGTCATGCAGAACACCCTCACGATATTTGGCATCACCCAAAAATTCCACATTGCGTACCACCCACAGTCGAGTGGTATTGTGGAGCGCATGAATCGGACCCTAAAAACCACCCTCAGAAAAATGGTCCAGCAGAACAACACCACTTGGGACTCAGTCCTCCCTTTTGCGCTGATGTTTTTGCGTAACACTATTTCTACATCCACAGGTTACACCCCACACACTCTCATGACCGGACGCCCCATGAAAGGGACAGAACACTTATTAGGTTTAGACCTGACCAGCCCCGAAGTAACGGCCCTCACACACGAGAAAGCCGTGGAGCAATTAGTTGCGAATGTTAAAACGGCTCAGCTAGCAGCCGCAGTTAAATTGGGCACCAAAAAGAAACAGAGCAAGGCTTGTTTTGACAAGACAGTGCATGCAACGGAGTACGATATCGGACAGCAAGTGATGCTGTCTGTATATAACCCCAGCACGTACCTGTCACCTAAATACTCGGGTCAGTATTCCATTGCGGACAAAGTAAGCCCATCCGTTTTCAAAATAAAGTACCCCAATGGTAAGACTGCATGGTTTCATATTAACCAGCTGAAGGTTTATGGAACACAGTCGAACCACTCACACCACGTCATGCTTGACGCAGCACACCACACCCCGCCCACAGCCAACATAACCCGACCAGCCCCCACCACGTCCAGCCCAGCCACGGACTCGACCCCGACTCCACCCCCAAAATATACACTCCGCCCTGGAACACCCACAGACTGCAGCAGCAGAGACAGCGACTGTGACTTGGACGATAGCCACAGCACGCCTCCCTACTATCCCCATGCAACCGGACCCACACCCAGCGACTCCGACTACGACCCAAGTGATCCCCCCCTGATCACTTTTCTAAATAAACCCCACCACCGACCACCGAACCACACTGACGACCCCGATTTTGTCCCCACCCAATTAGACACCAATTACTGGCACCGTGACAACTCATACCGACTCGTCCGCAACGTCGAGAGCAACCCCAACTCACAGCAAGCAGCCTTTTCAGCCCTAATCCACTCCAGAGTTTGGCATCCGGGAGAAGAGGACGACCTTGGGTCTGACTCCCAAACCGCCAACCCCTTTGCGACCCTGTTCGCAACCGAGAACTGAGGTGTCCAGATGATGTTTTAAAAGGAACCGCTTGGGAAAAGTGTTGTCCTTTCTGATGGAACCTGCAGAATGCTTTATGTTGTTTTGTAAGTTTGTTACATGTTGTATGTCCGACAGGAGAATTTTCTCACTGCCACACGCCCATTTGGCCGAAATCTCTGAGGACTTGCCCTCAGAGACCCACCGTTGCCACACTCTTGTTCAGCGGAACTAGCTTGTCTGCAGACACTGGTCAAGAGACCACACGCTTGTTCCCCACGATGACTACATTTTTGCCCGTTCTTGTCGATTGCTCAGGCAGTGGAGAAACGGTGTGAGACCCGCCCTGCCTGAGGACCCCCCCGCTGGTCAACTACGCTCGGGTAGGGGAGATACGGCATTGGTAGCCGTCCTACCCGGGGACTCCATCCAAATCTTACCCGTCGCGGCCCATACGCACCTCATTTGACATTTTTCATTTCAAAAAGTTTTGTTTATTTAGGGAACCTTTAGGTTGCCGGCTATCTGCTATTTACATCCTGGAACATTTGGATGGTAAATCAGCACTGGTTCATGATTGGGAAGTGTGCCGTGTCCTAAAATTTGTTTTTGAAAAAAAATGAGGGAGTCACAAAGAGCGACCAATTATAAAGGGAATAATTGGCACCAAAGGACAGACACACTAGCATACCAGATATTAAACAAAGATAGTTACAGATACTATGCTTGTTTCTACAGAACTCCAGAAGCTCCAGGATCGGAGAAAATAAAGAGAAAAGAAGAAAGAGAAGGAAAGAGGACAGCCATGAGGACTTCCTTCATCGTGATCAACATACTGTTTTTGGACATTTGGTTGCACGTGACCGCGAACCCCATGACTTCAAACCCCCCTGCCGTTAATGTTTCACTGCCCCGCAGTACCCAGAGCCCAGTCACCAGCGACACTGCATCATCCTGGTGTGCCAGGTTCATAACCTGGTACTCCCTGTCCTATGTGATCGAAACACTGTTAGTGTTGGCGATACTCTGCTGTGTAGTGCAGACTATGCGCCTACGTAAATGGAGAAGGAGAGCCTATCGCGCTCAAACCCCGGTATATAGGATCAGATCCCCTATGTTCGGTTACGACCAGACACCCGACCCCCGCGATCTATTATAAAATAATAAAGTGCATTCACTTGCGTTTATTGTTGTTGTAAATAAAGAGATGTACAAAAACTTTTTCATGAACAAAAAAAAATTGTATGATCCTGAGCTTGACTGCCAAGCCAGGAAAGACTGTATGAAATACTGTGATTTTTGTTGTATGATTGAGGAAGGTAGGATAATGGAATGTTTAGCGAGTGTAGTATATTCAGGATAAATTAGAGGTTCCAAGTTTGTTGTTTTGTAATGCATGTCCCTGCCTGGCATAGCGCCCTTAGAATTGTTAGTTAAAAATTTTTGTTCATAACTATGGTCAGTGCCTAAACATGGGGAAGAGTGAATTATTTGTGATACATCCAGGGGACCAGAGTAGAGAGATAGAAGGCTTGCCTCTAAGGAAAGTGGAAAGAAACTTCCAATACCTGGGGATTCAGATCGCTAGGAGCTGGGGAACCTTGCACAGACTTAATCTGACATGGTTGGTAGAACAAATGGAGGAGGACTTCAAGAGGTGGGACATGCAGCCTCTATCGCTGGCGGGCAGGGTGCAAGCAATTAAGATGATGGTCCTCCCGAGGTTCTTATTTGTATTTCAATCTCTCCCTATACTAATCACCAAGACCTTTTTTAATAAAATAGACAGGAGCATCACGAGCTTCGTGTGGGCAGGGAAAGTTCCGAGAGTAAGGAGGGGGTTCCTTCAGCGTAGTAGGGACAGAGGAGGTTTGGCACTACCGAACTTGGGCGATTACTATTGGGCCGCCAATGTGGCAATGATACGTAAATGGATGATGGAGGGTGAGGGAGCGGCGTGGAAAAGACTGGAGAGAAAGTCCTGTAAAGGGACGAGTTTAGAGGCGCTGGTGACGGCGCCGCTACCGATCTCACCTAAAAAGTTTACCACGAACCCGGTGGTGGCGGCAACATTGAATATCTGGGGACAGTGGAGGCGACAGAGAGGGGTGCGGGGAGCCCTGGTGGGGTCCCCAATCAGGAACAACCATAGGTTCGCCCCAGGAAGAATGGATGGAGGATTTCAGAGCTGGTACCAGTTGGGAATTAGGAGGGTGGGAGATTTATTTATAGATGGGACTTTTGCGAGCTTGGGAGCATTGGAGGAAAAGTATAAGTTGCCCCGGGGAAATTTCTTGAGATATATGCAGGTGAGGGCGTTTACTAGACAATAGGTGAGGGAATTTCCGTTGCTCCCGACACAGGGGATACAGGACAGGGTGCTTTCAGGGGTGTGGGTCGGAGAGGGCAAGGTGTCAGAGATTTACCGAGAGATGAGGGAAGAGGGGGAGGAGTCGGTGGGCGAACTAAAAGGAAAGTGGGAAGAAGAACTAGGGGAGGAGATAGAGGAGGGTATGTGGGCTGATGCCCTAAGCAGGGTAAATTCCTCTTCCTCATGCGCCAGGCTTAGCCTGATTCAATTTAAGGTGCTACATAGAGCACACATAACGGGAGCAAGATTGAGCAGGTTCTTTGGAGTGGAGGACAAATGTGGGAGGTGTGGCGGGAGCCCGGCAAACCACGCACATATGTTTTGGGCGTGCCCGGCACTGGAGGGGTATTGGAAGGGAGTGACAGGAGTGATTTCGCGGGTGGTCAAGGCCCGGGTCAAACCAGGCTGGGGGTTAGCTCTATTTGGAGTTGCGGAAGAGCCGGGAGTGCAGGAGGCGAAAGAGGCCGATGTTGTGGCCTTTGCGTCCCTAGTAGCCCGGCGCAGGATCTTACTCATGTGGAAGGAGGCGAAACCCCCCGGACTGGAGGCCTGGGTAAATGATATGGCGGGGTTCATTAAACTGGAGCAGATAAAGTTTGCCCTGAGAGGATCGGCTCAAGGGTTCACCAGGCGGTGGCAGCCATTTCTCGACTACCTAGGGGAACGTTAGAGGGAAGACAGACGACCAGCAGCAGCAACCCAGGGGGAAGGGGGGGGGGGAGGGGGGAGGGGTTTAGTTTAGTTTAGGTCAAAGATAAAGGGGTTTTGTTACTTGTGTATTGTTAAAAATTTCTGTATTGTTATTGTTGCGTTTGCTTTGTAAGAGGGGAAAAATTGTTGTTTGGGAAAATAATTTCAATAAAACATATTTTTTTTAAAAAACTATGGTCAGTGCAGAGGCCATGTAGGAGGTGTACCCCCCGGTCAGGGAATGGAAAATAACAATTATGATGTGATCCTTCACGCTTCGCGTTAGGATCACAAGGAGGGAATGTAGCCATGTAAAATGGCTAACTCCCGATTAGAATGGCCAAACCCCGATTTAAAATGGCGAATGGAAGAGGCTGATGGAAAATCAGCCAACAGGACTCAAACAGACAGCTGCAGGTAAAACAGTGTATTTGCCTCTGGGGAAGCCAGACCGAATCGATACCTGCAGCCATCAACATAACAACACCCCAGCCATCTGCATATAAAGTAGCAATCCCGGGAACAATATGCTACAAATTAGTAACACAAAGCCGACCCAGACCTTTCGGCGCCAGCAGGAGCTGACACAAAGAGAGGTAAACGACCACCCCTCGATCAAGGGATCGCTCCAGCATTGGAGAATATCGAACCAAGTGATTGGGACCAAGTCCAATCACTTGGAACCAGGTACAAGGTCCGCCCCGAGAGGCGGGAAGCCCCTGGGGACTATGAGAATAGGGGCCAAGTTCAAATCGACCCTTCTTCTCCTCTCCGCACCCTTCAAGGCCCTTCTGCTGACCTTCTACAACAGCCGCTAGAATCGTAAGTCTTACTCCAACGATCGCTACAAGATAGACACTCCTGACTATCGACCTGTACCAGCTTTGAATCCCACAGGCTCAGAACCCATACGAAAGGCCATTCATTTCCCTGACCTGGTGGGCCATTTCCAAAGTTAAGTATTGGCCTGTTAGTTGTAGGAAGTAGCTTAGAAGTAGAATTAATGTATAAGTATTAATTGCTGTATATAATAAATGAGCGTTGATTTAACTCTTACTAAGCGGTGTGTTGGATTATTAATCATTACTCGGACTTGAACCACGTGGCGGTATCAGAAAGATACCTGGCGACTCAAGAGCAAAGGTGACAGAATAAGAACAATTAAACTAAGGCTAAAACGAGCAACACATAGGAAAGGCGAAAGGGCAGTAAAATGTTGCACCATTTTCTTTGAGATATGTCAGTACTTAGGTGCTGTTTTGCTGCATTAGTGAAGCTGTCCTGTTTAAAAGACAAGGGGCTCCACAAGGTGCTTTTTGGAACAGCAAAGGCTCTAATTATGTCACATTCTTCAACTGAAACTGGTAGCTTCAATGGTTGAAATGTAACTGTTCTATTGTCAAGCTGTCAATCACACTTTTGACACAATGAGAACCAATGCTCACACGCATGTGCTGAGTACTGCTTCTGGCAGGCATATTTGTAGGGATCACCAATTGCCCCCGTGGTGATGCATGCTGCATTTCCTGCTGTTTCCATCATGGTGAGCATGATGCACAATCTAAAAAAGGACACTCGCATGTGCATCTCCTGTGAGCACCTGAAGTAACTCGCTGGGTACTGTCTGATGTCACACAACCCCACCGGCTGAAGTGACCCCCATTTTTCACCCCAAGAGCCTAGTGTCAGACACCCATCGTGCAAAAGAGGTAAGTTTGAAGAACTCTGCTATTGTGACGTGCCTGAAAGTGTTTATGGAGATTTTGTGGTGAGGTGCTGGATTTAATAGGGTTTGTTGTTGCATCCTCACTGTGGGCAGAGGAGTAGGGGACATGTTCGCACAAAGACTGCAATCGTTCTGAGGGCTGCTGTTGCAGTGTCCCTGTATCTGCTGTGTGACAGGGAGATGGAGCAGAGGATATGGAGTAGATAGTTTCTGCATAATGCCCTTTCTGAGTTTTACTCTCCCATGACGTTTGACAGTGCCTGGAGGTTGTTTGGCTTGCCAGGTGATGCATTCAGCATCTCACATCTCTGAAGCAGGACTCCAGTGAGCTGACAAATGATCCCCTGGCCTGGGTGCAACTCACTCATGCCCAATGATTCACCACTGATTGAAGTTCAGTTTGAACTTTGTACCAACCTTTCATGTACTTGATGTGTTATGTACTCTGGGATAACACAGGCTGCAACTGGATGCAGCTTTAACCAAAAGATACTCCAAACCTTGAAGTTAGTTCAATCTGATTTATTGAACCAGTAGCACAGTTAGCACAGTTCTCCATGTGTTCGATTCATTGCTAACCTAAGTGTGGCTACTCTGTCTGACTGAACAAGGTGGAGGTTAGTTAATAAGGAGTTGAAAGATTCATCTTTACCGTGTAGGCGCTGTTTCAACATGTAGCGCTCGAAGATTTCATTGGTGTCCACTTCACAGTGACTGTCAAACTTGTCCAGGATGGTCTGAAACTTTGTCTTGTCCTGGCATTCGGTGAGTGAAAAGAGTTGAAGAGTTCGATGGCTTGATCACCCGCTGTTGAGGGGAAAAGCGCGATCTTTCTTGCAGGTGCCGCACCACGAGGTCTGAAGCTTCGATGTACAGCAGAAACGTTTGGTTGAATGTCCGCCAGTTGGCACTGAGATTGCCGGAGGTCCTGAGCTGGTGAGGAGCCATCCATGGTGCCGGGATGCATTCGCTGGTCATCACGGAACGGACTGAGGTAAACCACCTAGATTAAGCAGTCTCCTGGTAGCATGATGTGTTATGTACTCTGGGATAACACAGGCTGCAACTGGATGCAGCTTTAACCAAAAGATACCCGAGACCTTGAAGTTAGTTCAATCTGATTTATTGAACCAGTAGAACAGTTAGCACAGCTCTCTATGAGTTTGACTCTCTGCTGACCTAAGTGTGGTTACTCTGTCTGACTGAACCAGACTCGCTCTTCACCACGTGCTGGAGGTGTGATACTGTACGTGCACCCTGACTCACTCTGTGGAAAGAGGTGGAGTGTGAATGCCTCGTGCCTTTTATAATGAGATACCACCCCTGAGTGTCCTGCCTGCTCATTGGTCATGTCCTGTTCTCTGTGTTCATTAGCTGCCTGTCTGTACCTGTCTGTATATCATTATCTGCATGTCTGCATATCATGACAGTACTTACAGTTTCAGTATCTGTGACGGTCAGATCAAATGATGAAGCCCATAGTGTTCAACGGTTTATTTGATCTGTGTTTGATTATATTAGTTGAGTGCTGTTTGTTCACTGTGCTTGATTGATTAAGCCTGGGCGGAGATTCTTAGAGCCAAGAAAATAGAAGCTTCCAGAAAGAACTGAGAAGTCTGAGCTATGAACTTGTGTGTAGAAATTCGGTGATTGCAGAGATATTTTAGCGCGCTATAAATATAGCTGGTGTAGATTTTGAACTAGTGTGATCTCTACGTTGCTCGGGTAAATCAGATATATAAAATATACAACAAACCAGTGAACACACAACCAAGAAATCAGAGGGAGAAGGTTGGGATGAGGGAGGCAGAATCAGGTGGAAAGCAAGAGGTTCATGGTCACACAGTCTGCAGCTGGTTCCTCATGAGAATCAGTCGTGTGATGATTGTAAGAAATTGGTATATATTTTGTATTTTATATCTGTTGCAGTAATACAGTCACAGAGTCAGATGAAAAATATGTTGCAGTAATGTTTTTTAATGCCTGAGTTCCGGTATATATACCCCTGTTGCAGTAATATTCGGGGCTGGTTTAGCACAGTGGGCTAAAAAGCTGGTTTGTAATGCAGAACAATGTCAGCAGCGCGGGTCCAATTTCCATACCGGCCTCCCCGAACAGGTGCCGGAATGTGGCGACTAGGGGCTTTTCACGGTAACTTCATTGAAGCCTACTTGTGACAATAAGCGATTATTCTTATATTATTAAAGAATCTAAGTTCAGGTTTCCAGACACTGTGGCTGCAGAAGGTGCAATTAAGATGCCGTATATGTGAGGTCATCATTTATTCTAGCCATGTATATGTTCACAAAGAGAGGTTCAATGACATTTTCTTATTATTGCTGGAGATTCCCTGGGGAGTAGGTAATTTTGTTTAGACTTAGGTTAACAGGTCAGGGGATCTGAGCGGGTTAAATTAATAGGAGTGTAATTAATGGGAGGAGCCATGTCTGTAGCAGGCAGCTTAGTTTTTAGTTTTGTTGGGAGCTTTAAGCTGAGCAGTAGTTTTTGCCAGCGGCTGCCAGATTAAGCAGTAGTCTGACACAGTCAGCAGGCTGTTTTCTGACAGCAGCTCTCTCTCTCTCTTTAAGTAATATTTACAAAAAGGTTCTATTCAAATGTACAGTAAGTAACCCTGTGGTTGTGGCCTGTATTTACAAGTGGCTTTTGACCTGTGATTCGTTTTACTTGATTGGAGATAGAGAAGGTAAAGTTAGAAGTTAAAGTCTTTCCTTTTATTGTTCAGAATTGTTCAACTGTTAATTGTAAGCTATTTTCTGTGATGTTGATGTAGTTTAATCCTGTGATAATAATAAACTTTGCTTTAATATACCATATATCTATTCGTCAATGGGGCGAAATGTCCTTTCCTCAGAGTTTTACAGATTAATAAAAAAGTGTTTAGAGTTCTTGTTCGGTATCGTAGCAAATTCTGGGGTCTGGTCCAAGATCTTAACATCAGGAAGTTGAAAAGGGACATAAGGCAGAAATATACCAACATCCTGAACATTCTCAATGCTATCAGATGCCATGGGCATTGTCATTGCTGGCCCCATGATGCAGAGAACTATCTCCTCCAAAGGGCTCAGAAATGGAGGTATCCTGTCTTCTGCTTTGCCCCCTGCTACTGTGTGCGACCTTGTCCTGTAGCAGACAGAAGAATATCAGTTGTTCTGCGTTTGTGTGATGTACCTGTCATAGCTGAATAGGTGGAGGTATGTGGAACCAGTGAGAGGTGGGTGTGAGGTTGCTAACATTAGTCGCTGGTGTGTGAGGATGGGATGGGGTATCTGAATGTCGGGTAAAAACTCTATATGCCAGATGCTGGGTGAGTGATGTGGTGCATTGATGTGGTGCATTGAACAATGCGACAGCTGGTGGAGATGTATTGGCAGCCATTGTGTGAAGGTACACTCACTGACTTTGACCACTTGCAGGATGTCATTAGACTTCTTGTGGCACTGCAGCCAGGTTCTCAAAGCCAGTCCTCCCTGGCTACCTGCTCCTATTCCCTTCGGAGGACAGTCCTCGAGAGTCTTCTGGATTCTGTGGAACAATGGCATCCTTTTTCAACCCAACTTCATCTCTAATGCTTCTAGAACTATGACCCCCCTACCCACCACCCTGTCTGGGGTTTTGTTTTCCTTCTATAGAATTGTAGCATTCAGCAGCAGACACCTGCAATTCAGTACAGTTTCCCTTAAAGAGGGACAGACTGCTTTTAAGAACAGAAGTCTGTCCGCACCCCATGCTATTAGGACAAACTGTAGGGCCCCCAGCCAGATGCAGAAATAGCTAGCAGCATGGCAACTGTCGTAACTTCAGTGGAACCTCCGAATACATCTGATGAATAGTATTTAGGCCAATTAATTGGGAGAATCCGTGAGACAATCCACAGATTTAATTTTGCACCAAGGATCCAGCCTAAACAGCTCTCAGACTTGGCATGTCTGTTTAAAGTGTGAACATATGAGAATGCCCAGGAATTTCCTTTTACTGTTTGTATCATTTAATTTGATATCGCCATGATAGAAATCAAAGTCTGCATGTTGTAGAGCAGGGAGAACAGGAGACAACAAGGAACGCATCAGAAATTCTGCAGAGCTGGGAATCGCAAGTTTACCATTTATCAATTATTGATCATGCATCCAAATTCTCAGAAATAAGAAATGCCTTGAGGCAGATTATGTGCCTTAAATCGGGTTGATAGTGCATTTTGAAACATTCGTTTTCTATAATATGTCTTACAAACCAAACAATTTTAACATGTTGCAAACCTACCACTGGGAAATTTATTTCCTACCTTATAATAGTTTTACATTGGTACAGAGAGCTATTTAAATAGACAAAACGTTCATAATACTATCAATGAATGTCTGCCAGTGCACTTGTTTATACAACTCACACTTAAAAGTCGCTGAAAAGTTTTATTTATTTCTTCATTTTATCACCCTGTTTTCTTCGTCTTATCACCCTGTTGCCCTCTGTGAATCATTGACAATGGTGTGGGTGGATAGTTCCTATCGAAGCCTTCCACCAATGTGGCTATTGATCCCGTTGCCAGAAGTGTAAGAACACAACAGTTTTCCACATTGAAAAGGAAAACTGTGCTCAGTTCCGACTTATGGGAAAAGGAGCTCTCACCCAGATCACTGCAACCAGTAAAAATCTGGTGGATGGGATCTTGAGACAGTTGCCTGCCCACTTTTAATCACTTGGCAACTACTCTGGGACCGAAAGAAAGAACAGAGAGTGCAATTCTCCTGAATATTCCCATTGATGTTGTTGACGGTTTTGAATCTAAAAGTTATGACATGAAATCAGAATCAATGGACTCTGATGGACTCCGAAAATCACAAGGGAGGTATTCTGTGCTGATAGGACAGTGCAACAGCTCATGCATATACAGATCAGTGGCCAAGCAATGATTGGTCTCTGACAGAAATTGTAAGGAGTAGCCCAGGAAATGGTGATTGGTATTGTTCCATCACATGCCTCCTGTGACAGGTCAACTGTGAAAATATGCAACAACCTACAGTAAAACAACCTGCAGTAAGTTATGAGGACAGTTCTGACAGGACCACAAGGCTCTGCATGCCAAGCACAGAAATATTTGCACTTGCGTATTGCCTTTTACAGCCAAAGGTCATCCCAAAACACCTTACAGCCAATTAGGTACTTTTGAAGTGTGATCACTTATAATGTAGTTGATGAGACAATGGCATTCTCTTCTTTTTTCTTAAAAGTGGAATTCAAGATGTGATCTAGAGATGCAAAAAACAAATTGTTCTCAATTTTGAGATATACTGGAATGTGTAGGAGCTGGTCTCTGGAGCGAACAAAGAACAATGCAGCACAGGAACAGGCCCTTTGGCCACCCGAGCCTGTACCAGTCATGATACCAACCTTTGCCCAAGCCCTCAGCACTTCCTTGTGCCGTATCCCTCTATAACCATCCTAACCATGTGTTTGTCAAGGTGCCTTTTGAACGTTGTTAATGTATCTGCTTCCACGCCCCCCCCCCCCCCCCCCCCCGCAACGTGTTCCAGGCACTCACCACCCGCTATGTAAAAAACCTGCCTCGCACATCTCCTCTAAACTTTGGCCCAAGAACCTTAAAGCTCTGCCCCCTGGTGACTGACCCTGGGAAAGAGTGCCTGGCCATCCACGCTATCCATGCCCCTAACTTTGAAAAGGTCATGTGACCCCCACCACCGAATGGCAATCGAGAGTGGGTAACTTTGTTCAGAGCGTGGGCTTTTGTAGCCAGAGTAGATCCTAGAGCTAGTCATGATAACATCAAGAAAGACTTTGTATGAATAACATTTGTAAATAAACTGTTCTAATTTGTTATACACACTGACAGGTGGTCGGCATTCCTTCCTTTACTACGTTGACAATGTGGTAAATCTGAGCGACGTTGTTAGCAACGAGGAATTCGGCGGGAATATTGTTAAAAAACTGCAAAGTGAATCAGATCATTCGAAGCCTGAGGAAGAGAGAACAAGCGTGCCTCTCTTCGGGTGGCTAGAAGCGATCGACCGACTACTGACAATTGGGTGCTGTATATTGGGTGGAGTATCTTTCCAGGGCTAATAAAATAGAGGGGAGGATAGAAAGAGAGTAATTTTACTTACCCAGATTTCTAATCTTATTGTAGTTTAACATCTCTGGAGGGTCCTGATACTAAGTCATTTGCAGAGCTTGTGGGACTCAACAGGGAGGGCCCTGGGGCAAACCATCACAGCATTCATTGACAGGCTAAAGTAGATCGCAGAGTCCTGCGACTTTGGATCAGCTTTAAATGATATGCTAAGAGATCGGTTAGTATGTGGTGTTACCAGCATAACCATTCAAAAGAAATCGTTGAATTTCAAGAAGGCAATAGAAATGGCGAGAACAATCGAGAGTGTCAAAAAGGGCGCCCAAGAGTTACAAAGTGAACAAGGCTTTAAAGTGAACGGGTTAGGGTGGGAAACTACTAGTACAATGGCACCAGAAACAAGGGTAAGGAATCAGGGCCAGACAATAAATTGAGTATAGAATGGGGAAGAATTGCTAGATACCGCAGATTTAAGCAGTCCAGGAGTAACACAGAGTGCTTTCGGTGTGGGAGAAACCGCTTTCCAGAAGCATGTAATTTTAAAGGAGCCACGTGCTACGGGTGCGGGA
Organism: Scyliorhinus torazame; assembly: GCF_047496885.1. Taxonomy (NCBI): domain Eukaryota; kingdom Metazoa; phylum Chordata; class Chondrichthyes; order Carcharhiniformes; family Scyliorhinidae; genus Scyliorhinus; species Scyliorhinus torazame. The sequence continues at coordinate 166,899,168 of NC_092721.1, read as the reverse complement.
AAAGCGTCCATCGAAGGCACAAATGTGGAAGCAAGCAGAGCTAGCCCAGTACAAAGCAAGTAATCAAGCACTGGTAAATAACATGGGGGACTGTCCAGTGGCTTAATGTAATGTCATGTCCGTAAACAATGTGGATGAGGGCAAGCTAGTCCCCATCACTGTCATGCTGATAGTAAACGGCAGGCCACTAAAAATGGAGGTGGCGGGGGAATCAGCTACTGCTATTAACTAGCATACCTGCCGATATCTGAAAGAAGGAGTTATACCCCTAATGTTGCTGAATTAGCAAAATTAGTCATGTATACCGGAGAGACTATAAAGATAGTAATCCAAAGATGTGCAGGTGAGGTGGATTGGCCATGCTGAATTGCCACTAAGTTCCAAGGATGTGGATGGGTTACAGAGCTAGAGTGAGGTGTGGGCCTAGGTAGGGTGCTCTTTTGAAGACTCAATGGACCAAATGGCCTCATTCTGCACTGTAGGGACTCTAAGCAACATCTACAATGTGGAGGTATGGGCTCAAGTAGGGTGCTCTTTATCATAGAATTTACAGTGCAGAAGGAGGCCATTCGGCCCATCGAGTCTGCACCGGCTCTTGGAAAGAGCACCCTACCCAAGGTCAACACCTCCACTCTATCCCCATAACCCAGTAACCCCAACCAACACTGAGGGCAATTTTGGACACTGAGGGCAATTTCTCATGGCTAATCCACCTAACCTGCACATCTTTGGACTGTGGAAGGAAACCAGAGCACCCGGAGGAAACCCACGCACACACGGGGAGAACGTGGGTTTACAGGGATGGGTGCAGACTCGATGGGTCGAATGGCCTCCTTCTGCACTGTAAATTCTATGATTCGCTGATTCTATGATGTAAAGAGTTAATGCTATGTTAAGCCTAGCCATTAGAGGGGGTGAAGGGGCAGTACTATAAATTACACTGGCTCTTAAGCTAAGGGGAGGAGTTTAGGCTGGAGCTGAAGAAGATAAGATTCATAGTGTTATGCAGAGTTAGTTGAGATATAATAGTTATAATTAGTAGATAGAGATAGTATTAGTTATTGTACTTTAATTCTTACATGGATGTTTGCTATTCAAAGTATGTGTCAAACTCAAATTTAGTATTGTTAATAAAATTAGTTTAGATCTTCAAAAGAGCATTGTGTGTCTTTGTGATCACTACGCCTTCCATACTGGAACCCCCTCACAAAGATCACCACAGGAAGGGGGTCTGAATGAGGTCTTAATGAATAAGTATTCCAAAAAGAACTTGAAAAGATTAAAGGATTCCAACCTAGGAGCCACAAAGATCCGGAAATGACACCAAGGGTTTTTTACATTAGTGGAAAAAGTTGACATAGAATTGCGACGATTGGAAGATCTGGGAATCATCAAACTCACACAACTTACTAAGTGGGCTGCACCCATCTTACTGGTAGTTAAACCCAACAAGACAATCAGAATTTGTGGACATTATAAGTTAATGGTGAATCAAGCTGCAAAGTTGGACTGGTATCCCATATCCAAAATAGAGGACCTGTATACAAAGTTGGCTGGGGCCTGACACATATTAAATTGGACATAAGTCACGTCTGCCAACAATTGGAACAAGATGAGGCATCGAGAACTTATGTCACCATAAACACCCACAAGGGACTGGATCAATATACACGTCTAACCTTTGGAATTTCGTCTTGTGTCATCGTCCAGCGGACTATGGAGAGCTTACTGCAAGGATTTCCCAAAGTTAACCTTTACTTGGATGATGTCCTGATTACAGGATCCACTGAGGAGGAACATTTGACAAATCCAGATGAAATTTTAAAGAGGTTCCAGTAGGCAGGAGTGCGCTGAACAGAGAAAAGTGTACCTTTCATGCAAATAGCCCCTGTCAAGAGACCCATTAGCTATGTATTGAGAACCATATCTGATGTAGAACGAGGACATTCACAGATAGAAAAGGAAGGCTTGGCCATTTCTTAATGGTGGCATTAAGAAATTTCACCAATACAGCCACCACTTCACCATTATGACAGATCATAAACCGCTTTGGCCTTTATTCAACGTGGGCCTTTTTCCTAGCAGCCTACGAGTATACTTTCCAGCATAAACCAGGGGTTCACATAGTCAATGCAGACACCTTCCATTACCTGAAAGCACACCACCCCATTAGTACCACAAGAGATTGTAATGGCCCTCAACTTCATGGATTCCTTGCCCATCATGGCACAGCAAGTCAAATATAGGCCAACAGGGACCCTTTGTTATCAAAGATCAAGTCACATGATATTATATGGTTGGCAAAACGTGAAAGCTTACGAAGAGATGAAGCCGTATCAGCTCAGAAAGGATGAGCTTAGCTGTGAGATAGTATCATCCTTTGGGGATCTAGAATGGTCGTCCAAAAACTTGTTGTTACTAGAAGAGTTACATCGTGCCCTTATGGACATATCAAAGATGAAAATGTTAGCAAGGAGCCATGTCTGGTGACCTGAGATTGATGCCAGCATAGAACAGATGGTAAAAAGTGTGATCAATGCTAACTACAACAGAAATAGCCTGCCCCGGCTCCCTTACACCTTTGGAAATAGTCAGGTCAGCAATGAGTGAGAGTCCACATTCATTACATTGGCCCATTTTTGGGCACAGCGTTCCTGTTGCTGGTGGATGCCCATTCAAAATGGATCGAGGTTTTCTACATGAGGTCTACAACAACCCAGGCTCCACTTGAGAAGTAGCGACCGTTGTTTGCAACCCATGGTGTGCCAGCGGTGCTAGTTTCAGTGTGGCACAGTGTTCACTCGTGTCAAGTTCCAAAGATTCATGGCCTTAATGGCATTAAACACATTCGCACAACCTCATTCAATGGGTTAGCTGATCGTGCTGCCCAAATGCTCAAAGCTGGCATGAAAAATCAATCATCTCCATTGGAGACTAAAGTGGCACATTTTCTCCTGGCTTGCAGAACCACCCTGCACACTACGACGGGAATAGCAGATTAAGCTTCATAGGCAGAATTGTCAAAATAGGAACCATGATTCTTGGAAAATAGAGAGGGCATTTGAGATAGATGACCCCGTCTTCATGAAAAATTTTGGACGTGGTCCAAATTGGGTTTCTGAAGTTGTGGTGACCAAAACAGAGTCACTATTGCAGGAGATGTAAGTACAAGGCAGGTTAGTGAAGAAACCCATGGATTATTTGAGAAGGCGGGAGCCATCCTGACAACCAGTGTTGCTGCTTAATCCAGTTGTGCCTGACACTAGTGTGGTGGTTTGCTCAAGAGATGAAGTGGCTGATCAGACAGTGGCAAGTCAACGTGCTGCTCCCAGTAAAGAAAGTGAGACACAGAATCCAGAGGAGAATCCAAGTGAGATATTTGCAGCAGAATCTAGCTCGACAGTTGAGCCACAGCCAGTTGACCTACATCGCTCCCAGAGAAAGGGGAAGTCACCTGATGGAGTTTTTGATGAACTGTGTGCGCAAGAAGTGTTCCTCAGTACTGGTGTTTTGTTAATCATAGAATGACTACAGTGCAGAAGGAGGCCATTCTGCCCATCGAGTTGGCACCAAATCTCTGGAAGAGCACCTGTCTCAGGCCCACATACCAACCCTATCCCCCTGGCCCAGTAACCCCACCTAACCTTTTGGACACTAAGGGGAAATTAATTTAGCATGGCCAATCTATCTAATCTTCACACCTTTGGACTGTGGGAGGAAACCAGAGCACCTGGAGGAAACCCATGCAGACATGCGGAGAAAGTGGAAACTCCACACAGACTGTCACCCGAGGCCGGAATTGAACCCGGGTCCCTGGCGCTGTAAGGCAGCAGTGCTATATCTATGTCATGCATTGTATAACAAGGGATTTAAAGGGGGAGGGGTGTAGTAGCTCGTCTCTTTAAGGGCTGTACATCGGGAGGGTCATGTGACCCCGGCCAGAAATCTCCACGCCAGCAGGATACTCTGTTCCCGCTGGCAGAGCATCCACACTGCGGGGTACCCAGTGGCGTGGGATGACTTCATTGACGTTCACAGGACCAGAGAATCCCGCCGCCAGTCAACTGCCTCTCGCCGCCAAGAAACACGAAACCGGAGATTCCCATCCCCCCATTCCCATCATTCCATGGGAATCGAGCGTGGGGATATTGGTGCAGAGCGTGGGCTTTTGCAGCCAGAGTAGATTGCAAAGCTAGTCATGAAAACATTGTAAATACCGTTTATAAATAAATTGGTATAATTTGTTTTACATACTGATGGGTGGTCGCTAATCCTTCCGTACTGCAGAATGCATGTGGGTAAAATTCATCTACACCAACACTGTGCACCAATTCCTTATTGTTGAAGTGAAATCTCCATAAATGTACTTCCATAAACAATACAACCTAGTACCCCTGCATACCCATTTTATATGGTTGTTAAAGTGACTGAGTCCTAGCCTGAAGCCCGAGAAATTGTATGGTGATTTGGACATTGATCCCTTGCAGGGGGTTCCCGATCTCCATCTGTGGATTTGGCAGGATATTGATGGAGAAACAGCGCATGATTATTGTTGACCCATTTAACATCAACATTCAAGGCTTTATCAGCATCATAATTCGTGTAGTGGGTCTACGTTTAGCACAATTAGCTAAAAGCTAGGGACATTCCTGAAGTCCCACAAATGCCAACTGGGAAATGAAATAGATGTGAGATGATCGAAAATCTACTTACATCCATTTTGTACCAACATCTGGGGTGTTCCCAATCAACAAATCTACCCTGCAATGTCTCAAATATTGCAAAGATTTATATGAAAAAGAATATATTCCAATAAATTACTTCTAGCTATCATTCCACTGTCATTGATCAGCTACATTTTGAAGACTCTGCTGTCGGCGAAAGAAATGGGAGCCTATCACTATATCTAAATAATGATGGAAGTTGTAAAACACTTTATACTAATAGTAATTGAAGATGACAGAATAAATGTAACATGAATTGAGTTGGTTACTGAGTTTCCAGTGGAAGTGTAGAGAGCAAAACAGTGCGTATAATCGTAATAATCGCAAGTTATTCTAACATAGGCAGAAATGTTGACAACATACAGAATCAGAATCACAGATTCACAGAATCACAGTGCAGAAGAGGCCCTTCGGCCCATTGAGTCTACACCGACATGTGAAAAGTAGCTGACCTGCCTACCAAATCCCATTTACCAGCACTTGGCTCATAGCCCTGAATTTATGATGTGCCAAGCACTCATCCAGGTACTTTTAAAGGATGCGAGGCAACCCGCCTCTACCATTCTATCAGGCAGTAACTTCCAGACAGTCACCACACTCCGGGTAAAAAGGGGTTTTCTTACATCCCCCCTAAACCTCCTGCCTCTCATCTTAAACTTGTGTCCCCTGGGAATTAACCCTTCAGCTAAGGGGAGCAGCTACTCCCTATCCACCTTGTCCATGTCCATACAGGTTAAGCTATTCGACCATTCTGCAATAAATATGGTTGGCGAGCCTGATAAATCGGAATTTTGTTTTGTTTTGCTGTCCTCCCGTAATGTGTTTGGGCTGGGAGGGGTTGGGGGTCGCTTCGGGGGCCTCGGAGATCGGGATGCCAATTAAAAATAGCGTCCCAATCTCTCGCTACGCTGGGGTGTTCTGGTAAGCGGAGCTCCTCAGTGTGCAAAACGGGGCTAGGTGTGACCTCGGACACATGTTCCCCACTGAGGCCATTGTAGAGTGCTTCTCGGCACCGCAAGTGCCTGAAAATACATGGCTAAATGCGTTCGGTATGGGACTATGTTCCCAATTAGTTGAATTGTGCCCAGCGTGTTATTACTATGACTTTGTGGGGATTACAAACTTACCATTCATCAGGTTTCCAAGCAGGATGCTTGCCCTTTGCCAAGGGTAGAAGATCTGTTTTCAACCCTTGCAGGAGGTAAGATATTTTCAAAACTGGACATGAGCCAGGCCTATCAACAACTCTTGCTAGAGGAAGATTCAAAGCAATACATGATCATCAGCAGCATAAAGGGATGTTCAAGTATAATCATTTGGTGTATCCTCCATTCCGGTGATCTTCCAAGGGCGATGGACAACCTGTGTCAAGGAATTCCTCATGTTGCAGTCGACTTCGATGACATTTCAATTTTGGGTGAGACTGAAGAGGAACACCTTAGCAACCTGGATTGAGTTTAAAAATGTTTTCCGAGGCAGCACTGTATCCGAAGCGGAGCAAGGACATTTTTCAGGCATGGAATGTGGAATACCCAGACCACAGAATCACTGGACAAGGCTTATCTCTTGTGGAAGGAAAGTTCAAGCGATAAAGGAAGCTCCGGAGCCCAGGAATGTAGCCAAGCTCAGGTTATTGGTAAACTATTATGGAAAGTTTTTGCCAGACCTGTCTACTGTGTTGGCTACGCTGTAACTACATCTGCACAACTCAAAAAAATGGAAGTGGGATGTGAAAGCGCTGCTGCAATCAAAAAATCTGCTGGTCTATTTCGATCGAGACAGGGAACTTATTCTGTTATGCGATGCTCGCCCCCACGGTGTAGGGGGCAGTATTTTCTCAGGTAATGGAGGATGGGTCCAAAAAGCCCATTGGTTTTGCATCTAGAATGCTTTTACCTACGCACTGCCACCAAAGGTTGAGGCAGAACACAGACGGCTAGAAGTCCAAGAGATCATGGGGACGGTTAAATTCGCCAACTGGGCAGCACCCGCAGTCCCTGTGCTAAAACCAGATAAAACTGTTCTTTGTGGCAATTATAAACTGACTGTGAATACAGCCTCCAGATTGGACCAGTACCCGATGCTGCAGATCGAGGACTTATTTGCAAAATTGACTGGGGGTCACTCATTCACAAAACTCGATTGAGAAACATAGAAAATAAAGCAGGAAGCGACCATTCAGCCCTTCGAGCCTCCTCCGCCATTCATTATGATCAGGCTGATCACCAAGTTTGATCCCCCATACCCCTTGATCCCTTTAGCCCCAAGACCTGCCCCCAGACAGGAGCCATGCATACCTTATTTGCAGTTGGGACTGGAGTCCCTCCAGTACGTAACAATAAATACCCACAGTGGTTGTATGAGTACACTGGACTGGGGTATCTTCGGCTTGTTCGATTTTCCAGCGAGTTATGGAAAATATTCTGCGAGGTTTACCACGCATGGCGGTTTATTTGGATGATGTTTTGGTCAGGGGCACAACGGAGCAGGAACGTTTGAGCAATCTGGATGAAGTGCTCTGCTGCCTTCCAGAGACAGGCATACGCCTCAAGAGAGAGAAGTGCGTTTTTCACGCCAAAGAGGTTGTCAACTGGGGTATGACATACCCCGGGAGGGTCTACACCCAGTGGAGGAAAAGGTACATGCCATCAAACAAGCCCCCACACCAGAAAATAAAACCGAACTACGATCGTTTCTAGGATTAGTAAACTACTACGGTAAAATTATCCCGGGCCTCACAACCATATTAGCACCTTACGCACCCTGCTAAGGGAATGTCAGGAGTGGGCATGGAGAACGCCATATGAAGAGGCATTTGCTAGAGTGAAACGACAGCTGATTTATTCCGGCCTGCTGATGCACTACAATCTCGGCAAATCACTCCTAGCCACATCTGATGCCTTGCCATACGGTATCGCCGCAGGTTTGTCACATCGGATGGACAATGGAAGGGAGCGGCCGGTTGCATTCGCCTCCAGAACATTGGCCGCGGCTGAGCGCAATTAAGCATAAATCGATAAAGAAGGTCTGACCATGGTCTTTGCAGTCAAAAAGTTCTATCAGTAAGTGCACAGGTGCCGTTTCACGGTATCGATGGACCGCAAACTGCTGTTGGGAATCTTCATGAAGGATAAGGCCATTCCACTCATAGGGTCGGCCAGAATTCAGAGATGAGCCCTCTTACTGGTGGCGTGCGAGTATACATTGGATCATTGGCCGGGACGCAGATCGCAAACGTGGATGCATTGAACAGACTCCCACTGCCAATAAGACCGCCAAAACCCCCCAGAGCCGATGAGGTCATAGCCACGTTGCACTTCATGGATACATTGCCAGTTACTGCGGCCCAAATATGTGAGTGGACACAAACAGATCCTGTATTGTCCAACATCCTCCAGAACCAAGAAATGAATAGGCATCTAGATCATCTCTGCAACAGGGGGCCAGTTATATGTAAAACTCGGAGCCAGCTTCATTCAGACAGCTCCGGCACCAGCAGCTTTGAGAGTGTCACCGCCTGGGAGACCCGATGCAGAAATGAAGGAGGTTGAAGATTCCGACTCCGATATGGAAACCCAGATGTCGGAGGTTTCTGACGGTGAACAGACCGATGAGCAGCCACCAGTGATGATCCAACCACGATGATCAACGATGAAGCAGCGTTCGTCGTCTAGATACACACTGCCTAACCTAGCTCGATGAATGCACAATGCGCAGCCGCGGGTGTAAAAGATCAAGCGCCCTCCTATTCCATCACCTTCAGAAGAGTCTTCGGACTTCGGAGGTGAGGGATGTTATAATCTGCACATGACACACGGGGCCGGACCAATTAATGTCCCCATGAGTCTCATCGAGCATGAGCTTCCCCCTCTGAGAGGCAGGGGCCCCGTCAGTGGAGCAATGGGCACTGTATAAAACCTCGGGCTGAGTGGGAGACGAGCAGAGTAGTCCCAACTGGGACCTGTGAACGTCATTTAAATAATTACTTCAGTAATAAATAACCAGTTTCTTTATACCCCTCGTGTGGACAGCTCTGTGGTCACAATGTAGCTGTTGATTTTCGGCCTTCCCCCGCAGCGTTTCAATCTTCCTGCGAGACTAAAAACCGTGGCTGGGCAGGAAATGGCCTGTAAGCGTAACATTCTGACCATTGCCCGTGTGCATAGGTCTGTAATAGTGCTGACATTGCTAAACCCACCCCTACGATAGTGAGTATTATGTACAATGAACACGTTGAAAATGTCTGCCACATCTGCTGTTATATTCACCGGAATTTACCGGCTGTTTACACCGGTTGAATCCTCCAGTCCCACCATTGGCGCACCCCCGCCTCGGGTTTCCCAGCAATGAGGGGGGCATTCAACGGGAAATCCTGTTGACAATGGCAGGACCTGAAGATCCCCCTGGCAGGCCACCTCTGCCGCAAAAAACAAGGCGGCAGGTTTCACAGAAAATCCCGTCCATTGTTTTCATTCAAAATAAGGACATTTATTTTACATGTGCATATTATTATATCATTAAAATATTTTGAACGGACATGAAATACAGTTCATTTTTATGAGTCTTTTTTTTTAGTAAAGTGTTGAATTATATAGAAATAATTGTGTGGATAAACTCAGCTTGTCTCTTTCAAATGCTGCTTTCAGTGTTCAAAGTAAAGGTGACTGTGCTAAATCTATAGGTGGAGGTGCTGCTTCATGTCCCTTTTACATGCATTTCTGATTTTGATAGTTGATAGTGAACTGTGGCGATTCCTCGCTGTAGTTCCCAGTTGTGAGAATTTAACCACGTTATTTCTTAAGTATTGAAAGATGTTGAGCTTATCTGAGGTTCAAACATTGCGACAAATATGAATAATGAGAATATTGCACCTGACCTTCAACAAACGAATCTTTTCCTGAGAATGAATCACACCTCACTGAAGATGAATATTAGACTCCAGAAAGTCTTTGCGTGACCAGTATCAAAGAGCATTTTAACGTGAAGTATCATGTGAGATTAACATTTTTTGATTGCATTTTTTAATTGCACTTTTCCATTTGAAGGCAAAGTGTGATGAACTGCATTCACCTCCTGCCAATTTCTCTCCTGACTAGATAGTATTCACCTCCACCATAATTTGCTTCTAGCTGTGATAAAATTAAGTGTAATCCGACACAGGATGGTACCTGTCACCTATATTTAAAAATCCCCAGCAGGATACCACTGGCGCTAGGAGACATACCGACCTGACATTCAATCGCACCTAGAAAATATTTTTGCCTCAATTGGGTTTTCTGTGACATTTAAGAGCACACTAGGGTTCTCACTGGACCTGAGAGGGGTGGGACTTAATCTCTCTGACAGGCCCCGCTCCTCAGAGACTGGGGCACGCTTTTAAAATGGTGGCGCAATCTCAAAATGCTGCTTCAAATTCCTCCCACCCCCCCAACCCCCTGGGTCACTGGCAAGACACCTACCCCCACCCTAATTGCTGAAAAGGGCCACCCTCCTCAGTACTCCCTGCCTCTTTAGCCCGCCCTTCATTCCCCTTCAACCCTCCAGTCCAGCACCCTTATTCCATCCTTCAAGCCCCTTCCCTTGGCAGTGCCAACCTAGCACCCTGCAGTCCAAGGGGTGGAAATTGCCTCCATGAGGTGATAATAAAGTGAAAGTGTTCCTGCTGTACCCCTAAAACTTTTAATCTATCTCCCAGCATGTCAAATTTGAAGAACTGTGAAATGAAAGGTAAAAGTATTCCCTTTAATGTGGTGGAAACATTTGAAGTGGTTTTCTTACAGTTAATTCCATTGCCCTTTAAAGTACTGAGGACTGTTTGTATGCCTAGAAGTCTAAAAGCTTTGAACTGCATTGTTTACATTCAAATTCGCACACCATTGTCTATTAAAACCAGGCAGCTTCAAAGGGGGGAATTAAATTTGTTGACAAGCCACTTATAAGAGTTCCAAAGAGTCATGAGCCTTTGAGAAAACAAAATTCTTCTCATATCTGTCTTAAATGGGAGACCCCTTAGCTTTAAATTATGTTCCCTAGTTGAGGTCTCGCCCACAAGGGGAAAAATCCTTTCATCGTCCACCCTGTCAAGTTCTCTCAGGATCTTATGTTTCCATAAGATCACCTCTCACTTTTCTAAACCCCAATAGATGCAGACCCAGCCTGTCCAACCGTTTCACATAAGGTAACCTCCCCCCACCAACCATCTTCACCCTGCCCATCACAAATATCAGTCAAGTGAACCTTCTCTGAACTGCTTCTAATGCATTTATATCCTTTCTTAAACAAGGAGACAAAAACTGTACACACTACTGTTGAGGAATGGGCGAAGAAACATTCCAATTAGATGTCTCATTGATTCAATAATTGGCACTGATAGGTAAAGAGGCTACAGGTGGCTTTTGGGGCATGTGATGTGATGATAGAGTTTGGTGCTGAGTGTGTTCAAAGAAAAATAAAGGTGTTTGGGAAAAGGAGCAGATCCCTTGACTCTTTACTCAACAGTAGCTAGAGGCTAACAGTGGTAGCAGAGGATGGTTGCTGTGTAAATGTAAAGGGTTGAAAGATACATTTCCAGGAAAAAAAAAATTCTGCATCAACCAAGGAGTGAGTGAGAAGAAAAAAAGAAAATATGGCTGAACCTAGGATAAAGATGGCCGGATATGACCATTATTTTCTGAAAGGGGATCGTACGACCAGTGGAGAAGTGCAGTTGTTATGTGGACTAAGGTAACTGCCTTGGGAAAGAGGAAACAAGGTATGGCATTGGCTCTTTCGCTACCTTATGAGAGTAAAATCCGAAGCAAAGTGTTTTCTGAACTGGAATTGGAACAATTAGACTCAGAAGAAAGTCTGGCGACTCTACATTATGTTTTATGGATAAGATCTATCAAAAGGATGACTTGTTAAGTGCGTATGAAGCCTGGTCAGAATTCAATAGATTTCGGAGAACAGAGGATAGCTCTATTGAGGACAACATAATGGAATTTAGCAGACTATACAGAAGGCTGCACAAACACCACCTGGAATCTCCACAATCTGTGTTGGCATTTAAGTTACTGGACTGTGCTAGAGTGTCCAATATGGATAGGCTCCTGTGTTTGACAGGAGTTAGGTTTGCGGATAATGATACCTTATTTGATCAGATGATAGACGTCCTAAAGAAGTTCCTGGGGAAACATTCAATTCCTATGGCTCTTATGTCACAAATGGGTCAGTCAGCAATAAAGCAGACTGTGGAAGATACACGACTGACAGGATGGCGATATTGTATGGCTACGAATAGGTTATGAGAATATGGAAGGAGATCGGGACCCAGAAATTATGAGGACAGAAACCCATTTAAAACCTATAATAGGAGGAGGGACATGGAGAATGGTAAAAGGAAAATGAACCCCACGAATGCCCGGGGTACGATAAATCGATGTTTTAGGTACGACTCTCAATACCATTATGCTTTCAACTGTCCAACACGTTATAATAGAGTGTTTGAAGCTACACATGACACGGAAGAGTCAGAAGAGGAAAAAGATAGTGACTGTAAAGAAGGCATTGTCCAATTAACAAGCAATTTTACTCCTGTAATGAGGGTGTTGGTTGCAGAATCCTTCAATTGTGCTGTATTGGACAATGGCTGCACATCTACTGTGTGTGGAATTGACTGGTTAAATTGTTACCTGGACTCTGAATGCTGAAAATCCTAACAAGGTTAAGGAATTTGAAAGTTCCACAAGTTTCAGGTTTGGGGATGATAATAGTCTGAAGTCCCTTGCAATATTGCCGGAGTGAATCATTTCATTAGCACGGATGTTGTATCAAGTGAGATACTTTTGCTTCTGAGCAGACCGTACTAAGCTGATAGAACAGGTTAGTGATCGCTGTGAGGTTTGTAGGAAGTACAGAAGGACACCATCACGACTGATATTAACCCTACCTTTGACCAGGGATTTATCTGGGATAAAGCTACCAATATATTTATTTTGTAGATTTAGCAACCAGACTTAGTCAATCAACCATTGTACAAAGTAAAGAAAAGAGAGTAATCTTGGATCAGATCATGAGAAAATGGATAGGGACAGGAATGGGCCCACCGGCAAAATTCCTTACAGACAACGGGGGAGAATTTGAGTTTAGGGATAGGTGTGAAAACGTAAATATCAGAGTTATCAATATGGCTGCAGAAAGCCCATTTAGTAATGGTGTGTGTGAAAGAAACCATGCAGTAATAGATGACATGCTTCGGAAAAGTTTGGCAGATAGACCAAATTGCAAGTTAAATTCAGCCTTAGCATGGGCGGTACATGTGAACAATTTGTTGCAGATGGTTGGGGGCTATAGTCCCTATCAATTAGTGTTTGGTAGAAATCCTAAAATTCCATCCATTTTGGATGACCAGCCTCCAGTTTGGGAAGGGACTACAATTAGCTCTGCCTTTGCTGAGCATTTAAATGCATTACATAGCAGTAGAAAAGCTTTTTTAGAAGCAGAAGTCTGAAAGAATTCGCAGAGGTTTAAGACATAATGTACGGCCATCAAATACCGTTTTTCAGCAAGGATACATAGTATACTATAAGAGAGACAATTTTAATGAATGGAAAGGCCCAGGGAAGATCATAGGCATAGATGGCAAAACAATTATTTTGCAACATGGCAATCAGACTGTTAGGGTACATTCATCAAGGATAATGGGTACAGATTACAAATTTTCAAATTTAGACAGAGCAGACAGACATAATGAGGAACCAGGGTCATCTAGTACGCTCGTGCTAAAGAATTATGAAGACCAGTTAACTGATATAGACAAGGTTTCTGTAGAGGAACAGAATACTTCTGATGAATTAGAACAGGCCATTTTTCGAAAAGGACAACTGCCAAAAGTTGGTACAAAAGTGACATACGTGCCTGAAGGGTCGAGCTAATGGAAGGATGCAACTGTTATTAGTAGAGCAGGGAAGGCCACTGGAAGGTATAAACACTTGTTGAATGTACAGCATACAGGGAGGGTGTCAAGCCAATGGATTGGGAACACAAAGTTCAAAAATGGAGGGCACAGAAGTGCAGTACCAGTTCATATAGTACATCGGATAGTGAACAGATCACAGGAAAAGGTTGAGAACTATTGAAAGGACATCCCACAGCAGAAAGCAAAGATCAAGCAGGAGCAGTACAGAACAAGATACCAGGTGGGATAGGGGACATAGTCTGTCAAGGTCTCAGAACATGGGTAAGACTATGAATACTACTAGGAGTAGAAGCCCACATGCACGTGAAATTTTGGTGGCTTCCAATAAATTAGATGAAAAAGTTATCAAAGATGCCAAACAACAAGAACTGCACAGTTGGAGTAAATTTGGGGTATACACGGAAGTACTGGATAGGGGACAAAGACCTTTATCCCACAGATGGATTTGCATGGAAAAGGATCTTCCAGATGGAACTTATGAGTTAAAGGCCAGGCTTGTGGCAAGGGGAATTGAAGAAAACTTAGAAGATCAGGATTTAAGGGCAGATTCAACTACGGCAAGGCTATTTTAAAGATCTTCTTGGCTCTATTAGCCACAAAGGAATGGGAATGCAAATCTACCGATATAAAAGCTGCCTTTTTGCAGGGGCATCAGCTTCAGAAAGACATTTTTCTCCGTCCTCCTAAAGACGTTTTCTCCGTTCTCCTGGAAGTTGAACAAATGTGTATATGGATTAAATGATGTGTATAGAGTCTGGTATTTTTCGGTAAGATCAGTTTTGTTAAAATTAAGCTGTTGCCAGTTGAAAGCAGATCCGGCAATGTTTTACTGGCAACAAAAGGGAAATCTTTCTGGCATCTTTATGATGCATGTCGATGATTTTTTGTGGGGTGGGACTAGTGATTTTGAAGCTATTGTAATCTCTGGGTTGAGGAAAGTATTCAAGGTTGGAAGTCAGGCTTCTGGTGAATTTAAATATATTGGACTGGAAATCGGACAGACTAAGTTAGGGACAACTTTGCATCAACAATCTTATTTGGAGAGCATCAGCCCAATATCAATTAGTCTTAGTCGGGTTTCACAAAAGACGCAGTGGTTTCAAAGATGGAAAAAGAGCAACTGCGAAGTTTAATTGGGCAACTGAATTGGGCAGGTAGATAGACTAGACCTGACATTAGTTTTGATGTCTTAGAGTTGAGTACAAAAATGAATGATCCTAAAGTGGAAGACATAATGAGAGCAAATAAAGCGTTGGTTAAACTAAAAATGCAGGAGTGTATTTTGAGGTTCCCGGTTTTAGGTGATCTTAGACACTTGAAACTAATAGTTTATAGTGATGCATTCTATGCAAATTTATGTGAAGGGGTTTCAAGCGCAGGACATTTTATAATTTTCCTTTTGGGGAACAATGGTAAATGTTGCCCTCTTGTGTGCGAAACAAAGAAAATAAGGAGAGTGGTTAAAAGCACGTTGGCTGCTGAGACTTTGAGCCTTGTAGAGGTGGTGGATATGACCTTTTATTTACCTCAGATATTGACAGACATTTTGCAATTCGGGGATTTGGGTAATATACCTATTGAGTGTCACATTGACAGTAAGTCCCTGTGGGAAAATGTGCACTCTACAAAAAGTGTCAATGAGAAAAGGCTAAGGATAGACATCGCAAGTTTGAAGCAGTTGTTGGACAGGGGAGATAGCAAAAATTAAATGGGTCGACAGTAGCTATCAATTGTCCGACTGTTTAACGAAAAGAGGGGCTAGTTCACAGAAACTTTTAGATATTGTTCATGACGGGCGCCTGATTCTGTGACTGTGTTTTTGTTCCTTTCAAAAAAAAAGAGGGGGGGGGAAATTGCATGTGTTTTTGAGTTTCTTGAAATTTTGTTTTCACCAAATTATTTTTTTCTCCAAGGAAGGGGAGACTGTTAAGGAATGAATTAAGAAACATTCCAATTAGATGTCTAATTGATCCACTAATTGGCACTGATATGTGAAGAGGCTACAGGTGGCCTTTGGGGCATGTGATGTGATGGTAGAGTTTGGTGCTGAGTGAACATAGAACATAGAACAATACAGCGCAGTACAGGCCCTTCGGCCCACGATGTTGCACCGAAACAAAAGCCATCTAACCTACACTATGCCATTATCATCCATATGTTTATCCAATAAACTTTTAAATGCCCTCAATGTTGGCGAGTTCACTACTGTAGCAGGTAGGGCATTCCACGGCCTCACTACTCTTTGCGTAAAGAACCTACCTCTGACCTCTGTCCTATATCTATTACCCCTCAGTTTAAAGTTATGTCCCCTCGTGCCAGCCATATCCATCCGCGGGAGAAGGCTCTCACTGTCCACCCTATCCAACCCCCTGATCATTTTGTATGCCTCTATTAAGTCTCCTCTTAACCTTCTTCTCTCCAACGAAAACAACCTCAAGTCCGTCAGCCTTTCCTCATAAGATTTTCCCTCCATACCAGGCAACATCCTGGTAAATCTCCTCTGCACCCGCTCCAAAGCCTCCACGTCCTTCCTATAATGCGGTGACCAGAACTGTACGCAATACTCCAAATGCGGCCGGACCAGAGTTCTGTACAGCTGCAACATGACCTCCCGACTCCGGAACTCAATCCCTCTACCAATAAAGGCCAACACTCCATAGGCCTTCTTCACAACCCTATCAACCTGGGTGGCAACTTTCAGGGATCTATGTACATGGACACCTAGATCCCTCTGCTCATCCACACTTTCAAGAACTTTACCATTAGCCAAATATTCCGCATTCCTGTTATTCCTTCCAAAGTGAATCACCTCACACTTATCTACATTAAACTCCATTTGCCACCTCTCAGCCCAGCTCTGCAGCTTATCTATATCCCTCTGTAACCTGCTACGTCCTTCCACACTATCGACAACACCACCGACTTTAGTATCGTCTGCAAATTTACTCACCCACCCTTCTGCGCCTTCCTCTAGGTCATTGATAAAAATGACAAACAGCAACGGCCCCAGAACAGATCCTTGTGGTACTCCACTTGTGACTATACTCCATTCTGAACATTTCCCATCAACCACCACCCTCTGTCTTCTTTCAGCTAGCCAATTTCTGATCCACATCTCTAAATCACCCTCAATCCCCAGCCTCCGTATTTTTTGCAATAGCCTACCGTGGGGAACCTTATCAAACGCTTTGCTGAAATCCATATACACCACATCAACTGCTCTACCCTCGTCTACCTGTTCAGTCACCTTCTCAAAGAACTCAATAAGGTTTGTGAGGCATGACCTACCCTTCACAAAGCCATGCTGACTATCCCTGATCATATTATTCCTATCTAGATGATTATAAATCTTGTCCCTTATAATCCCCTCCAAGACTTTACCCACTACAGACGTGAGGCTCACCGGTCTATAGTTGCCGGGGTTGTCTCTGCTCCCCTTTGTGTTCAAAGAAAAATAAAGGTGTTTGGGAAAATGAGCAGATCTCTTGACTCTTTACTCAACAGCAGCAGCCAGAGGCTAACAACTACCCCAGATGTGATCTTACCAATGGCCTACAACTGTAGCAAATATCCCTACTTTTATATTCCATTCCATTTGCCTTCTGAATAACCTACTGCACCTGCATACTAACTTTTTGTGTTTCATTTACCAGGACACCCAGATCACTCTGTACTGCCATGTTCTGCATTTCGTCTCCATTTAAATAATAGACTACTTTTATATTCTTCCTGCCAGATTGCACAAGTTCACATTTATCTACGTTATACTCCATCGACCACAATCTTTCCCACTCACTTAACCTATCAATATCCGTTTTCAGACTCTCTGCCTCCTATTGGAAACTTACTTCATCACCTATCTTGGTGTCATTGGCAAATTTAGCTACCATACAGTCGATCCCTTCATCCAAATCATTGTAAATAGTTGAGGCCCCAGCACAGATCCCTGTGGTACTCCATCATCACATCTTGCCAACCTGCAAATCATCCATTTAACCCTTCTCCGGCCACCTGTGAGCTAGCCAATCCTCTCTTTCTGCTAATATGTTACCTACTATACCATGAGCTCTTATTTTGCACAGTAACCTTTGATGTGGCATCTTCTCAAGTGCCTTCTCGAAATTCAAGTACAGCATGTTGTGTTCTGTCGTCTTGCTGTTGCAGTGATGCACACAGAACATCTGGTGACTCAACTAGAATGATGTTTTATTGATGAACATGGCATGGTAACAACCAGAATGCTATACAGAATGCGAGACAGACTAGGTTACTATTTGAGTTCCGTGAACTCTCCTGGCACTACCCTACGTGCGACTCTCCTGGTGTACGCCTTACTACCAACTGGCGAGTGTCCCAGTCACGTGACCAATGCCTGATGCCACCAGCTGGTTGGAGGTCACATTGCTAACTATGTACAATACTATTCACAGGCATTTCACCACATCCCCCCTTTGGAGATGTTAACATTTATACAGAACCATTATATATTATCTTTTAACACATGTGGCATATGTATGCACAGATTTAATAGTGCTTCAATTGACATGAAATGTGTCCCTTGTGCACTGCTCATTGTGCATCTCCGATGGGATTACCCTGCTGATCGTCGAGGCTCTTGTCAGCTTTCTGAAAGACTGGTTTCTGTGCCGGTCTTTTGTGCCATAGCCTTTTGATGCGACGTGTCCTGAAGACCGGTATCCTTGTTAGCCGTGCCTACGCACCAGCTTCTTTTGTTTCTTCACACGATACTTTTTGCTGCTGCGTTGTTTTGTACTCTCTGGCCTGTCAGCCACATTGCTGATGTTTTCTTGCTTCGGTAGGACGTACGGCATCCCCCACTCTCCTTCTCTTCCTCTTTTTTGTTTTGAATGCGATTTTGTGGCTGATTTTGTGACTGCTCCTAATTTTTCGCTTGGCTTTAATAGCACCCACCTCGCTGCTGGCCTGTGCCATGGATGCAATAGTTTGTGGATCACCTGCTGTGACTTCTCATGTTGGCCTGCTTCTGAGGGACTGTGCGGTCGTGGTCAAGTCTGCACCTTCAATGGCTAGCTGCAGAGCCTCGCACTCTGGTGTCTGCATTGGATCAACATCCCCAGCGTTCGGTGTTGTCCCTACATCCTGAGTTTAAGCCCCAAGTGATGGCTCCTCGTCACTGGAAATTGCAATGCAGAGGTCATCTTTTCCTGAAGAACCAAGTAATGGCTCATCCTCATCTTGTAAGATTATGTACGTATCACCTGTTGTCGGTGAACTGAATACAGATACAGCCACATCTGGTATCATGATACAAGTATCATCTGTTGCTGTGGAGCTGCATACAGATACAGCCATTTGCTGCTCCAACTCCTGTTTCAGTGGAGAGCCTTGAGTATTGGGGAGTCCACTACTAGAACCATGTCATAGGCCTGCGATAATTCCCCGTATGCCTATGGAGCCAGTTTCTCCAGAATGGGTATTATATCTTCCGTTATTAGTTTGTTCACAGCTCAATCATTTTCCTCCGAGGTATCTGCACTGCAATCTCACTTTTCATCTCTACTTGCGCCATCTCAGAGCTTTCGCATGACTCGGTGTACTGCGCAGACTGGGCGTCCCTTGAGATCACCTCGTCATTCCTGCCAAACCACCGGAGCAGTGCTTCCTCCTTAATTTCCCATTACTCCCACGAAAAAACCTTACTAGCGTTTCATAGTCATCCTCATCTGGCTCACCCTCCGAGCCTTTACTTTCTTCCTCGTATTCATGGTCTTCGTAGGTATCATCATAGTACTCATCATCGGAGTAAGTATCATTTGCAAAGTCCTCTCCTCTCCTGTGAAATACAACATTGGGCATGGGTTCACGCAGGAGGCGGCCAATTTCAAAATCAGCAGCAAGTCTTACTGCAGAACTTTTATTTAACATTCCATGCTGTGGAACTTTAGGAAGGCTGAAGAAATTGAAGAATAAGTCATTTGGTACAGTTTTCATAACTGTTTTACGAGTACGCTGACCCTTATGATTCGGCCTCATTTTAATGACATTTGTTTCTTTCTTCCAGTCGATCTGGCACCCTGAGCATCCCGTGATTTCTGATTCATCAAAGAATGAGAATTCAAGCTTGTCAGCTCGCAATTTCAGCTAGTATACTTTCGTAGTTACTTCATTTGTAAAATACTCATTTGGCTCAAACATAAACACCAGAGTGAAGCTCATTGGCTGTTCACGCTCTGAGCATTTAACGTTCACACCTTGTAGATGCTTCAATATAGGCGCATAATGCTCCTCTACCACAACTGAATATATAAGCCTTCTTGAAGACTCTTAATCAGTAGTTTGGAATTCCTTTGAGCTCTTCCATCCTTTGATCTGAATTGTCATCCTCCGCCTAGACATTCGCTCGTTTCTCATCAAATAACAGCACCAGCATCTCTCGTTGAGAGTCATAGTAATCTCCTGGCCACTTGCTGTCTGGAAGATATAGCCGCTCAACTAAGTTTAGGGCCTCACATGCATCCGCTCCTATGATGGACTCGCTTTTCATGTCCACAATAGAAAATGGTAGCATGTAAGTTGTGTCGTGCACATATATTTCAAGTTCACATTCACCCAGCAAGCATCTCAATCGCCGTCCCACCATATCATAATGTCAGTCTCTGTTGATCAACAACTTTCGGCTTAACATGCAGCCTGTGCAAATCGGATAGACTGTGGAGATTGGCCCTCTTTCCCATGTCGAGGAAGCATTTTATCAATGTGTCGTCCATCCACACTAGAGTTTTCCATCTGGTTTCGATGGCATCAGATTTGACATTACTATCGTCACGACTGTTCAAAAGGACTTCTTCACTTTATTGGTCAGAGTTGCCGGTCCTTGGTTGAAATGAGATCAATGAAGAACTGTTCTTCTGGAGACATCTCATCAACTGCGTTAACTGATCTGATTTAGTCCAATGCAGGACGGAAAAAACATTGTTTCGCAAAATGATTTGTATGGCCACACCTGGAAGTATTTTTCCATATGCTGGACATTGCTGTAGGCCATGCTGGTCGCCACTATTCTGGCATAAGATGGCGGCTCCGGCCGGGTGCTTAAAATGGCCGCCCGCACTGAGACCACGTTTTTATTGAACTGCATCACAATGCTGATGGTGCTGACGTCTTCTTCCATGTTGGCGCCAAAATGTTTCAAACTGAGTGTACTGACCTGCTGTGCAGCCAACTCACTCACGTGGCAAATCTTAATTGCATTTTCCAATTTCAAGTCTTCTTCCCGTAACAATCTCCAATGGAACTTATGATTCGATGTGCCAAATACTGTTTGGTCGTGAATCATCGATGACTTTAGATTACTGAAATTGCTGGTCTGGGTCTTCAGCCCCAAGTCGGTTACAAAGCTGTCAAAAGATTCACCTGGTTTCTGCGTATGCGTCCAAAAATCGTATCTTTCAAATGTTTCATTTTTTTCGGAGAGCAATGCCGAGCACTTTATTACCTCATCGTATCTCTTTCTTTCCTCTTTGCTATCAAAACCAAAGGTATTGTAGATTTTGATTGCTTGTAGACCTGCCATTGTGAGCAGCAATGCAATGCGCCTCTCATTAGGCTGTGCCTGCAGGCCAAGGGCTGAAACATAGAGCTTAAACTGTTGTTTCCAATGGCGCCAGTTACGTTACCTGAGACTTGAAGCTGGTGGGGTGCCTTTGAACCTTCCATCTCGAACTTCACAATTGTTTATTGCGTTGAGTCGCCAATGGCCGTAGTTCATCAGGTCGGTGGAAGAATCTTCTCTTTTTTTGTTCTTCGGCTGGTTTCACCTCGACATTTCTGCTGTTAGCTTTAAATGTTCAACACCCCTGGTACCATGTTGTGTTCTGCGGTCTTGCCCTTGCAATAATGCTCTCAGAACATCTGGTGACTTAAATAAAATGTTGATTTATTGAATGTGGAACATGTGGAATGATCACAAACGGAATGTTATACAGACTAGGCTACTATTTGAGTTCCGTGAACTCTCCTGTGTACGACTGTCCTGTTGTAAGCCTTACTACCAACTGGCGAGTGGCCCACTTCACGTAACCAATGTCTGACACCACCTGCTGGTTGGAGGTCGCATTGCGAACTATGTACAATACTATTCACAGGCATCACAACACAGCACATCCACAATTTTCTCTTTATTCACATTGCTTATTACTTCCTTGAAGAATTCCAATAAATTAGTCAAACATGATTTCCCATTCACAAAATCAAATTGACATTGCTTGATTGCATTGAGATTTTCTAAGTGCCATGCTATAATTTCCTTAATAATAGATGCCAGCAATTTCTCGATGACAGATGTTAAGCTAACTGGCCTGCAGGTTTCTGCTTTCAGTCTCCTTCCTTTCTTGAATACTGGTGCTGCCAAAGACTCGGCATTTAGAGTGGCTGTAAACATGAATTGGATGTGCAGGAGGATCCCCCCTACTACTTTCCTGTCCCATTCCCAATGGGCAGGCAGGATGTAAATCACCTTGTGACATCATACTGAGTTTATATAATTCTCAAAGAGACCATCAGATCTCTTTGGCACTTTAAAAAGCTTACTCTACCCACCAAAATGGTCCAATATAACACCAAAATGAAATATATAGGATTCTTAAGAGGTTTGCCGGGCTATATGCTGAAAGGATGTTTCCTATCATGGGAGAGTCTAGGACCAGAGGGCATAGTCTCAGAATAACGGGTGCCAATTTAATAATAATAAACTAATAATCTGTATTATTGTCATAAGTAGGCTTACATTAACACCGCAATGAAGTTACTGTGAATATCCCCTGGTCGCCACACTCCGGCGCCTGTTCGGGTACACAGAGGGAGAATTCAGAATGCCCAATTCATCTAAAAAAACAGCACGTCTTTCAGGACTTGTGGGAGGAAACCGGAGCAACTGGAGGAAACCCACGCATGCACGGGGAGAACATGCAGATCCGCACAGACAGTGACCCAATTGGGGATCGAACCTGGACCCTGGTGCTGTGAAGCAACAGTGCTAACCACTGTGCTACTGCGCCGTGCCATCTAAGACTGAGATGAGGAGGAATTTCCTCTCTCCGAGGATTGAGAGTCTTTGCCACAGAGAGCTGTGGGGGCAGAATCCTTGTGTGTATTTAAGGTTGAGATAGGTAGATCAGTAAATGTATTAAGGGTTATGGGGAAAGGGCAGGAAAGTGGACACGAGGAATGTCGGAATAGCCATGAGGCTTTTGAATGATGGAGCAGGCTCGAGGGGTCAAATGACCCACTCCTATTTCCTATGGACTTCTCTAACCACAGATGTGAGAACTGTACTTTCGATTACAAAGTATATTTTTATTCGAGCCTCAGTGAACTGTAGCCATCTGGGATGGCCACTTCCAGAATACAAAATGGACATTTGCAAAGATTGCAGGGAAAAATGGACAATGTCAAAAAAGCAAGCAGGCACAGAGCCTGTCTGCATATTGGAGCGCAGCTCCCAGACAAGACTGAAACTGTAGGCCCATTAGCATATGGATGGCCCATCTCCGAGAACAAAGGAAGATACTTAAGTAACCGATCTGGCCCCAGACCTCTTGGCGCCAGTTCCCCAAACCGAAAGCAGAAAACAAAGCAGGCCAACGGCCACCTAGGGCATGCCCAGCCATCAGGGCACCCACCCCTTTATTGGTCAGGAACAATGCAAATGGACAAGAAATGGCCCAATTGATTGGGGCCAAGTTCAAGGCCCGCCCAAAAGCGAAGCCCCCTTCGGGTATAAGAAGAAGGCCCCAAGAGAGAATTGCTCTCTTGGAATCAGCTCTCAAAGCGGAGAGACCCTTCCACCAGCTACACCAGAAGCAAGTAAGTCCAAGGTCAACGCTCGCTACCAGATGGACGATCTTACTGTTCCCCTCTACCACTTCGACCCCAGCAGCCTCAGAACCGAATAACGGCCATTGTTCCTCTGATTGAGTGGGCACCCAAAGCTAAGTATAGGCTTTAGCAGTAGTGATAGTTTAGTCTGTAGTATTTCGTGCATGAATAGATATTGCTGTGTATGTACATAAACAGTATTGACTTTGAACTAACTAACTGGTGTACCGACTCTTTGATCAGTATTCGGGTTTGAACCTTGTGGCGGTATCGAAAGATACCTGACGACTTTAAAGCAAACGTGATTAGAATTAAGGAAGGCGACCATAATGACCGCCATATTTAGAAACATCCAAAGAGAGCAACAGAACCACTTGGATTCATTTGTTGAAACTTACGCGCATTTTAACATTTTTGAACATAATCAGAAAAGTCTCCTTTTCCATTTTGTTGGGCTTAAAATATGTGTCTGAAGTTGAACCATAAAGACCCCTTTTTAAAAATTAAAAGATATTAGATTAACTGTAACATCTTACTTTTTGTTCCTTCAATATTTTTGGAAAGATTTCATTAAAACAGAGTGTAAAGTTCCAAACCAGGTAATTGGCCTTAATAGATTTTGCTTCTCGCCCCAGAGTGAGCTGAATGAATAGACACAGTAAAGTACAACCTATTGAGTTAGTAATGCATTTTGGAAGGTCTAATGCAGGTAGAGAATATACAGTGAATGGTAGAACCCTCAAGAGTATTGAAAGTCAAAGAGATCTAGGAGTACAGGTCCACAGGTCATTGAAAGGGGCAACACAGGTGGAGAAGGTAGTCAAGAAGGCATACGGCATGCTTGCCTTCATTGGCCGGGGCATTGAGTATAAGAATTGGCAAGTCATGTTGCAGCTGTATAGAACCTTAGTTAGGCCACACTTGGAGTATAGTGTTCAATTCTGGTCGCCACACTACCAGAAGCATGTGGAGGCTTTAGAGAGGGTGCAGAAGAGATTTACCAGAATGTTGCCTGGTATGGAGGGCATAAGCTATGAGGAGCGATTGAATAAACTCGGTTTGTTCTCACTGGAACGAAGGAGGTTGAGGGGCGACCTGATAGAGGTATACAAAATTATGAGGGGCATAGACAGAGTGGATAGTCAGAGGCTTTTCCCCAGGGTAGAGGGGTCAATTACTAGGGGGCATAGGTTTAAGGTGAGAGGGGCAAGGTTTAGAGTAGATGTACGAGGCAAGTTTTTTACGCAGAGGGTAGTGGGTACCTGGAACTCGCTACCGGAGGAGGTAGTGGAAGCAGGGACGATAGGGACATTTAAGGGGCATCTTGACAAATATATGAATAGGATGGGAATAGAAGGATACGGACCCAGGAAGTGTAGAAGATTGTAGTTTAGTCGGGCAGTATGGTCGGCACGGGCTTGGAGGGCCGAAGGGCCTGTTCCTGTGCTGTACATTTCTTTGTTCTTTGTTCTTTGAGTGATGACTATGGGTCAGACGTTCATCCTCTGTATTACCTATTTCATTTGCCAATATAGGAGGGATTATTTTGAAACCCCAAGGAAATGCACATCCTATACATTTCCACTTTTTACAGTAACATTGTCGCAGTGGAGCCTTGGGGCAATCATGTTATAAATGGCTTGAGCGCTGAGTTCAACTGACCGTATTTGGCTGACACAACAAATAACATTAACACAATGTCAATAACTTCTTCAGCTGTCTTGGAGACAACCAGCCATGTTCCACTGTTGCAGATGCCTGGGACCTACAGAGACTATATAATAATAATAATAATCTTTATTAGTGTCACAAGTAGGCTTACATTAACACTGCAATGAAGTTACTGTGAAAAGCACTTGGTCGCCACACTCCGGCGCCTGTTCGGGTATACCGAGGGAGAATTTAGAATGTTCAATTCACTTAATAGCACGACTTTCGGGACTTGTGGGAAGAAACCGGAGTACCCGAAGGAAACCCACGCAGACACGGAGAGAGTTTGCAGACTTCGCACAGACAGTGACTCAAGTCGGGAATCGAACCTGAGTCCCTGGCGCTGTGAAACAACAGTGCTAACCACTGTGCTACCATCTGCATGTGTATGTGTCTATATATGTGTATGTGTGTGTGTGTGTCTTTATGTGTGTATGTGCCTGTATTGTCATGAGAATGTCGCTTTAAGAAATGTTTGGCTGCTCATGTTACTGCAGTGATGTCAGAGAGTGGATGGAGCTGAGCTCTGGTTCTGCTTTATAGTTTCACTTTGAGAAAAGCTTGGGTGTGTCTGTCTCTTTGGTTTCGTTTTTCAGTGTGTTGCAGCTGAAGTCAGTAAAAGCAGCTGTACTGTTGAGCTCTCTGCCATGAAGGACTATCTCTTAATCATTTGGTGAATTCAGAATTATAAATGTTTTCAGTATTGAATGTAAACTCTGATGTGCTTCTGGTTAAAGGTTTGTTAAGTCTTTGGGTGTAAAAGGACAGCATACAGATTACTTAGTGTTGTGTTCTTTGGGGGTTATCTTTGAATTAATGGTTGCTAAGATATTCACTGTTTGTTTTAAAAAGAGTTCATAGAATAAACATTGTTTTGCTTTTAAAAGGAACTTTTCCAATTCTGAAGTACCACACTTGTAGAGTGGGCCGTGTGCCCCCCATACCACAATCTATTAAAAGTTGTGGGTCAGGTGAACTCCATGATACACTTTGGGATTCTTTAAACACTGGCCCATAACAGTATGTATGTGTGTGTGAGTGTGGCAGGGATCTCTATGAAATTTGGGTTTATGTCCTGCTCTATTGAGTAACGATTTTCCGGCCAAATAGTCACAAATTCTTTCTTTTAAAATCCTCAGTGTTATTTGTAACTATTATGAAATAAATTGTTACTTCATCCCAGACGAATGGGGCGTCATTCTCCGACCCCCCGCCGGGTTAGAGAATCACCGGGGGCTGCCGTGAATCCCGCAACCGCCGGTTGCCGAAGTCTCCGGTACCGGATATTCGGCGGGGGCGGGAATTGGGCCGCGCCGGTTGGCGGGCCACCCCGCTTGATTCTCCGGAACGGATGGGCCGAAGTCCCGCCGTTAAATTGCCTGTCCCGCCGGCGTGGATTAAATCACCTTTTGAATGGCGGGACAAGGCGGCGTGGGCAGGCTCCAGGGTCCTGGGGGGGGTGCGGGGTGATCTGACCCCGGGGGGTGCCCTCACGGTGGCCTGGCCCGCGATCGGGGCCCACCGATCCGCGGGCGGGCCTGTGCCGTGGGGGCACTCTTTCCCTTCCACCTCCGCCACGGTCTCCACCATGGCGGAGGCGGAAGAGACTCCCTCATGCGTGGGAAACTGTCAGCGGCCGCTGACGCTCCCGCGCATGCGCCGCCCCGAGATGTCATTTCCGCGCCAGCTGGCAGGGCAACAAAGGTCGTTTCCGCCAGCTGGCGGGGCGGAAATCCCTCCAGCGTCGGCCTAGCCCCTCAATGTTGGGGCTCAGCCCCCAAAGCTGCGGAGCATTCCGCACCTTTGGGGCGGCGCGATACCCGTCTGATTGGCGCTGTTTTGGGCGCCAGTCGGCGGACATCGCGCCGTTTCGGGAGAATTTTGCCTATGGTGTCAACCAGTGGGCAACCAGCTCTGCTGGAGACATCAAGCAGTGAAGACAAAGAAGGGACTCAGAGACCAGCAGATTCCGCAAAGTATCAATGTTCACTGAGACCAGGACTACACCAATTGGGATGGATTATCTCTGTTGCAGATTATTAACATTGTAATTGTGGAATTCCAATTACACAATCTATAATAGTCACAGAGTTGGTGAGGAGATGTGCTGGTGTTATGGGCTGTTAGCTGATCACAGCCCTAATATCATGTCAGGCACAACTGAACAGGGAATGCGCTACGTGTATGATATGAACCCAATAATGAAATAAATAAGTTGTGAATGCCATGTTCTATTAGCAGTCTTGACAAGAATGAATGAAACTTGCAACTGAAACAAATTAATTCAAGAAACAAGCAGTCTATGAATTCAGACAAGAGCCAGGACACAAGCAGGTATTTCATTTTATTTGATTGATTGATATTTATTGTCACATCTACCAAAGTACAGTGAAAAGTATTTTTCTGCGGTCAAGGGAACGTACACAGTACGTACATAGTAGACAAAAGAATAATCGACAGAGTACATTGACAAATGGTAAATCAACAAATAGTGATTGGTTACAGTGCAGAACAAGGGCTAAACAAGCAATACGTGAGCAAGAGCAGCACAGGGCATCGTGAATAGTGTTCTTGCAGGGAACAGATCAGTCGAGGGGGAGTCGTTGAGGAGTCTTGTAGCTGTGGGGAAGAAGCTGTTCCTCTGTCTGGATGTGCTGGTCTTCAGACTTCTGTATCTTCTGCCTGATGGAAGGGTCTGGAAGAGGGAAAAGCCTGGGTGTGAGGGCTCTCTGACAATGCTGTCTGGCTTCCTGAGGCAGCGGGAAGTGTATACAGAATCAATGGGAAGGTGGCAAGCTGGTGTGATGCGTTGGGCTGAGTTCACCACACTCTGCAGTTTCTTGCGATCTTGGGCTGAGCAGTTGCCATACCAAGCTGTGATGCAGCCGGATCGGATGCTCTCTATGGCTCATCTGTATAAGTTTGTGAGAGTTGATGCAGACATGCCGAATTTCTTTACCTTCCACCACAAGTAGAGACGTTGTTGAGCTTTATTGACTGTTGCATAAGAGACGGTTAAATTTATCCCCCATTATCAATTATTTTCGCCTCAAATGGTCTCAAGGTAGCTGCTTAATTTATTGACTTTCTTCACTGAGGATCAATTTTCCGTATAACATTGGAATGAAAATCATGTAAAATGTCATTCATATCATAATTATAGATTGACATTTTGGCCAAACAAGTTACTTGAGAAGCACTTTGGATACATTCTGAACTGTATGAAAGGATCTTTTGCGCAGTGAAAATGAAGTACATGTATTATAGTTCCATCAAATTGCTCAGCTCTGTGACAGGAAACTTATACTGCAAAAAGTGACTCTTAATTCTAGAAAGGTTGTCAAGACTGCCAGAACTAAGAGAATGGATGTTATTGGCATTTGAGACCAAAATAATTTATAATGGGGGATAAATTCAACCGTCTCTGACAATGGGCACAGGGATCATGAAATGGTATTGATATGTGACAACTGCTTCCAATGCTTCATGCCAATTTTACGCTGCCTGCCAATTAGTATGATTGCTGCCAGCACAGACTGTGCTGTTGTGTAGCTGCATGCTTCAACGCAGAGCCCAATATCATTGAGTCATACAGAACAGAAAAGGCCCTCCGGCCCATCGAGCCTGCATCAACAAAACTACACTAAAACCTACACCAATTTCACTTTCCAGCACTTGGCCCATAGTCTTGAATGTTATGACTGTTATAACCTGCCTGCTTATCATTGGCTGGGGACTAATGACAATCCCACAATCCTGTGGGAGTATGAGCTTCCCCAATGAGGGGGCCAGAGAAATCATTAGCAGACTCCCTGTATAAATAAAGCTGGCCAGTTTGGAGCCAGCAGGAAGGAGTAAGCAGCAAGCGAGGTTGCTGCTGTTGTGATATATATATATATATATATGTTATTTCTTTGTATCCTTGAAACTCGTGCTGGATTCTTCGTGGCCCTCACAAAAATGACATTTCAAGTGCTCATCCATGTACCTTTTAAAGGTTATGAGGTTTTGAGCCTCTACTATCCTTCCCAGGAAGTGAATTCCAGACTCCCACCACCCTCTGAATGAAGAAATCTTACCTCAAATCTCCTCTCAACCTCCTCCCCTCACTATAAAATGATGCCCCCTTGTTATTGATCCTTCAATTAAGGGGAACATCTGCTTTCTAGCCACCCTGTCCATGCCCCTAATGATTGTATACATCTTAATCAGGACACCCCTCAGCCTTCTCTGCTCTAAAGAAAACAACCCGAGCCTATCCAGCCTCATTATTTAGCTCAAATACTCCATCTCAGGAAACATCCTGGTGAATCTCCTCTATACCCCTTCCAGTGCAATCACATCTTCCTATAGTGAGGTGAGCAGGACTGTGCACAGTACTCCAGCTGTGGCCCAACCAAAGTTTTGTACAGTTCCAACATAACTTCCTTGCTCTTGTAATCTTTGCCAGGACTGATAAAGGAAAGTGTCCCGGATGCCTTCTTAACCACCCTATTAACCTGTCCTGCTGCCTTCAGGGATCTGTGGACAAGCACTCCAAGATCCCTCTGAGCTTCCTAGTATCCTGCCATTCATTGAGCATTCCCTTGTCTTGTTACTCCTGCCAAAGTACATCACCGCTCACCCTTTTAACAATCACTGATCTGCCCATCTGACCAACCCATCTATATCTTCCTGCAACCAAAGAGCCTCCTCACTATTAAGCACCCTGCCAATCTTGGAGTCATCTGCAATCTTACTTACCAGTGCCCCCCACATTCTCATCTATATCATTTACATATATCGTAAACAATAAGGGACGCAACATTGATCCCTATGGTACGCCACTGGACACCGACCATGGGTCACACAAACAGCCTTCTACCACCATCCTCTGTCTCCTACCACTAAGCCAGTTTGGGATCCAACTTGCCAAGTTACCCTGGATCCCCATGTGCTTTTATCTTCTTTATCAGTCTCTAATGTGGGAGTACATCAACTTCATACCTTAAGAGACTATCATCAGTTAAAGATAGCCTGCGCTACTTAAAGGCAGCCTGCCCCTCTTACAAGCAAGGTGCATTGTGTCTGAAACAGGTGGTGGAAGTCAGGATGGATCTCATTTTGATGTGGAGAAAGCTGTAATAATGGCACAGTACTGGAGGAATGTTCGACATGGCACTGAGAACTTGGTTGAAGAGAACTTGAATTTTTTCAGTGACTATCATGACAATCTAATCCTACTGTCTTCTGAGAGTTTTTCTGGAGGGCCTTCTGGCTCCCTGTAGATAGAGGACATGTTTCCTTGACCAGATTGCCACGACAGTCACGAAAAAAATTCAAGTGGATCTGGATGCAGTGGTGTACATGGACAGTGAATGCATCTTCAATGCTATATCCCACCAATTTCATCATTAGCCTCACTCTCTACTCCACACACAACCCCCCATCACTCACATATTTACAGTTTTATGAGTCAGAACTCTTACCTGACATTCTTGGCTTCATTGCACCTGCACCCCCTTAGCTCTGCTGAAAACATCATACAGCTTCCACACATTGTCAACAATTCAGCCGTGGTAACCCCATCACCCGAAAACATTGCACCATACTTACTGACACAATTCTCCCCTCGCACAGGACAGGATGACGCACCCAGAGGCAGAATGTGCTCAGCAGCTGGGTGCAGGTGCACCAGCATGTCCTTCCGCCTAAGACTGTGCTGGCCACCGTTGAGGTTGTGGCTAGCAGCAGAACTAAAAAAAAAAACAGATGATGATATCAGCATACCTAAACTTCCTTCTCAGATCCACATTTCCCAGGATCCCTTTGGATTTAGAAACTGCAGGTGGATTCAGCGTGCGCCAATTGATTTCCCCACGTCCCCTCGCCACAACTCCAACCTTGTGCCTTTCTCTTTCCAGATGCCCAAGAACTGCAGCCTGACCAGACAGCAGTTGGAGGGCAACTGGTGAAAACATAAGAGGATGGTGATGATGAAGAAGCTCCATCACTTGACCTCACTCTGACAACTCAGATCCTGACACTGAGTGTAACTTAGAGTATAGCTTAGAGACAATATATGCATATGGTGTGATACTGGGCAAGAATGACCTGTTGCCAGGGCAGAGGACAAGCGTGGGCCTAGTTGCCAGATCCCCAGTGGGTAAGGTTGCACATCATTTCTTCTGCTGAGGAGTTGGGTACACATTTTGATGGGCAGTCTGATCTGTGTGCACAATGAAATGTTTGCTGCATTGACAGGCCTGCCAAAAGGCTTGCTGTTAATGTATATTGTGGTAAACCACTGTTGCACCTCTATTAGGTGATGTATGGTAGGACCAGTGCTACAGGTACGTTGGTAGTCCCTGCCTGCTGGCTCCGCCCAGTAGGCGGAGTATAAATATGTGTGTCCTCCATGCTGCAGCCATTTCGCCAGCTGCTGTGGGAAGCCACACATCTTAGAGCAATAAATTCTCAGTTGTACCCAACTCAAGTCTTCGTGCAATGATCGTGCATCAATTTATTGCTCTAAGATTTTCAAAAGATGGACCTCCGTATCAAACCGGATTGACTGCAGCTAGATCTGCATTCAAGCGACGCCAAAAAGGAATTTCAACTCTGGCTAGCTTGCTTCGAGGCGTACATCAACTCGGTGTCCACCCCTGTCTCGGAGGCTCAGTAGATACAGATCCTGTACTCAAGGTTGAACTCCAGCGTCTTTCCGCTAATCCAGGACGCGCCGAACTATGCCGAAGCCATGTCGCTTCTCAAGGAGAATTACGTCAGAAGACGAACACGCTCTTCGCCAGGCACATACTCGCTACTCGCTCTCAACTCCCTGGTGAGTCCAAAGAAGACTTCTGGCGGCTCCTAATCCCACTCGTCCGGGAATATGAGTGTCAGGCCGTCACGGCCACTGAACATTCAAACTTCCTTATGCGGGACGCATTTGTTCCGGGGATTGGGTCGGACCTCATACGCCAGCGACTGTTAGAGGGGGCCACGCTCGACCTAGCGGAGACAAAGAAACTAGCGCTCTCCATGACGGTCGCTTTGCACAACGTTCAGGCCTACACCCGCAGCCGCGCAGCCCACCCCTCCTACGCATCGTGGACCCCACAGACGGCCGCCCCAGCGGGGGCCTTACCCAGCCAATATGCCTGCGCCACGCGCCAGACAGCAAACCCCAGGGGTCCCCGATGTTATTTCTACGGCCAGTAGAAACACCCCCGCCAATGCTGCCCGGCCCGCGCTGCCCTTTGTAAGGCTTGCGGCAAAAAGGGGCACTTCGCCGCAGTGTGACAGGTCCGTGCAGTCGCCGCTATCACCCCCACCCTCCTCGTTTACGTACAATGGGCACCGCCATCTTCACTCCCGGGACCACGCGCGGTTAGTGGGCGCTGCCATCTTCTCCCCCTCAGACCAAGCGTGGCCAGTGGGTGCCGCCATCTTCTCTCCCTCAGACCAAGCGCGGTCAGTGGGCGCCGCCATCTTCCCCCCAAGCAACACATGCGGCCCATGGGCGCCGCCATCTTGTTCAACCCCGCCATGCGTGGCCCATGGGTGCCGCCATTTCGTACTCCTCCAGGTCTTCAGCCACCATTTTGTCCTCCTCGAGATTTTCAGGTGCCGCCATCTTGTCTCCCCCATGGCAAATGGGCACCGCCAGCGTTCCAGGACCAGGGTCCCCCGGGCTCCCCGTCATCCTACACCAGCGACGACCAACCACGACTTGCCTGAGTGACCATCGACCAGTCTCGTCCGCACAACCTGGCCACCGCATCGACCAGCGTGAAAGTCAACGGACATGTGACCTCTTGCCTGCTGGACTCCGGGAGCACCGAGAGCTTCATCCACCCGGATACGGTAAGGCGCTGCTCCCTCGCGATACACCCCGCCAATCAAAGAATCTCCTAGGCCTCCGGATCCCATTCAATCGGTACACGCATATCTGATATGGTCAATCAGATTGCACAGTACCGGGTCTTCTCAACTGTAGACCTCAAATCCGCCTACCACCAGCTCCCCATTCGTAAATCGGACCGTCCATACACTGCCTTCGAGGCAGACGGCCGCCTCTATCACTTCCTCAGGGTTCCCTTCGGAGTCACCAATGGGGCCTCGGTCTTCCAAAGGGAGACGGACCGAATGGTTGACCGGTAAGATTTGCGGGCCACCTTTCCGTACCTAGACAATGTCACCATCTGCGGCCATGATCAGCAGGACCAGGACGCCAACGTTGCCAAATTTCTCCACACCGCCACTCTCCTAAACCTCACCTACAACAAGGAGAAGTGCGTGTTCAGCATGACCCGCTGAGCCATCCTTGGCTATGTGGTCCAGCACGGAGTTCTGGGGCCCAATACCGACCGCATGCGCCCCCTCATGGAGCTCCCCCTCCCCCACTGCCCCAAGGCCCTCAAACGCTGCCTGGGATTCTTTTCGTACTACGCTCAGTGGGTCCCAAACTATGCAGACAAGGCCCGCCCACTCATACAGTCAACCCATTTTCCCCTGACTGCCGAGGCACAACAGGCCTTCGCCCGTATCAGAGCCGATATCGCCAAGGCCGGCATGCACGCAGTAGACGAGACACTGCCCTTTCAAGTAGAAAGCGACGCATCAGAGGTTGCCTTAGCCGCCACCCTCAAACAGGCTGGCAGACCCCTGGCATTCTTTTCCCGCACCCTTCATGCCTCAGAAATTCGGCACTCATCCGTCGAAAAATAGGCCCAAGCTATCGTTGAAGCTGTGCGGCATTGGAGGCATTACCTGGCCAGCAGGAGATTCACTCTCCTCACTGACCAACGGTCGGTAGCCTTCATGTTCAATAACACTCAGCGGGGCAAGATCAAGAATGATAAGATCTTGAGGTGGAGGATCGAGCTCTCCACCTACAATTACGAGATTTTGTATCGCCCCGGTAAGCTCAACGAGCCCCCAGATGCCCTATCCCGAGGTACATGTGCCAGTGCACAGGTAGACTGACTCCGGACCCTGCACGACTGTCTTTGTCACCCGGGAGTCACACGGTTGTACCATTTCATTAAGGCCCGCAATCTGCCCTACTCCGTCGAGGAAGTACGGACAATCACCAAGGACTGCCAGGTCTGTGCGGAGTGCAAGCAGCACTTCTACTGGCCGGACCGTGCGCACTTGGTGAAGGCCTCCCCCCCTTTGAGTGCCTCAGTGTGGATTTCAAAGGGCCCCTCCCCTCCACCGACCGTAACACGTATTTTCTCAGTGTGGTCGTTGAGTACTCCAGATTCGCCTTCGCCATCCCATGCCCCGACATGACGTCTGCCACCGTCATCAAAGCCCTCAACGCAATCTTCGCTCTGTTCAGTCTACCTGTCCGGGGAAACGGACAGGTAGAGATGGAAGATGGGACGGTATGGAGGGCAGTCCAACTGGCCCTACGGTCCAGGAACCTCCCGGCCTCCCGCTGGCAGGAGGTCCTCCCTGATGCACTACACTCCATTCGGTCTCTACTGTGCACCGCCACTAACAACACACCCCATGAATGTCTATTTGCCTTCCCCAGGAAGTCCACATCCGGGGTGTTGCTCCCGACTTGGCTTGCATCTCCAGGACCCGTCCTGGTCCATAGGCATGTCCGACTCCACAAGGCGGACCCGTAGGTGGAAAGGGTGCAATTGCTCCATGCAAACCCCCAGTATGCCTACGTGGCATACCCTGACAGTCGCCAGGATACTGTCTCCCTCAGGGACCTGGCACCAGCAGTTCACACACACACACACACACACACACCCGGCCCGGCACCACCCTCCCCTCCCCCGGCGCTCCCAGCAGCAACCCCCCCGGGGCCATCCGTCCTTCCTCTGCCCACACTCGAGAATGAAGAGGACTTCGGCAATCTCCCGGAGGCGCCGGACATCAGACCAGCATCGGCATCACCGCCACCACTCGGTCGCTCCCAGTGGCACATCAAGGCCCCGGACCGGTTAAACCTCTAACTGGTCCAGTGGACTTCAAACGACATTTTGTTTCCTCTCTATCAAAAATTGTAAATGCAAATGTAAAAAGAAAACCATTTGTTGTATATAGTTCTCCACCACCCTCGCCAGACTCAATTTTAACAGGGGGTGAATGTGATAAACCACTGTTGCACCTCTATTAGGTGATGTATGGTAGGACCTGTACTACAGGTACATTGGTAGTCCCTGCCTGCTGGCTCTGCCCAGTAGGCGGTGTATAAATATGTGTGTCCTCCATGCTGCAGCCATTTCGCCAGCTGCTGTGGGAGGCCACACATCTTAGAGCAATAAAGTTGTGCCCAACTCAAGTCTTTGTGCAATTGATCGTGCATCATCTATTGGCACGGAGGAAACCAGCACCAATTGGGCACAGGGTTTTGTGCAGAGTTTGGAACCTATCTCTTCCAGCATGGAAATGTTG
Organism: Scyliorhinus torazame; assembly: GCF_047496885.1. NCBI lineage: Eukaryota > Metazoa > Chordata > Chondrichthyes > Carcharhiniformes > Scyliorhinidae > Scyliorhinus > Scyliorhinus torazame. The sequence goes on along the minus strand of NC_092721.1, from coordinate 166,863,519 downwards.
GCCTACTCCATGAACATGTTTGTGGACCCAACAATGAAGTATCACCTGGTCGCCAATTTCTCAGATTCTGTCAGCGCGCAAACAAAAGCCACTGATGTCTGGATGCTGCAGTGGAAGGTGCACTTTCCTTAGTTCAACAATCCTCTGCACAAAACAAATTAAATTGAGGATCCCTCCTGGTTGATTCTCCAACTAGTGGTAGCAATCTTTCCCATTCACTCAATCAAAATCTCTGTTGAATCGCCACATCTTCATTGGAATTCATCGCATTAGGGTCCAGTGTTACAGATTCACAACTCTGTTAACTCTTTAAAGGTGGCCGAGGAAATACCTTCCATAAACACGTCATGCTCTTGCCTTCAGTATGTCTCAAGGCACTTTACATGACTGATTCTGATCTCCAGGCGGTCATACCAAGAAGGTACACAAGAAGATGTGCTGGGGTCTTTTTTGTCATTTAAAAAAAACATTTCTCTTTACCAGATATAAAAATATTGACAATGGGATAAAAAGGCCCTTTGACTGACAGTTGAGCATCACCAATTGAGTAATAAGTCTTTCCGCTTAAGGCATAGGAAGGCAATTCATTAGAAGGATAGGTGTGCCAAATAATGGCTGGAGTTTGGGGCAAATCATGTGATGAAACCTCCAGGAATACATTTAATCGCAGTTGGCAACCCAATACGACACTGCAGTGAAGGCGTCGGCAGCTCTCTCCATTGCACATTTCTCCCCAGGCCCGGGTCAGAAGGTCCAACTGTGATTACCACTGCTCGGAAGTTTGTTCATTCTTTAAGCAAGGAAATCTGCCGGACTGAGCAAGTTTGGCCGCTTTGAGCTGCCAAACCCACAGCCACGTGGATGATGTTAACTGAAATGGCCCAACAAGCCGCTCAGTTGTGCTAAACCGCCAGCACTGTGGGAGTATTTTCATTACACCGACAGCAATGGTTCAAGAACAGCTCACTCGCACCTTCTTAAGGGACATTAGTGGTAAGCAATAAATGCTGACCTTGCCAGTGACACCCAGCTCACATGATAAATCAAAAGAATTCCGTGGCAGTCAGTTTGTGCCCAGCAAGTGGAAATTCTTCAGATTCAAGATTGGGCAGTGAAGTTGTCCAGGGCATCCACATTAACAGGTGTCACAGTGAAATGTGATCCTGTCCCAAACATGATTATCCAGGAGATGGTGCTGGATACAAATCTGGAGTCAGAAAACCAGATAAATTTTACCCTGCTCTCTATCTCTGAAGCCTAGCTCCTCTAATACTGCCACATAGATAATTTGCGACTTAGCAACTGTCATGATATTCAGATCAGCATATCATGGTGCAATCACACACACACTGATGGACAGGCGGTAGGACCAACCAACACACACACAACATTGCAGCCAATCACCAGTGAGAGCACACACACTATAAAAACAGGGGACACTACAGTTCCCGCACATTTTCCCGCAGCAGCCAGCTCAGAGCATCGAGCTCAGAGCCTGCCACTCAGACATTCACCATGTGCTGAGTGCCTCACCCAGATAGTAATAGGACAGGGTCCACAGATTAGCTTGTAATGCACGTACCCAAGTTAGCAGTGTGCTGTTATAATTAAGAAGTAAATAAAATTGAGTTACACCATCTCCAGCCGTGTTGGATCGTTTGTACACCAGAACACCCAACACGACATGATACCAGAAGTGGACGCACGCCAGCGCCTGTGAGACCTACCTGCAACGCATCAGCAATCCGCCGTCCTGCACCATCGAGAACATCAATCCGCCGCCGCCGCTCCGAATCGCTGGCAATCTCGGGGACAATTGGAAACTGTTCAAAAAACGCTTCCAACTCTTCCTCGAGGCCACATACAGGAAGAATGCATCGGACACCAGGAATATTGCCCTTCTTCTCTCCACAGCGGGGCAACACGCCATCCACATCTTTAACTCCCTTACATTTACGGACGGCGAGATCAAAACCAAATACAAGACGGTGCTCCTGAAGTTCGACGAACACTTCAGCGTTGAAGTAAACGAGAGCTTCAAGAGGTACCTATTCCAGCAGCACCTGCAAGGTAAGGACGAACCTTTCCAGTCTTACTTAACACACCTCCGCATCCTCGCTCAGTCCTGCGGCTATGGGGCCACCTCTGACTCCATGATATGTGACCAGATAGTTTTCGGAGTCATGTCGGACACCCTGCGTCAGCAGCTCCTTCGCTCCTTCGGGTCAAGCACCTCACCCTGGCGACTGCCGTTGAGACCTGCGTCCTCCATGAGAACATCACCAGCCAGTACTCACACATCCAGCAGCCGAAACGGCACGGGCCCCACGAGGCGGAGAGTGTCCAGACAATCGAGTACCTCCCGGGCCGCGGCCTGGAGGAGACCGGCCATTTTGCGTGCTTTCTGAGGACTCCCACGCTTGTACGCGGCAAAAGAGGGGAGGGGACGCTGACGCAGAGGAACGCAATGCGCAGGCGCGTACTACGCAAGACCTTACCACGCATGCGCGGTGGTGCAACGAACGCACTGACGTCACAATGTGCGGCAACTGTGGCTCCGCCCATTTAAAGCAGCAATGCCCTGCCAAAGCGCGACAATGCCTACGCTGTGACAGGTTGGGCCACTATGCTGCCTGCTGTCGAGCAGCTCGCCCTGCCAACTCGTACCCGTTTAACCAGCCTCGCAGAAACGTTCGGGCAATTCAACCCATGTTCACCGAGTCCGATCCCGATGTCACACAGACCAACGACACTGAGGACAGGGAGCCCTTCTGCGTTGCTGTCATCAACAAGAACAAGCTGTCCCCGAGTCGAATGCACCAGCCGCTGTCAGTGCACTGCATTGATCCGGACGATGAGTGGTGTGCCACCCTGACGGTCAACCCAAATTCGTCGCCCACCTGAGAGACTTAATTTATGAACCTTTTCATATTGGACTCACTGACTTGTTCTGACATACTGTTTCAGACTTTTTGCCACACTGTTTCATATTTTGTTATTGTATGTTAATGACATTGATTTCGTTCTTGGTGTAACATAAGTAGTTTCTGCACCTGGCAACTTCCTGTGTATATAGTATAGCCACATGTACATATTGTTGTAAATATTGCACACACATGATTAGATGCACTCACCACACTTCTTTATTTATTATCATGTAGGCACATATTCTTTGCGAAAAGGGGGGATGTCATGATATTTAGATCAGCATATCATGGTGCAATCAAACACACTGATGGACATGCAGTAGGACCAACCAACACACACACAACATTGCAGCCAATCACCAGTGAGAGCACAAGCACTATAGAAACAGGGGACACTACAGTTCCCGTTCATTTTCCCGCAGCAGCCAGCTCAGAGCACCGAGCTCAGAGCCTGCCACTCAGACATTCACCATGTGCTGAGTGCTTCACGCAGATAGTAATAGGACAGGGTCCACAGATTAGCTGGTAATGCACGTACCCAAGTTAGCAGTGTGCTGTTTTTAAGAAGTAAATAAAATTGAGTTACACCATCTCCAGCCGTGTTGGATCGTTTGTACACCAGAACACCCAACACGACAGCAACCTCAGACCTTCCTCACCCATCTGCCGCAGGTGTTCATCGAATAAGTTATTGGAAATCCAAACATTTGTCTCTTGAAAAGCTGATGTGGCTAATTCAATTGAAAAGTCCAAAACTAACATAGATTTTTTGTTAGGGAATAGGGACATTCCAGGATATGGAGCAAAGATAGGCAAATACAATTGAGGCTGAGATGAGCTTCAATCTAATTGAATGGTGCGACAGACTTGTGCATCCAAATGGCCTATTCCTGTTCCAATGTTCCTGAGAACTGCACTGAACCATCAGCAGAGCCAGCCCTCAGGTTAAAAGAAATGTTCCAAATTATACTTGAGGAGTCTTTGTGAAATTCTGACCATATGTAATGATCAATGCTCAAGAATTGTCATTTAGCATATCTTATTATAATGGGGGCTAACCAGGTTTTCTATGTTTAGTATTGATTCAATTTGAATCAGTCACATTCTTCTTTTATTTCATGAGATGTGGGTATCATTGGCAAGGCCAGTATTTATTGCCCATACCTAATTGCCCTCGAACTGAGTGACTTGCTTTACGGGCAGTGAAGAGTCAACCTGGAGTCACACAGAGTAGGCCAGACCAGGTAAGGGCGACAGATTTTTGTCCTTCCCTCAAGTGAACCAGATGAGGTATGTTTATGACAATTGATGATAGTTTCATGACTAGTTTCAATTCCAAATCCTTTAAAAAAATAAACATCTGAATCTAAATTCCACCACTTACTGCGGTGGGATTCAATGCTATAATTAGAATGTAAAATAGATATAGAATCCCTACAGTGTAGAGGGAGGCCATTTGGCCCATCATGTCTGCAGCCACCCTTCGAATGAGCACTCTATCCACGTCCACTCCCCTGTCCACCCTACCCTATCCCCGTAACCTACACAAACATCCCTGGAACATTTATTGTGGCAAATGCACATAACCTGCACATCTTTGGACAGTAAGGGACAATTTATCATGGCCAATCCCCTAACTTCCACATCTTTGGACTGTGGGAGGAAACTGGAGCACCCGGAGGAAACCCACACAGACACGGGGAGAAAGTGCAAACTCCGCACAGACAGTGACCCGAGCCTGGAATTGAACCCGGGTCCCTGGTGCTGTGAGGCAGCAGTGCTAACCACTGTGCCATCGGTCGCGTAGTGTGTTAGCCTGCGCCTCTGGGTTACTAGTGCAGTGATATTGGAAATACATTATCACCTCTTCCTTAAAAAAACGTAATTTGTATTCTAAAGTATGTTATGTGTATTTACAAAATATATCATGGGAAATTTGTAGGCTGAACTTGTATATGTGCAACACTAGACAGGCCAGGATGTGTATCCATGACTTTTTTGACTAAAATCTTCACTTGGTAAGGATTTCTGGTGAATAATTATTTTGTTTCTCCCTTAACCTAATTGAACTACATCTTTTTAACTTCTTTTCTGTCCACTTTCTAGTCACAATGGATAGGAATAATCTTGGGTCCTCTTTGGAAAGAACAACACCTGTTCTTAGACCAGCCTCGTGTTCCACAAGTGGACAATCTGTCAGAGTCAACTGCATTTAATTCGTCACTCAGCATCTCACTGTGAAATGGAAGATCTTGTCTTTGCGATGCTGTTCCACAACAGAACACTTCAATCCAACACAATAATTAGAGGAGAGTGGGTAAAATGAAGCATAAACTACAGAGGCCATCACAGGGGAAACTGTCCGTTTTTATCAGAGAGGGAAGGTCTGTTCTGATTATAAAATGCAGTCATGCATACCAACAGCAAAACTGAAGTGACTGACTAAAATCAGAGCAGAGGAAAATGGTAAAGGAATAATCCAGTTTGCAACAAGGCAGACATCTGATGGAAAATGAGTATTCAAATCAAGGGTAACAACAATGTTCCACAATCATTTATTTATTTCCTTTTTAAGGTGCTAACAGACTGGTTAGGATTTTCTAGTCAAAGCCATTAATCAACTTCCCATGTGACTGGATTGAAGATTATTATTCCCTCCATCCCCCTCAATCTGCTGCTTTTGACCATTGCCATCTACAAGATGCTCTGCAGTAACTCACCAAGGTTCCTTAGACAGCACCTTCCAGACCCATGGCCACTACCATCTAGACGGACAAGTGCAGCAGATACCTGGGAACCCCACCACCTGGAGGTTCCCCTCCAAGTAACTCACCACCCTGACTTGGAAATATATCATCGTTCCTTCACTGTCGCTGGGGGAAATCCTGGAACTCCCTCCCGAACAGCACTGTGGGTGTACCTACACCTCAAGGACTGCAGCAGTTCAAGAAGGCAACACACCACCTGCTTCTGAAGAACAACTAGGGATGGGCAATAAATGCTGGCCTAACCAGCGAAGCCCACATCCCTTAAATGGATAAAAAAAATACAAATAAATATTGAATAGTATGATTTGCTCCAGTTAAAGTTCAGAAAGTCCAAGGCCACCTCTTTGGGTCCCCTCTTTAGCCCCAGCAGCAATATACTCATATGGACAACCTTGATCCCATCAAACAACTCAGGTTGAGCCCAGAGCCTTCACTTGCCTTCAACCTTGACACCAAGTTTATCTTTCTACCCCCACATCTGACCACTCGCTTCAATTTAGCAAATTTGCAATGGTTACAGTAGCAATAATAATCCCCAGAGCAATCAGTCCCGATGGTTTGAAACAACAAGCTTTGGCTAATCACAAATGCTTCTTATACAACTGTTGTGGTTTAAATTAAACAGCGGGCAATTAATACAACCTGGTTCCTTGGCCTGCACTGATCAGTCCTGGCTCTCCAGGCTACTGTGAGGGAACTGGGTTTCTGACAGCTTAAAGAGCGCTCCCGCGTTATAGAACATAGAACATAGAACAATACAGCGCAGTACAGGCCCTTCGGCCCACGATGTTGCACCGAAACAAAAGCCATCTAACCTACACTATACCATTATCATCCATATGTTTATCCAATAAACTTTTAAATGCCCTCAATGTTGGCGAGTTCACTACTGTAGCAGGTAGGGCATTCCACGGCCTCACTACTCTTTGCGTAAAGAACCTACCCCTGACCTCTGTCCTATATCTATTACCCCTCAGTTTAAGGCTATGTCCCCTCGTGCTAGCCATTTCCATCCGCGGGAGAAGGCTCTCACTGTCCACCCTATCTAACCCTCTGATCATTTTGTATGCCTCTATTAAGTCTCCTCTTAACCTTCTTCTCTCTAACGAAAACAACCTCAAGTCCATCAGCCTTTCCTCATAAGATTTTCCCTCCATACCAGGCAACATCCTGGTAAATCTCCTCTGCACCCGTTCCAAAGCCTCCACGTCCTTCCTATAATGCGGTGACCAGAACTGTACGCAATACTCCAAATGCGGCCGTACCAGAGTTCTGTACAGCTGCAACATGACCTCCTGACTCCGGAACTCAATCCCTCTACCAATAAAGGCCAACACTCCATAGGCCTTCTTCACCACCCTATCAACCTGGGTGGCAACTTTCAGGGATCTATGTACATGGACACCTAGATCCCTCTGCTCATCCACACTTTCAAGAACTTTTCCATTAGCCAAATATTCCACATTCCTGTTTTTCCTTCCAAAGTGAATCACCTCACACTTCTCTACATTAAACTCCATTTGCCACCTCTCAGCCCAGCACTGCAGCTTATCTATATCCCTCTGTAACCTGCTACTTCCTTCCACACTATCGACAACACCACCGACTTTAGTATCGTCTGCAAATTTACTCACCCACCCTTCTGCGCCTTCCTCTAGGTCATTGATAAAAATGACAAACAGCAATGGCCACAGAACAGATCCTTGTGGTACTCCACTTGTGACTGTACTCCATTCTGAACATTTCCCATCAACCACCACCCTCTGTCTTCTTTCAGCTAGCCAATTTCTGATCCACATCTCTAAATCACCCTCAATCCCCAGCCTCCGTATTTTCTGCAATAGCCTACCGTGGGGAACCTTATCAAACGCTTTGCTGAAATCCATATACACCACATCAACTGCTCTACCCTCGTCTACCTGTTCAGTCACCTTCTCAAAGAACTCGATAAGGTTTGTGAGGCATGACCTACCCTTCACAAAGCCATGCTGACTATCCCTGATCATATTATTCCTATCTAGATGATTATAAATCTTGTCTCTTATAATCCCCTCCAAGACTTTACCCACTACAGACGTGAGGCTCACCGGTCTATAGTTGCCGGGGTTGTCTCTGCTCCCCTTTTTGAACAAAGGGACCACATTTGCTATCCTCCAGTCCTCTGGCACTATTCCTGTATCCAATGATGACATAAAAATCAAAGCCAATGGTCCAGCAATCTCTTCCCTGGCCTCCCAGAGAATCCTAGGATAAATCCCATCAGGACCCGGGGACTTATCTATTTTCAGCCTGTCCAGAATTGCCAACACCTCTTCCCTATATACCTCAATGCCATCTAATCTATTTACCTGGAGCTCAGCATTCTCCTCCACAACATTATCTTTTTCCTGAGTGAATACTGACGAAAAATATTCATTTAGTATCTCGCCTATCTCTTCAGACTCTACACACAACTTCCCATCCCTGTCCTTGACTGGTCCTACTCTGTCCCTAGTCATTCGCTTATTCCTGACATACCTATAGAAAGCTTTTGGGTTTTCCTTGATCCTTCCTGCCAAATACTTCTCATGTCCCCTCCTTGCTCGTCTTCGCTCTCTCTTTAGATCCTTCCTCGCTACCTTGTAACTATCCATCGCCCCAACTAAAACTTCACACCTCATCTTCACATAGGCCTCCTTCTTCCTCTTAACAAGAGATTCCACTTCTTTGGTAAACCACGGTTCCCTCGCTCGGCACCTTCCCCCCTGCCTGACCGGTACATACTTATCAAGAACACGCAGTAGCTGATCCTTGAACAAGCTCCACTTATCCAGTGTGTCCAAAACTTGCAGCCTACTTCTCCACCTTATCCCCCCCAAGTCACGTCCAATGGCATCATAATTTCCCTTCCCCCAGCTATAACTCTTGCCCTGCGGTGTATACTTATCCCTTTCCATCCTTAACGTAAACGTCACCGAATTGTGGTCACTGTCCCCAAAGTGCTCACCTACCTCCAAATCCAACACCTTGCCTGGTTCATTACCCAAAACCAAATCCAATGTGGCCTCGCCTCTTGTTGGCCTGTCAACAAACTGTGTCAGGAAACCCTCCTGCACACACTGTACAAAAAACGACCCATCTAATGTACTCGAACTATATCTTTTCCAGTCAATATTTGGAAAGTTAAAGTCTCCCATAATAACTACCCTATTACTTTCGCTCTTATCCAGGATCATCCTCGCCATCCTTTCCTCTACATTCCTAGAACTATTTGGAGGCCTATAGAAAACTCCCAACAGGATGACCTCTCCTTTCCTGTTTCTAACCTCAGCCCATACTACCTCGGAAGATGAGTCCCCATCTAGCATCCTCTCCGCCACCGTAATACTGCTCTTGACTAGCAGCGCCACACCTCCCCCTCTTTTGCCTCCTTCTCTGAGCTTACTAAAACACCTAAACCCCGGAACCTGCAACATCCATTCCTGTCCCTGCTCTATCCATGTCTCCGAAATGGCCACAACATCGAAGTCCCAGGTACCAACCCATGCTGCCAGTTCCCCTACCTTATTTCGTATACTCCTGGCATTGAAGTAGACACACTTCAAACCACCTACCTGAACACTGGCCCCCTCCTGCGACGTCAAATCTGAGCTCCTGACCTCTATACTCTCATTCTCCCTTACCCTAAAACTACAATCCAGGTTCCCATGCCCCTGCTGCATTAGTTTAAACCCCCCCAAAGAGCACTAACAAATCTCCCCCCCAGGATATTTGTGCCCCGCAGGTTCAGATGTAGACCATCCTGTCTGTAGAGGTCCCACCTTCCCCAGAAAGAGCCCCAGTTATCCAGAAATCTGAATCCCTCCCGCCTGCACCATCCCTGTAGCCATGTGTTTAATTGCTCTCTCTCCCTATTCCTCATCTCACTATCACGTGGCACGGGCAACAACCCAGAGATAACAACTCTGTTTGTTCTAGTTCTGAGCTTCCATCCTAGCTCCCTGAAAGCCTGCCTGACATCCTTATCCCCTTTCCTACCTATGTCGTTAGTGCCAATGTGGACCACGACTTCGGGCTGCTCCCCCTCCCCCTTAAGGACCCGGAAAACACGATCCGAGACATCACGTACCCTTGCACCTGGGAGGCAACATACCAAACGTGAGTCTCTCACGCTCCCACAAAATCTCCTATCTGTGCCCCTGACTATAGAGTCCCCAATTACTAATGCTCTGCTCCTCTCCCCCCTTCCCTTCTGAGCAACAGGGACAGACTCTGTGCCAGAGGCCCGTACCCCATGGCCTACCCCTGGTAAGTCCCCCCCCCACAAGTATCCAAAGCGGTATACTTGTTTCTCAGGGGAACGACCGCAGGGGATCCCTGCACTGACTGTTTTTTCCCCGTCCCTCTTACAGTTACCCATCTATCTCCAATCTTTGGTGTAACTAATTCCCTGAAGCTGCTATCTATGACCCCCTCTGCCTCCCGAATGATCCGAAGTTCTTCCAACTCCAGCTCCAGTTCCCTAACTCGGTCTTGGAGGAGCTGGAGATGGCAGCACTTCCTGCAGGTAAAATCAGCAGGGACACTAACGGCATCCCTCACCTCAAACATCCTGCAGGAGGAACATTGCACTCCCTTCCCTGCCATTCCTCTAACTTTCTACCAAGATCTGGCTAACAACTAAATTAAATTTTTTTATATATAAAAAAAATAAAAAATTATTAATAACAATAATAAAATATGGTACTTACCTCACACCAAAGGGTTTTATTATTAGGTTAGAGGAGGAGGGCGGGTGGGAGACACTACACGTGTAGTGTCTCGTGTTTCCTCTCCACCAGAAGTTATTGGTGAGGGTCTTCCCAGAAGTCCGCGGGTCGACTTCCTGTTCCCACCTTAAACACTAGAATTTAAAAAAAATTTAAAGGAGAAACTTACCTCCCAGAAATCACTTCCGCACTGCCCCCGCTGAAATGGACTAGCCTGCTCCGCTCCTGCTGAAATCGACTTGGCCTGCAAGGTAAGTAAGTTGTTAATCTGTACTCACCTCACCACAGACAGCGACCTTTTAAATGGTCCCCTCTGCCTCGCAGCCCCCGCGCTTTTTCAAAATTCCCGCGCTGATTCTAAGGTCCCAGCTCTCACTCCCGAACTCAACAGCTGACCTGCAAGGTAAGCAAGTTAATCTGTACTCACCTCACCACAGACAGCGACCTTTTAAATGGTCCCCACTGCCTCGCAGCCCCCGCGCTTTTTCAAAATTCTCGCGCTGATTCTAAGGTCCCAGCTCTCACTCCCGAACTCAACAGCTGACCTACAAGGTAAGCAAGTTAATCTGTACTTACCTCACCACAGACAGCGACCTTTTAAATGGTCCCCTCTGCCTCGCAGCCCACGCGCTTTTTCAAAATTCCCGCGCTGATTCTAAGGTCATAGCTCTCACTCCCGAACTCAACAGCTGACCTGCAAGGTAAGCAAGTTAATCTGTACTCACCTCACCACAGACAGTGACCTTTTAAATGGTCCCCTCTGCCTCGCAGCCCCCGCGCTTTTTCAAAATTCCCACGCTGATTCTAAGGTCCCAGCTCTCACTCCCGAACTCAACAGCTGACCTGCAAGGTAAGCAAGTTAATCTGTACTCACCTCACCACAGACAGCAACCTTTTAAATGGTCCCCTCTGCCTCGCAGCCCCCGCGCTTTTTCAAAATTCCCGCGCTGATTCGAAGGTCCCAGCTCTCACTCCCGAACTCAACAGCTGACTTGCAAGGTAAGCAAGTTAATCTGTACTCACCTCACCACAGACAGCGACCTTTTAAATGGTCCCCTCTGCCTCGCAGCCCACGCGCTTTTTCAAAATTCCCGCGCTGATTCGAAGGTCCCAGCTCTCACTCCCGAACTCAACAGCTGACCTGCAAGTTAAGCAAGTTGTTAATCTGTACTCACCTCACCACAGACAGCGACCTTTTAAATGGTCCCCTCTGCCTCGCAGCCCCCGCGCTTTTTCAAAATTCCCGCGCTGATTCGAAGGTCCAAACTCTCACTCCCGAACTCAACAGCTGACCTGCAAGGTAAGCAAGTTAATCTGTACTCACCTCACCACAGACAGCAACCTTTTAAATGGTCCCCTCTGCCTCGCAGCCCCCGCGCTTTTTCAAAATTCCCGCGCTGATTCTAAGGTCCCAGCTCTCACTCCCGAACTCAACAGCTGACCTGCAAGGTAAGCAAGTTAATCTGTACTCACCTCACCACAGACAGCGACCTTTTAAATGGTCCCCTCTGCCTCGCAGCCCCCGCGCTTTTTCAAAATTCCCGCGCTGATTCTAAGGTCCCAGCTCTCACTCCCGAACTCAACAGCTGACCTGCAAAGTAAGCAAGTTAATCTGTACTCACCTCACCACAGACAGCGACCTTTTAAATGGTCCCCTCTGCCTCGCAGCCCACGCGCTTTTTCAAAATTCCCGCGCTGATTCTAAGGTCCCAGCTCTCACTCCCGAACTCAACAGCTGACCTGCAAGGTAAGCAAGTTAATCTGTACTCACCTCACCACAGACAGCGACCTTTTAAATGGTCCCCTCTGCCTCGCAGCCCCCGCGCTTTTTCAAAATTCCCGCGCTGATTCTAAGGTCCCAGCTCTCACTCCCGAACTCAACAGCTGACCTGCAAGGTAAGCAAGTTAATCTGTACTCACCTCACCACAGACAGCGACCTTTTAAATGGTCCCCTCTGCCTCGCAGCCCCCGCGCTTTTTCAAAATTCCCGCGCTGATTCGAAGGTCCCAGCTCTCACTCCCGAACTCAACAGCTGACCTGCAAGTTAAGCAAGTTGTTAATCTGTACTCACCTCACCACAGACAGCGACCTTTTAAATGGTCCCCTCTGCCTCGCAGCCCCCGCGCTTTTTCAAAATTCCCGCGCTGATTCGAAGGTCCAAACTCTCACTCCCGAACTCAACAGCTGACCTGCAAGGTAAGCAAGTTAATCTGTACTCACCTCACCACAGACAGCAACCTTTTAAATGGTCCCCTCTGCCTCGCAGCCCCCGCGCTTTTTCAAAATTCCCGCGCTGATTCGAAGGTCCCAGCTCTCACTCCCGAACTCAACAGCTGACCTGCAAGGTAAGCAAGTTAATCTGTATTCACCTCACCACAGACAGCGACCTTTTAAATGGTCCCCTCTGCCTCGCAGCCCCCGCGCTTTTTCAAAATTCCCGCGCTGATTCGAAGGTCCGAGCTCTCACTCCCGAACTCAACAGCTGACCTGCAAGGTAAGCAAGTTAATCTGTACTCACCTCACCACAGACAGCGACCTTTTAAATGGTCCCCTCTGCCTCGCAGCCCCCGCGCTTTTTCAAAATTCCCGCGCTGATTCTAAGGTCCCAGCTCTCACTCCCGAACTCAACAGCTGACCTGCAAGGTAAGCAAGTTAATCTGTATTCACCTCACCACAGACAGCGACCTTTTAAATGGTCCCCTCTGCCTCGCAGCCCCCGCGCTTTTTCAAAATTCCCGCGCTGATTCGAAGGTCCCAGCTCTCACTCCCGAACTCAACAGCTGACCTGCAAGGTAAGCAAGTTAATCTGTACTCACCTCACCACAGACAGCGACCTTTTAAATGGTCCCCTCTGCCTCGCAGCCCCCGCGCTTTTTCAAAATTCCCGCGCTGATTCTAAGGTCCCAGCTCTCACTCCCGAACTCAACAGCTGACCTGCAAGGTAAGCAAGTTAATCTGTACTCACCTCACCACAGACAGCGACCTTTTAAATGGTCCCCTCTGCCTCGCAGCCCCCGCGCTTTTTCAAAATTCCCGCGCTGATTCTAAGGTCCCAGCTCTCACTCCCGAACTCAACAGCTGACCTGCAAGGTAAGCAAGTTAATCTGTACTCACCTCACCACAGACAGCGACCTTTTAAATGGTCCCCTCTGCCTCGCAGCCCCCGCGCTTTTTCAAAATTCCCGCGCTGATTCTAAGGTCCCAGCTCTCACTCCCGAACTCAACAGCTGACCTGCAAGGTAAGCAAGTTAATCTGTACTCACCTCACCACAGACAGCGACCTTTTAAATGGTCCCCTCTGCCTCGCAGCCCCCGCGCTTTTTCAAAATTCCCGCGCTGATTCTAAGGTCCCAGCTCTCACTCCCGAACTCAACAGCTGACCTGCAAGGTAAGCAAGTTAATCTGTACTCACCTCACCACAGACAGCGACCTTTTAAATGGTCCCCTCTGCCTCGCAGCCCACACGCTTTTTCAAAATTCCCGCGCTGATTCTAAGGTCCCAGCTCTCACTCCCGAACTCAACAGCTGACCTGCAAGGTAAGCAAGTTAATCTGTACTCACCTCACCACAGACAGCGACCTTTTAAATGGTCCCCTCTGCCTCGCAGCCCCCGCGCTTTTTCAAAATTCCCGCGCTGATTCTAAGGTCCCAGCTCTCACTCCCGAACTCAACAGCTGACCTGCAAGGTAAGCAAGTTAATCTGTACTCACCTCACCACAGACAGCGACCTTTTAAATGGTCCCCTCTGCCTCGCAGCCCCCGCGCTTATTCAAAACTCCCGCGCTGATTCTAAGGTCCCAGCTCTCACTCCCGAACTCAACAGCTGACCTGCAAGGTAAGCAAGTTAATCTGTACTCACCTCACCACAGACAGCGACCTTTTAAATGGTCCCCTCTGCCTCGCAGCCCACGCGCTTTTTCAAAATTCCCGCGCTGATTCTAAGGTCCCAGCTCTCACTCCCGAACTCAACAGCTGACCTGCAAGGTAAGCAAGTTAATCTGTACTCACCTCACCACAGACAGCGACCTTTTAAATGGTCCCCTCTGCCTCGCAGCCCCCGCGCTTTTTCAAAATTCCCGCGCTGATTCTAAGGTCCGAGCTCTCACTCCCGAACTCAACAGCTGACCTGCAAGGTAAGCAAGTTAATCTGTACTCACCTCACCACAGACAGCGACCTTTTAAATGGTCCCCTCTGCCTCGCAGCCCCCGCGCTTTTTCAAAATTCCCGCGCTGATTCTAAGGTCCCAGCTCTCACTCCCGAACTCAACAGCTGACCTGCAAGGTAAGCAAGTTAATCTGTATTCACCTCACCACAGACAGCGACCTTTTAAATGGTCCCCTCTGCCTCGCAGCCCCCGCGCTTTTTCAAAATTCCCGCGCTGATTCGAAGGTCCCAGCTCTCACTCCCGAACTCAACAGCTGACCTGCAAGGTAAGCAAGTTAATCTGTACTCACCTCACCACAGACAGCGACCTTTTAAATGGTCCCCTCTGCCTCGCAGCCCCCGCGCTTTTTCAAAATTCCCGCGCTGATTCTAAGGTCCCAGCTCTCACTCCCGAACTCAACAGCTGACCTGCAAGGTAAGCAAGTTAATCTGTACTCACCTCACCACAGACAGCGACCTTTTAAATGGTCCCCTCTGCCTCGCAGCCCACGCGCTTTTTCAAAATTCCCGCGCTGATTCTAAGGTCCCAGCTCTCACTCCCGAACTCAACAGCTGACCTGCAAGGTAAGCAAGTTAATCTGTACTCACCTCACCACAGACAGCGACCTTTTAAATGGTCCCCTCTGCCTCGCAGCCCCCGCGCTTTTTCAAAATTCCCGCGCTGATTCTAAGGTCCCAGCTCTCACTCCCGAACTCAACAGCTGACCTGCAAGGTAAGCAAGTTAATCTGTACTCACCTCACCACAGACAGCGACCTTTTAAATGGTCCCCTCTGCCTCGCAGCCCCCGCGCTTATTCAAAACTCCCGCGCTGATTCTAAGGTCCCAGCTCTCACTCCCGAACTCAACAGCTGACCTGCAAGGTAAGCAAGTTAATCTGTACTCACCTCACCACAGACAGCGACCTTTTAAATGGTCCCCTCTGCCTCGCAGCCCACGCGCTTTTTCAAAATTCCCGCGCTGATTCTAAGGTCCCAGCTCTCACTCCCGAACTCAACAGCTGACCTGCAAGGTAAGCAAGTTAATCTGTACTCACCTCACCACAGACAGCGACCTTTTAAATGGTCCCCTCTGCCTCGCAGCCCCCGCGCTTTTTCAAAATTCCCGCGCTGATTCGAAGGTCCCAGCTCTCACTCCCGAACTCAACAGCTGACCTGCAAGTTAAGCAAGTTAATCTGTACTCACCTCACCACAGACAGCGACCTTTTAAACGTTCAGAGGGAACAGACTCTATTCTTCTCATCGTTGGCCTAGCTCTGGCTGCATAACAGAATGAGTAGGCATTTGAGATGGTTACCCGACGTTCAAATCTTTTTGGCCTCCAACTCCGTCCTCCACACTTTGTTTATTGTACTGGAATGCACAGGCTAATCTTTGATGGTAAAATGCAGCCCCCCAATGCCAAGTTTGATGGTTGTGGTGCACACCTTTGATGCCAGCTGTGATTGTGGAAGTGTTTGGTGGTTTCCAAAATTGTTTAAAGTTGCTAAATTCTATAGGCTGCAGCCTCGGAGAAAGGGGGAGAATGGCATTACCAGTGGTTATGGGCAGTGCTCATGGATTTTTAATAGGTCTAGATCCTTCAGGACAGGAGCAGCTAACATTCACCTTTCACTTTTGCACAAGGTAAGTTACTGTGGGTCTGCGTTCCAAGTGAGATGAATGTTTTTCATTCTCACTTACCAAAGTAAAGCAGGTGGAGAGAGCACGTAACTTCACCAGTCTTCACTAGAGTACCACTGATTGCACACGTGGTGCTTTGTGTGTGCTACATGCCAACTCGGAGATGTGCCGCCACTGAAAGAGATTCCACTCCCTCAACATCCACTGGTGTGTGACCACAAAAAATGTAATCATGGCAGACTACAGGGCTTAAACAACTGTTCCACTGCCTGGACTGCTCTGGAGTACCTGACTGAGTGACTGCCAAGATATGTGATGGTCTGCAGTATGTGGTCTGCAGATTTTCATTTCATGTGTCATAATCTCACCGTCATGAAGGCGCAGTCCTTGCCAGCAGCCATATCGTGAGTGTTATAATCCCCATGAGGACCAGGGGGAAATAATCATTGATCTCTCTGTGGGACCCGTGGAATACGGGCTCCCTCGGTAGGGGGCGGAGGCGAACCACCTGGGGTCCGTTAGGAGCGAGAAATAAAAGTAGGCCCAACTCAGGACCTGAGAGAACAGATCTTTCCAGCTAGGAATGCACTGGAAGTGAGATACTGCATTAGCAGACTTCTGTAAATATGTAAATAAATTAACCTCTGTTCCTTCTGAGTTATAGTGAGGAGGAGGCTGGCTCGGATGATGACCTTCTGTACAGTGATCTGGCCACTCAGTCATGATCTCCTTGATATCCATACCTCTGCTACAAGTCACCTGCAAGCGAGATGCGAAGATGGCAGACAACACTGACTAACCCGGAGACAATCACTGTCTGACAACTCGGAGACATCCCAAATCAACATGTCATGTGAGAGTACCTTAAATAAATTAGTATTTATCAAATGGCTGTAGTGGGTGTACCTTTAAGAGATGGGTGTTTATCAGATAGCTGCAGTGATGTCACAGTGTGGGTGGGGTTGGGCTGTCTGTATTTCACTTTCATTTTTGAGCAGGCAGTTGAGGGTGTGTTTAGTTTTGTTTTGCAGATTGGGAGCTGCATCCAGAGAAACAAGTTGTAATTCTGGTCTGTCTCTGTATGAAAGGAATGTCTTCAGATCACTTGCTAATTTAACAGTGATAACTGCTCTCAGTAGAGAATTTAAAGCTGATCTCTGTGTTAAACAGGGTCTTTTGTCTTAAGGATGTAGAAGGAAAAGATTAAGGGATACTATAGAATATTGTATCTGTGGGGATGATTGGTGTTGATAATTGTTAAGATGTTTACTGTGGGTTTATAAAGTGTTAACTGGTTTCATAAATAAACATTGTTTTAATTTAAAAGTACTTTAGCTCTCTGTTGCACCACACCTATAAAGTAGGCCCGTGTGCTCCCCATAACCACAAGCTATTAAAAGTTGTGGGTCAGGTGAACTCCATGATACACTTTGGGGTTCTCTAAACCCTGGCCCATAACAAACAAAACTTACACATGAATTGGACGGCACGGTGATGAGGTGGTTAGTTAGCACTGCTGCCCCAAGGCGCCGAGGGCCTGGGTTCGATCCTGATCCCGGGTCACTGTCCATGTGGAGTTTGCACATTCTCCCCATGTCTGTGTGGGTCTCACTCCTACAACCCAAAGATGTGCAGGGTAGGTGGATTGGCCATGCTAAATTCCCCCTTAATTGCAAAAAAATAATTGGGTATTCTAAATTTATTTTTAAAACTTACACATGAATTAACAGCCAAATTGGTATCAATTATAAACCATAAATTGCATGTCAAATGGAAGAAGCAGCTAAGAAATATCTTACAAATTGTCTTGACAATTCCCTCAGGAGCTATGTTGTCAATCTCAGTCAAAAAATCCTTCAAAATTGTCTTCCTCTCAAAGCGGTTAAGCTGCTCTTCTTCTAGGATATAGCCTGATCCCCTGATGATAGCAGAACTCAACCAACCCTAGTTCCATGTGCCTGGTTTTCACCAAAAATAATACATGTCTGCAGAACCTTCTCAACTCTGCCAACAAAATTCTGGATGGTGTGGATTCATCAATGTTACCTTCAAGTGACAGAAACAATTGCAGCAACTGCATATTTGCCAATTATCAGCTCCTGGATCTAGCCACTGCCTTCTTCAGCCTGCTTGTACTGCACCACTGGAGTCAGTTACGTTTGGACGGCTCTGTACCGTTTCATATGTTTCAGCTAGTTTCAGTCCCCCCCCAGAGGGTAACTTTCCTTCCACAGTTATCCTTTTCAAATGATGTCTGTATCAAGAACTTCAAGCTCTGAAACTACAGATTCCAATACAATACCACTGTCCATGGCCTCAGCAATGGCTGGACCAGTGTTGGGCTTGCAGCCATGCCCATCTTCCGTCAGTTAGCTCCTGTTGCTTCCAGTTGCACGTCTCCTTGTCCTTCAAGAGAGTGTGTGTCATTGAGTGTAGTACAATCTGTTTGGGTGATCTGATCAGTTGGCAGTGAGATGAAGGTGTGGGGCTCGCAGCAGTGTTAAGCGTGTGAAGGTGAGATGAGGCTGTAAATTTTGGGATGAGATTGTTGGTACGTGAGCCATAGGTGTGCGGTGAAATGTGAAATTACTGGTGCAGTTAGTAGTTTATGAATTCACTGTCCATGGCCATCCATGTAATGTCATTGAAGTTTTGTAGCACAGCATCCGGGATCGTGGAACTAGTTTCCTGACATTGATCGTCAAGGCTATCTGCTCTGAACACCTTCTCACAGATTTTCTAGAGGGTTCCCTTCCCCTTCCCCACCCCAGCCCCCACCTCGTGGATAGATGATTTCCCTCCTCCTGTCCATCCCCAAAATTAAGGCATCCAGAGCAGTGCCTAAGAACCTTGGAACACACTCTCTAATCTGTCGCACAGTAATTCAATGTCCTCCTGATCACATTTTATTCTGCAACCTGCTCCTGGCAGAATGCACCTCCCCTTTAAGAGGTGTAGGCTGGATTTACGTGGTACAGGTCGTGCTCACGCCATCCAAATTTGGGACCCTTGCTGAAGAATGCGCACAGCTATCATACAAATTGTCCAGCAGCACAAAGTTTGCACGCTGCATTGGAAACCGTGAGTACAAATCAATTATGTACTGTGATAGTCACACCGTCTCCCATACGAACGTAGCAAATAGGAGCATAAGCAGGCCCTTCGGCCCCTCGAGCATGCTCCTCCATTCAACAAGATCATGGCTGATCGGTTTGCGTTTCAAGTTTTATATTCCCACCTACTCCCAATAACTTTGACTCCCTTGCCAAACAGGGAATCTACCCACCTCGCCCTTAAAAATTATCGGTGATACCACCACCACGCCCTGCCCCCACCTTATGAGGCAAAAAGTTCCAAAGTCGCACAATCCTCTGAGAAAATATGTTTCCTCCTCTCTGTCTTACCACTAATTTTGAAACAGTTCCCTCTCGACTGGACACAGCCACAAGAGGAAGCATCCTTTCCCTGTTCAGGGGCTGTTTAGCACACTGTGCTAAATCGCTGGCTTTGAAAGCAGACCAAGGCAGGCCAGCAGCACGGTTCAATTCCCGTAACAGCCTCTCCGAACAGGCGCCAGAATGTGGCAACTAGGGGCTTTTCACAGTAAGTTCATTGAAGCCTACTTGTGACAATAAGCAATTTTCATTTCATTTCAAGACTACTCAGGATCTTATATACTTCGATTAAGTCACCCCTCATTCTTCTAAACTCCAGTGAAAATAAGCCAAGTCTGTCCAACTTCTTCTCATAAGACAACCCGTTCATTCCAGGTAACAATCCACTAAACCTCCTCCAACGCATTTACATCCTTCCATAAATATGACAACCAAAACCGCACACAGTATTCGCCATCGACCCGTAACTGATCCCGGCATCGGGTTCCTGGCCTGGAATTGAAATTGCCCGCGCCCACGGCGTTTCTCTCTTGTTCCAACTTCTGGTCCAAAGCATCCAGTGCTATTTCAGAGAACCTCGCTACATTCGGTCAGTTGCTCTGTTGATGCTCTTTATCCTTTTGTGAGACAGTTCCATGACAGAAAGAATACACAACCACTTTAACAAATGCCGGCTAACTTTACCTCTGGGTGCCCTCCAGCAGGGTGAGCTCACACCACAATTCTGGTGATGAGCAGGCAGCACAAAGATTGCATGTTACGCTCATTGCTTCAATCAGATGGCAGGTAATTGCACATCCCATACCTGTAAAACCGGCCCTATCGAATTGCTGGCCTCTTAATTTTATAACTGTTGCTTCATTTCCTCTGAATTTTATTGCTCTGAAATAATCTTCCTGGATACATTTTGTCACCTGCTGACATGCTTTCCATTTCCACATGAATGCACGCCCAAACTGCTTTACATTGAGATGAAGGTAAGGCTACATCTGCACTCTTTGAATCTAAGTGAGATACAGGGGCGGGTTTCTCCATTTCTGAGACTGTGTTGACGCCGCGCAAAATTCATGGACATTCACAACAGCAAAATTGGCGCCGCATCTGGACCGATTCTGCTACTGTTAAGGGGATAGCACCGGTGCCACGTGAAACACAATCGATTTCAATGAGAAACAGTGCTGGAGGCGTCAGTTTTGAATTGACACTCAGGAAGCTGACCAGTTGCAGCCGCATATACGCACTTCACTCCCCGCACGCACCATCCCAGCCTACAAGATGGTAGCGAGTAGAGCGGCACCAAGGTTCACGGATGCCGAGCTGGAGACCCTACTGGACACGGTGGAGGAGAGGAGAATGACTCTGACCCTGTACCCCGGCCCGGGAAGGAGGCTGCCAGTCACCGCCGTTCACCATGCTTGGGCGTAGCTGGCAGAGGTGGTCAGAGCCATGGGCAACGTCATCCGGACTGGCCAGCAGTGTCAAAGAAAACTGCAAAAGCACCTCAAGGCAGCACTGTACCCCTGGCACCAACCCCTTTCTGATGTGTTGGGTGCTCTGGATCCGTGGAACACATACAGACCACCAACACTTAAAATAGTGCAACACTATTTTATTAAGTTAGAAACTGTTGAACATACTTTCACTGTGGGTTAACACGATGTTAGATTAAATTAAAGACATATGCCTGTCCTAACCAGTCGTTGCACTCAGCATAGTGAAGTTCTGTGCTGTAAGCTGTAAGCTCTGTCCTTCTAGGAGGCTGTATCCCGAATGAGCGGGAGCTCTGATGCCACCTGTCTTTATAGTGAGTATGCTCTAACTGGTGATTGGCTGCGGTGTTGTGTGTGTTGATTGGTCCCGCTGTGTGTCCATCAGTGTGTGTGTATCTGCACCATGATATACTGGTGTATATTATGACATCCCCCCTTTTATAAAAGAATGTATATGTGTGGCAATAAGTAATGTATGGTGAGAATGTTCCTAACTACGTGTGTGGTGCGAAGGCATATTTACAGGACTACGTACATGAGAACTAAGCTATTTACATGGGAAGGTGCCTGGTGCAGAGAAGCAGTATGCAACAAGAATAACGAGATCAACACTATATACAAACCAGGGAAACAATCAAACAAAGCAACAAAACAATTCAGAGAGTCTATACGTCCGCAAAGTTAATAAATTAAGTCTCTGAGGTGGGCGACAAATTCTAGTTTACCGCCTCAAGGGTGGGTTGAGAGCCGCCGGTTCAGGAGCGGGCTGGATTGTGTCAGAGTCAGGGGGGTGCAGAGTGACAGGGAGCTCTGCATAGTCCGTGGCAGCGTCAGCAGGAGGGCGAGGCGACAGTGGAGGATCACGTGGCGAGCGTGGAACGAGACGAAGTGCGCGTCGATTGCGGCGCAGAATAGAGCCACCCAGTAGACGAACCAGGAACGAGCGGAGGGCCACCTGCCGAAGGACAACAGCGGTTGCAGACCAGCCACCATCCGGGAGATGGATGCGGACATTGTCATCTGGAGCCAGAGCAGGGAGATCAGATGCTCGGGAGTCATGAGCCGCCTCGTGCTGTGCACGAGACAGCTACATCCGGCGAAGGACCGGAACGTGGTCGAGATCTGGGACATGGATGGACGACACCGTCATCCTCAGGGTACGACCCATGAGTAACTGGGCTGGCGACAGGCCACTGGACAGTGGGGCAGAGCGATAGGCCAGCAAGGCAAGGTAGAAATCGGACCCAGCATCGGCAGCCTTGCATAGGAGCCGTTTGACTATTTGTACTCTCTTCTCCGCTTTGCCGTTGGATTGGGGGTACAGGGGACTGGATGTCATATCGCCGGAGCTTAAGAAGAATACGCTGGAGGAGAGGCATCATGCCGTTCAAGTCTTTCTGTATTATATTGACCAGC
Organism: Scyliorhinus torazame; assembly: GCF_047496885.1. Lineage (NCBI taxonomy): Eukaryota > Metazoa > Chordata > Chondrichthyes > Carcharhiniformes > Scyliorhinidae > Scyliorhinus > Scyliorhinus torazame. Next base: position 166,840,987 of record NC_092721.1, on the reverse strand, counting down.
GGGCAATGGTCTGTCTCGACGGTGAATTGAGGAAGTCCGTAGACATAATCGTGAAACTTAACCACACTGGTCAGAAGGCCCAGGCACTCCATTTCTCTCTGCGCGTAGTGCTGCTCCGTGGGGGGTCATCGCATGTGACGCATATGCAACGGGGGCCCATGATGAGGCCTCATCACGTTGAAGGAGCACTGCTCCAATGCCGGATTGGATGGCATCGGTCGAAATTTTGGTCTCCTTTGCTGGATCAAAGAAAGCTGAGACCGGGGCCGTGGTCAGTTTTGTTTTGAGTTCTCTCCATTCGTGCTCGTGGGCAGGGAGCCATTGGAAGTCTGTCGTCTTCCTGACCAGGTTCCTGAGAGCTGTGGTATGAGAGGCGAGGTTAGGGTTAAATTTCCCTAAAAAATTGACCATGCCCAGAAATCGGAGGACCGCCTTCTTGTCCTCTGGTGTTTTCATAGCTGTGATGGCAGTTACCTTGTCCGCATCCGGCTGCACACCCAATTGGGAGAAGTGGTCCCCGAGGAACTTGAGTTCCGTCTGACCAAAAGAGCATTTGGCCCTGTTGAGGCGGAGGCCATGCTCATGTATACGTCTGAATACGCGCCGGAGGCGACTAACATGCTCCTGCGGGGTGGTGGACCAAATGATTATGTCATCGACATAGACGCAAACACCTTCAATGCCTTCTATCATTTGTTCCATAATCCTATGGAACACTTCTGATGAAGATATGATCCCAAACGACATCCTGTTGTAACAATATCTGCCAAAGGGGGTATTAAATGTGCAAAGTTTCCTGCTGGATTTATCGAGCTGGATTTGCCAGAATCCTTTTGAGGCGTCGAGTTTGGTGAAGAGCTTGGCGTGAGCCATCTCACATGTGAGCTCTTCGTGCTTGGGAATTGGATAATGCTCCCTCATGATATTGCGATTTAGATCCTTGGGATCAATGCAAATTCTCAATTCGCCAGAAGGCTTTTTTACACATACCATGGAACTGACCCAGTCGGTTGGTTCCGTGACTTTGGAAATCACTCTTTGGTTCTGGAGGTCCTGCAGCTGCTGCTTGAGGTGGTCCTTAAGGGGTGCTGGGACCCTGTGAGGTGCGTGCACCACAGGTGTGGCATTCGGTTTTAATAAAATCTTGTAGGTGTACTGGAGCATGCCCATGCCCTTGAAGACGTCGTGGTGCTGGTTGATAATGGCATTGAGTTGCGCCCTGAAATCGGTGTCCTGAAAGGCAGGCGCATCAGCAGGAGAGAGAGAGTGAACTCTCTGAACTAGGTTCAACAGCTTGCATGCCTGCGCGCCAAGCAGGGAGGCTTTCGAGGACCCCACGATTTCAATGGGAAGGATGGCTTTGCGTGACCTGTGCGTCACTTCAAGTTGGCACGAGCTGCTGGCAGCAATGGCATTATAATCTAATAGCTGGCAGGTTGATGGGAGGATGGCTGGTTTGACACGAAGGCTTTGGAGGTCAATCCAAATGAGATTGGCAGAGGCACCAGTGTCCAGGCGGAATCGTATTTGGGACCGGTTGACCGTAAGGGTGGCACACCACTCATCGTCTGGATCGATGCTGTATACCGATAGAGGCTGGATTGTTTTCTTCGGGGACACCCTGTTTTTTGTAACAATACCAACTCGAAAAGGTGCCTTCGGGTCCTCGGTGTCAATATCGGGTTGTAGGTCCGCATCAGACTCGGTGACCGTGGGTTGAATGGCCCGGACATTCCTGCGAGGCTGGCTGGAGTGATATGAGTTGGCAGGCTGAGCTGATCTGCATAAAGCAGCATAGTGGCCAAGTTTGCCACATCTCAGGCATCGTCGGGATTTGGCAGGGCATTGCTGTTTTAAGTGGGCGGAGCCACAGTTGCCGCACGTTGTAGCGTCAGTACGTTCGCTGCGCCACCGCGCATGCGCAGTACGTTCGTCGATGTCCCCTTGTTCGGTGCGCACAAGCGCGGGAGTCTGCGAAAAGCGCGCGAAATGGCCGCCCTCATCCAGGCTGAGGCCCTGGAGTTGCTCGACTGCCTCGTGGGGACCTTGCCGCGCCGTTTCAGCCGCTTGGATGTGGGAATACCGACTAGTGGCGTGTTCGTGTAGCACGCAGGTCTCGATGGCAATCGCTAGGGTGAGCTGCTTTACCTTGACGAGCTGCTGGCGTAGGGGGTCCGACTGAACACCGAAAACGATCTGGTCGTGTATCATGGAGTCGGAGATGGGCCCGTATTTACAGGACTGCGCAAGGATGCGGAGGTGGTTGAGAAAGGACTGGAAAGGTTCATCCTTACCCTGCAAATGCTGTTGGAATACATAACGTTCAAAACTTTCATTCACCTCTATGCTGCAGTGAATGTCAAACTTGTGGAGGACCATCTTGAATTTTGATTTATCTTCATCATCAGCAAAGGTGAGAGAATTGAAAATGTGGATGGCATGTTTCCCGGCCATGGATAGGAAGAGAGCGATCTTCCTGGTGTCTGAGGCATCTTCCCGGTCTGTGGCTTCAAGATAGAGCTGGAAGCGTTGTTTGAATATCTTCCAGTTGGCCCCTAGGTTACCGGTGATGCGGAGCGGCGGCGGCGGGCGGACGCTGTCCATTTTGCAGGATATCTGTATGCTGGTGGAAGGCAGATCACTTGCAGGTAGGTCTAAGAAGTTCTAATATCCCTCAACTCCTGGTATCATGATGTGTTGGGTGCTCTGGATCCGTGGAACACATACAGGCCACCAACACTTAAAATAGTGCAACTCTATTTTATTAAGTTAGAAACTGTTGAACATACTTTCACTATGGGTTAACACGATGTTAAATTAAACTAAAGACCTATGCCTATCCTAACCAGTCTATGCACTCAGCACATGGTGAAGATCTGTGCTGTAAACTGTAAGCTCTGGCCTTCAAGGAGGCTGCATCGCGAATGAGCGGGAACTCTGATGCCCCCTGTCTTTATAGTGAGTATGCTCTAATTGGTGATTGGCTGCGGTGATGTGTGTGTTGATTGGTCTTGCTGTGTGTCCATCAGTGTGTGTCTGCACCATGATATACTGGTGTATATTATGACACTACCCACACACCCGTAACCTGACACCCCCACTCCCGTCCCCCCAGAGGGCGGACACATTCCCACCCTGCACCACATGCCGGCACCCACACCAGCCGCCACGACAAGGTGCTCTGGCCGCTGAGGCCACCAGCTACCCAACCCCTGGGCTGCACGCGCGGACTGTCTCACACTATAACTTTGTTATCCACACACCCCCTCCCAGACTTAGGGGAAGGCTGCGCAGATCCGCCGGGAGTGGGAGAAGACGGGAGGGGCCCGCAGGACCAGCGGCCCTCAGTGTGGCTGAGTAGAGGGCCTTGGATATGGTTGCTGGCCCAGAGGAAAGGGAGGTGGAGTTCGGTCGTGGGCGAGGAAGTGAGACCCTGCTGAGTTGTGGTTCCTCGTGACACGTGTGTCAACCCCCACCAACACCACCTGCACCCTCACACCACCCTCATTCCCACACAATTCCAACACCACCCCCACACCACCCTCACCCTACACTACCCATCCCGTCACCACCCCCCACCCCCACCACACGCTCACCAACTCCCACCCCCCAGCCCACCGTCTAATCATGTGTCTTGTCTTGAGTCTTGCAGGACCTGCTGGTGATGGGGCAGGTCCATCTGGCGTCCCCTACTCCCATCCAGTTCCACAGCCGGAGCCACCCCACCCCACCCCGAGCAGCGATGAGAGCAGCTCGATGGCAGCCCTGCGCCCGAGACTCAGACATTTGTGGTCACATGATATCGGTATATAACTGCACAAATGTAAAAAGCCATTCATGAATGTATGTAACCACGGGTATGACCTCCTGCCAGTGGATGGCGCCAGACATGCATCACGTGGCGGACGCAGCTCGGCAGCTGGTGGCAGCACAGATAGTAAGACAGCTGCACTTAGAGTAGCTCACTATGAACTTGAGTAACTTTGTTTGTACATAGATCTTCCCACGTGTTTGACAATAAATATTTGTTCTGGTTGAACACAGCTATGTTGTGTGTGTGTCTTCATCGGGGGACCACAGTACACAACAACACTGACTTTCCGTCACAGCTGTCTCCAACACACTCCACCATCACAGAGACACTCACCTCGGTTGGGCACTTTAGTGAAGAGGCTCCTGGGATACTATCTGGTGCGCACCCCACAGCTGCTCTGGTAAAGCAGGTGGAGGTAGGAACACCCGAGGGGGCGGATGGTCGGAGGGCAGGCTGGCCCCAGGAATTAGCTGCCAGACAGGTTTCGGGCTTATGGAACAGACAGTCCCATCAATTGTGGAGATGCAGTCGCAGAGCCAGTGACTACACGAAGGGTTGTCAGCGAGCATCCAGCACCTGCAGGTGTAGTTGGAGGAGTCCAACCGTGTGCAGCAGCAGGAGCTGGTGCCAATTACTCGGATGCAAGGATGACCCAGGTGGACGGTGGAAACTGCTACCGTTAGGCAGGAGTCAGACGTTGGCAAATGGTGCAGAGCACCAGAGCTTATCGCAGAACATCATCCTCCATTCCATGGATCAGACCCGCTGTTACTGCCAACCCAGGGCCCATTCCCAATATTGCGGCAGGTGTGTATCACGGAGGGGGTTGCAGGTGGGTGGGGTGGCTGGAAGGGAAGGGGGAATGAGCGGTGGGGGGTGGGAATGCCCCTGGTCAGATCCCCACCCCCTAGTTGGTGAGCCTGGAGGCGATCAGATGCGCCAGGCACGAGAGGGGAGGAGTCTGAGAAACTGCAGTATTCCGGCACCTCCCCTGCCGGGAGTCACCAGCATGGGCCCCATCACTTCCTCCTCCCTTGGGGTGCCCGATGGCCCCGGGCTACTCCATGGGGGTGTAGCCACCTAAAATGGCTGATTCCCGATTAATTTGGCCAAACCCCGATGTAAAATGGCGAACTGAAAAGGCTGATGGGAAAATCAGCCAACAGGACTCAAACGGACAGCTGCAAACAGAGCAGTGTATTCGGCTCTGGGGGAGTCGGCCCAGACCGATACCTGCAACCATTAACAGCACATCAACCCAGCCATCTGCAGTTTAATCGGCCATCCCCGGGAACAATTGCTACACATTAGCAACATAAAGCCGATCCAGACCTCTCGGCGCCAGCAGTGGCCGAGACAAAGAAAGGTGAACGACCACCCCCCGATCAAGGAATCGCCCCATCATTGGAGTATGTCGAACCCAGTGATTGGGACCAAGTCCAATCACTTGGGACCAGGGTCAAGGTCCGCCCTGAGAGGTGGGAAGCCCCTGGGAACTATAAAGGTAGGGGCCAAGTTCAGATCGACCCTTCTTCTCCTACTCGCAACCTTCGAGACCCTTCGACGAAAGAACAAGTAAGTCTTACTCCAGCGATCGCTACCAGATAGGTGTTCCAGACTATCGACCCGTACCAGCCTTTTTGAATCCCGCAGGCCAGACCCAATTTGATAAGCCATTCGTTTCGCTGACCTAGTGGGCCATCACCAAAGTTAAGTATTGGCCTTTAGTGGTAGGTAATAGTCTAGAAGTAGGATTATTGTATAAGTATTTGTTGCTGTATATAATAAATGATCGTTGATTTAACATTTACTAAGCGGTGTGCTGCATTATTAATCATTACTTGAGCTTGAACCATGTGGTGGTATCAGAAAGATACCTGGCGACTCATGAGCAAAGGTGACAAAATTAGAGCTAATAAAACTAAGGCTAATAAGAGCAACAATTTGGCAACTCCGCCGGGACCTGGTCTAGAAGTGGAAAACCACTCCGGGAGAACCCAAGAAATTTTGAATTAGAATCCAATTGGAAGCAAAAAAACCCACAAGTGTTCAAGCGGTTCTGATTAATAATTCGCAATTCGGAAGTGTGTGTATGCATGCGTAACTAACAGGGTTATAAGGTAAAACTGATAGATTTTTGTTGCGTCAAAACTGTCGGAAGTCTGTATTTTCGGAAATTAGCGCAAGCCGTACCCGCATCTACGACACCACCTTAGTCCCCTGTTCCAAATTTAACTGAAGCAAGCAGATAGGAGAGATGGCCATGCAGGCAATGCAACGCCTCATGAACCCCGAGGAATTTGCGGTCGCAGCGACCAGCAGCAGTAGAGTGGGACAGTGCCCCACTTGGGAAGAGGAAATTCGGAAATACCTCAAGGGCAAAGGATGGCCCATGAGGAATGATTTCTGTAACAATGACGACTCAGGTCCCGGAAGTATAGGGCATACTTGGTGGGAGAACATAAGTGAGATCAACAAAAAGAATTTAGCAAAAGCTCGCAAGCCGATGGCAATTGTGTCCTGTCTGGCACAATTGCGAGGCACAGAGGAGGTCGTCAGGACGCTCCGCAAAGAAGTAGAGGGCATACATCGTATGAGTAAAGTCGATGTATGCGAGGTGAAGAAAGAGAATCTGGAATTAAGGCGGAAATTAGCAGCAAAGGACGAAGAGGTGGCTGACGCCAAATGGGGTCACCAGTCTTGTCTGGCGCATCTGAGTAGTTTCCAATCCCAGTAGGAAAAGGCTTATCAGGACACGCAGCGTGCAGTCCTGGTAAAGAAAGAGACAGAGAAGCAGGTGGAGATGCTTCAGAAGCAATGTAGTGATCTCAAGGCAGCCTTGAGAGCGCTCCACGCAGCAACCACGGAACAAAGGCAGAGCACCATAGACCATGTGAAGTGCCGGAAGCAAATTGCAGACCTGCAATCACTGCTTTCTGTCCAAAAGGGATTCCAAGAAACCTTTGGGGAAAGTTTAGACCAGGAAGACGGCCCTGATTGGGAAGAATTACAGGAAACAGCGCAGAGATATATTCAGGAAACATGTGCACAGGGAAAGCCCCAAAGGAGAAAAGCATTCCCACCCCCCCCACACAGCAGGCAGTTCAGGCTCCCATGAACCCTGTAACAACCCACCGCACAGCCACATCAGACGAGGCGGAATTCCTATATTCCACCCCCCTCACAGTGGCCCAATTATGGGACGCGTGTGCGGAAATCACACCGTTCCTCCCCGCTTCAGACCCACACCATTTCTTTGCCACCGTCAAACATCAGGCGACCATGTACGGCCTGGATGAGAGAGAGCATGTAAAGCTCATTGTTCTAAGTTTAGACCCATCGGTAGCAGCAGCCCTTCCCGACCCACAGAACGTAGGAGGAGGCACCCTTGCAGAAATGCATACCGCGATCCTGGATGCGATCGGGTATAACCGGGGTAGATGGCCTCAATAAGTGCAGGCAGGAAAAGACAGAACACCGCACAGCGTTTGCTGGACGCCTGAGGATTCATTTCACAGCAGTTTTCGTGATTTAGAACACGCCCATTTGTCCCAAGACGGTATGGCCAAATGGACCCGCACCCTTATCTCCCATGCCACAGAGGCAGGACAAAAAGCCTGTACTAGTTATGATCCCTCAGAGGAAGCCCACAATGAGAAATGGGTTTTAAAAAGATTGTCCCGCGCCTGGGAGCAGTCTGTACAAAGCAAACCCGCAGTTAGAAATCCCGAAGAACAGCAGGCAGAAGCAGACAAACCCGCAGTTAGGGAACCCGAGGAAGAGCAGGCAGACATGCATCCAGTTAAAACGCACCAGATCCCCGCATGGGTAAACGAAGGAAGGAACAGCCCCCCACAGAAACCACCGGAATGTTATAATTGCGGACAATTAGGACATTACGCACGAGAATGTCAAGCCCCCCTGAAACAGCAACGGGGTAAGCCCACAAATGCCTCCCGAACCAGCAAAGACACCAACAGCCCCGACCCCCCACCCAGGGAACCACACCCAAGGGAACAATGCACCAGAGAGCCTGCTCCACCTTATGTGCCTCAGGGGTCATGTTACAACTGTGAGCAGCCAGGACACTTCGCCCGAGATTGCAGGAGACCCCCACCAGCTAGACTAGCCGCCTGATATGAAAGAGAACACCACCCACAGCAGCTACAAGGTCCCAGCTGCCCCATGCAAACTGTGAGCGCTTACCCACCACTTCTCATGGCAGCGTTACCTCAGCAAGGCCACTTCATTTTTGTTTCACTCCTCCTTCCTTTCTTCTTCGGTCACGCTGCACTCCCTCCATATGCTAATTACACCCCAGCCCAAATGTGATTTACAATGTCCCGTATTCTGATGGAACCTGCAGGATGTTTTATGTTGTTCGTACGTTTGTTTAAGTGTTGTCCTTCCTGATGGAACCTGCAGGATGTTTTATGTTGTTCGTACGTTTGATTTGTGTTGTTCGTCCTACAGGACATTTTTTTCCAGCCGCTTGTTCAGCGGTACCAACTTATCTGCAGATACCTGGTCAGCAGACCAGACGCTTGTTCAGAGAACTAGTTTATCTGCAGATACTTCACCTGATACCAGTTTGGGTATCAGACGCCCGATCGTAGCTGCTCTTGTGATTCAAGGATAGAATCACTGCAGCAACCCCACCACGATGACTACATTTTTGCCCGTTCTTGTCGGTTGCTCAGGCAGTGGAGAAACGGCGTGAGACCCGCCCTGCCTGGGGACCCCCCCGTTGGTCAAACGCGCTCGGGTAGGGGAGATACGGCATTGGTAGCCGTCCTACCTGGGGACTCCATCCAAATCTTACCTGTCGCGGCCCACACGCACCTCATTTGGCATTTTTCATTTCAAAAAGTTTTTATTTGTTTAGGCGACCTGTAGGTTGCTGCCATATGCTATTTACATCCTGGAACATTTGGATAGTAAATCAGCACTGGTCCGTCATTGAGAAGTGTGCCGTGTCCCAAAATTTGCTTTGAAAAAAAAATGAGAGAGTCACACATAGTGACCAATTATAAGGGTATAATGTTTTTCACAGAACCCCAGAGGCTCCAGGACCGGAGAAAACAAGAGAACACAAGAAGGAAAAGGAAAGAGGACAGCCAGGACAGCCACGAGGACTTCTTTCATCGTGCTCAACACTCTTTTTATGAACATTTGGTTGCACGGGAACGCGGACCCCATTACTTCAAACCCCCCTGCCGTTAATGTTTCACTGCCCCGCAGTACCCAAAGCCCAGTCACCAGCGACACTGCATCTTCCTGGTGTGCCAGGTTCATAACCTGGTACTCCCTGTCCTACGTGATTGAAGCACTGTTAGCGTTGGCGATACTCTGCTGTGTAGTGCAGACTGTGCGCCTCCGCAAATGGAGAAGGAGAGCGTACCCGCTCGAACCCCGGTATATCGGATCCGATCCCCTTTATTCGGTTATGACCAGACCCCCGACCCCCGCGACCTATAACACAATAATAAAGAACATGCACTTGCGTTTTTACTGTAAATAAAAGATGTACAAAACTTTTCATGAACAAAAAATGTTTGATCCTGACTGCCAAGCCAGGAAAGAATATATTAAATGTTGTGATTGTTGTTGTATGTTTTAGGAAGATAGGATAATGCAATGTGAGTATAGTGTATTTAGGTAAAATTAGAGGTTCCAAGTTTTTTATTTTGTAAATGCATGCCCCTGCCTGACATAGCGCCCGTAGAATTGTTTAGGTAAAAAAAATTTGTGCATAGCTAGGGTCAGAGCAGGGGCAAGGAGGCGGTGTCCCCCCCGGTCAGGGAATGGAAAGAACAAAATTTATGTGATCCTTCACGCTTCGCGTTAGAATCACAAGAAGGGCTTGTTGCCACCTAAAATGGCTGATTCCCGATTAATTTGGCCAAACCCCGATGTAAAATGGCGAGCTGAAAAGGCTGATGGGAAAATCAGCCAACAGGACTCAAACGGACAGCTGCAAACAGAGCAGTGTATTTGGCTCTGGGGGAGTCGGCCCAGACCGATACCTGCAACCATTAGCAGCACATCAACCCAGCCATCTGCAGTTTAATCGGCCATCCCCGGGAACAATTGCTACAAATTAGCAATTGAAAGCCGATCCAGACCTCTCGGCGCCAGCAGTGGCCGAGACAAAGAAAGGTGAACGACCACCCCCCGATCAAGGAATCACCCCATCATTGGAGCATGTCGAACCCAGTGATTGGGACCAAGTCCAATCACTTGGGACCAGGGTCAAAGTCCGCCCCTAGAGGCGGGAAGCCCCTGGGAACTATAAAGGTAGGGGCCAAGTTCAGATCGACCCTTCTTCTCCTACTCGCAACCTTTGAGACCCTTCGACGAAAGAACAAGTAAGTCTTACTCCAGCGATCGCTACCAGATAGGTGTTCCAGACTATCGACCCGTACCAGCCTTTTTGAATCCCGCAGGCCAGACCCAATTTGATAAGCCATTCGTTTCGCTGACCTGGTGGGCCATCACCAAAGTTAAGTATTGGCCTTTAGTGGTAGGTAATAGTCTAGAAGTAGGATTATTGTGTAAGTATTTGTTGCTGTATATAATAAATGATCGTTCATTTAACATTTACTAAGCGGTGTGCTGCATTATTAATCATTACTTGAGCTTGAACCATGTGGTGGTATCAGAAAGATACCTGGCGACTCGTGAGCAAAGGTGACAGAATTAGAGCTAATAAAACTAAGGTTAATAAGAGCAACAGGGGCTACTGTGCGTGTTGACCCCGACACACACGTCGTGCGGCCTCCTGTGCCTGCCTAGGCCCCATGTCCTGCCCATCCTCGCCCTCCCCTGCATCTTTCTCATTGGACGAGGCGTTCCTCCACCTCCTCCAGCACATCGCCCCTCTGCTAATCATAATCATTTATTGTCACAAGTAGGCTTCAGTGAAGTTACTGTGAAAAGCCCCTAGTCGCCACATTCCGGTGCTTGATCGGGGAGGCCAGTACGGGAATTGAACCCATGCTGCTGGCATTGTTCTGCATTACAAGCCAGCTGTTTAGCCCACTTGCTAAACCAGCCCCTGATGAGCAATGTTGTGGAGGACACAGCAGGTCGCCACAATGCGGCGACCCTCTCTGCGTTATACTGGAGGGCTCCTCCAGGGCAGTCCAGGTGCCTGAACTGCATTTTCAGGAGGTCGAGGCACCACTTGATCATTCTCCTGGTTGCTGTTTGGGCGTCGTTGTAGCGGGTCTCCGCATTGGTCTGTGGCCTCTGGATAGGTGTCATCAGCCATGACTGCAGTGAATAACTCCTGTTGCCCAGGAGCCAAGCTCCCAGCAGGGGAGTGGCATCTCGAACATGTCACGAATCGTTGAGTGTGCCAGGATGAAGGCATTGTGCACACTTCCCGGGTATCGGGTGCAGAGGTCAATGATGCACATCTGATGGTCACATACTATAAGACCATAAGACCATAAGACACAGGAGCGGAAGTAAGGCCATTCGGCCCATCGAGTCCACTCCACCATTCAATCATGGCTGATTTCAACTCCATTTACCCGTTCTCTCTCCATAGCCCTTAATTCCTCGAGAAATCAAGAATTTATTAACTTCTGTCTTAAAGACACTCAACGTCCTGGCCTCCACCGCCCTCTGTGGCAATGAATTCCACAGACCCACCACTCTCTGGCTGAAGAAATTTCTCCTCATCTCTGTTCTAAAGTGACTCCCTTTTATTCTAAGGCTGTGCCCCCGGTTCTAGTCTCCCCTGCTAATGGAAATGGAAACAACTTCCCTACATCCACCCTATCTAAGCCATTCATTATCTTGTAAGTTTCTATTAGATCTCCCCTCAACCTCCTAAACTCCAATGAATATAATCCCAGGATCCACAGACGTTCATCGTATGTTAGGCCTACCATTCCTGGGATCATTCGTGTGAATCTCCGCTGGACCATCTCCAGTGCCAGTATGTCCTTCCTGAGGTGTGGGGCCCAAAACTGCTCACAGTATTCTAAATGGGGCCTAACTAATGCTTTATAAAGTTTCAGACGTACATCCCTGCTTTTATATTCCAAGCCTCTTGAGATGAATGACAACATTGCATTTGCTTTCTTAATTACGGACTCAACCTGCAAGTTTACCTTTAGAGAATCCTGGACTAGGACTCCTAAGTCCCTTTGCACTTCAGCATTATGAATTTTGTCACCGTTTAGAAAATAGTCCATGCCTCTATTCTTTTTTCCAAAGTGCAAGACCTCGCATTTGCCCACGTTGAATTTCATCAGCCATTTCTTGGACCACTCTCCTAAACTGTCTAAATCTTTCTGCAGCCTCCCCACCTCCTCCATACTACCTGCCCCTCCACCTATCTTTGTATCATCGGCAAACTTAGCCAGAATGCCCCCAGTCCCGTCATCTAGATCGTTAATATATAAAGAGAACAGCTGTGGCCCCAACACTGAACCCTGCGGGACACCACTCGTCACCGGTTGCCATTCCGAAAAAGAACCTTTTATCCCAACTCTCTGCTTTCTGCCTGACAGCCAATCGTCAATCCATGTTAGTACCTTGCCTCGAATACCATGGGCCCTTATTTTACTCAGCAGTCTCCCGTGAGGCACCTTATCAAAGGCCTTTTGGAAGTCAAGATAGATAACATCCATTGGCTCTCCTTGGTCTAACCTATTTGTTATCTCTTCAAAGAAATCTACCAGTTTGTCAGGCACGACCTCCCCTTACTAAATCCATGCTGACTTGTCCTAATCTGACCCTGCACTTCCAAGAATTTAGAAATCTCATCCTTAACAATGGATTCTAGAATCTTGAGGTTAGGCTAATTGGCCTATAATTTTCCATCTTTTTCCTTGTTCCCTTCTTGAACAGGGGGGTTACAACAGCGATTTTCCAATCCTCTGGGACTTTCCCTGACTCCAGTGACTTTTGAAAGATCATAACTAATGCATCCACTATTTCTTCAGCTATCTCTTTTAGAACTCCAGGATGTAGCCTATCTGGGCCCGGAGATTTATCAATTTTTAGACCTCTTAGTTTCTCTAGCATTTTCTCCTTTGTGATGGCTACCATATTCAACTCTGCCCCCTGACTCTCCGGAATTGTTGGAATATTACTCATGTCTTCTACTGTGGAGACTGACGCAAAGTACTTATTCAGTTCCTCAGCTATTTCCTTGTCTCCCATCACAAAATTACCAGCGTAATTTTGGAGCGGCCCAATGTCAAATTTTGCCTCCCGTTTGTTTTTAATGTATTTAAAGAAACTTTTACTATCATTCCTAATGTTACTGGCTAGCCTACCTTCAAATTTGATCCTCTCTTTCCTTATTTCTCTCTTTGTTATCCTCTGTTTGTTTTTGTAGTCTTCCCAATCTTCTGACTCCCCACTACTCTTTGCCACATTATAGGCTTTCTCTTTTGCTTTGATGCATTCCCTAACTTCCTTTGTCAGCCATGGCTGCCTAATCCCCCCTCTGATAACCTTTCTTTTCTTTGGGATGAACCTCTGTACTGTGTCCTCAATTACTCCTGCCATTGCTGTTCTACTGTCTTTCCCAATAGGCTCTGCTCCCAGTCCATTTTCGTCAGTTCCTCCCTCATGCCCCTGTAGTTACCTTTATTTAACTGTAACACCTTTACATCTGATTCTACTTTCTTTCTTTCAAATTGGAGATTGAATTCAACCATATTATGATCACTGCCTCCTAAGTGCTCCCTTACTTTAAGATCTTTAATCAAGTCTGGCTCATTACATAACACTAAGTCCAGAATGGCCTGTTCCCTCGTGGGCTCCATCACAAGCTGTTCCAAAAAGCCCTCCTGTAAAAATTCAATGAATTCCCTTTCCTTGGGTCCACTGGCAGCATTATTTACCCAGTCCACCTGCATATTGAAGTCCCCCATGATCACTGTGACCTTGCCTTTCTGACATGCACTTTCTATTTCGTGGTGCATTTTGTGCCCCCGGTCCTGACCACTGTTAGGAGGCCTGTACATAACTCCCATTATGGTTTTTTTGCCTTTGTGGTTCCTCAACTCTACCCACACAGACTCCACATCATCTGACCCTATGTCGTTTAGTGCTATTGATTTAATTTCATTCCTAATTAACAAGGCAACCCCGCCCCCTCTTCCCACCTCTCTGTCTTTTCGATAGGTTGTGAATCCCTGGATGTTTAAATGCCAGTCCTGGATCCCCTGCAACCATGTCTCTGTGATGCCTACCACATCATACCTGCCAGTCACAATCTGGGCCACAAGCTCATCTACCTTGTTCCGTACACTGCGCGCATTTAAATATAGCATCTTTAATTCTCTATTGGCCGTCCCTTTTTGTTTTCTTAGTGTGGTGGACCTTGGTTTACTGAGCCTTTCCATACACTGTGTCATATTTTGTGGGATGGGGACAATCGTAACCACTCTTGAGTTTTGTCTGTTCGTGTTTTTTTGTATTCCTAAGCAGCTACGCTCCCCGCTGATTACTTCAGCTTTTGGTTCCCTGACTTTCCCTTCCCCCCCCAATCTTTAGTTTAAAGTCCTATTGACCACCCTATTTACTCTTTTCGCCAGAACACTGGTCCCAGCTCGGTTCAGGTGGAGACCATCCCAACGGTATAGGTCCCCCCTGTCCCAAAACTGATGAAAGTGTCCCATGAAAAGGAACCCCTCATTCCCACACCACTCTTTCAGCCACGTGTTAACTTCCCTTATTCTTGCCTCCCTATGCCAATTTGCACGTGGCTCGGGCAGTAATCCGGAGATTATGACCCTTGAGGACCTGTTTTTTAATTTGAATCCTAGCTCTTTATAATCTCTAAACAGGTCCTCTTTCCTAGACTTGCCTATGTTGTTGGTACCGACATGGACCACAACAACTGGATCCTCCCCCTCCCTCTCCAGTATCCTTTCAAGCCGGTCAGAGATGTTCCGCACCCTAGCACCGTGCAGGTAACATACCATGCGGGACTCTTTATCCTGCTCACAAAGGATACTATCTATCCCCCTGATAATAGAATCCCCTACAACTACAACTTGCCTATTTACTCCCTCCCCTTGAATGGCCTGCTGAACCATGGTGCCTTGGTCAGCTGACTCATCCTTCCTGCAACCCTGCTCGCCATCCACACAGGGAGCAAGTGCCTCATACCTGTTGGACAGAGTCAAGGGTTGAGGCTCCTGAGTTCCTGACTGCTGGTTCCCTTTACCTGCCTGACTTGCAGTCACACCCTGCTGTCCCTGGCCACTGGCAGGATTTAAACTACTTACTCTGACAGGTGTGACTGCCTCCCGAAACACAGTGTCCAGGTAAGTCTCCCCCTCCCGGATGTGCCTCAGTGTTTGAAGCTCAGACTCCAGCTCATCAACTCTGAGCCGGAGCTCTTCGAGCAGCCAACACTGCAACTCGCAATGGGATCTGCCAGCTCCCACATCAAACAGCTCAAGCACATCACCTGACCAGCCATCACTAATTAATTAATTAGTTTAATTTAAGTTTATGGTGGGGGCAGCTTCAGCCAATCAGACACTAAACTACACTGCACTTTTAACTGAAAAACAGCACAATTAGATTAACCACTTACCTTTCCTGGTTATCTCACTGCACCAAACTACCAAATTCTCACTGTCTGTATCTCTCTCACTCAGGCTGTGTCTCCTTGACCTGCGCAATGCTAATAATGTAATATAATAATGCTAATAATAATATAATACGGCACTTACCTCACACCAATGGATCTTATTATTAGGTTAGAGAAGGAGGGTGGGTGGGAGACACTACACGTGTAGTGTCTCGGGTTACCTCTCCACCAGAATTTATTGGTTGGGGGGGGGGGGGGGAGGCGGGGGCCTTCCCAGAAGTCCGCAGATCGAACTTCCGGTTCCCGCCTTATATTTAAAAAAAAATAAAACACAAAAGAACAACAGAAACGGGACTAGGTAAGTGTTTTTAAAGGAAAAACTTACCGCCCAAAAATCACTTGCGCACCGCTCCCGCCGAAATCCAAAGGCCTGCTCCTGTGAAGGTAAGTGTTTTTAAAGGAAAAACTTACCTCCCAGAAATCACTAGCTGCACGTTCATTGAGCGGTACCTCTTTCGGTTTGTGTAGAGCGGCCTGTCATCTGCTGGTGCTCGTAGGGGGGACATGCATCCCGTTGATCACCCCTGGACCAGGGCATCCTGTCGATGGCAGCGAACCTCACTTCCCGGGCATCTTTGTGGGCTCGGTCCACATTCAAATGGATATATTGAGCCGCCTGGGCACATAAGGCCTCTGAGACAGCACAGGTGCATCTGTGCACCAATGTCTGTGAGATTCTGGACAGGCCCCCACTTGGTGCCTGGAATGACCCCATTGTGTAAACGTTCAGGGCGACTGTCACCTTGATGGACACCGGGAGGGGGTGTCCTCCCCCATACCACTGCCGTGCCAGTTGTGCCATGACCTGGCAGATATGTCACACTGTCCCCTTGCTCAGCCAGAGTCTTCGACGCATGCCCGGTCCAGCAGGTCCTCGGATGACAGGCACTGCCGGTACATGCGACACCTCCATTGCACCTCCTCCTCTTCGGCCGGTTGGGTGGCTGGCTCTCCATCCTGGGCGGCTGGCCCCTGTTCCTCTGCGTCACCCTCTATTGCTCCACACTCCGCTGCTGCAGCTTCCTCCTCCTCGAGCAGCTCCAGCTCTACAACCGCAGGGCATTCTCCAGGGCTGAGGCGACTAGGAGGAAGGTCACCATTGCTGGATGAATTCCAATATCCATTGTCTGCAGGGGCTGAAAGGCCGACATGTTGCATACCCCCGTGCCCAACCAGATCCACTGGACTATTTGGTGGCACTGGTTGGTGCTGCGGGTCCAACCCCAGCATGCCCGCCCCCCATCCCCGCACCCCTGACCTGTCGGTGGCCGGTACTGTGGGGGCCTCTAGCCCTGGTGCCTGTCGCTGATGTCATGGGTATCATCAGCTGGCACTGCCCTTGGCAGGGGTACGCTCAGCAGCCTCCATCCTGTTGTCCTGGGTGGGCCGTGATGGTGGCGGCTGGGCGGGTGGGGTGTGGCGGAGGGTGGGGTGAGGGGGTGAGTGGTTGGGGGCATCCATATGGCCAGTGTTACTCTGCAGAGACAGGGGACAAGGTGGGTAGTCAGTGGGTGTGCTGGAAGATGGCTGGCTTGCAGGTCGCAGTAATGGCGGTCCATGCCTGGGCACGCCCCAGTCCCGTTGGTGGGTCACCCTGGCCGCTCAGCCTGTTGCCCCATCACCCCCCCCCTCTCCTGGCTCTGGCTGCCCCCCCCCCCCGCCAGCCTCCCAGCCAGTGTCCAGCTCGGCAGCCCACAATCGTCCCTCTCCGTGTCCTACCTCCTCTCTCTCCCTCAGCAGCCACGACGGCGGTTTCACGATTTCTGAACCGTGTCGTCGGGAACTCGGCTCATTGGAGGCACAGAATCATGGAGGCCCCGGAAAATACCAGGTTGGGCCTGCTAATGATATGCAAATGATATTTACTGTACGTGCGTTCCGGAATGCATTGATGCCGCTGTCGAAGTGACGGGGAATTGCGATTTGGCATCAAATCAATGCCCGCTCCGATTTTGGTGTTGGAACCTGGGGCGAAATTCTCCGTTATCGGCGGAAACTCCGCCGATCGGCGCAAAAAACGGCGCAAATCCCACTTGCGTCACGTCATAAAAATGGGCCGATAGTCTGCGGCCCGAAATGGGCTAGCAGCGACATAATGGGATCCGCGCTTGCGCAGTGGTTCACGCCGTGCAGCGTCATACGCGCCGCACGGCGTGACGGCTCATAAGGCCGCGCAGCTCCCCCCCACCCGACCGGAACAGCCGACCGCAACACCCGACTTGATGGCTGGCCGTCGCTCAGCCCCGAGGTTCGAGTCACGCGATGTGGAGGCGCTCCTGGATGCGGTGGAGCAGAGGAGGGACGCCCTGTATCCCGGGCACGGCCGCAGAGTTGCCCCACGCCACAGCCGGCGTCTGTGGAGGGAGGTGGCAGAGGCCGTCACCGCTGTGGCCCTAACACCACGGACAGGCAGGGTGAGCGTCCCCCATATCCCCTCTCCCCCAAATCCCCCCCTCCCCCATATCCCCCCTCCCCCATATCCCCCCCTCCCCCATATCCCCCCCCCTCCCCCATATCCCCCCTCCCCCATATCCCCCATATCCCCCCCTCCCCCATATCCCCCCCTCCCCCATATCCCCCATATCCCCCATATCCCCCCTCCCCCATATCCCCCATATTCCCCCCTCCCCCATATCCCCCCTCCCCCATATCCCCCATATCCCCCCTCCCCCATATCCCCCCCTCCCCCATATCCCCCATATCCCCATATCCCCCCTCCCCCATATCCCCCATATTCCCCCTCCCCCATATCCCCCCTCCCCCATATCCCCCATATCCCCCCTCCCCCATATCCCCCATATTCCCCCTCCCCCATATCCCCCCTCCCCCATATCCCCCATATCCCCCCTCCCCCATATTCCCCATATCCCCCCCTCCCCCATATCCCCCCTCCCACATATCCCCCCTCCCCCACATCCCCCATATCCCCCCTCCCTCATATCCCCCATATCCCCCCTCCCCCATATCCCCCATATTCCCCCTCCCCCATATCCCCCCTCCCCCATATCCCCCATATCCCCCCTCCCCCATATCCCCCCTCCCCCATATCCCCCATATCCCCCCTCCCCCATATCCCCCCTCCACCATATCCCCCATATTCCCCCTCCCCCATATCCCCCCTCCCCCATATCCCCCATATCCCCCCTCCCCCATATCCCCCCCTCCCCCATATCCCCAAGTGAATCCAGCCCTAACCTTAACCTCTGCAATGCACGCGCAACCGATGGCGTGCATTCATATACCTGCCTAACACTGTTGCCTTTTACCCCTGCCACCACCCCCCCCCACCCCCCCCAGGAGAAGCGCGCACACAACAATAGGGAGCATGTGAGGACTGGAGGAGGGCCCGCTGATGAGAGGCCACTGACCGTACACGAGGAAAGGGCCCTGGACTTGGCTGGCGGACCTGAGGACCGGGAGGTTGCTGATGCAGAGGTCGGGGCCCCACGAGCAAGTGAGCCACCAACAGGCCGTCCCCATATCCCCCCTCCCCTATATCCCCCTCTCCCGTATCACCTGATCACTGCCTGATGTCTAACCATGCATGCTTCATTGTGTATCGCAGGACCAAACGTCCAGGCACCCATCCCCGCAGATGCAGACCGCCCGCAGGATGCCCCTCGGAGACCACGGGAGACGGAGAGACCCGCACCCTCCAGCATGCGACGCCCGCAGGATGCCCCTCGGAGACCACGGGAGACGGAGAGACCTGGAGCAACAGGGAGACGACACCCCCGTCACGTGCGGGAGCGACCACCCAGCGATGAGGGGGGCAGCCACAGGCCCCCGTCACATCCGAGCCAGGACACCACTACCCAGGACACCACTATCCAGGACACCCCTACCCGGGACACCACTACCCAGGACACCCCTACCCGGGACAGCACTACCCGGGACAGCACTACCCGGGACAGCACTACCCGGGACAGCACTACCCGGGACAGCACTACCCAGGACACCCCTACCCGGGAAGACGAAATACCGGACAGTGACTCAGAGTGGATGGGTGGAGACGAACCCCCACCCCAAAGTGCCATGGACTCAGAATGGGACGAAGAGCACGACACAACGCCACTGCTGTCACCAACACCCTCCACCATCGCAGAAACACTCACCACGGTTGGGCACTTTAGTGATGAGGCGTCTGGTACACTCACTGGTGCGCACAACACAGCCGTCCGGTACAGCAGGTGGAGGTAGGAGCAGCAGAGGGACCGGGCGGTCGGAGGGCAGCCCAGGCCAAGCGAACATCTGCCGCCCAGATGGATCCCGGGTTCCTGCAGTTACCACACCCACACATAGATCCGATGCAACCACCGACACGGAGACGAGCGAATAGGGTGACGAGTGGCTTGCGGCGTCTGCGGTCGCAGGTGGAGGAGTCCACCCGCGTCCAGGAGCTGGGAGTGGTCCCGGTCATGCGTGCCACCCAGGCTGACACCGCACGGGTGGCGTCCGCGGTGGAGGCAATGGGTGCGACGGTGTCAGACATGGGGAACGGTTTGCGAGGCCTGGGGCCTTCCGTGCAGGCGGCGTCTGTGGCCCAGGAAATGGCTGCCCTCTCACAGGAGGCCATGAGCCAGTGCCAGCGCCAGATGGCAGAGGCGCTCAACGCCATAGCCCAGTCTCAGCAGGCCATGGCCCAGTCTCAGCAGGCCATAGCCCAGTCTCTGCAGGCCATGGCCCAGTCTCTGCAGGCCATGGCCCAGTCTCAGCAGGCCATCGCTGAGGGCATCGGCGCCAGTGGCCATGTGCGAGCTGGCGTCGCACTGTCGCAGACAGGGTTCGACAACCCCCTGGGCTCCATGGCTGCAAACCTGCAGACCCCTGTCGATACCAGCACGGGCCTCCAGGACTGGCAGCGCCAGATGTCGGGGGCGCGTCGGATGGCCAGTCCGTTCGCATCCCCCACCCATGTAGAGGCCTGGGGGCCATCGAGCACCCCGAGGGAGGAGGAGGTGGTGTGGTCCGTCCCGGCTCCCTCTGTAGGGGAGGTCCCGGTACACCGCAACACCTCGGACTCCCCCCCTTCCGTCCCAGGTGCATCGGGTGGGCAACGGGCAGGACAGGCTGGCAGCTCGCCATCCCAGTCGCCCGGGCCGCAGCCTGGCCCATCTAGGCCAGGACGCCCCAGGAAACGGCCGCCAAGGGGATCCAGTGTCAGAGGGCAGGAATCACAGGAGTCCACCTCCAGTTCTGCTGTACCGTCTGGGGAACCACGTAGACGTAGTCAAAGGGCCCGTAAGGCCAAACAATTAGACACTGAGTAAGTTGGCACGGGTGCAGGGCACAGATGAGTTTTAGGCGCTAGGGCACGTGCATGAACTCCTTTGGTTATTAAAGTCAATGTTACACCTACCGAAGCTGCCTTTGTGCTCTGTCCAAAGTGTGCGGGGGTGTCATGTACGTTGAGCGCAAGTGTGTGTGTGAGGGGTGGTCTTACCTCAGCCCCAGGTGAGTCTGCCCCCTTCCCCCTGGGCCGCCATCAACATCCCCCGGGCAGAGGACGGGACCGTGCGCTGCAGTGTCACAGCCGCATGCAGGGATGGTCCGGGTGGATGGTGGTACTGTGGCCATGGGTCAGACATAGTCCAACGATGTAGAGCCAGGAGCTCATCGGAGGCGGGTTGTCATCATTCTCCATGGCCTGCGATAGACATGCGTCCACCCGCAACTGGGTGAGCCCGGCCCGTTGTGCCGCCGGTGGATCGGCAATTGGGAGTGGGGGGGTGGTGTGCATGCGGGTGGGGTGTGTGGGGTTGGGGAGGGGGGTGAGGGTGCTGGGTGGGTGGATGGGTGGGGGGTGTGGGTTGTCGGCTGTTGTCATGGTGTGCGGTCTGTGGCCATACTACCCGATTCCCACGCCCATCTAGTCAGTGAAGCGGGCGTCTATCAGTCTGTCCCGTGCCCGCTGGGCCAGCCGGTAATGGTGGACAGCCACCCGTCTGTGTCTACCCCGTCTGCCCTGACCATTGCCCCCATCCCCCTCATCTGGGGAGGACTGGGCCTCTTCCTGCTTCTCCTCCACTCCGCCCTCCTCTGCCTGCGGCACATCGCCCCTCTGCTGGGCTATATTGTGCAGGACACAGCACACCACAATGATGCGGCCGACCCTATCTGACCGATACTGGAGGGCGCCCCCAGAGAGGTCCAGGCACCTGAAACGCATCTTCAGCACGCCAAAGCACCTCTCGATCACTCCCTTTGTCGCTACATGGGCATCATTGTAGCGGTTCTCCGCCTCATTGCGTGGCCTCCGTATAGGCGTCATCAGCCACGATCGCAATGGGTAGCCCCTGTCGCCCAGCAACCAGCCCCTCAGCCGGGGATGGCGTCCCTCGTACATGCCGGGGATGGATGACCGCGACAACACGAATGAGTCGTGTACACTGCCTGGGTGACGGGCGCAGACGTGCAGGATCATCATGCGGTGGTCGCAGACCACCTGTACGTTCATCGAATAGGTCCCCTTCCTATTAGTGAACACGGCCCTGTTATCTGCAGGTGGCCGCACGGCGACGTGCATCCCATCGATCGCGCCCTGGACCATGGGGAACCCGGCAATGGCAGAGAAGCCCACGGCCCGGGCATCTTGGCTGGCCCGGTCCACGGGGAAGCGGATGTAGCGGTGCGCCATGGCATAAAGGGCATCTGTCACTGCCCGGATGCACCGATGCACCGATGTCTGCGATATGCCGGACAGGTCCCCACTCGGTGCCTGGAATGACCCCGTTGCATAAAAGTTCAGGGCCACCGTAACCTTGACGGACACGGGGAGAGGGTGTCCCCCGCCAGTGCCACGCGGTGACAGGTGTGCCAGCAGGTGGCAGATGTGTGCCACGGTTTCCCGGCTCATCCGGAGTCTCCTCCTGCATTCCCGGTCCGTGAGGTCCTGGTATGACTGCCGGGGCCGGTACACACGGGGCGCCCTCGGGTGCCTCCGTTGCCATGGGGCCGCGACGTCCTCCTCCCCCTCCTCGTCCTGTCGGTCAGGTGTCCCTCCAGCCTGGGTGGCTGCCGCCTGCCCCTCTGCGGCAGCCTGCGCCGCCTCTCTGGCACGCTCCTCCTCCTCCTCCTCCTCCTCCTCCTCATCCAGGGCAACATAGACATGAGCGGCTGCCACCACGGCGGCCAACATCGCTGGATGGTCTGAAAACATGACGGCCTGGTGCGGGGGAGGGGAACGACGACATGTCATCATTGCCCATATTCCCTCCTCCCCCCAGCCAGGTGGCATGGACCGCATGGGTCCAACTGTTGGAGGCTGGCACCTGGCCAGGTGGACCAACTCATTTGCCCTCCCATCACCCACCCCGGCACGGACCCCCCCCCCCCACCCCAACCTCCACCCCGGCACGGACCCCCTCCCCAACCCCCAACCTCCACCCCAGCACGGACCCCCCCCCCAACCTCCACCCCAGCACGGACCCCCCCCCAACCTCCACCCCAGCACGGACCCCCTCCCCAACCTCCACCCCGGCACGGACCCCCTCCCCAACCTCCACCCCGGCACGGACCCCCCCCAACCTCCACCCCGGCACGGACCCCCTCCCCAACCCCCAACCTCCACCCCGGCACGGACCCCCTCCCCAACCCCCAACCTCCACCCCAGCACGGACCCCCCCCAACCTCCACCCCAGCACGGACCCCCCCCCAACCTCCACCCCAGCACGGACCCCCTCCCCAACCTCCACCCCGGCACGGACCCCCTCCCCAACCTCCACCCCGGCACGGACCCCCTCCCCAACCCCCAACCTCCACCCCAGCACGGACCCCCCCCCCAACCTCCAACCCGGCACGGTCCCCCTCCACAACCCCCAACCTCCACCCCGGCACGGACCCCCTCCCGGCACTCCCCCGGAGCCCAGCCTACTCTAACCACCCCCCCCCCCCCCCCCGCCGCACACACACACAAGCCGAGACACACCTCTCCTCAGGCAATCAGTCTGCGGCCACGCCATTTCCTGCCCAGAGCCAACCCCCCAGGCCGTCACTCACCTCCTCGCTGGTCGGCGTGAGCCTGGAGCACCGGGTCACGCCGATGAAAAGGTGGTTTGATTCACGTCGACGTGAACGGTCATCACGTCGACGGGACTTCGGCCCATCCGGAAGGGAGAATATCGGCAGGCCGAAAATCGGCTGCCTTGCGCAGACCCGTGACATTCTCCGCGGCAGCGGCGCCATTAACGCCCCGCCGACTTTTCTCCCTTCGGAGACTTCGGCGGGGGCGGGGGCGGGATTCACGGCGGCCAACGGCCATTCTCCGACCCGGCGGGGGGTCGGAGAATGACGCCCCTCTTCTCTACCCAATCGCATTTCCCGATTTTGCCGTCTCCAAATGGAGAATCCTGCCTAGGATGTTCTGAATTTGCACTTTAATGAGATTTCCAAGGGAAATGCATAATTCAGTTCCTGGATAAGAGTATTAACTTGCACATTTGTGCTCCAATCAAAACTGAAGCCTTAAACTGGAGGTAGGAAATGTAACGTTGCTTCTCATTTACTGATAAAACAGCAGGTTCTCAATGAAACAAAGAAAATGTGGAAAAATGATTTTTTTTTTTTAAACCTTGCAGGGATGGTGACAACTGCATCTGTTCAATTTACATTTCCAGCAAGTTACAAGTGTAATAATATTGACTGTCGCACAGAAATGTGTAGAGTAGACAAAATATTCTTAGCTCCTGTCTCAGGAAAGCTTTAGTTAATTTTCCCTGTTGGTATTCAGCACACCCAGACATCATTCAGCCGTCTGTAATACAAGCATTCAGCCTGTGCAAACTGCTACCCCATGATAGGGTTGATTGTGAAAGTAGCAGACTGACAGAGAAATGGCAGTTGTGAGCTGATTTCACATCAACGGGCATGTTTGAACCATGGAGTGGACAGCATATTATCAGGGTCAATTAGCTTGTTAACATGCTCAATTAACTCTGATTATTTATTTAAATATGGCAGGTCATACACCTCCCCCGTATTATGGTGGACGTGCCGGTATTATAGGTTAGATATGTTGGTGTTGGGGATTATCTGTACATTTTGCGGTGGGGATTTGGCCTACTGATTGTTGTGGGGGGGGCGGTGCGGGCTTCCACATGACCGTGAGGGGTTCCCCATATACGTGAGGGCTGTTGCTCCCATGCCTGTGTGGGGGGGAGGGGGGGGGGGGAATATTCTTTTCAATGCTGATCGAGGTGCCCTTTAAAACAGCACCTCGGTCTCTGTGGAAGCATCTCTATCAGGTCCCACCCCGCCAGTGTGATGGCCAAAATCACGCCTCCAGATTTTCTGTGCACAGATTGTCATAGAATCTGGAGAGAAAACGCGGCTGTTTATCTGGAGAGCTACATTCCTGTTGTCTCACCTCAGCCTGTACTCGAAGCCCAGAGTGGAAATTTCCGCCCAGCCACTACCCGTATCAACTTTTATTTTAGTGATTTCCACTTCCCTTAGCTCTCCTACTACATCCATGGCATGAAATTGGTGTTCACCGCCAATGTACAATGGGCTTGCCGTGAATCAGCAGCCTGTTATACACAGCACCAGTTATTATTTTCCATTGACTCAGAAAATATTGCCAAGGTTTTGGACTTCAGACAAAGTAAAAGTAACAGTGTGACGTCAGCGGGGCCAGTGAGCCATTGAAATCTCCGTTCAGGACAGCGGGACAGGAATATCCCACTGTTGAGTGTGGTTGGAAAACTGCAGCCGAAGGGCACGATTCTCTGAAAAATGTTCAAAGTTTTGGAGCGAGCGGGAACTGTCGTGAGCTTCCCGACACTCGGCCCAGCGAGACCATCACTGAAATCCAATGTTAATTGGTCCACTTAAGGAGGCCCCATGAGCTTCATGCCGCACATGAAGGCTTGCCAGCCGATTTGCCGGGACCGCGGTCACTAGCCGCCTGCTATTAACGTAGAGCAGCGCTTAAACTGCTCCTGCACAGTCAGCCCCACTCAGCCCACTCGGCTATGGCGCACGGTGTCCGGCCCCACGATTCAGGGATGCAGACCTCGAGAGGCTCCTGGATACGGTCATGGCGCCAGGATGGATGTCCTGTACCTCGAGGGTTTGGAGGGTGGGCCACAGGGCATCCAGTGCCGCCTGGGATGAAGTGGCAGCGGCCATCAGCTCGGGTAGCATGACCAGGAGGACTGGCACCCAGTTACACCAGAAAATCAATGACCTACACCGGGCCACAGGGGTGAGTTGGTACCAGCCCCCCCTCCCACGTCCTTCTACCTGGCACCGCCCCCACCCAGCACCGTGTTGGCTCCTGGCACGCCCATGCTGCCCCCTCCCCAAAACCCCCCACAAGCCCCCAGCACAACCACTACCACCACCCCCCCCTCCCCCCCCTCACCCACCACCTCCATGCCTGAAGCACGAGTGCATCTAATAATGCCCTCTCTGGGCAGCTGCAGGAGAATCTGTCCCACAACCATCTGGAGAGCTCCCACACTGGCGGCGGGGTGCCGGACATGAGAATCCTCACCACCTTCGAGGAATGGCCCCTGGAGGTTACGAGGGTGGCCGAGGACAGAGCGGTCACCAACGCGGAGGTTGGTGCACACCGCAGAGGTGAGGATCCACCAGGCCCCACCCAGAAGGACTGTCAAATGTGAGTTGATATTGGCATACCGAATGACCCATCCCTCCACGGACCACATGTTCATTCTCCCACAGGACCTCCAGCCAACGGCGTGGCCCATCCGGGGTTGTCCCTCCCCTGCCCCCCCCTCCCCCATGAGACCACCATGAGGATGCCACCATTGAGGTGTCACAGCTGTCATCGCCACCCTCCACCAGCACTGAGGACATGGCACAGGTGCTGCACTTTCTCCTTGTTGAGGTGGAGCCTCCTGCAGCACACGCTGTCCGTCATCTGCTCGAATGACTAGCGAAGCTTGTACATCTTGGGCCATCGTTGGCCTCAACCCTCTGGGCCCCTCCCTGGCCTGATGGGCGGCCAGCTCCGCAGGGTGTGGGGCGGGGCCCTGCACATGAGCTGCCGCCTCGAGCCTCTGTCGATGCTGCTGCTGCCGCCATCTCCGGCGCCTGCCCACCCGGCCTGCCAGCAGCGCCACTAGGGCAAGTTCAGCATGGTCCAACATACCGTCCGTAACATTTAATGTCTGTAAGGAATTGGAATTGGGAGAGGGTGTTAGACTGATAAACTGCTGTAGCTCCCACCCCGGAACACTTCTTTCCCCCATTGATTCCCCGACTGCAATTCGCATACCGCCGCAACTGGTCCACAGCAGACGCCATCTCCCTGGCCCGACACTCGTCCCTGGAGCATCTGGACAGCAAGGACTCCGACATCAAGCTCCTATTTATTGATTACAGCTCAACCTTCAACCACGTAATCCCAGCCAAGCTCATATCAAAGCTCCAAAACCTAGGACTTGGCTCCTCACTCTGCAATTGGATCCTCGACATTCTGACCTACAGACCACAATCAGTAAGAATAAACAACAACACCTCCTCCACAATAGTCCTCAATACCGGGGCCCCGCAAGGTTCCATACTCAGCCGCCTACTATACTAGCTATACACACACACGGCTGCGAGGCAGAATTTGGCTCCAACACCATCTACAGGTTTGCTGATGACACTACCATCGTGTGTTGGATCTCGAACAATGATGAGTCAGATTACAGGAGGGAGATAGAGAACCAAGTGGAGTGCTGCAACAATAATAATCTACCCCTCAATGCCAGCAAAACTAAAGAGCTGGTCATTGACTTCAGGAAGCAAAGTACTGTACACACCACTGTCAGCATCAACGGGGCCGAGGTGGAGATGGTTGACAGATTCAAATTCCTAGGGGTGCACATCACCAACAATCTGTCCTGGTCCACCCACGTCGACGCTACGACCAAAGAAGCACAACAGAACCTATACATCCTCAGGATGTCCACATTGATTCTTACCAACGTTTACAGACACACCATAGAAAGCATCCTATCTGGCTGCATCACAGCCTGGTATGGCAACTGCTCGGCTCAAGACTGCAAGAAACTTCAGAGTCGTGAACACAGCCCAGTCCATCACACGAACCTGCCTCCCATCTATTGACTCTGTCTACACCTCCCGCTGCCTGGGGAAAATGGGCAGCATAATCAAAGACCCGTCCCACCCGGCTTACTCACTCTCCCAACTTCTTCCATCGGGCAGGAGATCCCAAAGTCTGAGAACACGCACTAACAGATTCAAAAACAGCTTCTTCCCCACTGTTACCAGACTCCCAAACAACCCTCTTGTGGACTGATCTGTATAATACTACACTCCTGTATGCTTCACCCGATGCCGGTGTCTATGTATTTGCATTGTGTATCTTGTGTTGCCCTATTACGTATTTTATAGAACATAGAATCATAGATTTACAGTGCAGAAGGAGGCTATTTGGCCCATTGAGTTTGCACCAGCCCTTGGAAAGAGCTCCCCACTTAAGACCATAAGACCATAAGACATAGGAACGGAAGTAAGGCCATTCAGCCCATCGAGTCCACTCCACCATTCAATCATGGCTGATTTCAACTCCATTTACCCGCTCTCTCCCCATAGCCCTTAATTCCTCGAGAAATCAAGAATGGCCTACCATTCCATACCTGGGATCATTCGTGTGAATCTCCGCTGGACCCGCTCCAGTGACAGTATGTCCTTCCTGAGGTGTGGGGCCCAAAATTGCTCACAGTATTCTAAATGGGGCCTAACTGGTGCTTTATAAAGCTTCAGAAGTATATTCTAAGCCTCTTGAGATAAATGACATCATTGCATTTGCTTTCTTAATTATGGACTCAACCTGCAAGTTTACCTTTAGAGAATCCTGGACTAGGACTCCCAAGTCCCTTTGCACTTCAGCATTATGAATTTTGTCACCGTTTAGAAAATAGTCCGTACCTCTATTCTTTTTTCCAAAGTGTAAGACCTCGCACTTGTCCACGTTGAATTTCATCAGCCATTTCTTGGACCACTCTCCTAAACTGTCTAAATCTTTCTGCAGCCTTCCCACCTCCTCGATACTACCTGCCCCTCCACCTATCTTTGTATCATCGGCAAACTTAGCCAGAACACCCCCAGTCCCGTCATCTAGATCGTTAATATATAAAGAGAACAGCTGTGGCCCCAACACTGAACCCTGCGGGACATCACTCATCACCGGTTGCCATTCCAAAAAAGAACTTAAGCCCACACTTCCGTAACCCAATAACACCACCGAACCTTTTTGGACACTGAGGGGCAATTTTGGGTGGCCAATCCACTTAACATGCACATCTTTGGACTGTGGGACGAAACTAAAGCAGCCGGCGGAAACTCATTCAGACACGGGGAGAATGTGCAGACTCCGCACTGACAGTGACCCAAGCCGGAATCGAACCTGGGACCCTGGAGCTGTGAAGCAACTGTGCTAACCACTGTGCTACCATGCTGCCTAACATAGGACAGCACAGTATAGGCCCTTCAGCCCACGATGTTGTGCCGACCACTTAGCCTAATCTAAGATCAACTTAACCTACACCCCTTTAATTTACTGCTGTCCATGTGCCTGTCCAAGATTCGCTTAAATGTCCCGAATGACCCTGACTCCACCACCTCCGCTGGCGGTGCATTCCACGCACCCACCACTCTCTATTTAAAGAACCAACCTCTGACATCTCCCCTATACCTTCCTCCAATCACCTTAAAATTATGTCCCCTCGTGACCACCCTGGGGAAAGGTCTCTGGCTATCCACTCTATCCATGCCTCGCATCGCCTTGTACACCTCTATCAAGTCACCTCTCTTCTTTCTTCGCTCCAGTGAGAAAAGCCCTAGCTCCCTCAACCGTTTTTCTTAAGACATGCCCTCCAGTCCAGGCAGCATCCTGGTAAACCTCCTCTGCACCCTCTCCAAAGTATCCACATCCTTCCTATAATGAGGCAACCAAAACTTGACACAATATTCCAAGTGTGGTCTAACTAGGGTTTTATGAAGCTGCAGCAAAACCTCATGGCTCTTAAACTCAATCCCCGTGTTAATGAAAGCCAACACACCATATGCCTTCTTAACTACCCTATCAACCTGGGTGGCAACATTGAGGAATCTATGTACGTGGACCCCAAGATCCCTCTGTTCCTCCACACTTCCAAGAATCCTGCCTTTTACCCTGTATTCAGCATTCAAATTCGACCTTCCATAATGAATCATTTCACATTTATCTAGGTTGAACTCCATCTGCCACTTCTCAGCCCAGCTCTGCATCCTGTCAATGTCCTGTTGTAACCTGCAACAGCCCTCAACACTATCTACAACTCCACCAATCTTTGTGTCATCGGCAAACTTACTGACCCACCCTTCCACTTTCTCATCCAAGTCATTTATAAAAACCATAAAGAGCAGAGGTCCCAGAACAGATCCCTGCGGGACACCACGGGTCACTAACCTCCAGGCAGAATACTTTCCATCCACTGCCACTCGCTGTCTTCTACGGCCAGCCAATTCTGTATCCAGCCAGCCAAATTTCCCTGTATCCCATGCTCCCTAGCTTTCTGAGTGAGCCTACCATGGGGAACCTTATCAAATGCCTTGCTGAAATCCATATACACCACATCCACTGCCCGACTTTCATCAATATGTCTCGTGACATCCTCAAAGAATTCAACAATGCTTCTGAGGCATGACCTGCCCCTCACAAAGCAATGCTGACTCTCTTTAATCAAACTATGTTTTTCTAAATAATCATAAATCTGGGGCGGGATTCTCCGACCCCCCGCCGGGTCGGAGAATTGCCGGGGGCTGGCGTCAATCCCTCCCCCTCCGGTTGCCGAATTCTCCGGCACCGGATATTCGGCGGGGGCGGGAATCGCGCCTCGGCGGTTGGCGCCCCCCCCCCCCCGGCGATTCTCCGGTCCGGATGGGCCAAAGTCCCGCTGCTGGAATGCCTGTCCCGCCAGCGTGGATTAAACTACCTCTCTTACCGGCGGGACAAGGCGGCGCGGGCGGGCTCCGGGGTCCTGGGGGGGGGGGCGTGGGGCGATCTGGTGCCTGGGGGTGCCCCCACGGTGGCCTGGCCCGCGATCGGGGCCCACCGATCCATGGGCGGCCCTGTGCCGTGGGGGCACTCTTTTCCTTCCGCCTTCACCATGGTCTCCACCATGGCGGAGGTGGAAGAGACCCCCTCCACTGCGCATGCGCGGGGATGCCGTGAGCGGCCGCTGACACTCTCACGCATGCGCCGCCCGGCAATGTCATTTCCGCGCCAGCTGGCGGGGCACCAAAGGCCTTTCCCGCCAGCTGGCGGGGCAGAAATCAGCCGGCGCGGGCCTAGCCCCTCAAGGTGAGGGCTCGGCCCCTCAAGATGCGGAGGATTCAGCACCTTTGGGGCGGCGCGATGCCGGACTGATTCGAGCCGGTTTTGGCGCCGTTCGGCGGACATCGCGCCGATTGCGGAGAATTCCGCTCCTTATCTCTCAGAGTCCTTTCCAGTATTTTGCTCACCAGAGACATAAGACTGACTGGTCTCTAATTCCCAGGGATTTCCCTATTCCCTTTCTTGAACAGGGGAACAACATTTGTCTCCCTCCAATCATCTGGTACTATTCCAGTGGAGAGTGAAGATGCAAAGATCATCTCGAACAGCAGATCAATCTCCTCCGTTGCTTCCCATAATAACCTTGGGAATATCCCGTCTGGCCCAGGGGACTTATCTATCCTGATGCTTTTCAAAATTACCAGCACATTCTCCTTCTTAATATCAACTTGTCCGAGCCTATTAACCTGGTTCACGCTGTTCTCATGAGCAACAAGATCCCTCTCTCTAGTGAATACTGAAGCAAAATATTCATTTAGGCCTTCCCCTCCCCGATTTTCTTTTCTTTTCATGTACTGAATGATCTGTTTGAGCTGCACCTAGAAAAATACTTTTCACTGTTCCTCGGTACACGTGACAATAAACAAATCCAATCCAATAGCCTGCAGCCATACAGCCAGAGGCCTCTGCAGTCAATGGGGTTATAGCTGGTCGATGGGACAGACAGGCAGGGGCAAGGGTGTCCCCCAGAACAGGTACACATGATCCAGGGATTGGTATAGCTGAGCATCCTCCAGCAGAGCACCACCTCCCCCCCCCCCCCACCATGGCAGACCACCCCAGCTAGGTGTGGACCCCCTCCCCTCCAGGTGTCCCACCTCCCGCTGAGCACAGGGGCAGCCAGCCCAATGCCGCCGGGCTCACCGCTTGTGAGTGAAGATGGCCACTCACCTCCTTGGCTCCCCGCAGCAACCCTTCCACCAGGTTCACGTTTTTAAAAAGGAGTACTAATCGGTACCAGCATGACCACTTACTGGGGAATGGCTGGATGGGAGGCCGTTGGATAAGGGGTAGCTCCCGTTAATTGCACGGAAATAGGGCTCAAGTGGTGATTATTGGTTTCTCGCCACGCTACGATTTCACCTAAGGGAGCGGGCAGGTTGCATCGCAAACCGTTTGGAGCC
This sequence comes from Scyliorhinus torazame, assembly GCF_047496885.1. NCBI lineage: Eukaryota > Metazoa > Chordata > Chondrichthyes > Carcharhiniformes > Scyliorhinidae > Scyliorhinus > Scyliorhinus torazame. Next base: position 166,809,062 of record NC_092721.1, on the reverse strand, counting down.
GGGCATGGTTTTTGTTTTTGGCCACTCCTGCTATTCACAGTTGTGCTCTCGCTCGAGCGCAACAAGGCCACTGAATCACACCCTCAGTGTCTAAAAAGAATTTGAACTATCATTCTGCACACAGCAGTGGAAGGAAGATTCAATGCGGTGAAACATCAGCTGCTGATTTGCTACTGGCATTGACTAATTTAAATGTCCTGGGGCAAAATTCTCCTACCCGCCCCGCCACATTTCTGCCCCGACCGGCCGGCGGGAGTCTCCGTAACACCGGCCGGTCAATGGGGTTTCCCATTGTGGGGCAGCCCCACGCCGTCAGGAAACCCCCGGGCGCCGGCAAAACGGAGACTCCCGCCGGCAGAGAATGACGCCCCTAGTTTCTTAACTACCAAGGAATAAGTGACATTCTTATTTCTTCTATCTAAATTATCCACCACACATTAATCTTCATTTGCCAATTATCCACTTCTCTACATGTTTGACCAGTCATGCTTAATAGGAGGAAAACTGCATGACATTTTAAAAAGTTAGCACAATAAAAAAAATTGTATTCCATATCGACTTGATCGATAAGTTGAGTGTCGACCTACTGTGACTGCCTTCTAGCAATTGTGGAATGAAGAATAACTAGCCACTGTTAAGGCAAGTCAAGTCAAACCTTGTAAAACTACAGTTAATCTGGTTCAAACAAAGGAGGATACAGACCTTGTTCATATGTTTACCTCTGAATTTGCTCTCAACGATGTTCTTTTAACTGTGGAAAACTGACAGTTTATTCAGAAATCACCACCTAACATACTTGTACGATTAGTATGCAGCACCGAATGCCTTGGGCTGCTGTGCCAAATTCTTTGTACACGATACATCAATACACCACAGCACAGAAAAATACTAACTGAAATCCACCGTCCATTATAAGAATTATTTAAATAGACACTCATATTTTTGCTGACATTTGAGATCAAATGCCTCTTAGTTAATAAAGATGTTTAATTTAGAGTACAGTCAATGGAAGATTAACATTTTCTACATTATCCAAAAGAATTCTATGTCAGGTTTATACTCTTATCAGTGTAAATTGGACACTGAAACCATAGTGTAAGTGGAGCATGAAAACTTGTGCAGTTAATGCCAACCTGTGGGCAGGATAATGCTGTGTAATCTGTCAAAATAACCATTTGCATTCACTAAGAACTGACTGATTTTATTACCAAATGTTTGATAAGGCTCCCAGCAAAGAATAACAAATGGAATGCAAGCAAAACATATCTGCTATAATGGACTTACTACCACGAGGGGACCATCTAACATTCAGTTAACACCAAACAAATGGCTTGCATTTCCTGTGAATGTAAACCTGCAAGGATCTGGATTCAGGGGCGAGATTCTCCGACCCCCCAGCGGGTCGGAGAATGGCCGTTGGCCGCCGTGAATTCCGCCCCCGCCGCCCGCCGAAGTCTCCGAAGGGAGAAAAGTCGGCCGGGCGTCAATGGCGCCGCAGACCTCGGAGCAAGGCAATGGATTTTGGGGCTGCCGATATCCTCCCGTCCGGATGGGCCGAAGTCCCGCCGACTTGATGACGGGTCACGTCGGCGTAAATCAAACCACCTTTCAATCGGCGTCAACCAGTGCTCAAGGTTTACGCCGACCAGCGTGGAGGTGGGTGGCGACCTGGGGGGTTGGCCGCTGGAGAGGCAATGGCGTGGCCACAGTCTGAATGTGTGGGGGAGAGGTGTGTGTAGGGTTTTGTGTGTGGGCGGCGGGGGGGGGGGGGGGTGGTTAGAATAGGCTGGGCTCCGGGGGAGTGCCGGGGAGGGGGATGGGGTCCTTGCCGGGGAGGAGGATGGTGTCCGTGCCAGGAGGGGGATGGGGGGGGGGGGGGCCGTGCCGGGGAGGGGGATGGGGTCCGTGCCGGGGAGGGGGATGGGGTCCGTGCCGGGGGAGGGGGATGGGGGGCGCGGTACGTGCCGGGGAGGGGGGTGGGGCCCGTGCCGGGGAGGAGGATGGGGTCCGTGCCGGGGAGGGGGATGGGGTCCGTGCCGGGGAGGAGGATGGGGTCCGTGCTGGGGAGGAGGATGGGGTCCGTGCCGGGGAGGGGGATGGGGTCCGTGCTGGGGAGGAGGATGGGGTCCGTGCCGAGGAGGGGGATGGGGTCCGTGCCGGGGAGGGGCCCGTGCCGGGGAAGAGGATGGGGTCCGTGCCGGGGAGGGGGATGGGGTCCGTGCCGGGGAGGAGGATGGGGTCCGTGCTGGGAGGAGGATGGGGTCCGTGCCGGGGAGGGGGATGGGGTCCGTGCCGGGGAAGGGGGATGAGGTCCGTGCCGGGGAGGAGGATGGGGTCCGTGCCGGGGAGGAGGACGGGGTTCGTGCCGGGGAGGAGGATGGGGGGACGGGGTCCGTGCCGGGGAGGGGGATGGGGGGATGGGGTCCGTGCCGGGGAGGAGGATGGGGGGACGGGGTCCGTGCCGGGGAGGGACTGGGGGGGGGGCAAGTGAGTTGGTCCACCTGGCCAGGTGCCAGCCTCCAACAGTCGGACCCATGCGGTCCATGCCACCTGAAGATGCGTTTCAGGTGCCTGGACCTCTCTGGGGGCGCCCTCCAGTATCGGTCAGATAGGGTCGGCTGCATCATTGTGGTGTGCTGCGTCCTGCACAATATAGCCCAGCAGAGGGGCGATGTGCCGCACGCAGAGGAGGGCGGAGTGGAGGAGCAGCAGGAAGAGGCGCAGTCCTCCCCAGATGAGGGGGTTGGGGGCAATGGTCAGGGCAGACGGGCTAGACACGGGCGGGTGGCTGTCCACCGTTACCGGCTGGGCCAACGGGCACGGGACAGGCTGATAGCCGCCCGCTTCATTGACTAGATGGACGTGGGAATCGGGTAGTATGGCCACAGACCGCACACTATGGCAACAGCCGACCACCCACACCCCCCACCCATCCACCCACCCAGCCACCCTCACCCCCCTCCCCAACCCCACCCACCCCACCCACATGCACACCACCCCCCCATTGCCGATCCACCTGCGGCACAACGGCCGGGCTCACACAGTTGCCGGTGGACGCGTGTCTATTGCAGGCCATGGAGGATGATGACAACCCGCCCTGCGATGAGCTCCTGGCTCCACATCGTTGGACTATGTCTGACCCATGGCCACAGTACCACCATCCACCCGGACCATCCCTGCATGCGGCTGTGACACTGCAGCGCACGGTCCCGTCCTCTGCCCGGGGGATGTTGATGGCGGCCCAGGGGGAAGGGGGCAGACTCACCTGGGGCTGAGGTAAGACCACCCCTCACACACACACTTGCGCTCAACGTACATGACACCCCCGCACGTTTTGGACAGAGCACAAAGGCAGCTTCTGTAGGTGTAACATTGACTTTAGTAACGAAAGGAGTTCATGCACGTGCCCTAGCCCCTAAAACTCATCTGTGCCCTGCACCCATGCCAACTTACTCAGTGTCTAATTGTTTGGCCTTACGGACCCTATGACTACGTCTACGTGGTTCCCCAGACGGTACAGCAGAACTGGAGGTAGACTCCTGTGATTCCTGCCCTCTGACACGGGATCCCTTTGGCGGCCGTTTCCTGGGGTGTCCTGGCCTAGATGGGCCAGGCTGCCACCCGGGCGACTAGGATGGCGAGCTGCCAGCCTGTCCTGCCCGTTGCCCACCTGATGCACCTGGGACGGAAGGGGGGAGTCCGAGGTGTCGCGGTGTACCGGGACCTCCCCTACAGAGGGAGCCGGGACGGACCACAGCACCTCCTCCTCCCTCGGGGTGTCCGATGGCCCCCAGGCCTCTACATGGGTGGGGGATGTGAACGGACTGGCCATCCGACGCCCTCCCGACATCTGGCGCTGCCATTCCTGGAGGCCCATGCTGGTATCGACAGGGTTCTGCAGGTTTGCAGCCATGGAGCCCAGGAGGTTGTCAAACCCTGTCTGTGACTGTGCGACGCCGGCTCGCACATTGGCAATGGCGCCGATGCCCTGAACGATGGCCTGCTGAGACTGGGCCATGGCCTGCTGAGACTGGGCCATGGCCTGCAGAGACTGGGCTATGGCGTTGAGCGCCTATGCCATCTGCCGCTGGCGCTGGCTCATGGCCTCCTGTGAGAGGGCAGCCATGTCCTGGGTCCGGGTCTCTCCATCTCCAGTTGTCTCCGAGGGGCATCCTGCGGGCGTCACATGCCAGAGGGTCCGGGTCTCTCCGTCCCCCGTGGTCTCCGAGGGGCATCATGCGGGCGGTCTGCATCTGCGGGGATGGGTGCCTCGACGTTTGCTCCTGCGATACACAATGAAGCATGCATGGTTAGACGCGCAGGCAGTGATCAGGTGATATGGGGGAGGGGGATATAGGGGAGGGGGGATATATGGGGACGGGCTGTCGGTGGCTCACTTGCTGGTGGGCCCCCGACCTCTGCATCAGCAACCTCCCAGTCCTCAGGTCCGCCAGCCAGTTCCAGGGCCCTTCCCTCATGTTCGGTCAGTGGCCTCTCATCAGCGGGGCCTCCTCCAGTCCTCACATGCTCCCTGGTGTTGTGTGCGCGTTTCTCCTGTGGGGGGGGGTGGCAGGGGTAAAAGGCAACAGTGTTAGACAGGTATATGAATGCACGCCATCGGTTGCGCGTGTATTGCAGAGGTTAAGGTTAGGGCTGGATTCACTTGGGGAAATGGGGGAAGGCGGATATGGGGGAGGGGGGATCTGGGGGATATGGGGAGGGGGATATGGGGAGGGGGATATGGGGGAGGGGGATATGGGGGAGGGGGGATATGGGGGATATGGGGGAGGGGGGATATGGGGGCTATGGGGGATATGGGGGAGGGGGGATATGGATATCGGGCAGGGGGGGGGAGGCTCACCCTGGCTGCTCTGACGAGGTCGTTCACCTTCTTGTGGCACTGAGTGCCTGTCCGTGGTGTCAGGGCCACAGCGCTGACGGCCTCTGCCACCTCCCTCCACAGACGCCGGCTGTGGGGTGGGGCAACTCTGCGGCCATGCCCGGGATACAGGGCCTCCCTCCTCTGCTCCACTGCGTCCAGGAGCGCCTCAATGTCAGGAGACTGGAACCTCGGGGCTGAGCGGCGGGCGGCCATCCGGTCGGGTGTTCTCGTCGGGTGGGGGGAGCAGCGCGTCCTTAATGAGCCGTCACGCCGTGTGGCGTGTATGACGCCGCACGCCGTGAACCACGTGAGCCAGCGTGGATAGCGTCACGTCGCTGCTCGCCCATTCCGGGGCCGGAGACTTTGCGACGTTTTTGGCGGCGTGATGCAGGTGGGATTTGCGCCGTTTTTGCCGCCGGTCGGCGGACTTTGCGCCGATAACGGAGAATTTCGCCCCAGGTTACAAAAACTCACCTGTGTTCAGCACCTTGGTTGTAGGGAGATGGGAATTCCAACTCTTCAGACTTGGCTGGTTCAAAAGTCAGATTGTAAGCTTCTATTTTTCCGAGGCAAAGCTTAAGATTAGATACGAAACATTTACTTCAAAAGGACTAAATCTTGGCCTGCTGTATGTTGCAAGACAACTCTGCCAAAGCTCTTTCTTAAAACATTGAGGGCACAATTTAACTACCGCGTTGCAGCCGGCATGAATCAGTTTTTTATCTAACCGACCTGCTCCTGATGGCGAGTTCCAGGTCATGCTCAAATATGGGGAGCATATTATTAACCCTCAGTTGCATTAATTTCCATGTCATTACCGATATTGAAGTCGAATGCAACGGTCTCCTGGGAATTCACCAGCTCCCCAATGAGGAATCTCGTGGGCATCGTTTAATACTCCTTTTATAAAATGTGAGGCTGGCGCAAGGGGTGCTGAGGGGAGCTGAGGAAGTGAGTAGCCATTTCCATTTTTCAACATGCAGCTCAAAGACACTGGAACTACTGCTCCAGTGCTCAAGGGGAGGGGGAAGGGTAGGGGGCTTGGAATTGGTCAGAGGGGCTCAACATTCCATGTCGGGGTGCCCCTGAGCCAGGGGGATCAGGGATTTTCTCCGCGAGGCCTTCAAACCATCTTTAAATATCGTGGATACCCATAACAGAGGCAACTACAGCTGTTGTCTGTCTGTCCTACCAAACACTTCCAGTACAGAGCCCTGCCCTTGGTTCTATGCTAAAGGTCACATTAACTCCCTTTGACTGTTAGTAGCCTCCAGCTTAACAGCGGAAGGCTATGCTAATGAGGAATTAGCCTTGTTAGCTGTGAGAGCACTTCACAGCTGCAGGTTGTGTTTGCTGCTTGCTCCTGCTGGTGGCTCCGCTGCCTGGAGGCTGCTGTTGTGGTTTCCTTCCTTTTTTGTAGCCAGAAAGAAGGTCATTTTATTCTAAGATTTGTGGATCCTGGAACCCCAGGCTCAGGAGGACAAATGAGTCCAGAAGGAAATCTGGTTTGAAGCAAGAAGTCGCTGCAGGACCTGATGCGAGGCAGAACCCAATATAATGAGGCCCATGTTGCCACTCATGTTGTCATTGAGCGGTGCATCGGACTGCTCAAAATGCAGTTCCGATGCCTGGATCACTCTGCTGCTGGTGCCCTGCAGTACACACCCCATGGGTTTCCCGCTTTGTGGTGGTCTGTTGTGCCCTCCACAACCTGGCACAGTAGCAGGACAATATGCTGGAGGAGGAGGGACACGTTGCCTCAACTGAGGAGAAGGAGGAGCCGGACCAGGAGGGGCTGGAGGACGAGTCTGGGAAGGACCCACGGGAGGAGTCGGAGGGTGGAAGACAGGTGGCGACAAGGGCCCGTCATGCCCAGAGGAACAGGGAGGCCCTCATCCTCGCCGGATTCTCATAGGATGGGAGCTTTGTTCACCAGCTCACTTCCTCCCCCCTCAATCCCTCCTTCCCCCCAATCCCCTCTCCCCAATTCTTCCTTCCCTCCCAATTCCTCTAGTCCCCCATCCCTCTAGTCCCCCCAATGCCTCCTCCCCTCAAATCCCTCTCGTCTCCCAATCCTCCTTCCCTCCCCAATCCCCCCTTACCCCCAATGCCTCCTTCTCCCAGTCCCCCTCCCCAATCTCTCCTTCCTCCAATCCCTCCTCGACCTCTTTCTCAGCCATTCCCCGTCTTCCCCCAATTCCCCTTCCAAATCCCACCTTCCCCTCCTTCCTCCCAATCCCTCACCCCCTACATTCCCCACCCCTCCCACACCACCTCCTCCCCGACTATCCTGACCAACCCTCCAAGGGTCTATGTGCATCCCAGGGTGATGGGCCTGTGTCGGCACTGTCAGCAGGTCAATCAATATCCAAGGCAGGATAGTGATGGTAGCGCGTTGTGAAGTGAGCTCTGGTGCTCCTCAATTTATGCCAAAGTCTGACTCCTGTATTTCTGCTGACAGCGTGCTCACACACATCCTCTGATCATGGACCACTGTGTCTGGTGGGTGGGGGGGGGGGGGCACGTGCAACCTGCTGCTTTATGCGCTCTGTGGCCATTATTGCCCTTGGCGGATGTCCTCTGGAGGGCCTGCAGCCAGAGGGCCCCGGCTGACGTACCGGTGTCACTGGTGTTGCCGTTCCCCACTGTTCTGACCACTGCCCTTGAGATGCACTGGTGTCAGGAGGTAGGGATTCGGAAGAGCTGAAGACCACCGCCATCTCCTTGGTGGCAGGCCTGGGTGGGCCTCCAGTGCTTCCTTCTCCCTGAGGTGCCCATAAGCTTTTGGGGGTCTCCTTCGGATGGAGGAGCAGCTGGAGCGAGCTCCAGAGGCCTCTAAGCCATGTGGCTCTGCCAGTCCTGGTGGCTCCCCGTTGTCTGCACCATGGTGTCGATACCCTCAGTGATGGTCCTCAGTGAGTGGACCATACTCTGCATGGAGTCGTTTCCAACTCCCCTCCCGCTCACCACCCAAGAGAACACTTCAGAGGAGAGCTCTGAGGAGACCACCATTGACATGTCACAGCTATCACCAGCACCCTCCACCTGTGCAGACACACACCTCGGCAACATCCACCTGCATCTGGGACATGTCCCTCAGTAGCTGGGATATGATGTCGATGCCATGGTCATCTCGGACTGAGCCATGCCTTGGGCACCAACACTCAAGATGCTGACATCATGCTCCAAGGTTTCCACTGCGGTCGCCACCCTAGCAGTGTTGGCCTCAGTGCCACACATTGTCAGCATCATCTCCAGCGCTGGTAGCCTTTGGGGCTCCTCCAAACAACTATGCACTTGCTGAAATGTTGCTGACATCCACTTATGAATCTCCTGGTTGTGTCCTATGATCTGCATCAGCTCTGGGATAACCTTGTCCAAAATCTCGCCACCTGACTGTACTCAGCTGAGTGCGGTTCCAGCAGACCTCCAACTGCTGACTCCCTTGAATATTCCTGCCCCCACTTGATGTGTACCACCAGATTGTACCCCGGATGCCTGTCCACTAATGTCACACACTGAGGTGTGTGTTGCTGCACAGGTGGAGGGTGCAGGCTATAGCTGTGAATCGTCAATAGTGGTCTCCTTGGAGCTCTCCTCTGAGGTGGTCTCATGGGTGGTGAAGGGGGGGTGGAAACGACGCCGGATGTCCCAGCCCCATCAGAAAGGGATCCTGCAAGACAATAGACATGTAGTCATGGAGAGAGAAAGAGCAGTTTGTCTGACTTAACAACAGACTTGAGACATGTCATCTGGATGAAGGAGCAGTGCATCCTTAAGTCTGTGGCCCAGGTCAACCTTGCTGTCGGTGACTACTCTCTCCTCAGATAAGCCTACGATTTCCAGGGCCCATTCCTCATGAGGATTTGAATCTCTAATACTCCACCACCCATCTTGGCCCTTTCCCACTTATTATGGGCCATCCTGCGGGGACAAAGAGAGGGCAATGTGAGCCGCATGCTTAATGGGGGGAGGGTCTATAGCAGGTGGCGTGTGTGTGCCCCACCCCACCTGGGCATGAAGGGGTTGTGCCCGAGGGTTCTGAGTAGCAAGCAATAAGATTGGATGTGAGGAGGGTATGGGGTGTCAGCCAGTGATTTGTTGGTGGTAGGGGGCGGGATGGCAACAGGGGAGGGAAGATTGGGAATTTGAGGGGTGGCAGGTGGAACGGATGTCAGCAGAAAGGTGGTAACTTACCCTTGTAGCTTGGTGAAGGCCACTGGATGGCAGTCCTCCTGGTCATGCTGCCCGCACTGACAGCCGCTGCCACTGCCTCCCAGGTGGTATTGGTGACCTACTGCTGATCCTCCAAACCGCCCCACCCCCAGGGGAATGTCCATCTCGTATTGACAGCGCAAGGCACCTTGTGAAGTGATGCACGATCAATTACACAAAGACGAGAGTAGGATGTAATCGAGGCTTTATTACACTGAGATGTGTGGCCTCCTAAAGCAGCTGACGAAATGGCTGCTGTACTGGGAGCACACATATTTATACTCCGCCTACTGGGCGGAGCCAGCAGGCATGGATCTACCCCCGTACCTGAAGTACAGAGGCCTTACCGTAAAGCACCTATATCAACATCCTATATATACAATATATACATCAGTGGTGACTACCACATGAAGTCGGCATCCTTAAAACGAGGAACAGGTCAGTGCACTGCCATGCATGTGTATTAACTGGGACTGAATGGTGAGGGAGAATTTAAAAGTAGCTGCCCCTTGTTAGTGGTGAGATGCTGAGGCCTGAATCTAGCGAATCAGACGGCGAGACTGCCAGTAATGGTGAGAAGCTCGTGGACGCTCATTTGCGGCACTGAGTGCCGTGAAATACGGGTCGCGATCTCCCAACACGGCAGTCGAGAAACACCCCGCCAAAGGCCCCCAGAATTACACTTAGAAATGTTTCCGTTAAATCGCGCCCTTTAAATGTTAAATATTGTGGCCTGGCTCATCTAATTTTTTTTAATTCTTTCACGGCATGTGGGCATCACCGACAACATTTTCTGCCCATCCCTAATTGCCCTTGAACTCTGTGGTTTTCCTGGCCACTTTTGAGGGAAGTTAAGATTCAATCCAAATCTTATGCAGGCCAGAGGGGGTCAGGATGACAGATTTCCTTCCCTACAGGACACTAGTGAACCAGGTGGGTTTTTACTACACTTGATGATAGTTTAATGGTCATCACCTCTGAAACCATCTTTATAATTCCAGATCTTAAATTCCACCAGTCACTGTGGTGTAATTTAAACCCATGTTCCCAGAATATTAGCCTGGGCCTCTGGATTACTGCCTCAGTGACATTATCACTTCATCTATAATTAACTTGCTCCTTGCAAGATATGGGTTAGATGTTCAGGTTTGTCTATTATGCAACCTCCCAATTTTAATTCCAATTAACTCATTGGCGGGGGGGGGGGGGGGGGGGGGGGGTCGGTGTTGTTGAAAACTAGGCGGTTTCTTTAACAGCTAAACCACCCTCTTTGGAAATTGATGAAGATGGAAATCCTCCTCATCATGTCTGTTTGCTATTTGACTTAATTACCAACTGATGGTTAATTGGTATGAAATATATCTTTAATAAAGAATGAAGCAGTCTCTTCAATGATGTTCCTTTCTGAAGAGTTTAACCACTATAATATGGAAGATTCATATCCAGTCCTGGCTGCTAAATGCCTAGACTTTTCTATGGAATTGATTATTGTGGATTCATAGTTCATGACAGGATACTGCCGTTGCTATTGGTAACAGATTACCCGATTTAGCTGGGAGCTCCAATGCATCGAAAAAGGAAAACAAATCATGTGTTACTCTCTTCCTGAACATCCCAAGCTGAATTGTACATTCCCCTGCGGGGCAAGTGGATAGACAGGCTAAGGGAGGTGGGGTGTAAAATTGAGTGCAATGCCGTGGGTGCCATTCCTGCTGTCTAGTTGCTTGCCCCCTCCTGGAATTTTATGTGTGGCAGCATCTGTGATGGATGGGCTACCTGCCCTTGGGTCAACTGAGTCCTTTAAGTGGCTAATTAATGACCACTTAATGGCCTCTTCCCTCCCCAACAACCTAATTGTGCGTGCACATTTATCAAATAGTGATCATAACATGTTAGTTCAATATAATGTTTGAAAGTGAAAAGCACAAATCAGCTTCTGGGATTTTAGATTTAGGTAAGACCGATTTTAATGAGATGAGATGGTGATTGTTTGCAGTAAACTGGGGAAATCTGCTAATGGGTAAAACAATTGAAGAACAGTGGAATATGTTTAAATAAACATTTAATACAATACAGAACTAGTTTATACTCCTGACAGGGAAACGCTCCACTTAACAGAAAAAGCAGCCATGGCAACTATAGAGATAAAGGACAGCATAAAACTGAAAGAAAGGGCTTATGAACATGCAAAAAACTGCACAGATCTGAATGGGAAAGATACAAGAACCAGCAAGGGGTCACAAAGCAGCTTATAAGAGCTACTAAAATAAATAAATAAAACAAAAATAAATAACCTTTATTGTCACAAATCGGCTTACCTTAACACTGCAATGAAGTTACTGTGAAAAGCCCCTAGTCGCCACATTCCAGCGCCTATTCGGGTACACAGAAACTGGTACGGGAATTGAAAGGGATTATGAAAGGAAATTTGCAAGGAGCATCAAACTTGCAAGGGACTTCCAGAAGGCATTTGATAAAGTCTCACGTAAGAGACTGTTAACTAAAGTGGAAACCCACAGAATTGAAGGCAAATTACTGACATGGCTGAGTGGAAGGCGACAGAAAGTAGGGATAATGGATAGGTACTCAAATTGGCAGGATGTTCATATTATTAGTTAACGACTTGGATAATGGCATAGAAAATCATATATCCAAATTTGCTGATGAGACAAAGCTGGGTGGCAGTGTAGACAGTGTAGGTGACAACATAAAATTACAAAGGGCTACTGAAACACTAGGTGAATGGGCAAAACTGGCAAATGGATTTCAATGTAAGCAAGTGTGAGATTATCCATTTTGGACTAAAAAGGGCTAGATGAGGACAATTTCTGGATGGTATGAAGCTAAATCCAGTGGATATCCAACAAAACCTAATGATTTAGGTACATAAATCTTTAAAATGCCATGAACAAGTGCAGAAAGTAATCAAGAAGGCTAATGGAATGCTGGCTTTCATATCTAGAGGACTGGAATATAAGGATGCTGAAGTTATGGTGCCACTTTACAAAACCCTGGTTAGACCCCACCTGGAATCACTGTGAGCAGATTTGTGCACCACATCTTAGGAAGGATATTTTGGCCTTGGAGGGAGTGCAACGTAGATTTACAAGGATGATACCTGGACATCAGGGGTTAAACTCTGAGGGGAGATTTTGGTCTGTTTTCCCTAGAATTTAGAAGGTTAAGGGGTGATTTGATCAAAGTCTTCAAGGTATTAACAGGAAACGACAGGGTAGATAAAGATAAATTGTTTCCACTGGTTAGAGATTCTAGAACTAGGGGTAATAGTCTAAACATTAGGGCCAGACCATTCAGGAGAGATGTTAGGAAGCGGTTCTACACACACAAGGTGGTAGAGGTTTGGAATTCTCTTCCACAAACAGCAATTGATGCTGGATTAGTTGTTAATTTTAAATCTGAGAGAGATAGATTTTTGTAAAGCAAAGAGAGACTGGATAGGCTTGGGTAGTTTTCTTTAGGGCAGAGAGGTCTGAGGAGGGACCCGATTGAGGTGTATAAGGTTATGAGGGAAATGGACAGGGTGCATAGGAAGTAGTTGTTCTCTTAAGTTGAAGGGTCAAGAACGAGGGGTCATAATTTTAAGATGAGGGGCAGGAGGTTGAGAGGGGATTTGAGGAAAGATCTTTTCACCCAGAGGGTGGTGGGAGACTGGAATGCACTGCCTGGGAGGGTTGTAGAGGTGGGAAATCTCATAACCATTAAGAGATATGTGGACGAGCACTTGAAATGTCATAAGGCCTAGTCCTGGGAAGTGGGATTAGTGGAGATTTAGTGTCATTTGTCGGTGTAGACTCGATGGGCCGAACGGCCTCTTCTGTACTGTATGACTCTATGACTATGATGTTAAGGCTTTAACTATTTATAGTTCCAAACATGGTCTTGGGTGGAGCTGTTCCATACAGACTTTCTGCTTCTTAACTTCATTTTGTAATTTTTTTTGCAACTTCTTTCTTCACCAAGTTTGCTGTCAGTCATTTCATCTTGTTTTAATGTCTTCGCTAGATCTTTAATTCTCTTTACTGATTCCTCTTTATTTTCAGTGGTTCCTAGTTTCTTTTGAAACCTTTAAATTTTCTGTTTCTTCCAAGAGGAATCCATCATGTTCTTACTGGACATATACATTTCACAAATCGAACCTTAATTTCTACTTATGTCAGGATCCTCCTAGTTAAAACCTGTTCCCCTTTTTCGCCTTTTAATTTCTGCTATCCTTCTTTGCTATTACAATTTTTGTCCATGGATGATTAATGACTTTAAGGCCAAACAGTTTACCTTTAACTGAAACAGGAAGCTCAGAAGGATGTGCTGTTTTGGTCTGTCATCAGTGATGACCCGGACTGACTGACTTGGCTGGTGGTCAATGAACTGACCCCAAAATCGGGGTCCTGTTTGCTGACAGGCAGTGATTGGTGCTGCTCTCTCCGGAATGTTCCTCAGTGAAACCAGGTTTTATCATATTTTCAGTTTGGTTTCAAAGCCTGGAGGAAGCAGTCTGGCTCTTTCTCTCTCATCTAATGGGTTCTCTCTAAAGATTCAGATAAAAACTTCTCTCTCTGCACAGCAAGCCTGAACTGCAAATAAATAAAGTCAAGCCACGAACTGAAGGCAGAGTTCAACACTAAACCAAATGAAGGAGTTCTTCTCTCTTTCCCCAGTAAGGCTGTGTGGTTTCAGTTTTGTTTTTGGGATCAGATCTGGAAGCTAGTTCTCTGGTTCTCTCTCTCTGAGATGTTTAAAACCCTCTAAATTCTCATGTAGGGACTCCTCAGTTAGGCTGGAGGTCATTCTGGTGAAGCTGGAAACTAATTAAGATTAAAACTCAGGCTGGAGTTGAGGTGAGACAGCAAGTCTTAAGAATTAAACAGGCCTGAGGCTGTTTCTTTGGGTGAAGGCCCAATTTAATAAATGTTAAAGTGACTCTCCAGAGGAAATCCTACTGGCTGGGAGTACTGAATGGATGCACTGCCAGAAAATTATCACTAACGGTACACTGGTGGCTTCGATCACTCAGCGTTCTGGGAGGACAGCCTACTGACTTCAACATTGGAAACAAGGATTCTTGTCCTTTTTTCATATTAATCCCGATTATTTTACCCCTCCCCATCCATTTGTGTTTGTCTGTCTTATGTGTGTGTAGAGGGTGGAATGGCTAAAAGGGGGTAGTAGGTTAGCTGGCCATTATTCCATTGTAATTACTGCATATATCAACTTTATTTCTGTTATAAATAAACAGTTATTGTGATCAACTTACAAACCTGGTTTTACAAGTTTGTTCTGCATCTGTCCCTCAGCCTCTTCAATGCAATAAGCCTCCTGGACTGCCTCCTAGTGTACAATGTAAGTGCAGGTACCTTTCTGCATTTTGTTCACCCTTCCTATGGGTTCTGATCCGGGGCCTTGCTGTGTTCTCTCTGTTGCCCACCCATTTTGTAACTGTCCATCTTTTCTGATTCTGCATTACTCGGGCTCTGGCAACTTCTCAATACCTCAAATGGATCTATTCACGCAAAGAGAGGCATTCTGGTGAGTATTTATTTTTCAGATATCCAATAAAAGAGGATGCTTTCAGGTTTCGGGCAAGAGGCAGGTTCAGCATAATTTATTCTCGTCGCCAGTTGTAAAGATGCATTTTCAGAAACTCCACTGGTGAACTCAAAAAGGACTTATTAATTCAGAATTTTACAGCAGCCTCATAGCTGTAGCTAGCTCTCTGCATGTCTCCTGCCTAAGAGAGCTCCCAAAATGTATCTTTGCCTAAGAGAGCTCCACCCCTGGAGTGATTGGTCATCCAAGCCAGGTGATCCTTACTCTGCTGTGTTGCCTTTAAAGGAACAATCACCGCAGAAAGATACATTGGATACAAAGGGTATGCATTGGAAACACTTCAGAGAAGGTTTACCAGACTAATACCTGGAATGGCTTATGAGGAAAGGTTAGACAGGCTTGTATCCACTGGAGTTTAGAAGAGTAAGAGGTGACTCCATTGAAACATATAAGATCTTGAGGGGTTTTGACAAGGTGGATGTGGAGAGGAGGTTTCCTCTTGTGGGAAAATCTAGAACTAGGGGGTCACTGTTTAAAAATAAAGGGTTGCCCATTTAAAATGGAGACAAAAATAATTTATTTCTCTCAGAGGATCTTGAGTCTTTGGCATTCTCTTCCCGAAAAGGCTGTGGAGGCAGAGCATTTGAATATTTTTGAGGCAGAAGTGTATAGATTCTTGGTCAGCAAGGGGGTGAAAGTTATTGGGGGGTAAGCAGGATGCAGAGGTTATTGTCAGATCAGCCATGATCTTATTAAATGGCAGAGCAGGCTCGAGGGGCCGAATGGCCTACTCCCATTGCTTGTTCGTACGTGTATATGCCTGTATATTTACCCTGGGTGAACCCTGGCCAAGTGTAAAATTCCAAACATTAATCGGGGTTTCTTGTACAGAAATATATTTAAGAATCCGCTTGGTGACTCAGAGCATGGTTACTTAACAAAGGCATGGCAGAAACCTACAAGCTCTGTGATGTGGAAAGAGCCATCCATTTTGTGTTCTTTTACTCTCAGCCATATAACTTAACTAGCCTGCTTCATTATTTTCCACTCATGTGAGCCAGCTATTTATCTTTTCTTTTGCCAAAGCTGAAGATTTGAGTGTTGCTCCTTTCCCTTAAATCAAGAAAATTGGTGTGAAAACAATTAATCTCAATGAAATTATTTATCTGACCATTGCTTTCTCTCTTTAAAATTGATGACTTGGCTCCCGGGCTCCCATCTAAAAATAAGTGAACTGGTGTTCCAGTTTTTATTCAGTTTTTATCCAGCGCACGGGATTTCCGGTGAAAAATAAGCCAGACTGAGGAGACCCACACACGAGGAATTCACACCTCAGGCCACAACTCATAAAAATATAAACTGGTTAAAAAAAAAATACAAACCTATTTCTGTTTTCTTTTTCTTTTCATTGGTATATTTATTTATGTTTTTCTTCATTGTTTATTTATTTATTTATTATTGGGGGGGAAATTGTAATTGTTGAAATTAACTGAAGGTTTAAGACATGGCAGGAGATCTCAGACTCATGTCATGCTCCTCGTGTGCGATGTGGGAGCTCAGGGACACGTCCACTGTCCCTGGCTCCTTCACGTGCAAGAAATGTGTCCAGTTGCAGCTCCTGTTAGACCGCTTGACGGCTCTGGAGCTGCGGATGCTGAGGACGTCGTGGATAGCACGTTTAGCGAGTTGGTCACACCGCAGGTGAAAGGTTCTGAGGGAGATAGAAAATGGGTGACCAAAAGACAGAGCAAGAGTAGGAAGGCAGTGCAGGTGTCCTCTGCAGTCATCTCCCTGCAAAACAGATATACCGCTTTGGTTACTGTTGAGGGAGATGGCTCACCAGAGGAAGGCAGCAGCAGCCAGGTTCATGGCACCGTGGCTGGCTCTGCTGCGCAGCTGGGCAGGAAGAAGAATGGCAGGGCTATAGTGATAGGGGACTCAATTGTAAGGGGAATAGACAGGCGGTTCTGCGGACGCAATCGAGACTCCAGGATGGTATGTTGCCTCCCTGGTGCAAGGGTCAAGGATGTCTCAGAGCGGCTGCAGGACATTCTGGGGGGGGGGGGGGCGGGAGGGTGATCAGCCAGCTGTCGTGGTGCACATAGGCACCAACGATATAGGTAAAAAATGGGACGAGGTCCTACAAGCTGAATTCAGGGAGTTAGGAGTTAAACTAAAAAGTAGGACCTCAAAGGTAGTAATCTCAGGATTGCTACCAGTACCACGAGCTAGTCAGAGTAGGAATGTCAGGATAGATAGGATGAATGCGTGGCTCGAGAGATGGTGCAAGAGGGAGGGATTCTAATTCCTGGGGCATTGGAACCGGTTCTGGGGGAGGTGGGACCAGTACAAACCGGATGGTCTGCACCTGGGCAGGACTGGAATCGATGTCCAAGGGAGGTGTTTGCTAGAGCTGTTGGGGAGAGTTTAAACTAATGTGGCAGGGGGATGGGAACCGATGCAGGAAGTTGGAAGGTAGTAAAACAGGGACAGAAACAAAAGGCAGTAAAGGGGAAAGTGTAAGGCAGAGAAGCCATAGTCAAAAATCAAAAAGGCGACAGTACAAGGTACAGTGACTGAGGGGTGCTCAGTGAATAGGACCAGGAATACTAAAAGGAATAAAACGGGAAGTGAAAACATTAATGGTAAGCGACGCGGCAGGTTGTTACATGAAGATATGGGTTCAACGACAAGGAAAATTAGGAGAAAGGTTAAGAGGAAATATAACTTAGGAGAGGTTACTGATCGAGGTGTTAAGATTCAGACAGAGGTAAAAAAGCCAAAATAAGTGTTTTTTACCTTAATGCTCGTCGTATTCGGAATAAGGTAAATGAGTTGATGGCGCAAATCATCGTGAATGACTATGATTTAGTGGCCATTACTGAAACATGGTAAAAGGATGGTCATGACTGGGAGTTAAATATCCAAGGGTATCAAACTATTCGGAAGGACAGAGTTGATGGTAAGGGAGGTGGTGTAGCTCTGTTATTTAAGGATGACATCCGGGCAACAGTAAGGGATGATATCGGTGCTATGGAGGAGAAGGTTGAACCGATTTGGGTGGAAACCAGGAATAGTAAGGCAAAAAAGTCACTGATAGGAGTAGTCTATAGGCCACCAAATAGTAACATTATGGTGGGGCAGACAATAAATAAAGAAATAACTGATGCATGTAGAAATGGTACAGCAGTTATCATGGGGGATTTGAATCTACATGACGATTGGTTTAACCAGGTCGGTCAAGGCAGCCTTGAGGAGGAGTTTATAGAATGTATCCGCGATAGTTTCCTAGAACAGTATGTAATGGAACCTACGAGGGAACAAGTGGTCCGAGATCTGGTCCTGTGTAATGAGACATGATTGATTAATGATCTCATAGTTAGGGATCCTCTCGGAAGGAGCGATCACAATATGGTGGAATTTAAAATACAGGTGGAGGTTGAGAAGGTAAAATCAAACACTAGTGTTTTGTGTTTAAACAAAGGATATTACAATGGGATGAGAGAAGAACTAGCTAAGGTAGACTGGGAGCAAAGACTTTATGGTGAAACAGTTGAGGAACAGTGGGGAACCTTCCAAGCGATTTTTCATAGTGCTCAGCAAAGGTTTATACCAACAAAAAGGAAGGACGGTAGAAAGAGGGAAAATCAACCGTGGATATCTAAGGAAATAAGGGAGAGTATCAAATTGAAGGAAAAAGCATACAAAGTAGCAAAGATTAGTGGGAGACTAGAGGACTGGGAAATCTTTAGGGGGCAACAGAAAGCTACTAAAAAAGCTATAAAGAAGAGTAAGATAGATTATGAGAGGAAACTTGCTCAGAATATAAAAACAGATAGTAAAAGATTCTACAAATATATAAAACAAAAAAGAGTGGCTAAGGTAAATATTGGTCCTTTAGACGATGAGAAGGGAGATTTAATAATGGGAGATGAGGAAATGGCTGAGGAACTGAACAGGTTTTTTGGGTCGGTCTTCACAGTGGAAGACACAAATAACATGCCAGTGACTGATGGAAATGAGGCTATGACAGGTGAGGACCTTGAGAGGATTTTTATCACCAAGGAGGTAGTGATGGGCAAGCTAATGGGGCTAAAGGTAGACAAGTCTCCTGGACCTGATGGAATGCATCCCAGAGTGCTAAAAGAGATGGCTAGGGAAATTGCAAATGCACTAGTGATAATTTACCAAAATTCACTAGACTCTGGGGTGGTCCCGGCGGATTGGAAATTAGCAAACGTGACACCACTGTTTAAAAAAGGAGGTAGGCAGAAAGCGGGTAATTATAGGCCAGTGAGTTTAACTTCAGTAGTAGGGAAGATGCTGGAATCTATCATCAAGGAAGAAATAGCGAGGCATCTGAATGGAAATTGTCCCATTGGGCAGACGCAGCATGGGTTCATAAAGGGCAGGTCGTGCCTAACTAATTTAGTGGAATTTTTTGAGGACATTACCAGTGCGGTAGATAACGGGGAGCCAATGGATGTGGTATATCTGGATTTCGAGAAAGCCTTTGACAAGCTGTCACACAAAAGGTTGCTGCATAAGATAAAGATGCGTGGCATTAAGGGGAAAGTAGTCGCATGGATAGAGGATTGGTTAATTAATAGAAAGCAAAGAGTGGGGATTAATGGGTGTTTCTCTGGTTGGCAATCAGTAGCTAGTGGTGTCCCTCAGGGATCAGTGTTGGGCCCACAACTGTTCACAATTTACATAGATGATTTGGAGTTGGGGACCAAGGGCAATGTGTCCAAGTTTGCAGACGACACTAAGGTAAGTGGTAAAGCAAAAAGTGCAGAGGATACTGGAAGTCTGCAGAGGGTTTTGGATAGGCTAAGTGAATGGGCTAGGGTCTGGCAGATGGAATACAATGTTGACAAATGTGAGGTTATCCATTTTGGTAGGAATAACAGCAAAAGGGATTATTATTTAAATGATAAAATATTATAACATGTTGCTGTGCAGAGAGACCTGGGTGTTCTAGTGCATGAGTCGCAAAAAGTTGGTTTACAGGTGCAACAGGTGATTAAGAAGGCAAATGGAATTTTGTCCTTCATTGCTAGAGGGATGGAGTTTAATACTAGGGAGGTTATGCTGCAATTGTATAAGGTGTTAGTGAGGCCACACCTGGAGTATTGTGTTCAGTTTTAGTATCCTTACTTGAGAAAGGACTGGAGGGTGTGCAGAGGAGAATCACTAGGTTAATCCCAGAGCTGAAGGGGTTGGATTATGAGGAGAGGTTGAGTAGACTGGGACTGTACTCGTTGGAATTTAGAAGGATGAGGGGGGATCTTATAGAAACATACAAGATTATGATGGGAATAGATAGGATAGATTCGAGCAGGTTGTTTCCATTGCCGGGTGAAAGCAGAACTAGGGGGCATAGCCTCAAAATAAGGGGAAGTAGATTTAGGACTGAGTTTAGGAGGAACTTCTTCACCCAAAGGGTTGTGAATCTATGGAATTCCTTGCCCAGTGAAGCAGTAGAGGCTCCTTCATTAAATGTTTTTAAGATAAAGATGGATAGTTTTTTGAAGAATAAAAGGATTAAGGGTTATGGTGTTCGGGCCGGAAGTGGAGCTGAGACCACAAAAGATCATCCATGATCTCATTGAATGGTGGAGCAGGCTCGAGGGGCCATATGGCCTACTCCTGCTTCTAGTTCTTATGTTCTTATTGACATCGAAAATCTGTCAACTTTTGATTGCCAGGAAACTCTAGGAGATTGCCAGGCGTCTGAAAGATTCTCTTCAAAATCTTCTTTCAAACAATGCAATGTGTTCTTTCAAACAGTGCAATGTGTTCATCAAGAACCTCCAGGTTTTATAAGTATTCTTTGAAACAAAGGTTCCTCTCTACAGTTTTAACAAGTATCCACCTCCATGTTTACCAACTCTCCCTTCAGGATTCCTTTGTATTGAATGTTTTTACAGAAACTCTATCATCCAGCCACTGATTGCTCCACAATTTGAAATATGGAAAATAGGAGGCGGTGTAGGCCATTCAGACATTTTGAGTCTGCTCCACCATTCAATATGATCATGGCTGATCATCCAACTCAGTAACCTGTTACTGCTTTCTCTCCATATCCTTTGATTCCTATAGCCCCAGGTCCTATATCTAACTCCGTCTTGAAAACATACATCCGCCAGCCACATTTAATGGCGTGGTGCCACCCACCCACCCCCACCCCCCACCCCCCCCCCCCCCCCCCCCCCCCCCCCACACACACACACCCTCCCAGCAGTGGGATTCTCTGTTCCTGCAGCCGGCCAATGGGATTTCCCATTGTGGCCACCCCACGCTGTCAGGAAACGTGTGGGCATGGGTGTGCTGCTGGCGGACCGGAGGATCCCACCTACGGAGAATTCCACTGACAATGTTTTGGCCTCAACTCCTTTCTCTGGTAGCAAATACTATAGGCTCACCTGGTGAATAATCTCCCTTCATCTCAGTGCCAAATGGTTTACCCCATGTCCTTAGACTGTGATCCTTGGTTCTAGACTCCCTCACCATCAGGAGCACCCTGACTATATCCAACCTGTTTAGTCCTGTTAGAAATGTCTGGGTTTCTATGTGATTCCGTCCTGATTCTTCTAAACTCCTAACCGACTCAATCTGCCACCCCAGAAATCAGTCTGATAAACCTTTGCTACACTCCATCTATGGCAATAACATCCTTCCACAGATAAGGAGACAAAAACTTCACACAATATTCCAAGTGTGGTCTCACCAAGGCCCTGCATAATTGCAGCAAGACATCCCTGCTTCTGTACTCGAATCCTCTCGCTATGAAGGCCAGCATATCATTTGCCTTCTTTACTGCCTACTGCACCTGCATGCATACCTTCAGCAACTGGTGTATAAGGATACCCAGATCTCATTATACATTCCCCTCTCTCAATCCATAGCTATTCAGATAATAATCTGCTTCCTGTGTTTGCTACCAAATTGGATAACCTCACATTTATCCACACCATACTGCATCTGCCATGCATTTTCCCACTCACTCAACTTGTCCAAATCACACTGAAGGATCTCTGCATCCTCTCACAGCACACCCTCCCACCCAGCTTTGTATCATCAGCAAATTTAGAGATACTGAGCGGGGGATTCTCTGGCCGTTCTCGCCAGTGGGATCTTTCGGTCCCGCCAATGGTGAATCTCCACCGTACGTTTCCCTGGGGCAGGAGTTTGATTCAATGGGAAATGTCTTTGACAGCTGCGGGACTAGAAGATCCCCCTGCCAGCCAATGGCAGACCGCTTCCCGCTGCCGAGAAGCATGCCGTGAAGTGGGGGGAGGCGTAGATAATCCCACCCCCCCCCCCCACCATTATATTTAGCCTTTCATCTAAATCATTAATATATATTGTAAATAGCTGGGGTCCTAGCACTGATATCTACGGTACCCCACTAGTCACTGGCTGCCATTTGGAAAAAGACCTGGGCCGGGATTCTCCCCTATCCGGCGGGGCGGGATTTCACAAGAATCTAACCGGAATATTATCTTTTCCGACACAAAAGCACTAAATTAAACTCCTTATTTCTAATATTTAACAATACAAATATAGGTAATCTAAAACCACAACTTCTTTCCTGACAGTTTTCACAATAATGAATTTATAAGTGAACATCTCTCTAATTCCGTCTAATGCAAACTGGAGGAATAGCACCTCATCTTCTGATTAGGCACTTCTGGACTTAACATTGAGTTCAACAATCATGGGCTTACTCCTCCATCTTTACCCCCGCTCTATTTAAAATCCTATTTTTGTCCCATTCCCCTACCCCGTGCCCTCCCACAGGCTTTGCTTTTAGAGTGTTGTTTCTTTTCTTTTTCTTTAATTTAGAGTAGCCAGTTATTTTTCTTTTCCAATTAAGGGGCAATTTAGTGTGGCCAATCCACCTAACAAGCACATCTTGGGTTGTGGGGGTGAAACCCACGCAGACATGGGGAGAATGTACAAACTCCACACGGACAGTGACCCAGGGCCGGGATTCGAACCCGAGTCCTCAGCGCCGCAGTCCCAATGCTAACCACTGCGCCACATGCAGCCCTTTAGAGTGTTACCATAGAATTTACAGTGCAGAAGGAGGCCATTCGGCCCATCGAGTCTGCACCAGCTCTTGGAAAGAGCACCCTACCCAAGGTCAACACCTCCACCCTATCCCCATAACCCAGTAACTCCACCCAACACTAAGGGCAATTTTGGACACTAAGGGCAATTTACCATGGCCAATCCACCTAACCTGCACATGTTTGGACTGCGGGAGGAAACCGGAGCACCCGGAGAAAACCCACGCAGATACGGGGAGGATGTGCAGACTCCGCACAGACAGTGACCCAAGCCAGAATCGAACCTGGGACCCTGGAGCTGTGAAGCAATTGTGCTATCCACAATGCTACCGTGCTGCCCCAATTGTTTCTGCTATTAACACATTCTGCTACCTTACATTTATACCACAAGCACCTTTGGTCTTTAACACTACCATTAGAACTCCTTTTGTCTTGTGCCAAAATCTTTGTCAAATCTCTACTATACAGTGAATGGTAGAACCCTCAAGAGTATTGAAAGTTATACAGTGAATGGTAGAACCCTCAAGAGTACTGAAAGTCAGAGAGATCTAGGTGTACAGGTCCACAGGTCACTGAAAGGGGCAACACAGGTGGAGAAGGTAGTCAAGAAGGCATACGGCATGCTTGCCTTCATTGGCCAGGGCATTGAGTATATGAATTGGCAAGTCATGTTGCAGCTGTATAGAACCTTAGTTAGGCCACACTTGGAGTACAGTGTTCAATTCTGGTCGCCACACTACCAAAAGGATCTGGAGGCTTTAGAGAGGGTGCAGAAAAGATTTAACAGGATGTTGCCTGGTATGGAGGGCATTAGCTATGAGGGGCGGTTGAATAAACTCGGTTTGTTCTCACTGGAATGATGGAGGTTGAGGGGCGACCTGATAGAGGTCTACAAAAGTATGAGGGGCATAGACAGAGTGGATAGTCAGAGGCTTTTCCCCAGGGTAGAGGGGTCAATTACGAGGGGGCATAGGTTTAAGGTGCTAGGGGCAAGGTTTAGAGGAGATGTACGAGGCAAGTTTTTTACACAGAGGGTAGTGGGTGCCTGGAACTCGCTGCCGGAGGAGGTGGTGGAAGCAGGGACGATAGTGACATTTAAGGGGCATCTTGACAAATACATGAATAGGATGGGAATAGAGGGAAACGGATCCAGGAAGTGCAGAAGGTTGTAGTTTAGTCGGGCAGCATGGTCAGCACGGGCTTGGAGGGCCGAAGGACCTGTTCCTGTGCTGTACTTTTCTTTGTTCTTTGTTTGTTCTTTGTATTCCCACCTGTCACTGACCTTCTATTTTGTTTTTGGGTGGTAATGTAAAATTGGCGCTGCTGGTGGGATCTTTCAAGCCGTTGCAATGATAGTCGCATTTCTGCTTTGCTCAAAAATTCCTCCAATTCGATGCTGACGCACATTTCTACCAAAAAGATCTGAGCTTGGCTTCCAAAAAATATATAGCACTGATTCCATCAAGGAACACCACTGGGGTGGAATAGATTGGAGAGACAGGACAGCATTAGCTGCCGTATGGTAAATTTGAATGTTCAGAAGCAACATATATTTACCTGCAGGGCTCTGTCCTTTGCAAAGATAAAGAACAGGCCTGGGCATTGCACCTTTTTCAATTAAACAGAAGCTTGGGAGATAACTGTCCCCTGATGCATTCTCCAAGGTAACACCTCAACCAATCAGAGTCAACTTGCCAATAATTAGCCTCCTTTCATTCCACACTATACATTTTTGGTCGCTTTGAAATTTGATATTCTTGCATCTGTCCTGATCAGTGAAAAATGAAGAGCTTCAACAGCGTGTGTCTTTGTTAAGCAATAAATTGGAGTCCTCTTGGTCTCTCACCATAAGGTCCAAGAGTAAGTCAGCACAACCCAAAGGAGAATGGCGTGTATAAGCCAGTTTCATCCATTTACACAGTTTCCCAGGGAGTTTTGCTGGTGTCTTGCCATAATTGCTAAGAAGGAGTCCCAAGAAAATCCCTATGGAATTTCAGGGCCTAAGTGGAGAGATATTAACAACAAACATACCACGATTTCTTCCATTTGGCATTTCCAGAAAAACTGCGGCGGTGGTTCTATCTCACACTTCACTCAGGAAGTTAAGGTTGCTGCGGCAACACGCACATTTACATGCCTGTTGAAACCTAGAACTATGGCCGAGGCTCTGACAGGATTCTCTCCTCCTCTTACCACCTGCCATTGGTGTGAATGGGCAAATTTGAAGGTTGATACCTGGTTTGTCTTCGCCTTCAAGTCGTGGGGTGGGACTTGAACCTGGAACTTCTCCCTGGGAGGTAAGGATGTAATCCACTGCACCACCCAGCAAAATTGTAATCACATTCAAAAGGAAATCTTCCTGAACCCAACATCGCAGCAGATAATTCTCAGTGAAAATGTAAAATTTAAAACACTGCTAATTATCCAAATATTACTAAAATTATACATACAAAATAAGCACATTTCATTCATCGCTATTTGAAATATAAATATCTTTTGACACACATTTTAACACTTGGTGGACGAACTGGAAAATACTTTGAGGGACTTCAACTTTACATTATAGAAGGCTAAACATTTGGAGTGGGATTCTCCATTAGCCAACGCCGAAACGCGTGCAATCAGGCGGAGAATAGCTCCTAATGCCAAAATCGCAGCGGGCGCCGGTTTTGCCCCAATCGTGATGCTCCGCTTCCTCGAAAACGGCGTTATTGCGGCGCACGACACGCATAGCTGTAACCGCCCTTGCATCGCATTAGCGGGCTCCACCTCCGATAGGCCGAGTTCCCGATGGCACGGGCTACGTGTGCTCTCAACAATCATGAACCTGGCATGGTGGCTGTGGAGAGAGAGGGCGTACGGACAGTGTCCAACACCGGCATACTTCGCCGACAGTCTTGACGCTGGCCGAGGGGCTCCTGCCAGGGCTGGGGGGAGTAGTGGGGTGGCCAGGAGGTGGGCTCTGGGGTCGGGGTGGTCAGGGGACCCAACACCATTACTGCAGCCAGCAGGACAGCCATGTGGCTGCAGCTTGTGAGCCTGCGAGTGTCCATCACAGACCCGGCGATTCACGCACTGTTTTTCGTGTGTTCTGCTAGTGTTCCACACGACGCCGGTGCTAGCCCCTCACTGGTAACGGAATCGGTGCGGGTGTGGCGCTGATTTTTCTGACATGGAACTCCACAGATCCTCCTTTGCCGTCAGCACTTAGACTCAGGAATGGAGAATCCAGATCATGGGATATAAAAATTTTTACTGGAGAATAATGAACTCTGATTATGAAGGTACATTATTCAATGTTTCCGTGTTAAATAGACACAGCATGCGGTTGCATAATATAACCCACAGAGGGATTTGTCAGTCCTGTGTGCAAAATCTCTGTTTACACTACACCTTTTAATTAACATTTATGGTGAATTATAGAATAATGCATAACATTGATGAACAAATTCACATTCGATATAAAGTAAAAAAGAACACCCACCTCCGCAACGTACTTGTACAGCTCTCTCATTGAGATGCCGAATAGCAGTTTGAAAGATTGTTTTCCTTTCTGCTTTTCTACTGCATGTCTGATTCAATCTCCATCTGCCAGGGCGAATTGTCTTGGAGCATAGAGATCAAATCAAATACCTCAGTGAAATACTGTCAGGCTGAGGGCACGGTGCTGAGTTATTCCCATTAAGCCACCTGAGTGAAAACTGCTGGGAGTTTGGAATTGATCTCTAGTTGTCTGCTAATAGACATTAAGCAGGCATATGACTCAGAATAAAGCAACGAGGCAGGAAATTGGGGTAAAGAGCACTCGGTTTCTGGGTGCTATGAGTGTCCATAAAGTCCTAAAGTGTCATGAAGCGTGTCAGACGTCACCTTGGCAGAGACGTTGACGCGTGTGCAGCGAAGGTCTGTCAGAGCAGATTGTGATGCCAGTCAGTGTGCAATGCTGATTTGATGCCAGCTTTGCCCAGACTGGATGCTGGGTGATATGGTTGTCTGGCGATAACATGGTTTATGATTCCGATGTACAATCCATGCTCACACGTGCGGCATGCAGAAGACTGAGGGTCAGCTGTGCCCCAGGAAACCTGAAAGACAGATCATGCTGTGCTGAAGCCTGGTCTGTCCTGGAAGAAACCTGTTGTCCTCAGCTGCGGCTGCCAAGATTTGAGGTGATCAGCTGAACGTGGTCTGCACAACCTTGCACTTAATTGCCACCAGTTATTACCCAGGAAGCAGGGGAACAGGAGCACGAAGAGGATGAGGAGGCAGACGGCACAAAGGAGGAAGGGAGGTAGCAGCTTAGTCACTTCCGTTCTGGCCTTGCTGGAACTGATAAACTAACTCAAGTGAGATATGTGGTAAACCACGTTATTGTGTTCATTGTATTCTATTCACTGTGCTGTGTTGTACTTCCCTGGGCTTGTCCAGGCTGGCTCCGCCTGTGGCTCCTCCCCTCGGGGCTTATTGATACACCATCAATAATGGACAACGAGTGATAAACGTAACTGAAGCTTTAATGCACTAAACAGCAAGCCTCCTTCCTCTGGACCTGAACTGGGTCCGGAGGCGGAGACTTGCCACTTTTATACAGAAGCCCCAAGGGGAGCAGCTGGATTGGGTTAGATGGTTGGGTCCACAGTTGTGGTAATTGAGTTGCCCACTGTGGCTGAACCAAATTGCATGATGGGAAATGTGGACACATACTACAATAAAAAGTGCACAATGATGGAAACCACAGGTGTCCAGACACAAGACCTACTGTGGTGAAGCACAAGAAATGTCATAAGCAAAAGATAGCAACTTCGTAGTGAAAAGAAGGAAGAGACATTGGAACTAGACAGCCACAGACATTTGAACACCCTGAGCATGAAAATCATCTGACGTTTGTGGTTGCAAAGGGCTGTTAAATGCAAACTACATATGGATCATGGAACAGACTTAAACTGAACCCTAACAAAGCCCTGATCTTGTAAACTCAAGTAATCTACCTGGGATCTACGATGACCTATGGTATGGAAAAAGGGAAATAGAGCATAAGAGTGTAGAAGCCATTTTACAGTTATCCTTACCCCGTGATTTAAAATCCTTAAGATGCTTTCTGGGACTGGTAGGATATTGTAGAAACCATAAAGGTGGCTATGCCACAAAAGCTGTTGTCAGATCGCTTGACAAAAAAACTCCCTTTGGACCGACCAACATACCCAGGCAGTCATTGAACTAAAAAAGACATTAGTCAAGCTCCGGCCGTACAAGTCCCTAATTCAGTATTACCCTTCGCCATTGAAGTAGCAGCTACTGACGCCACGATCTCTGACATCCCCCTGCAGGAGAGACACGGGCGGCAAGGACCAGTTGCTTACGTGTCCCTACTTTTCAGTCTGGTAGAACAGGCATTCTCGGTGTCTGAACATCACCTACTGGCAGTTTTCTGGGCAGTTCAACACTACACACACATTGTTGGGCTTAATCCAATGACCATTTTAACAGAACTCACACCATTCCAGTTATTGTTAGAAGGATAAATAAAAGATGGCACCTCAGTCAAAATCGTATAGCCCGTCGGACCTCACTGCTACAAGGGTAGGATGTGACAGTCAAAAGAACCAAAACACCCATATTTCTTGCAGATAATATCAGTTAGAGCAGGAAATCTGATGAATTCCAGTTGTTGGAAGCAACATCTGTGTCAAAACAAAAGGGGGGAGTAGCGGCCAAAGGAACAGGAGAAATACGTGAACAGGTATGTTTAACCATTCATCTGTCTTCCCCAGGGCTGATTCAGCTGGGCTCTCAACACCTACTCCAGCCACAATTCACCTCCCCTTTTAGCAGTGTGTGCCAGCTTTAATCAATACAGGCTAGCTTGAAGTACTATGACCAAGTATTGATCCTGAGCCCTTCTGATGTACACAGAAATCATGTAAATGAGTGGACCATCCTGCTTGTATTTCATCAAGGGCGGCACAGTAGCACAGTGGTTAGCAATACTGCTTCACAGCTCCAGGGTCCCAGGTTCGATTCCCGGCTTGGGTCACTGTCTGTGCGGAGTCTGCACGTTCTCCCTGTGTCTGTGTGCGTTTCCTCCGGGTGCTCCGATTTCCTCCCACAAGTCCTGCGAGACATGCTGTAAGATAATTTGGACATTCTGAATTCTCCCTCCATGTACCCGAACAGGCGCCGGAATGTGGCGACTAGGGGCTTTTCACGGTAACCTCATTGCAGTGTTAATGTAAGTCTACTTGTGACAATAAAGATTATTATTAAGCAGATAGAGATTAATCTGTGGCAGAATGGCGACACAGTGGTTAGCACTGGGTTCAATTCCAGCCTTGGGTTACTGTTTGGAGTTTGCACTTTCTCCCCATGTCTGCGTGGGTTTCCTCCCACAGTCACAAAGATGCGCAGGTTAGGTGGTTTTGCCTTGCTGAGAATTGCCCATTAGTGCAGGTTAGGTGAGTTTACAGGGATAGGGCAGGGGAGTGGGACCTGGGGTAGGGTGGCCTTTTAATGGGTCGGTGCAGACTCGATGGGCCGAATGGCCTTCTTCTGCACTTTAGGTATTCTATTGTAATCACACGTTGCGAACCACATGTCTGTTTTCCAGGATTGTCTAATTTATCCCCTATGGTATCTGAGGATTCTGGACTATAGCTGAAAAGATTACTGGAATATTAAAGGAGGTGAACAGGGAAAGATTTGTGTGAAGTATGAAGGAAAAATATGAGAATGTTTTGAAGTGAAAATAAGAGACAGTCAGGGCTGCATCTTGTTCCTTATCTCATTTAATTCTGTCACGATCCATGTCACTGAGCCTATAGGTCATGTCTCAGTGAAAGACAATTGCTGCGATTGTAATGACTAAGAACCTGCATGCTGAAACAAGGGATGTGTTCAACATCAGCTTCCCAAAGACTGATTCTACCTGTAGTACAAAGAGTATAGAAGTTGAAGGAGATGGATATGAGGATAAGGTTGGAAGTGGTGAGTGAATATGCTTCTATACCCAGAAGGATTCATGTCTAGCAAATGAGAAAGTTGAAAAGACAGATTACTATAGCTGTAAGTGGAGTTGTAATATAAATTGTTATGCTGAAGAGGCAACTAATGGCCTGGCAACTGCTGCTACTGCAAGACGTTTTGTATCGGCAACCCAGGTAGTCCTAAAACATGCATCTTTATGAAAAACAATGACAGACTTTTCGTCTTTACGGAGGATACATGCCTAATAATCTCACATTGGTACAGTGGTTAGCACTGCTGTTTCACAGCGCCAGGAACCAGGGTTCAATTCCAGCCTTGTGTAACTGTCTGTGTAGAGTTCTCCCCGTAACAGAGTGGGTTTCCTCCGGGTGCTCCGGTTTTCATCCGCAGTCTAAAGATGTGCAGGTTAGGTGGATTGGCCATGCTAAATTGCCCCTTAGTGTCCAAAAGGTTAGGTTGGGTTAAGGTAATGGGCGTGTGCCTAGGTAGGGTGCTCTTTCCAAGGGTCGGTGCAGACACGATGGGCCGAATGGCCTCCTTCTGCACTGAGGGGATTTTATGATTCTATGATGGTCTTAGTGAAGCTGCCAGCAAGTTTCAATATGATTGCGACGACCAGGGTGGTAAAAATAGCCTTGGGCTTTTTATCTTCTAGAAATTCAATTTCTGAAATAAATTACGTCAGAACGTTACAAAATAGCAACATTAATAGACTATTCAGCCCATTGAGCCAGGTCTAGCATTAAATATGATTATGCCTGATCTTAGGCCTCAAACTCACTTTGCTGCCCACTCTTTGTATACCTTGTCTCAGGAGAGAGCAAAGGTCTGTCTATCTCAGCCTTAAATATACTTAATAATGGAGCATACACAACTCTCTGGGGGAGTCAATCCCAAATATTCAGAACTCTGTAAGTGAATAAATCTCTCCTCATTTCAGTCTTAAATTATTGAGCCCTTATTCTGAAACTGTGCCCCGATGTTCTAGATTACCAAGTCAGAGGCAACACCCTCCTCTAGCCTGTCAAACCTCTTCAGAGTCTTGTGTGTTTCAATGAGATCACTTCTCATTCTTCGAAAGACCAGTGAACAGAGGCCCACTCATCAGAGGACAACTCTCTGATCTCGGGAACCAATCTGGTGAACCTTTTCTATAGCACCTCCATTGCAAGTGTATCCTTCCCTAAATATGGAGAGCATAGGAGTGAGTCTCTGCTCCTGCCTGCTGAAATTGGGAATCCCGATCAGGCAGAGACTCCTGCGTCGGCCCAAAATGAAAATCGGCACCTGGCAGCAGACCCTTCACGGGTCTCCAGCCTCGACCCACCGGCCAAAATGGCCTTCTCACCCAAAGCGGGCAGGAAGCATTTAATCATGTAAATCCCCTCTTTTCAATATTATTAACAGGATTGAACCCCGATGGTGAGCCCTCCCACTATGCTTTACCACCCCCTACCCCACCACCCCCAGTGGGAACTCCACCGGGTGGGCTTTGGTGTAGTTCTTGACAAGTACAAACCTGGCTCAATGGACCTTGTGGGGGGGCCAAGAGAGTCATCCCTTTGTTCATGTGCCCCTCTGCCGCTGCCAGGCTGCAGAGGAGAGTCCCTCCAGGGTCCTGGGTGTTGGATGAGCTCGGTCTGGGATAAGGGATTGAGCCGGGAACCCTTCCCTGGCATGGGATCCTGTGTCTGAACCACCCCTTCTAGCCCTGGGCAACCTGAAGATCATTCTTGCATGGTGATTTAAGGCAGTTCTCTGATCTAAATCATCATCCTTCTCTATGAGCTGTGAAAACTCTGAAGTGACCTTCTCACTCTGAACATTTGGAGCATTCCCATTGTTGGGGTGGTGGGGGGGACTGTGTCTGGATGTTGGGATCGGTAAAATAGTGCACAGAGATTAGTAAGCACAGGTTGGCTGGTGTTTTTGCCGCTGTGCATTTTGTAACATATGCAAGGTGAGGGAATCCCACTTCAGCAACACCGATGAGCAGTTCATTGAAAATATAAACCAGAAAGCCTTATTTACTTTCCCTTTCTTCATATCTGCTCACTCAGCCCCATGATTTTAACACTGCAGCCGTTTGAAGTCTCTGAGCCTTCCTAGAATGCTCACAACACTTGAAAAGCTTTGAAATTCCCTGCGATCCGTTGAAATTCTTTCTATTCATTCAATTTCACAGTGCAATTCCTTTAACTAGCCTTTGACAGACAGCTTAATGGTTTACATAAAACAAGTAGGAGTTTGTTTACTTATGTTTCCCTGCACGCTTGAATGCATCTGAAGTATCCCTCATTGATCCTGATCACGATGTTTATAAACTTCCTTGTTCTGATTGACAGCTGCCGGCAACTTCAAAAATGCTAAGAGCTTTCAGTTCCTCTTGCAGTTAGAAACCGCCCTCATGCATTCATGGTGTGACCTTTCATTTCCGTGGTGGGGGAAGAGCTTGCCCCTCTTCAATGAAGAGTTGGGGGTACTCCCCTTGTCAGTGGGCATCACATTTTCCTTTATGGGGGGGAGAGGGGCCTGGATGCTGGGATCGGGCCGCCCATTAAAAATGGCACCTGAGATTGGTAAGTACAGGATGCCCTGCATGCTAGCCGCTACACATATTTTAACACACTAAAGATGAGGGAATCCCACTCCTAGCACCAATGGGAACCACTCCGGTTTCCTTGCTGGCGGGAGCACTTAGTCTCAAAACCAGAGATACGCGTCCCATAAGTGAACACAACACTCCAGGCACAGTCTCACCAAATCCCTGTACAACTGTACAATTGTAGCAAAATCCCCTTATTCTTTTACTATTACCATTAACCTCTCTGCCCTTTCCATTCTGATCGTCTTTACCGAATCACTACACTGTTCTATTGCGTTAACTTTTCGCTTTAGTTTGCTAAATCTCCCTTCAAATAAGCCCTTGGAGAATAATATTATAAATAAAAAAGTTTGTCAAACATTTTTCATCGATGTGGCATCCTTCATAATATATTCAAAGTCCTGCTTTACTTTTAAGTATCAGTCGTTCACCTCATCTGTTCCACTTTCTCTTTTCCTCACAATGGGTAGAATTCTCCCAAGCCCCCCTGCCAGGAAGTTGCTTCCACTGGAGCTCACCCCAACGGGCCGGAAAACCCACCAGTAGTCAATGTGAACCTCATTCGCATCCCGTCAATGGAAACCGGAGTGGTTCCCATTGGCACTAGGAGTGTCACCCTGTACAACATGGAGCATCTGCAGGCGGACCTTCCAGATTCAATCTCCAAATGGGGTCCATCCTCAGCCCTCAGAATGTTCCTGGAGATCCATCTTCATTGTCAGGAGGCCCATCAACCCATACTGGGTTATGGGGATAGGGTGGAGGTGTTGACCTTGGGTAGGGTGCTCTTTCCAAGAGCCGGTGCAGACTCGATGGGTCGATTGACCTCCTTCTGCACTGTAAATTCTATGATAATCTATGATAATCATCCGGAATGAGTGCTCCAGGAGATCTAACTTCAGGCGGTACACATTCTTTCTTCAACGGTGGGTCAGTGATATTGAGCGCCTTTTCAAAATGGCAACTGGACATGACGGCGGACTGTGCACCATCCAGGCCACTGAATTCAGCGTTAAACACCCGGTTGCATAATTAATGTGGTCAGGGCTGGAGGATTTGACATTGTTTCCCAGCAGCCTCCACAGCCATGTTCCCTCCAGCGGCACAGCACTTTGTCTCAAAATGGGAGAAATTACCCCAAATTACCCCAAAAGTCCTCGAATGTCCCTTTCGTAGTGAAATTAGAGGTAATTCAAGTATTTGAAGCTTGACTCTCAGAAAATTTGCTTGATTTCCTCAGCAGACAAGGCTTAAATTAATTTACTTGTTACCTCAAAGGGAATTGGGCTGATTGGCCCCTTTCTGATTGCATTGTCTATGTAATGTATATAAATCCATTTCCTTTGTTAAATGAATGGTATTAGTCTTACAAAATTGGTGCTAAACCGGCTGAACATTAAATAACTATCACATCAAGAGATGAGTTTTCTATTGTCGGAAGATGCATGAACAAATGCCATAGAGGACATTTATAATCTTCAACTTCATTATCAATTTTTCTGAGCCACAGCTATTCTTCCCAGCTAGAACTGTGTGTTAAAATTAATGACATTCTGACACACTTAAAATAGGAACACATACAGCCCAGACTCACATTAGTAACAGCGATCATCTCAATTAAAAACCCAATTGCAAAAGATTAATTTGCAAAGCATTGCACATGAACTAGGCTATTACAATTTCCAACATTTTATATGTTTAAAAACATTATTCATTTCTTAATTTAGATTATGACTGAAATGGTCAGAAGTCTATTATTCATTTCTTTCTACATGTTTGGCCAGAGGTTGATGAATATTTGGATGACTGTATTTTAAAAGAGAATCAATAATTACATTCTCAAATGATTAAAGACAGGGAAAGATTGAAAATTATGTATATTGATAGAGATTGAAGATTCATCTGGGTACAACAAGGATGGCACAATGGCAGAAAATACTTCATTAAGATGAATGATTCATCTTGCAGTTAGTGCCTGCAGTGAAACGCAAGGAAATTTTATTCCATCAAAACCGAAAGACCAATATAGTCTGCAACCTCCCTCTTCTGATACGGGAGTGTGCTGAGAATTTTGCACCCACTATTCGCTGCTATCAATTTTGCCCCGTGTAACGGGCAGAACAGTTGAATTGACTGAATCAGGGAACTCTGCAGTTAACATGTCTTACATTTTAGAATAGAATGGATTAAGTTTAAAAAATAATGATTAAAAATAAGCCATACTGCATACACAGTAGATTCCATGAGAAAGACTCCTCTTTGTGTTCAGTCCAGCAAAAATGCTGCTATAATTTTTAAATTAAATTGATATGAACTCGCGTTCCCTTCATTGTCACAAAATAGATATGCATTCTGAAAAATTATTTTCCAGCGACACACATTGAATGAAGGAGCTCTGCTATCCAGCTACAATGAACTCTGGTATTCGGATGGAAGTCATTATTCTACCACATCATAAAAAGCAATGAATAACTACAAATGGTGTTTCAAAATTGAATCCATATAGTTTTGTTGTTCTTTTTTTATCTGTCAATCCCCACATGCTTCATAGCCCTGCTCACATCGATTAATACTTTTGGTATAAATCCTCTTAATGATAGGTGTTGGTGTAGATGAATGATTCCAATAAGCTACTTTGGAACATGAGTCCTTGGTTTTGAATGTGTCCATTGATTTACAATAAAGTTCCTTGAAGGACTGTTAGAAATTCTTGAATACAGTGAAAGCAGCCACTTCCATGAATGGTCTGAGCATCTTGCTTGTTCGTGAGTTGACCCATGCTATCCTTTATCTGTTTGAACATAGCAAACATGCTGCATAACAATAGTACCAGTATGGCCTGAACGAAGGGCGTCATTCTCCGCCGGCGGGAGTCTCCGTTCTGCCGGCGCCCGGGGGTTTCCCGACGGCGTGGGGCTGCCCCACAATGGGAAACCCCATTGACCGGCCGGCGTTACGGAGACTCCCGCCGGCCGGTCAGCGCAGAAATGTGGCGGGGCGGGTAGGAGAATTTCGCCCCTAGTCTTTGGAATGCCTACATCCCTGCACTATCATATTCCTCCCTGCTTAAGTCCCTTCTAACATACTACACAAAAAACATGTACAGAGTTTACAAACATAACAAAAGACAACAGGGAAAAGACAGCCCATCAAAAAGTCAATCAGTCTGGAGACCTCCAAGTCCTCTAGGCCCACAGGCTCAGCATCCTTCAAGATAGTCAAGATGTCAACAGCTGGTGACACTTCAGGAGGCATGGCCTCAACGACAGGAGAACAAGCCTCACCGGCTTCCACAGGTGCAGCTGGCTGAGTGGATTCAGGAGCCCTCGGCTCCCCTTGGTCAGAACCATTTATAGAAGTGTCTGTAACACCAGTGAAACTTGCTGGCTCCAAGTTGGGGATCGTCACCCTCCCCGCCAAATTAGGAAACACGAGATCTAACCGGGTTTTGAGGCGACGGCCCATGAGCAGCTCAGGAGTTGTGACTCCCGTCCTGGTGTGCAGGGTTTGAGTTATATGAGCTCTCCCATGTTAGTTGTTCATTTACTGCCAGAGTTTATATATTATTGATAGGTATATCATAGTTACGGCATTTTTAATGGAGAAAAATTTCCCAATGTACAAGCCAGAACTAAATGCAATGCCTGCACCAACAATTGTTATTGGAGCCAAGATTGTTCTACGTACACATTAGTACAAAGGCCCCTGCTGCCCTGGAGCCATATTCTATGATATTCTGTGTTACTTTTCATTCTAGATTTGAATAAAATTGATCAGCTGTGCTTTAATTTAATCTCAAATCTATTTCCAAATGCAAACCAAATGAGATAATACAGCTTAGTAAATTCAGAAATCGGGATTTTCTTTACAGCACAACTTGTATTCTTTATTTGGTGTTATTTAATGGCATTCCAAGAATGTGCCGTCGTTGTATTATATTCATCTTTCATATTTGTATTGCTGCAGAATGGGAAGACGGAGCCAAAGAGGTTAAATACAGTGCACTAAGGAATTAATGTATGCCAACTGTTAAACATGTTCCATAAATCATGATGCATTTCACTAATAGTTAACATAAAGCTATCCAGTGCAGAGAAAAAATATTTTGAACTGTTCCATCGGTTAAGATTCAAGGAGCGTAATGGCCATAAGGTGGCCCTAATGTCTCAGCTGTTAAGACGTATTCCGTAACTTTCAGTGGGGGATTTGTAGATCCAGATAAAAGAACAGCGGAAAACTGGGAAGCTGATACCATTACAAGAAGAGGGTGATACTTAACTTCCCAATGAAGTTACAAATACATGAATATTTAAATAATTGATATTTTGGACAAGAAACAGGTGGTATTACACCATTATTCACAATTTACATGAATATCCGAATCAAAACAATTTCCCAATTCATGGTCACACCAAATTGGAGGGGATAATCCAGGCTGATAACAGCAAATTGCAAAGTCACTGAAAAACTTGTGGACTGAATTTATAATTGACGTATGTAGCACCATCGATCACACACGAGGCGAGACGTAAAGAACTTCAATCGAGGCTTTATTGAGCAGACTTGTTCAGACACGTTCCCCAGCAGCTCAGTCACAGAATGCAGCTGCGGGGATTAAACCCACGTTCTTATACCCCTCCTATCTGGGTGGAGCCCAGTCGGCGGAGGATCCAATCGGGATCCAGCATCTGTCCTCCAATAGCTCCTCGGCATTACCGTATTACCCCTAATACATACCACCACATTCTCCCCTTGTTAAAAAAGAACCCAGCGGGGTGGTGGGTGGTATGGTGGTAGGGGTTTACAGGGTCGGTACCTTAACCATTGAACTATATACAACCATGCCGCTTTTACTGGGCCACCGAATTATTCACATTTTACCCGATTTGCAGTGTTAACTATTTACAACAATGCCGCTTTACTGGGCCACTGAATTATATACATCTTAAGTCGATTCGATGAGTCGAGATGGTGCTCTGGTCGCCCTTTCCGATCGTCTCAGCCCGGGTGGTGGTGGTGGTGGTGCTGGCTCGGGTTCGGTCGACTCTGGGAGCATCGCGCTGTCCGTTTCTGTTTCCTTCCTCCTGGACGGGCCTGGGAGGAGGACCGATCCCCCCGGGAAGGGGGTGGCTGTGGGGTGCACCGGCGGGAGTGAGGGGGAGGTGATTTGTGTTGGGGGGGGGGGTGGGGAGCTCCGGCGGGCGCCAGGTCCCGCAGAGATACCGTGTCCTGTCGGCCGTCTGGGTACGCCACGTAGGCATACTGCGGGTTTGCGTGGAGTAGATGTACCTTTTCCACCAGCGGGTCTGATTTGTGCGCCCGCACAGTTTCCGGAGCAGGATGGGTCCCGGGGCCGCCAGCCAGGTCGGAAGTGACGTTCCAGAAGCGGACCTCCTAGAGAAGACAAGGAGGCGCTCGTGAGGCGTTTGGTTAGTGGTGGTACACGGCAGGGACAGGATAGAATGAAGGGCATCCGGGAGGACTTCCTGCCAGCGGGAAGTTGGGAGACTCCTCGACCGTAGGGCCAGTAGGACGGTCTTCCAGACCGTTCCATTCTCCCTCTCTACCTGCCCGTTTCCCCGGGGGTTGTAACTGGTCGTCCTGCTCGAGGCTATGCCCTTGCTGAGCAGGAATTGACGCAGCTCGTCACTCATGAAGGAGGACCCCCTGTCTCTATGGATGTAGGCGGGGAAACCGAACAGGGTAAAGATGGTGCCGAGGGCTTTAATGACCGTGGCCACGGTCATGTCGGGGCAGGGGATGGCGAAGGGGAAGCGGGAGTATTCGTCAACGACGTTAAGAAAGTACGTGTTGCGATCGATGGAGGGGAGGGGGCCTTTGAAATCCAAACTGAGGCGTTCAAAGGGACGGGAAGCCTTTATCAGGTGCGCTCTATCTGGCCTGAAAAAATGCGGTTTGCATTCTGCGCAGATTTGGCAGTTCCTGGTGACTGTTCGGACGTCCTCGACGGAGTAAGGGAGGTTGCGAGCCTTTATGAAGTGGTAGAAACGAGTGACCCCCGGGGGGCAGAGGTCCTCGTGGAGTGCTTGGAGACGGTCCACTTGTGCATTGGCACAAGTGCCGCGAGATAGGGCATCGGACGGCTCGTTCAGCTTTTCGGGACGGTACAAGATCTCGTAGTTGTAGGTGGAGAGTTCGATCCTCCACCGCAGGATCTTGTCGTTTTTTATCTTGCCCCGCTGTGCATTATCGAACATGAAGGCTACCGACCGTTGGTCAGTGAGGAGAGTGAATCTCCTACCGGCTTGGTAATGCCTCCAATGTCGCACAGCTTCCACTATGGCTTGGGCCTCCTTTTCTACTGAGGAGTGGCGAATTTCCGAAGCGTGTAGGGTCCGGGAGAAAAAGGCCACGGGTCTGCCCAGTTGGTTGAGCGTGGCCACCAGAGCTACGTCGGACGCGTCGCTCTCGACTTGGAAGGGGAGGGACTCGTCGATGGCGCGCATCGTGGCCTTTGCGATATCGGTTTTGATGCGGCTGAAGGCCTGGCGGGCCTCTGTCGACAGGGGAAAAAGTGGACTGGATTAGTGGGCGGGCCTTGTCTGCGTACTGGGGGACCCACTGGGCGTAATAAGAAAAGAAGCCCAGGCAGCGTTTCAGGGCTTTGGTACAGTGGGGGAGAGGGAACTCCATGAGGGGGCGCATGCTTTCGGGGTCGGGGCCTATCACTCCATTACGCACTACGTACCCAGGATGGCTAAACGGTCGGTGCTAAACACGCATTTTTCCTCGTTGTAGGTGAGGTTGAGGGCGTTAGCGGTCTGGAGGAATTTGCGGAGGTTGGCGTCATGGTCCTGCTGGTCGTGGCCGCAGATGGTGACGTTGTCGAGGTACGGGAACGTGGCCCGTAAACCGTGCAGGTCGACCATTCGATCCATCTCTCTTTGGAAGACCGAGACTCCGTTCGTGACGCCGAATGGAACCCTTAAGAAGTGGTATAGCCGCCCGTCTGCTTCGAAGGCAGTGTACTTGCGGTCACCGGGGCGAATGGGGAGCTGGTGGTAGGCGGACTTAAGGTCCACGGTGGAGAAGACCTTGTACTGTGCAATCCGATTGACCATGTCGGATATGCGGGGAAGAGGGTACGCATCTAGCTGCGTGTACCTGTTGATGGTCTGACTGTAGTCTACGACCATCCTTTGCTTCTCCCCTGTCTTCACTACTACCACCTGGGCTCTCCAGGGACTATTGCTGGCCTGGATTATGCATTCCTTCAGCAGCCGCTGGACTTCGGACCTGATAAACGTCCGGTTCTGGGTGCTGTACCGTCTGCTCCTAGTGGCGACGGGTTTGCAATCCGGGGTGAGGTTCGCAAACAGGGAGGGCGGTTCGACCTTGAGTGTCGCGAGGCCGCAGATAGTCAGTGGGGGTATAGGGCCGCCAAATTTGAATGTTAAGCTCTGGAGGTTGCATTGGAAGTCCAACCCCAGGAGGGTGGGAGCACAGAGGTGGGTAAGGACGTACAGCCGGTAATTTTTGAACTCTCTCCCCTGCACCGTTAGGTTTGCGATGCAGAACCCTTTGATTTCAACGGAGTGGGACCCCGCCGCCAGGAAAATTTTTTGGGTGCTTGGCCGAATTACAAGGGAACAGCGTCTTACCGTGTCCGGGTGAATAAAACTCTCCGTGCTCCCCGAGTCGATCAAACACGGCGTTTCGTGGCCGTTCACCAGCACCTTTGTCGTTGTCGTCTGGAGCGTCCGGGGCCGCGACTGGTCGCGGGTCACCGATGCCAAACGTGGTTGGTGTATCAGACCCTTGTCTTCAGGCAGTGTGGAGCCGTCCACACCGGGGTCCTTGCCTGTCAGCCAAGATGGCGGCGTCCATGGATCACATGCGGCCGGGGGTGGACAAAATGGCCGCTCCCATGGGTCGCACGTGGCCGGGGGTGGACAAAATGGCCGCTCCCATGGATCGCACGCGGCCTGTGGGTAGGAAGATGGCGGTGCCTGTCCCCCCCTCGTGGTGTCCGGGGTCCAAAATGGCGGCGCCCGTTGGCCGCCTGTGGGTCGCTGGGGGGGTGGAACCCATGGTCCCATTTGTTCCCCGGAGATAGCGGCGACCCCACGGGACTGGCACACCGCTGCATAGTGCCCCTTTTTACCGCAGCTTTTGCAGGTGGCCGAGCGGGCCGGGCAGCGCTGGCGGGGGTGTTTTGACTGCCCGCAAAAGTAGCAGCGGGGGCCCCCCGGGTGGTCTGGGATTCTGGCTGCGCACGCTTGCGGAGGGGTTGGGGTTGCCGGGGGGTCGGTCGTGGCGGGGGGTCCACGGAGCCCAAGGGGCTGCAGCGCGGTCGGAGGCATAGGCGCGGGCGTTTTGGGAGGCCACGTCGAGGGAGGCTGCGAGGGCCCGTACCTCTGTGAGTCCGAGAGAGTCTTTCTCTAAAAGTCTCTGCCGAATTTGCGACGATGCCAAACCTGCTACGTAAGTGTCTCTGATCAGGAGGTCCATATGTTCATTCGCCGTAACCGCTGGGCAGTTGCAGTTTCATCCCAGGATCGTTAGAGCGTTGAAGAAATCGTCTAGCGATTCCCCGGGGATTTGTCGTCTCGTCGCGAGCTGGTAGCGTGCGTAGACCTGGTTGACGGGCTTAATGTAGATCTCCTTCAGCAAGTTGATCGCCTCTGGGAATTCTTCCGCGCCCTCGATGAGTGAGTAGATTTCGGGACTCACCCTGGAATGCAGGACCTGCATCTTCTGGTCTTCTGTTGGCCTGCCGGGGGCTGTTCGGAGGTATCCCACAAAGCACACCAGCCAGTGTTTAAACGCAGATGTTGCGTTTGCTGCGTGGGGGCTGATTCGCAGGCACTCCGGGGTGATCCGGAGCTCCATATTCCTTTTTAAGTCTGCTCAATAAATTGTAGCACCATCGATCACACACGAGGCGAGACGTAAAGAACTTCAATCGAGGCTTTATTGAGCAGACATGTTCAGACACGTTCCCCAGCAGCTCAGTCACAGAATGCAGCTGCGGGGATTAAACCCAGGTTCTTATACCCCTCCTATCTGGGTGGAGCCCAGTCGGTGGAGAATCCAATCGGGATCCAGCATCTGTCCTCCAATAGCTCCTCGGCATTCCTGGTGTACCGTATTACCCCTAATACATACCACCACAACGTATGAATCGCAAAACAACTAAGTGAGATAGTGCACCTACGTAAGAAATATTAGGAGATTACCATATTTATTTGGAAAGTAAGAATTGAAAGAGGGTAAAAGAACAAAAGGATCTGGGAGTACAAATGCATAAATCATTGAAAACTGCAACATAGCTCATTGTAAGACCATTAAACAAAACAAACCAAACACGAAGGTTTATATCTGAAGAGGTAGAATTGAAAAGGAGTGAAAGTATGCTAAGCTTGAATTGAACTGTAGTTAGACCATATTTGGAATACTGTGTACAGTTCTGGTCACCATAAAATAAAAAAAGAATCGACAGGCACTGGACAGGACCAAAAATATTTATAAATGTACAAGTTATGAGTAGGAATACACCAATTAGCCCTTTGAGCCTGCTCCACTATTCAACAGGGTGGCATGGTAGCACAGTGGTTAGCATTGTTGCTTCACAATGCCAGGGTGCCAGGTTCGATTCCTGGCTTGGGTCACTGTCTGTGCGGAGTCTGCACATTCTCCCTGTGTCTGCGTGGGTTTCCTCCGATTTCTTCCCACAAGTCCCGAAAGACATGTTTGTTAGGTGAATTGGACATTCTGAATTCTCCCTCAGTGTACCCGAACATGCGCCGGAGTGTGCGACTAGGGATTTTCACAGTAACTACATTGCAGTGTTAATATAAGCCTACTTGTGACAATAAAAATTATTATTATTATTATTAGGATTATGGCTGACCTGACTACAATCTTCAGCCTATTCCTCCCCCAAACCTTTCACCCCCTTGTTTATTAAGAATCTACCCACCTCGGCCTTGAAAACATTCAAAGACCCTGCTTCCACAGGGAGCATCAAAGACTCAGGGTGCGATTTAACGGAAATGAAACAATGTCCCATGTTGAGCTCGTTTAGCCGGGTATTTCCCGGTGCTGGCAGCTCTGCTTCATTTCTGGGCCTCAATGAGGAACACTCCACTGAGGCCACACTTAGTCCCGATCCCTGAACCGCGCACCTGGCCTCCGGAACCCCCCCTCCAATGGTTCAACTTACCAATTAGGAGATCCTTGAGGCTCTCCACACCTCACCTCATAAGGGAGGGAAGCCCGAGCCCGTTTCCCAGCATGGGTAAGGTGCAACCTTACGTTCTACCTGGACACCATGTCATTGCTCGACCCTGGTAGCGCCCCTGCCAGCTTGGTAATGCCACCTATGCGATGAGGTTGGTATATCGTGGCCTTGTTATCCTTGGAGAGAATAACATTTCTTCAAATCCCTTTCTTAAATAAGTAATCCCTAATTTTTACCGAATGAGACCTAGGGTAGGATTCTCCGTTCAGTGACGCCGGAATCGCGAAACACAATAGGGTGAAGAATTGCGTGTCGGCCGCAAATCAAGGCCGGCGCCGGGCGTCCAACGGAATGCTTGCTCCCATGCCCCGACAGGAGCATGAATGCGTTCAATGCCACACTCTGGCGTGATCATGTAAATTGTAGAATAAAGGGCCTTGGTATATAATTAATGGGCCCTATCCAGCATTCTCCGGGCCTTCCACCAGGCGGAATTACCTTGAGGATCACCTGTGATATTGAAAATCGAGGACAGAGCGTCGTGGTTGCAGAGGGAGAGATTGGGGTATGAAAAGTGTTCAACATAGTCATACTGTGCTGGCAGTTGTGCTGCTGGCCAGGGGCATCTGCCAGGGCCAGAGGGAGTAGCAGGGATGGCCAGGAAGTGGGCCGTGGGGTCAGGGTGGATGGGCACGGACCACCATTTCCGCAGCCTGCAAGGCAGCCATGCGACTACACACGCCAATGACTGCCCACTGTGAACTTAGTGCCGAGGGTCATATGGGTGCCTCCCCAGCAGCCCCCCCTCCCCCCCATGTACCCTCTGGTCCCAGAAACCAAGCATTGAGATAGGTGTGCTACAGCGCAACCACTGCCTGCCTCTTGGCCGGGATGAGGGTGTGTAGGGAGTAGAGTACTGAGATGCAGCTCCTGTTGTCCAGCCTTCCAGTGCCTCTCCCGACCCCGTCGTATCGCACTCCATTTAGCATTGGAATTGCACAAGCTCCACATGGCACCGGTGCCAGCTCATTAATGTGTCCGAATTGCTCCAGGGCTGGCAACACTTTTGGGGCCGTAGAACATTCGCGATTCAGCCCCGTCATCAGTCTGTCAAAAGGAGAATTCTTCCCCTAGTTCTAGATTCTCCCTTAAGCGGGAACAGCCTCTCCTCATCCACCCTGTCAGGCCTCAGGATCTTGTATCAAGTAATCAAGTGG
Organism: Scyliorhinus torazame; assembly: GCF_047496885.1. Lineage (NCBI taxonomy): Eukaryota > Metazoa > Chordata > Chondrichthyes > Carcharhiniformes > Scyliorhinidae > Scyliorhinus > Scyliorhinus torazame. Next base: position 166,765,315 of record NC_092721.1, on the reverse strand, counting down.
CCTCTTACTCTTCTGAACTTCAGCAGATACAACCCTAGCCTGTCCAATCTTTCCTCATACGACCATCCATTCCTGGTATTATTATAATAAACCTCTCTGAACTGCTTCCAATTGATTAACATCCTTCCTTAAATAAGGAGCCCGATACTGTCCACAGTATTCCAGCTGCGGTTTCACTAGTGTTCTGAACAACTGAAGCATAATCTTCCTACTTTTGTATTCAATTCCCCTCGCAATAAACAACATTTTTTTAGCTTTTCTAATGACTTGCTGTACCTGCATACTAGGCTTTTGTGATTCATACACCAGAAACATTGGTATTTTTCTGGCGTTCCCTTGGCACAGTTTGTTGAGGGCTCTCAGGTGACTATGTCTTTGGTATACTAGTTCTGTTGCTAAACGTTGATCGGTGTATCTCCTCCACATTACATTGTCCTGAGTTTGAACAATGTAGAAGACAGGTCCTGTCTGTGCTAAGACAATGACAATATCACTTCTCTGGTGGTATAATTCCTTCCCAACACTTCCTGACCTTTCTAAATAACATGGTATTTAGCCCCGTTCTCACGTTGCAAAACCTGATTTTGCTGTTTCCTTTTAACAATTTCTCTTGTCTTAGGTGGCTTCGGCAAATCAGACTCTGTGTGTAACTGATGTTTTATCATGAATAATACCGGAGAACTTTGGGTTGCCAAATGGGTTGTGGGTGGGATTTTCTGATCCTGAGGCTAAGTGTTGACACCGTCGTAAACGCCGTCGCGTTTCTCAACGGTGTCAACATGCCCTCAGGAGCAGCGATTCTGACCCCTACAGGGAGCTAGCATGGCACTGGAGTGACCCACGCCGCTCCAGCTGCCGATTCCGGCGTCAGATAGGCGCCGCAGGTCTGCGCATGCGCAATGGGACCGGTGCCAGTGCGCGCATGTGCAGTGGGTCCCTTCTCTGCGCCGGCTCCGACGCAACATGACGTAGGGCTACAGGGGCCGGCGCGGAACAAAAGAGGCCCCCAGCCCGAGAGGCCGGCCCAGCGATCGGTAAGCCCCGATCGCGGGCCAGGCCACAGCGGAGGCCCCCCCCTCACACCCACCAGGGTCTGATCCCCCTCCCCTCCCACCGGGCCGCCCCCGGATGCATGCACACCGAGGACCCGCCAATAAGACCACACGTCGACGGCGCCGGCTGGACTCGGATATTTTGCACGGTCGCTCATCCCATCCGTGTAGAGCGGCCCCCGACCGGCGCCGCGCCGATTGTGCTGGCGCCAATGGTGTCATTTCCCCGCTATCCGGCAAACCAGAGCATTATTGAAAAGGTGTTTACTCTCAAGACTGTTGCCCACACAAACGCTCGATGGCGTCATCAATACTTCACGTGATCAGACTCTTAAAGTGGACTTGCTCCCAACAAGGAACAGACATGAATACACAACACACGGGATCCCTCTGATTCTCAGAGCTCTGCAATCTCCCACCATTTAGATAATATGCTTCTCTTTTATTGTTTCTGCCAAAATGGGCAACTATACAATTCCTCACATTATTCTCCATTTGCCAGAGTTTTGCCCACTCACTTAAACTAAATATATCGCTTTATAGCCCCCTAATGTTGTCTTCACAATTTATTTGCCTACCTATCTTTGTATCATCAGCAAATTTTGCAACTACACCTTCTGTCCCTCCATCTGAATCATGTATATAGACTGCAAAACGATGAGGCCGCAGCACAGATCCATGTGGCAACCACCAACCAGGAAAAGACCCATTTATTGCTACCCTGTTTCCTATTAATTAGCTGGTTCCCCTGCACAATTATATACCTTCTGCGGGATTCTCCGTCGGTGGGATGCTCCTCTTCGCCGGCAGCGCACCTCCCCCTGCGGGTTTCCCAACCGCGTGGGGGTGGCCACAATGGGAAACCCCATTGGCCGACTGCGGGAACAGGGAATGCCGCTGCCAGCAGGAGCACCCACACTGGAAAAGAGGCTGGCAGGTTGGAGAATCCCACCACTTTTCTTTAAGTTTGATTCTGGGTGGAATTCTCCACCCCCCCCCCCCCCCCCCCCCCACGCCGGGTGGGAGAATTGACAGGGAGCTGCGCGTGTCCCGCCACGCCGCCCCGACGCCCGCACGCGATTCTCCCACCCCCCACCCCAAACCGACGCGGTGAGAATCACGGTTGGCCGCTGGGAGAATTGCCTCTCGCCGTTTGTAACGGGCAAGCGGCGATTCTCCGGCCTGGATGGGCCGAGCGGCCTGCCCAATACGACGGATTCCCACCGGCGCCGTCCACACCTGGTCGCTGCCGGCGGGAACAGCGTGGGAACACTGGGGGGGCGGCCTGTGGGGGGCGGGAGGGGGGTTCCTGCACCGGGGGGTCCTGAAATGGGGTCTGGCCCGCGATCGGTGCCCACCGATTGGCGGGCCGGCCTCTCTGAAGGAGGACATCCGTTGTTCCGCCACTCCGCAAGATCCATCCGACATCGTCTTGCGGGGCGGCCTCGGGGAGGACGGCAACCACGCATGCGTGGGTTGGCGCCGGCCAACCCTCGGGTGACGCCAGTTACGCGGTGCCAGCTGCATCATTTACGCGGCGCCAATGCCTGGCACACGCAAATGACGCGACGCCGCTCCTAGCCCCCCGGGGGCGGGAGAATAGGGGGCTGGGAGCGGGCTCTGACGCCGGAGTGAAACACTCCGGTTTTCACTCCGGCGTCGGTACTTAGACTCCCAATGCGAGAATTGCGCTCCAGTCTTTAACTTTTTTAGTTAACCATGGAGTGTGGGTTCTCCCCTTGGGATTTACTTTCTCGCTGAAATGTATCTTTTCTGTGTATTCTGAAATACCCCTTCAAATATCGGCCACTACTTCTCTATTGACCTATTACTTACCCTCATCTGCTGGTTCACTTTAGCTAGTACTGCTTTCATTACCAGATCATTGCCTTTATTTAAGTTCTCTCCCTCAAACTGAATGTGAAATGTAATGATATTATGATCGCTGCTACCCAGGGGTGCTTTCATTATAAGGTAATCAATTAATCCTACCTTGTTGCACAATACCAGGTCTAGTATAGCCTGCTCTATGCCTGGCTCCAGAATGTGATGTTCTCAGAAACAATCCCAAAAACATTCTATGAATTCCTCATCTGCGCTTACTTTGCCCATCTGTTTCTTTCAGTCTATGGGAGCAATCGAATGGCCTCGTTGCGTCCGATTCAGTGATACGACAAGGCCATTAAATCTCGCGAGAGGCCTCTCAAAGAGATGCTCGGAACATCACATTAGATCTCGCAAGACATTGCGATCTTCATCTTGCTCTTGTAGGGCGCAATCCAAATTTAAATATTTAAGTGAGCCATTAGGTATTGCGAGCCATCAGAGGCTGCCGGATGGTTAGGCTCTTTGCAGGATGGTATCCTGGCACTCGTGCTTCCACACATGCACCTTGACACTGCTAGCCCAACGGGTGCCAAGTTGCCTGTGCCAGGGATTTGGCCCGGGAGGGGCCTTGCGCTTAAGATGGGAGACTTGAGGACCCCCTAAGAGGTATGTTGGGGCAGTGGGGGGGACCAGGGGCCATGGTGGGGTGTCCAAGGCGGCACGAGACATTGGGGTGGCATTTAAAAATAGCGCCCGGGTCGCTTCCTGCACTGAAGAACTGAGTTGAGCTCTTCAGTGAGGTATGTGCAGCCTCGGCGGGGTGTTCCAGACCGAGGCCTGAAAAAAAGAGTCCCGTTTGATAGCGGAGTCGTTCTCGGCAAAGCAGGTTCCGAGAATGACCCCGCTATACTCTGCTTTTTGCATGTTGAATCACGCCTTATATGCAGGTTAAAATCACCCATGATTATCACTACCTTTCTGACAAGTTCCAATTATCTCTTAGACATAGAACATACAGTGCAGAAGGAGGCCATTCGGCACATCGAGTCTGCACCGACCCACTTAAGCCCTCACTTCCCCGTAACCCACTAACCCCTCTTCACCTTTTTGGACACGAACGGCAATTTATCATGGCCAATCCACCTAACCTGCACGTCTTTGGACTGTGGGAGGAGACCGGAGCATCCGGAGGAAACCCACGCAGACACGGGGAGAACGTGCAGACTCCATGCAGACAGTGACCCAGCGGGGAATCGAACCTGGGACCCTGGCGCTGTGAAGCCACAGTGCTATCCACTTGTGCTACCGTGCTGCACGAATGACTCATTCACCCATTGTCCATTCACACTGGACATTTAAACGCACCTTTTGGAAGTGAGTGCTCTTCTTTGATACCTTGCCCGACCACATAATTGCAATTAGGGAGCCTGTACACCACTCCCACAAGTGATTTATTGCCTTTATCGTTTCTCATCTGAACCCACGCTGCTTCTACCTACTGGTTTCCTGAACTAGTGCATTAATACCACCATTAATTAGCAAAGCCACATCTCCACCTTCTCCCATGGAATCACAGAATTTACAGTGTGGGAGGAGGCCATTTGGCCCATCGAGTCTGCACCGGCCCTCGGAAAGAGAGCCCTACGTAAGTGCACACCTCCACCTTCTCCCAGTAACCCCACCTAACCTTTTGGACTTTGAGGGACAGTTTTACATGGCCAATCCACCTAACCTGCACATTTTTGGACTGTGGGAGGCAGACTCGATGGGCCAAATGGCCTCCTTCTGCACTGTAAATTCTATGAAACCGGAGCACCCGGAGGAAACCCCCGCAGACATGGGAAATACGTCATGGGAAGGCCGGAATTGAACCCGGGTTCCTGGAGCTGTGAGGCAGCAGTGCTAACCACTGTGCAACTGTCCTGCGCATCTGATCACGTACTTTTAAATATTCGGATCCCAATCTATGTAATCCTGCAGCCATGTCTCTGTAATGACAATCAGATCGTACATAGTTATTTCTATTTACACTTTCAGTTAATCTCTTTTGTTTCATATGCTGTGTGCAAGAGGAGCCTTTAATTTTGTCCTTTCGCTATTTTTGCACATTTGAAAGCATAATGCATACACCCATCAGGAGAGATGAACAGGCTGGTCTCGTCTCTCTTGCAAGCGAAGGCTCAGGGCTGAAGGAGGAATTTAAGTTATTTAAGGATTTGGTCAGCTGTAGAAAAAGTATTTTCACTCGTGGGAGTGTCCAAAACTAGAGACCATTGATGTGTTGGGTGTTCTGGATCACAAACAGGTCACCAACATGGAAGTGGTGCAACTCTATTTTATTATAAGGTTAACTGTATTAACATACTTGAACTGTGGGTAAATGCAATACCAGCTTTAACTGTTGACCCTTGCCTAGTCCTAACCAGGTGATGCACTCAGCACATGGTGAATGTCTGTGTTGCAGGCTGTGAGCTCTGTGCTCCGAGCTGGCTGCTACTAGAATGAGCGGGAACTCTCCTGTCCCCTGTCTTTATAGTGCGTGTGCTCTCACTGGTGATTGGCTGCGGTGTTGTGTATGCTGATTGGTCCCACTGCATGTCCATCAGTGTGTGTGTGTGTGTGTGTCTGCACCATAATATGCTGGTGTATATTATGACAACCATAATAGCCACTATTATGCACAACAGTGAATTTAGGTGAAACCCCAAAATGGTAAGAATGGGAATGTGCAAACCAAGGCAATTACCATCGGTACATTTCAGAGGAAGCTAGATAAGAACTTTAGGGAGAAAGAAATAGGAGGATTATGCAGATAGACCAAGATGAGGAAAGATGGGAGGAGGATTAAGGAGAACTGAAACCGCAGCATGCATTGGTCGAGCCAAAAGACCCATTTCTGTTGTATATTCTCTGTCATTATGTGTAATAATGCAAGAATCTGCCAGAGCCGCTTTATCTGTAGCTGATCAGACCAAAAACTGCCCACTTACCTGGATATGTTTAAAAAGGCCAGATTTCTAATCCAGGGTGCAGAAAAGATCCCTCAGCGCAGAAATCCGACATCACAGAATCACAGAATTTACAGTGCAGAAGGAGGACATTCGGCCCATCGAGTCTGCACCAGCCCTTGCAAAGAGCACCCCACCCAAGCCCACGACTCCACGCTAACCCAGTAACCCCACCTAACCTTTTTGGACACGAAGGGCAATTTAGCATGGCCAATCCACCTAACTTGCACATCTTTGGACTGTGGGAGGAAACCGGAGCACCCGGAGGAAACCCACACAGACACGGGGAGAATGTGCAGACTCCGCACAGACAGTGACCCAAGTCGGGAATCGAACCTGGGACCCTGGTGCTGTGAAGCAGCCTTGCTAACCACTATGCAGCCGTGCTGCCCAAATCAATGCGGAAAGCAATGAAGATAGTCAGCGCAGAAGCCACACTCACTTTTTACAGCACTCACCTACATAAGGTGCATTTAAATGTCCAGAGTGAATGGGCAATGCGTGAATGAGTGAATGGGTAATGGGTGAATGAGTGAATGGGTAGTGTGGTGGAGTGAGTAGAGAGGTGAACTAAGTGCACATGTGGGTAGGGTGGGTAAGGTAAGGTGAGATTGGTAGAATGGTAGGTGGGTAGGATGCAAGGTGGCAGGCAGATAAGGTGGTGGGATGGCAGGTAGATAGGGTGGCAAATGGGTAGGGTGTTAGGCGGGAAGATAGAATTTATTGCCCTTCACTAATAACCCTTCAGAAGGTGGTGGTGAGCGCCTTCTTGAACCGCTGCACTCTCCGTGGTGTAGGTGCACCCACAGTGCTGTTAGAGAGGGATTTCATGATTTTAACCCATTGACAGTGAAGGAACGACAATATATTTCCAAGTCAGGGTGGTGAGTGATATGGAGCGGAACCTGCTGGTGGTGGTATTCCCATGTATCTGATGCCCTTGTCCTTCAAATTGTTAGAGGTCGTAGATTTGAAAAGCGTTGTTCAAGACTTGGTGAGTTGCTGCAGTTCACCCTATAGGTGGCACATACTGCTCCATCGTGCATCGGTGGTGGAGGGAGTGAATGCTGAAGGGGTGGATAGGGGCCAATCAAATGGGCTGCATTGTCCTGAATGGTGTGAACTTCCTGTGTGGTGATGGACCTCCACGCATCCAGGCAAGTGAAGAATATTCCGTCAAGTTCCTGACTTGCACATTACAGATGGTGGACAATCTTTGAGGAGTCAGGACGGAAGTTACTCTCCGCAGAATTCCAAGATTCTGACCTGGTCTGGTAGCCACAGCATTTATGTGGCTAGTCAATGGTAACCCCTGCAGGAAAAGCAGGGGGTCAGCTGAGCTCACCCCAACCAGAGGACACCTGCACTGTGGCTTCCTGGTTCTCTGCCCCCCTCAGGGCAGAGGACTCACCAGTGACAGCCACCCCTCAGGATCACCAGCTGTCTCCTCCTGGTGATGCTGGCAGTGCTGACTGCCTCTGCCACCACTTCCAAGCCACTGTTCAGAAGGGCGGGCTTGAATCTGCGGCCCATCCTGGGGAAGAAGGTGTCCCTCCTCTCCTCACTGGCATGGAGCTGCGGGTCCACCTCAGACGTCCAAACCCAAGGGGGGCAGGTCTTCTCGGAGCCATTTTTGTGGCTGCAGTGAGTGTGTGGTAAGTGGAGCGCTTAACAACAGCTCCACCTGCCAGGCTCTTTGGCGCTAATTCTGGCCCCAATTTGCACTGGCAGGATTCTGGCCCATTTGCTTGGCCCGTCTCGCTTACAGAATAGCACCCCCAACGAAAACGAGAATCGCACGGTATTCAGTCCCAGCGGCAACACTTCGTCTCCCCAACTGGAAATTCTGGCCATGATGTTTGTCAATGTCTGAAAATAAATTCTTAAATTCTTTAAACTGACAGATCGCTCTCTGTGCCATTGACATTATTTGAAAGATAAACAGAAAATCCATATGTGGCTCTGAGAGACCAAGAGATTATTTTGTCAATTTATAAACTGAGAGACCTAAAATGTAATGATTTAATGATAAAGTCACATCTAACAATAGAGTGGAGTTTATTCTTTGAGGATTATGAGCCTGCAAAATCTTTCAGATGCATACAATTGTGTCACCTCACATGAAAGGAACCAAATTTCAATTTACTTCTTTTCAAAGTCCTTTTATCTCTAAGGAATTAATATCCTTAGGAATTAACTTTACATTTAGTTAGTACAGTCCAATTATAAAGTTCCAACAGGTATAATAGTTTCTATAATTCATTAAACATTAAAAAATTTCACAACTGTAATTTTTATACAATCATTTGGTATTAGAGATCTTGGGCACGATTGAACGACCCCATGATCAAACTCTGTATATTTATTTTTGGCATTGATGAGGTCACACTTAATTTGCTTCCTGCTCTGAGAGTTCAGCTCAGCTCATCAGTGCTGGAAGAGATCGTGGCACAACATTTAAATGCCGCCCCCAATTTCTGACTCCCCTCGGACTCCCTACCTCGGCCTCCAGACCCCCCCCCCCCCCTCCATGCACCAACTTACAGGGTCCTCAACCCTTCCCCCCACCCCCTCTCATCCAACCTCATAAGGGCCTGATCCCTGGAAAGGGCAACCTGGCACCTGGGCACCTTGACACTGCCAGCCTGACAGTGCCATCTGGTAGTGCCAGGATGCCCAGGTGGCAGAGCCAAGGTGCCCGGGTGGCAACAGGAGGGTCAAGGTACCATCCTGCCCAGATCGCGACATCTCACGAAATTCCGTTAGCTCTCGCAAGGCTTTCTGGACGTCGCTAATCTCATGAGCAGCCTCTCACAAGATTCAATGGCCTCGTTGTGTCGCCGACTCAGGTGCGACGAGGCCATTCGATCACAACCCTCAGCTCAATCTATAATAATCAAAATTTCATTATTGCCACAATGAAAGCCAGGTTTTCAAAATTTAATAGATTTGGAAACCACAATAGTTACAATTTAATTCAGACCAACATTTTATTGACCTGATCAGAATTCATAACTCATGTTATAATAAAAATAGCACATGCTTACAAAAGCTCAGTAAATTGCCTTATCGTTCTTCAGGCATTTTCCCTCTCTTTGCAAAAATGCTGAATGGAAATTGAGAAAATACATTTTCAAACACTAAATCAAATCAAAGTGCTTTGGAATGTTCAGAGTAAGTACTGGGCACTGTCGCAGCGGTAACTCTTATCCTTTGTTAAACAAATTACCTCTGGTTTACTACCCGTTAAAATAAATCTACACCAAGTCCTTAATTTAAAAATTCAATTAAGAAGTGTTTTCCTTTGCTAGGTGCAAAATTTCAAATTTCAAAAGCGATGCCGAAATCGCTTTTCGATTGGCCGGAGAATCCATTTCCTGACCAAATGGGGGAGGGGGGGCTGCTTTTGCGATGCTCCGCCCCCTCCAAAGTGGCATACTCTTGGAGTACGCCACTTATCGACGGCCTCAGGATATTGCCTGAGGCACACCCCCCGATGCTCCGCCACCGACCGGTCGATTTCCCGATGGCGTGGGTCGCGTGCTCTCACCCGTCGGGAACTCGGCGTGGCAGGGAGGGCCGATTCAGCGGGCAGGTACTTTATTCAGGGCTGGGGATACTGTGGTGGGGCGGTCTGGGATGCGCGAGCCGGCCGAAGGGGGTGGGGACTATTTGCAGGCTGGGTCCACGAGCAGTCACCGCCATGTTGCATGCCGTGGCTGCTGCAGGCCGCCACCGTGCGCATGCGCAGCAATGGACCTGGCAATACTGCGGGGCGTATCAGCAGCTCGATACAGGTGCTCTGGGCTGCCGTCCTGCTAGCCCCCAGCAAAACGGAGAATCGGTGGCCGTTTTGCCCAGTTTTTCTGGTGTACCGTTCCCACGCCGGCATGGGGACATAGCCACAGAATCGGAGAATCCAGCCCATGATATAATTCAAATTATGTCAAGAAAAGATGTCGCTCTTTAACTTCCCGTCCAATCCTGGACTTAACTCGATTGTCCATGGCACATGCGCGACGACCCTGAACTGCAGAGGCACGGATATGCGTGCTCGAAGCATGCCACGTTTAAACTCCCTGCCTGTTGTTTTTAACTTGCTTGTCTTGATGCGCTGCGCTGAACCTGTTGTGTCCCTGGAACAGCACTAGCTTGGTCGACTTGCTCCGACGTGAGGTCATTTTTACACTTTTTTAAATTTGTGATTTCTTTTCACGGTCCAGGTTCACCAAGGAGAGGCATGAGACATCAGGAGGCATTTCTTTGGTAGGTTATTGTTTATACTGTTTAGCGTATATTTTTTAGACTTTGGTTTGTCTTGAGGCTGTTAATTCCATTAAAATGATACCTTACTGTGTAAAGTGAGTTTGGAAGTGAAATAAATATATTTTTCAACTTTGGTTTGTCAAGAGAATGTTATTCTATTAAAGGAACTATAATGGATAGAATGGGTTTAGAGTGTACAAAGAACAAAGAACAAAGAAAAGTACAGCACAGGAACAGGCCCTTCGACCCTCCAAGCCTGTGCCAATCATGGTGCCCTAACTAAAAAAATACTTCTGCCCTTACAAGGTCTGTATCCCTCTATTTCCTTCCTATTCATGTATTAATCCAGATGCCTCTTAAATGTTGCTAATGTGCCGGCTTCCACCACATCCTCAGGCAGCGCGTTCCAGACTCCCAAAAGTGTGAAAAATGTATCCCGCACATCTCCCTTAAACTATTCCCTTCTCACCTTGAAGCTGTGCCCTCTTGTAATTGACACTTCCACTTGGAAACAGCCTCTGACTATCCACCCTGTTTATGTTTCTCATAACTTTGTAGACCTCTATCAGGTCTCCCCTCAGCCTCTGTCTTTCCAGTTAAAACAATCCTAGTTTATTCAAATTCTCCTCATAGCCAACACCCTCAAGACCAGGCAACATCCTGGTGAACCCTCTTTTATACTCTCTCCAAAGCTTCTACGTCTTTCTGATAATGAGGTGGCCAGAACTGCACGCAATACTCCAAATGCGGCCTAAGCAAGGTTTTATGTAGGTGCAGCATGATTTTCCAACTCTTGTACTCAATGCCACGGCTAATGAATGCAAGCTTGCCATGTGCCTTCTTAATCACTTTGGCTATCTGTGTTGCCATTTTTAGGGAACTGTGGACCTGCACACCCAAATCTCTCTGTATGTTAATGTTCTTAAGGGTTCTGCCATTTACAGTATACTTCATACTCCAAAATGCATCACCTCGCATTTGTCCAGTTTAAACTCCATCTGCCATTTCTGTGCCCAAGTCTCCAATCTATCTATATTCTGTTGTATCCTCTGACAATCCTCGGCCCTATCAGCAACTCCAATTTAGACTACTCAACACTTCTTCCTTTGATATAATGATGCTCTCAAGAGCGTTCAGACACCTATCCCTGACTTCCACATCTATCATGTCCTTCTCCCTGGTGAATACCGATACTCATTAAGGATTTCACCCACTTCCTGTGGTTTCACTCAAAACTTCCCTCCATTGTCGTTAAGTGGGCCTACTCTTTCTCTTGCTACCCTCTTGCTCCTAATGTAGGCATAAAAGCCTTGAGATTCTCCTTGACCATGTTTGCTAAAGACATTTCACGGCCCCTTTTAGCCCTCCTAATTCCACATTTAAGTTCTTTCCTACTTTCACTGTACTCTCAAGGGCTTCGTCAGTTTTTAGATGCCTCGGCCTATCGTATGCTTCCTTCTTCCTTCTGACCAAGCTTACAACTTCCCTCGTCATCCATGGTTCCCGAATCCAACCATTTCTAGCCTTCATTTCTGCGGGGACATGCTTGTCCTGCACTTCAATCAACTGGCCTTTAAAAGCCTCCCACATGCCAGATGTGGATTTGTCCTCAAATAGCCGCTCCCGATCCACATTCCCCAATTCCTGTCTCATTTGGATGTAATTGGCCGTCGCCCAATTAAGCATCCTTACCCACGGGCCACTCTTGTCTTTATCCATGACTACTCAAAATCTTATGGAATTATGGTTGCTAAGCCCAAAATGCTCCCCCACTGAAACATCAATCACCTGGTCTGGTTCATTCCCCAATACCATGTCTAGTATGGCCCCCTCCTTGGTTGGATTGTCAACATACTGTATCAAAAAGCCCTCACAGACACATCTAACAAATTTCTCTCCATCTGAGCCCCTGGCTGTAAGGGATTCCCAGTCAATATGGGGGTGGGGGTGGGGGCAAAGAGTTAAAATCGCCTATCACAACTACCCTGCTTTTTTCATACCTTTTCAGTATCTGACTACACAACTGCTCCTCTGTCTCCTGTGGGCTGTTGGGAGGCCAAAGCACCCCCCCAACATTGTGATTTATGTAATCTTCGGTGATCACTCGCTAATGAGAATGATTGTCCACATAAGATACTCATGTTACTGGTCATGGGTTCTGTGGGTCCTTGTGTGGTTATTGAGCCTGATCCTAGAACCACGTCATCAATCGCTCATTTGGCAGGAGTTTCCAAAAGGTGGAGTCGTTCCTTCGACTCTAGGTCGCGGGTATTCCTTACTCAGGCTCCTTTTCCGGACCTCCTCATGCCGTTGGGTGTTCTCAAAGAATTGTGTCCCTTCAGTCAGGAGGTTCCTCCAAGTAGGTCTCGTCTGAGCAAGGGTCTGCCAGGCATTGAGGTCTATATTTCATTTCTTGAGATAAGCCTTCAAGGTGTCTTTGAAGAGTTTCCTCTTCTTGTTCGGGATCGTGCCTTGAGCTGGTTGAAGAAGATTTGCTTTGCCAGTCGCAATTCTGACATCCTACACATATAGGCAACATAGCGGAGTTGGTTTCTGATGGTCATGGCCTCGATACTGGTGCTATTGACTCCTTCAAGGACACTAAGTTAGCACTCCTGTCCTCCCAGGTGATTCAGAGCTAAAGTACATTTGTATTTTGCAATGCATTTTAAGCTGTGTTGTTTAAGAGTCTCCCTGGTGTAATGTTCATCGGTACAAGCCTCAGTGATTACTTCAAATGCATTAACAAAGTTTAATGCCTTAGTTGACATATGCAAGCCTCCTGTAAGCTAATGTGAACTATCTCTCTGACAGGTATTGTAGAATCCAGTGCAGATTCAAATTTGTAATCAAGCTTTACGTCTGCTGCGGCATCACACTAAAAGCTTGGCTTCTTAACAATCCTTGAACTTCTTTGGAGAGAAGAATCAGGCTTCATCTCCACCTGGAGAGGATGTGAATCAATAATCCATCCTTAACAGTGCACAGGCAAAGCTTCAGCAGCTACTGCTTTTGGACTTTGAGCTTGTACAATTAACAAAACATGCCTAAACCCTCTCTCCCTCCTCATCTCCCTCCCTCCCTCTCTCCCCTTCTGCCCTCTCTCCCCTTTCCCAATCTTCCCCCTGTTCCCTCCTTCCCTCCCCTTCCCATCTTCCCTCCGCACCCCTTTACAATTAGACATAACCATTGTGGTTATGTGGAAAAATATATTTTATTGGCTGTTGTGTTTAAGTGAGAAAATATATTTTATTGCAAAAAATTTGTAAAACGTAAGGTTGTTAATACACAAAATGTCATTGTTCAGCTGATACATTTAACTGGTTTCAAAGTTTGGTACTTATAAAATTATTTTTGTTAATAAATGTTTTCCATTAAAGCTTCTACAAATGTCTTACTGAAACACCAAAACACAACATTGAATTATGAGATAATTAAAAATGAATAAGGTAATTGAAGTAGGCAAGGCAGAAACATAATGACACGGGTAACACAGTGGCACGCCGGTTAGCGCTGCTCCCTCACAACACCAGGAACCCATGTTCAATTTGGACCTTGGTGACTGTGTGGTGTTTGCATGGGTTCCCTCTGTGTCCTTTGTTCCTCCCATTGTCCAAAGATGTATAGGTTAGGTGAATTGGCCTTGCTAAATTGCTCCTTACTGTCCAAAGGTTAGGTGGGGTAATGCGGGTAGTGTGGGGGCATGGGCCTGGGTAGGGTGGTGCAGACTCGATGGGCCAAATGGCTTTCTTCTGCACTGCAGTGATTCTATGATTCGATAAACACAAATCAAAAATATTAGATGTTACAAGGACAGTGACAGCAAAAAGCTTTTAAAATGTAAATTAAAGCATACAAACACTTTTAAGCATGCCACACGTAAAGTTATATAATATAGTGGAGTTTTAAATCATTTCACAGATTTAAAACAAATAACAAAACCTATGTTCACTTTTAAATAATAATCACTTTAATCATAAAAAAATAAATTAAAAATTACTTTGAAAGAACTAATAACACCATCATTGCCTATATAAATGAAAGAGCAAAAACATAACTGTTTAAAAAAAAACCTCTACATACGTTTAAAATACTTATGAAACATTTGCCTTTTGGCTTCAATATAAATCTGCAGTTTAAAGGCCTACCCTCAATGGGCGTTCCTGGAGCTACTGTGTCACAAGGGGGCGTGGCTACATTGAAACTGCGCCGCGCTGGAGCCTGCGCAGGCTTTCTGCGGGCAGCTAAGTGCGCAGTTATCTCTCAGTATCGGCGGCCCATGGCTTTCCACCGATAATTGGAATATACAGGCCGTTGATTAAAAGGCTTAAAATGCTACATTATCATAAAAAGACACGGCTGCAGTGGGCTTAGCTCTAACATTGTAGGTCTGCAAACTTCCACAGGTCCGCACTAACTTTCACACTTTTAAATTCCCCTTTAGTTTATATAGCTTTCTTTTGACAGCATGAATTTGATTCTGTTGTGTCTCAAGTGCTATATCAGTTGCCCTGTTTTCTGTTTCAGGACCCTGACTATGGCAGTGGTTAATTCATCTCCATTTTATTTAAACTTTAATTTAAACCCTCCTGCTCTTCTTGTTTGGCTTTGTATTTTTTTCATTATTCCACAACGTCTGGATTGAAGAACATAGCCTGCTGATGCGCTCATTAAGGCGATGTTTTCGATCCTGCGGGACAACTGTCGCCCCAATTTAGGCTTGGGGCCACGATGGGTTAGTTACCTTTCAATAACTCGGTCATAACCAACTGGCCTCCTCCCAGCTTTCCTTTCTCTTTGGGATTGAGTTTATCTCTTCTCTCATTGGAAACCAGTCAGCCTATGAACATCGGTCAGCTGCAAATTGTCATGATATGCAAACATGCACATAATGATATACAGACAGGCAGCTAATGAACACAGAGAACAGGACATGACCAATGAGCAGGCAGGGCACTCAGGGGTGGTATCTCACTATAAAAGGCATGAGTCATTCACACTCCGCCTCTTTCCACTGATGAGCATCTGCAGAGTGTGTCAGGGTGTATATACAGTAACACACCTCCAGCACGTGGCGAAGAGCTAGTCTGGTTCAGTCAGACAGAGTAACCACACTTAGGTTAGCAGAGAGTTGAACTCATAGAGAACTGTGCTAACGGTACTACTGGTTCAATAAATCAGATTGAACTAACTTCAAGGTCTGGAGTATCTTTTGGTCAAAGCTGCATCCAGTTGCAGCCTGTGTTATCCCAGAGTACATAACACATCACAAATCTTTAACCCAAGCCCACCCAAGAAATGCCAACGTTAGCAAATTTCTTGTTGGTTATCACCACAATGTAAGGATTGTTAGTCTGGTGACAATAACCCCTCGTGATTCTTACCTGAATGCTTTTTTATAATGACAAGCAGAGACTGATTAGATCTTCCATTTAAAGTAAATGAGAGGCAGGCTCCAAGAATATTCTCTAATGTCAGAAAAATAGCACCAGACGTTGGAGTGATCCGTTCCCACCCTCTGTTCGCCTACATTGTTCCTCAACCTCAAGTATGTCCTGAAGTTGAAAGCGGTATTGTTATGCATCAGAGAGTACATCCCTGCTGTTGAAGCGCCGTGTGATCTGTCGTGACATCAGCCAAGAATGTTGCACAGGCTTCGGTTCTCCATCTTAGATTGTTTGAGCAACATCCTCATTAAAACCTCTCATCGTTTTTTTAAGAATCCAAGAGTGTGGCACCTTTTTTCTTTGTTGCAAATCCAGAGATAAAACAGGCATTATTCTTGCAATTCAACTTTGGTCTATCCTTATGTAATATAGAGTTTGTTTGCATAGCAGAGGTACAGTTTATAATCTTTTCAGCCTTTGCCTCTGTGCTACAAGCTTTGTTTAGAGTACTGTAAGTGCTTCGGCCAAATATTTATACTGTTCCCTAGACCTGTTGATTATATAGAGACAAAGTTCCCTTTCACTAATGTTTGTTTTACCTCGAAAACTACTAAAAGAAAGGAATGATGGAACGGGCTGTCTTGTGATATCATGTTAAAACATTCAAACACATTGCAAAAGCAGTATAAATTGCCTGGATGTCCACCAATGTTCCTGAATTTGGAAAGTGGCCAGAGATATTCATGTCAATAGGCATAGCTTGCACACATCCCCCCAGATCTTCCCCTTATGAATTCAGCCCATCTCCTCAGGGAAGGTGGTGGAATAGTGGTATTGTCACTGGACTAGTAAATCAGAGACCCAGACTATTGGTCTGGGGATCCAGGTTCAAACCCCACCACTGCAGATAGTAAAATTTGAATTCAATAAAAATCTGGAATTAAAAGTCGAATGATGACCCATGAAACCATTGCTGGTTGTTGTAATAATCCATCTGGTTCATTAATGTCCTTTAGGGAAGGAAATCTGTCTGGTCTGGCCTACATGTGACTCCAGACCCACAGCATTCTGGTTAACACTTCCCCTCAAGGGCAATTCAGTGTCCATTACAAGATATATTGAGGATATGATTTAAATTGATCAAACAAATCCTGCAAAACACTGTTAACTTCTCAATGTTGGGCACAACATGTGTGCTGAAATGCACCCTTTATTTTGTTTTATTATTTTGGTCCATGGACCCATAATCGGGATGTGCTTTGAATCAGAAGACTCAAAGTTGAAACAGTGTTTGCCAGGAGACTGTGTTCCCAGGTTTTGGTTCTAGATGGAAGAAGCCAGACTCCTCGGCACCGAGTGGATCTTGGAAACCAGGTTTGGAGGGAGACCTTACATTTGCTAACTGGCAACTGGTAGGTTGGCCAGGGACAGTGTTCTGCCTGGTAATGGTCAGTGATTGGTTCCTGCATGATGTTTTCTGAGAGAACTTAGCAAGGGTATTTAGACCTTGGAAGTGAAAGGAACGGGCTCGCTCTCCTGCTTGCTAAAGTGAGAGAACTGCTCTTTTGTTGTGAAACATCTGACACACCCATTGTGTAAACCTGAAATGATGCTGAGTCTGCAGAGAAAGTACACAACCTTGCCAGAGAAAACTATCTAAAGCCTAGAAGGAAGAAGTACCAAAACGAAAGCCTGAACTTCAGAAAGACATTGACTGGAAGTCATCCCAGGGCATCAAAGATCCTTATCCTATTATTTTTATTAATATTTTCTTTATCTTTCCACCCCTCTTCCCCTCTGTGTTGATTGTCTGTGTATGTTTGTACAGAGTGTGATAAGTTTGGAAAGGGGGATTTGGAAAAGGGGTAGTAGCTAATCAGCTACATTTTCTGTCTGTTTAGTTAAAATACTATACAGAATAAAAAGTTACTTGTGTTAAACCTGGTGAGTGCAGTTTATTGGGCTCAAGCAAGGGGACCTCAGGTATTTTAAATAAAATCTAATTGCACCTGTGTTGTGATTCCAGGTTGAGTGGGGCTGGAATTGACCGCACACTAGCCCGGGTTTTTACGTCCATGCTCGGGAACAGACTGTCTTTCTGAAGTTCAGGCTTTCGTTTTGGTACTTCTTCCTTCTAGGCTTGAGATAGTTTTCTCTGGCAAGGTTGTGTACTTTCTCTGCAGACTCAGCATAATTTCAGGTTTACACAATGGGTGTGTCAGATGTGTCAATTTAACATCTCATCTGAACATGACATCCCCAGTAATGCACCATTCCCTCAATGCTGCATTGGACTATCAACCCTTAATTTTTGTACTCAGCAACCTTGCGACTCAGAGGCAAGAGTGTTACCTACCAAGCCACGCTGACAGAGAGCTAAAAACTATCAACAAGCCAATCAAATTGAGGGTATGTGAGCTATGAACTTTCTTTTTATTCATTCATGGGACATGGACATCGCAGGCTGTGCCAGCATTTATTGTCCGTCTCTAATTGCCCTTGGGGGGGCAATTAGGAGTCAACCACGGTTCTGTGGGTCTGGAGTCACATGTAGGCAAGGACAGCAGATTTCCTTCCCTAAAGGACATTGGTGAACCAGATGGGTTTCTCCGACAATGGTTCCCCCTCATCATTAGATTTTTTTAAATCCAGATTTTTCTTGAATTCAAATTTCACCACCTGCAGTGGCGGGATTTGAACCTAGGTCCCCAGAGCATTACTCTGGGTCCCTGGTTTGCTAGTCCAGTAACGATACCACTACGCCCACCACATCCCCTGACAAGAAAACATTTGACAAGATTGCCCCACCTAATTAACTAATATTTTGGACCTACTGTGGTGCTTTTAGTCATTTCCCAATGAAATCTTATTAATCAAAATTACTATTTCTGTAAGTAATAATCTGAGTTGCCTTTCAATAAATTTGATTTGTGAAGCATTGGAGTCACTACATCATCGAAGACGTAGATCTGTAACACTTGCGGCCTCTATTTGTTGAGGTGCTCCACAATTAGAACGATGCATATTGCAGCATGATCATTTCTTTAGAAATGTTAAAATAGGGGAAAATCACTTTTCATTAAAAGCAATCAAGCATTAAAGACGCATACTCTACTGAGCAAATTAACCTTCTGATTAAGATAAATAGACTGAAAGAACACAAAAGATATTTTTAGAGTATGTTACTTCTGTCTAAAAGAAATAAACAAAGACTAATTCGAGAAGGAAGTTGTTCAACAGTTTTATCCATTCGATAAAAGTGCAGATGGTGCCAAAGAGAAAAATAATAAAATCTGAGAGCGCAGAAAAATGTTCACAAACTGGTATTAGCCGGATGAGGACAGAAAACTGGGTGGAGAAATACACTTTGTTTGTTACCTCGCATTTCTCCTTTCAATGACTTGCTCCCCATTTTCAGATTTCTTGCATGGTCACCCAGCAAGTTACTTTGAATAAGTGCAGTAAATAGTTACAGCTTTCTGGCTACGAAAAGGTACAGCTGAGTACAAACATTGTGGAGAAGAGCTTTGAACCTCTGCAATGTGTCCACTCTGCTGTGATTTAGGAGTAGTTCAGCGATCTATTCTATCTGAAATAAAAACTCCATTCCGAAGACGAGTCACATTCAACCCGAAACGTTAACTCTCTGCTGCTAGACCTGCTGAGCTTTTCCAACACTTCCTGTTTTTATTTCAATTTCCACCAGCCGCAACATTTTCCATCTATTCTACATGGAGCTGCCTAATTGCCATTAAACAAACTAGGGGACTCCCATAGTTTTGCAAAAGGGCAGTAACTAGCCAATTTAGTCAGGGCTACAGAAAGCAAATTGAATATTTTTAACAGTGTGAGTTTGCACTACCCATTGGGGTCAGCCCTTTACTGTTACGTACTGTCATTGTGAGTGAGCATGCAGTGGAGATCAGACTAATTGAATTGAGAAAGTGGCTCACAAGCACCTTCTCAAAGCACCTGCTAGGGAGGCCGGGAGAGAGGAGGACCTCATCATGGGCCTACTCCTGGGCATGGCCAAGCTGACCATTAATAAATCCAGGCAGTGGGTATTTGAGGGGGCATCCATCCCAACTATCTGCCCCTCTTCTGCGGCTATGTTTGCTGCCGAGTGTTGCTGGAAAGGGAGAAACGCAATATCGGCTGGCACCATTGAGGCCTTCTGTGCCCCATGGGCACTGCGGGAACAGGGGTGCGTTATCGACTCTTTAAATCACATTTTGTGTTAATGTTTTAAGTTTCCTTTGAGATTCTGTTTACCTTGATGCAGTATCTCTTTAAAAACCTGCATTTTTAATTATCCCACAGTTTACTGATTTTGTTTATTTTGTTACGACAAAGAGGCAATTTGGGATGGTAAACAGATGCTGGTGTTGCCAGAGATGCACACATCACACCCCCTGCTAGTTCCTCCAAACTCTGTGTTAAAATGGCAGCTATGGTGCTTGGCATATGTAGAAGCTGCTAAAGTAGCACGCATTGACCAAGCAGGTAGAAAACAAAGGGTAGGTTCATTTACGATGTACAAGATCTCCAGTTCCAGAAAGGTCTCCATGCATGACCTACACCCAGGTTGGGATTTTTATATTAGTGATCTAATCCCCTGTTAAGGGGAAGTCCCGCCCCTTCGTTACCAGGGGAGCTCACAGTCAGTGGAGGTCACGAGGGATCTGATAGTTCTGATGCAGTGCTCTCCACAAGGGTTCCCCCCACTCTAAGTCCAGAGATACATCCATGTCCATGTCTGCAGATGGGTCTAAGGAACCTCTAGTCAACTTAGCCGAGGAATGACCATTGCGGACTGACCGTGTGGCACCCGGAGACGTGTACCAAACTAAGAGGTGGTGTTTCCATGCAGTGCACCTTGGCAGGGTTGTCGGAATGGAGGCGCTTTGGGTGGCAACACAACGGGCTCCGATGGTGGCAATATGTTGTTAGTCTGGAATCTGAGTTCAGCGGGCCTTTGTCCGGCATCCTGGCATCCTCGATGACAGAAACCAACTTCTCCATGGCAGGTGTGGCCGGGGCCAACAGCAGCAGCTGTGGTGGAGGATGGTAATTTGAGCTGGGGCAGTTTCGCTCCGGAACCTCCAGAATTAGAATTGGCATCTCAGGGATGCACTCACGGAGGTGATCCACGTGCCAATTCGATTCGCGCCCATGTTCGCTCACTCAATAAGAGACGGGTGCTGTCTGGGCTGACAAGACGCCCAGGATCCAGTAGTCAGGCCAGTAGTAGCTGCAGTACTTTGGTAAGTGTTCTCTAACACATAGAAAAGCTTTGCGATATTTAATCAACTTTTTGGTGGGTGAATCAATGAGCGTATGAGTGAATGGGTGACTGGGTGAATAGGCACGCATGGTGGCACAGTGGTTAGCACTGCTGCCTCACAGTGCCAGGGATCCGGGTTCAATTCCGACGTTGGGTCACTGTCTGTGTTAAGTTTGTACATTCTCCCCATGTCTACGTGGGTTTCCCCCAGGTGCTCCGGTTTCCCCCCACAGCCCAAAGATGTACGGGTTAGGTGGATTGGGCATGATAAATTTCCCCTTAATGCCGAGGGATGTGCAGGTTAAGTTATGGTGTTACAGGGATAGGGCTGGGTGAACGGGTGAGCAGACATGGGTCGTGTAATGGAACCTACGAGGGAACAAGCGGTCCTAGATCTGGTCCGGTGTAATGAGACAGGATTGATTCAGGATCTCACAGTTAGGGATCCTCTCGGAAGGAGCGATCACAATATGGTGGAATTTAAAATACAGATGGAGGGTGAGAAGGTAAAATCAAGCATGAGTGTTTTGTGCTTAAACAAAGGAGATTACAATGGGATGAGAGAAGAACTAGCTAAGGTAGACTGGGAGCAAAGACTTTATGGTGAAACAGTTGAGGAACAGTGGAGAACCTTCCAAGTGATTTTTCACAGTGCCCAGCAAAGGTTTATACCAACAAAAAGGAAGGACGGTAAAAAGAGGGAAAATCGACCGTGGATATCTAAGGAAATAAGGGAGAGTATCAAATTGAAGGAAAAAACATACAAAGTAGCAAAGATCAGTGGTAGACTAGAGGACTGGGAAATCTTTAGGGGGCAACAGAAAGCTACTAAAAAAGCTATAAAGAAGAGTAAGATAGATTATGAGAGGAAACTTGCTCAGAATATAAAAACAGATAGTAAAAGTTTCTTCAAATACATAAAACAAAAAAGAGTGGCTAAGGTAAATATTGGTCCTTTAGAGGATGAGAAGGGAGATTTAAGAATGGGAGATGAGGAAATAGCTGAGGAACTGAACAGGTTTTTTGGGTCGGTCTTCACAGTGGAAGACACAAATAACATGCCAGTGACTGATGTAAATGAGGCTATGACAGGTGAGGACCTTGAGAGGATTGATATCACCAAGGAGGTAGTGATGGGCAAGCTAATGGGGCTAAAGGTAGACAAGTCTCCTGGCCCTGATGGAATGCATCCCATTGTGCTAAAAGAGATGGCTAGGGAAATTGCAAATGCACTAGTGATAATTTACCAAAATTCACTAGACTCTGGGGTGGTCCCGGCGGATTGGAAATTAGCAAATGTGACACCACTGTTTAAAAAAGGAGGTAGGCAGAAAGCGGGTAATTATAGGCCAGTGAGCTTAACTTCGGTAGTAGGGAAGATGCTGGAATCTGTCATCAAGGATGAAATAGCGAGGCATCTGGATGGAAATTGTCCCATTGGACAGACGCAGCATGGGTTCATAAAGGGCAGGTCGTGCCTAACTAATTTAGTGGAATTTTTTGAGGACATTAACAGTGCGGTAGATAACGGGGAGCCAATGGATGTGGTATATCTGGATTTCCAGAAAGCCTTTGACAAGGTGCCACACAAAAGGTTGTTGCATAAAATAAAGATGCATGGCATTAAGGGGAAAGTAGTAGCATGGATCGAGGATTGGTTAATTAATAGAAAGCAAAGAGTGGGGATTAATGGGTGTTTCTCTGGTTGGCAATCAGTAGCTAGTGGTGTCCCTCAGGGATCAGTGTTGGGCCCACAACTGTTCACAATTTACATAGATGATTTGGAGTTGGGGACCAAGGGCAATGTGTCCAATTTTGCAGACGACACTAAGATAAGTGGTAAAGCAAAAAGTGCAGAGGATACTGGAAGTCTGCAGGGCGATTTGGATAGGCTAAGTGAATGGGCTAGGGTCTGGCAGATGGAATACAATGTTGACAAATGTGAGGTTATCCATTTTGGTAGGAATAACAGCAAAAGGGATTATTATTTAAATTATAAAATATTAAAACATGCTGCTGTGCAGAGAGACCTGGGTATGCTAGTGCATGAGTCGCAGAAAGTTGGTTTTCAGGTGCAACAGGTGATTAAGAAGGCAAATGGAATTTTGTCCTTCATTGCTAGAGGGATGGAGTTTAAGACTAGGGAGGTTATGCTGCAATTGTTTTAGGTGTTAGTGAGGCCACACCTGGAGTATTGTGTTCAGTTTTGGTCTCCTTACTTGAGAAAGGACGTACTGGCACTGGAGGGTGTGCAGAGGAGATTCACTAGGTTAATCCCAGAGCTGAAGGGGTTGGATTACGAGGAGAGGTTGAGTAGACTGGGACTGTACTCGTTGGAATTTAGAAGGATGAGGGGGGATCTTATAGAAACATATAAGATTATGAAGGGAATAGATAGGATAGATGCGGGCAGGTTGTTTCCACTGGCGGGTATAAGCAGAACTAGGGGGCATAGCCTCAAAATAAGGGGAAGTAGATGTAGAACTGAGTTTAGGAGGAACTTCTTCACCCAAAGGGTTGTGAATCTATGGAATTCCTTGCCCAGTGAAGCAGTAGAGGCTCCTTCATTAAATGTTTTAAAGATAAAGATAGATAGTTTTTTGAAGAATAAAGAGATTAAGGGTTATGGTGTTCGGGCCGGAAAGTGGAGCTGAGTCCACAAAAGATCAGCCATGATCTCATTGAATGGTGGAGCAGGCTCGAGGGGCCAGATGGCCTACTCCTGCTCCTAGTTCTTATGTGTACTCATTCGATGGGTCGGTGCAGGCTCGATGGGCTGAATGGCCTCCTTCTGCACTGTGGAGATTCTATGAATGTGTTAGCGGGTAAGGTGGGTGAGGTAAGTAGGTAAGTGGGGAGGATGGCAGCAAGATTGGGTGGCAGGTGGCAGGGTGGCTGTTGGGTAGGGTGGCAGCTGGGGAGTGATAAGGTTAGTGGTTGGATGGGTGGGGTGAGTGAGTGGATAGGTGAATTGGAGGGGTATTCATGCCAAATCAGGGGGGCAGAGGGAAAGAGTCGCTGGTGAAGACTCATCAGGTTCGGTCAGGGGCAGGTTGGGGGGGGGGGTTAAGAGGTCAGCAGGGAGTCAAGGGTGTCATTTGAATAGTTACAGGAGTTAGACTAGGAATTTTCTGTCTGATATTCCCTGGGTAACTATTCAGGTAAGTAAGTTGGAACCATCTGAAGTCTCCAGCTCTACTTCAGAATCAGAGACTTTTTTCGAGGTTCCCAAGAACAGGGGTTCAAACTTCCCAGGCAATTCCCACTCAGTCAGTGCATCAGGACCTCCGCAGAGCCTGAAACCCTTGGTAAGTTACATCTAGTCTCCGACAACCCGGGGACTGGAAGATCTGGACCATTATTTGTTTAATAATTCCAGTTTTCCTTTGCCTCCATTAGGCAAATCATTTCACGTATGTATCATATGTAAAGAATTCTTTGCTGTTAATGCTAATTTTAGCATTTACTAATTTATCGCCATTATGCCATTTTCCTAATAGTGTGGTTTAATATGTTCCTTATCGACATTTCTATCCAGTCACTATCCTACAGACGTCCTGAAGAGTACCTTTCAAACGGCTTTTCAAGATGAAAATTGCAGAATCTCCACTCTGTCCTTGTCTCTCGGTCCTTTAATCCTTGAGACAAGTGCTGTTACTCTTCTCTGCATTGCCCCGTGGGCGTGAATGTTCCTCCTGTGCAGCGGTAGAATTTCTTTACCACTGCCAATTTCAAAAGAACCAATGCCACTTATCTTTTTAAAAGTGCTGAGTAATAAGATTGAAGATTGTGTCTCAACGAGAAATGTTTTTTTTCTATCAGCACAGTTACATAACAAAGTTAACTATACATTTATAAAACGTGGTGCCTCTGTTCTTTATTTTTGGTCTGCAGAGAACTTGATCTAGCCATGTTTCCATAGGATTGTTCATTCTTGTTATCCTTCATCCTCTGACTTCACTGAAGGAGAGATATAGGGAGCGATCTATCGGGAGAAGCACTAAGTGCAGTAGTGAGTGTGATTTCTCGGGTGCTTCCCAACGGCTGACTGGCGAGACGGCGACTGGTATCTGACGTCAGTTTGGGCCGATAATGATCCCCCACCAGCTTCAAGGTGGCAATGACTGTCCTGCCAGCTGATTCACCTGGACCACGCCCGGCAAGGTGGGGGAGAGCAGCTCTTAAACCACTCCCTCCAAGAAAAACCCCAGGCAGCCATTGCGCAGACCATCGCCACGTTTCGGCAATGCCAACCTGGCCAGACTGTTGAACACGGCGGAATCCAGACAGCACACCCTGTTCCCCAGAGGGGGCCGGAGGGTCAGCCACAGGTCAAGCAGTGCCACCTGGGAGGCAGTGGCAGGAGCCGTCAGATCGGGGAGTGTCACCAGGAGGACCACCACCCAGTGCCATGAGAACTCCGTGGAGGCACCGTCAATATGTCAATGACCTCCACCGGGCCACACGGGTACGTTGACGTCGGCTCCTTGGCATCAGTCACACCTGCCATCCCCAGATCTCGGCCCCCTCCCCCCCCCCCCCCAATGAGTCGGTGGCTGGCACCCTGTCCTCCTCCCCCCCCCCCCCCCCCCCCGCCACCCCCCAAACACAATACCGCACCTATGTTCCAGCACACACTGGCATTCACCAGCACAACCCGTCAATGCCCAGCTGTGGTGTCCACATCTGTCGCCTGCCATAGACCTCCCCATTAACCCCCCACCCCCCCGATGCATGAAGCGTGCGGCCCATAATGCCCTCTCTTTGTCCCCGCAGGAGAAGTTAGCTCACAGCAGGCGGCAAGGGGCCCAGACTTCCAAGAGAACACCTGGGAGGAGAACTCCGAGGATGCCACCATCGATACGTCACAGCTATCACCACCACCTTCCACCAGCGCAGAGGCACACACCTCGGCAGGCTACAGTAGAGGACAGGCTTCTGGGGCACAATCCGGTGAGCACCATACATATGCCGATGCACATCAGCCTCCAGGGTATTTGATCACTGGCTGCTGTCTCTGTGGTGTTGATGCCCCTAAAGTGCAGGCAAAGTGTCCAGGCCTCATGGTTTGTTTGGGATGCGAGGCACGAACACTCGCCTGCGACATGATACGTGTACCTACAGGATTCCACTCTGTAGCTGTTAAGAGCTCATATAATTAAGGATGCCAATTCCCTATCAGCAATAATCTTCAGCTGTGTGGTCAGAGGCTGCACACAGACAGAGGGAGTTAAAGAGACCCACACCATATTACCACAACAGGGCTCCACCCCCGGGGTGCTCAGTGGGACAGACAGGCAGCAGCTGAAGTTGCCCCTGTTATGGGCATATGCATTCCGGGGGCTGGTCTTTAGGACCCACGGGCGTCCAGCCCCTTGCCCCCCCAATGCAGGGATGACCCCCCCCACCGATGGCAACCAGCAGCCCGGACCAGGCCCACCTTCCCCACCCCCGCGCCCATTAATTCGGTGGTTGCACGATCCTGATCATGACAGGTAATTGTTTTGATTATGGCTGAAGGTAAATGTCAACCAAGACAGCAGGAGTACTCCCTTAACCTCTTTTGTCATGGGAACCTTTATGTCCACCTGAGGTGGGAGGGCCTCAGTTTAAGGTTTCATCAAAGGACAGAAACTCTGGCAGTGGAGTACTCCCTCAGCACTGCATTGAAGTGTCAGACTAGATTATATGCTGAAGTTTCTGGAATGAAACTAAACCCATGTCCTGCTGAATCAGGTGCGAGTGCTACCATTAAACCAAATTGACACCTCTATCTCCTCACTGGCATATCTGTAAAAATGACGGCACGGTTGAGATACGGCACCATGGTGGCACAGTGGTTAGCACTGCTGCCTCACAGCACCGGGGACCCGGGTTCACGTCCGGTCTTGTGTGACGATGTAAAGCTTGCACGTTCTCCCTGTGTCTGCGTGGGTTTCTTCCCGGTGCTCCGGTTTCACGCCCCCCACAGTCCAAAGATGTGCCGGTTAGATGGACTGGCCTTGCTAAATTGCCCTTCAGTGTCCAAAGATATGCAGGTTAGATGGGGTTACGGGGATAGGCCGGGGGAGTGGGCTTAGGTAGGGTGCTCTTTCAGAGAGTCAGGGCAGACTCGATGGGCCGAATGGCCTCCTGCACTGCAGGAATTCTATGGTTCTAACCTTTATCGAAGGAGACTGAAGGTCGAAAAATATGCTGTAACTTAACTGCAACTCACAAGGCTCACACAGAAATGGCATCAGTTCTAAACTTTTACACTGTATGTTCATAAATCCTGGAGACTCCCTTTATATATGCTGAAAAAAATTGCTTGTTTTACATCATTTCGATGGCACATTCAAATGAATTTTGCAGCTAATTTTGTCAGAGGTTCAGGCAGGTTGATGTGATACAAGTCCAGAAAATATGGATGGTTACATTTAATCGAGGAAATCCCAGGCCAATGTTAAATGGCACAGGATGAAATTGCCTTGCCATGGTCGTTCCAAGCCTGTCCATCCCTAGGTTCCTTCCCGTTGACCTGCTGCTGTCCTTGTATGAAAGTGCTTGCCCGGTGGTGTTAGGGAATTTCAAAATATGGGACGATGGCCCATAATCCTCAAGTGAGCGCACCATTTATATTGTATATCACTGACATAGAGAAATGGTGCACAAACGTTCAGAAAAGCCTGGGGTCAACTCTCCAAGTGAATCACTTATGCCATCCATTGCTGGAAACATCTATTAATACCGGGTCAACGGACAACCTTGTCTCACTTCTTTTTCCAGAGAGATAAGATTTACTCATCAACAAACATACACATTTCACAGCTGAGGAACCCATCCCAGGTAAAAGATCTGACGACTCATCCTGACAATGGAAGAGTGGTCCCTGTGGTTTGTGGCTGGATGGTCTCATCCATTTTGCCACATGGATAGAAACTATTCATGTTTTGGAATATTAAAATAATGTGTCCTTCAAACAGAGTACTATCCCACCTCACAAGATCAGGTCCAAGGTAGGCTAGTGGTTCCTGCCACTATCCACCAACAGCATTGCCATCTCCCCCACTCCTGGCAACTTCAAGTTTAACCTTGCCCCTACTCACGATTTGTGAGCAATCGAGAGAGGCCTGTCCATTATCGCCATTCAAAATAATTTATTAAGTCCTTCTACTCTACCAGTGTTTCTGGCCTCAGTGCAAATGGGTACCAACGCCACAGCCCACTGATTATTGAAAACAGTCATTAGACAAATGGAAAAACAACTTTACACAATGATTAAAAGCAGCACATGCATCAATTAACTTTGCTACATGGAGCACTTGGCAACTGGTAAACACCAAAATGTAATTTGATTTGTATTAATGATTCTTTTGATGTGTAGAATGCTGTTTTAAAAAAAGATTAACTATTTAATTATATTAACTATTAAAATTATGTTGGTGTAAAACCAATTTTCCTACAAGATATGAATTATAGCTGATATGTTAATTGGTGCAAATGATGTTTAATAATCATTACATTCAGCTTTTCCTGTATATAATGTTCAAAATCAATTTTCAATGGGCTAAATTCTGTTAGATTTGTGATCAAAGGAGTGCAAGGAGTCAATAGCAGAACTGACAAGCAATTGTAACAAAAGCCATTTGTCTGAGGAGGCAAATGTTGCCCAGGGCTCAGTTGTCTTGAGACACAATCCGACTTCCTGTGAAAGTTCAGTGTGGTTTGATATGTCGCTGTGGATCTGCATCACACACACGTTAAATTGACCACCGCTGAGAAATACATTAGCAACTCACAGTAGTTCACTGCAGAAGGATGTTTGTTTATATTGACACATTGGCAGGAATGCAATTGTCCTCAGCTAACGTCTGTCCCTGACCCTGTATTCTGCCCCAGCTCCTCCAACCCCCACTCCAGCAATATAATCCATCACATTAATATCACTCTTTGGCTCTGAAGAAGTGTCACATGGATAACTGTTTCTCTCCATGCAGATGCTGCCAGACCTGCTGAGTTTATCCAGCATTTTCTGTTGTTAATGCAGTTGTCATGATGCTTAAAAATGCTGATACCAGCAACAGAAGGTTGAGCTGAATTGTAACACTTCTGCTAAAAACAATTAATAGCGCTCTTCACTATTTTACATTTCTGAATCCTTGTTGAAGTACATTTACTTTTTGTTAGTTAGGTACTCTGTGCAATATACTGAATAGTTATTGACTTGACTGACATCTATAAATGCTCTGTAAAACTTTTAATAGACTCCAATGTGTTCATTAAACTTATTAAATAACACAAACATCCTTCTGCAGGCGAACTACTGTGAGTTGAACTTGCCTCCTTTGTAGTTATAAGTAGATACACCTCTTCACAGTGCTGGAATTTGTTGAGGCTTTGATGCACAGCGATAATATTGATGTTCCAGGGCAAAAGCTGTCATGGGCAATTGTTACACAGTGGGAATAAATGGATTATTAGAATAAACAAGATTCTACTGGTGAACTGCATAAATCATTAAGAGGGCTAATAAAAATTGTGGGGATTTATTTTTAAATAGGTTCCGTTGGGCAAATTTACTCACGAATTAATCATTTCATGGGATTCTGTTTTGCTGGATTGCTTCAGCCTCTTGTAAAATGAGGTAATTTTCAAAAGTTGAATACTCATTTCCACAGACTTATGCGACCATACACGCAAGCTTTATGTGTTTCGTGATGTGGAGTGACGTCATTGTCATGATATTCAAGAGAACATCACAGCACATAAACACATACATAATGATAGACAGAGCAACGGACCAATTAGCACACATAACACGACAGCCAATCACAGACAAGAGCATACACAGTACAAAACAAGAAACACGACACTTCCTGGGCAGTCCATTAGGAGACGGCACAGGGCAAGGACCTCAAAGCCAGACACTCACACAGTCACCACGTGCTGAGTACCAAGTTTGTTGTATAAATAGTTTAACAGAATAAAACTGGGTTGTACCAATTGCAACCGTGTTGGTTCGTCTGTATCTCAGAGCAACCAACACTTCAGCCATCAGCACCGGTTCAATTCCCGTACCGGCTGAGGTTCTTCATGTACCTTCTCAACCTTGCCCCTCGCCTGAGGAGTGGTAACCCTCAGGTTAAATCACCACCATTCAGCTCCCCCTCTCAGAGAGGGGGAGAGCAACCTATGATCGTCTGGGACTTTGACAACAGTTTTTCGTGGACGAGATTCTCCACTGGCTGATGCCGAAATTGGGAAACGTGAATAGGTTCCGATGCCAAAATCGCAATTCTCCATCACCTCGACAGCAGCGTCAATGCGTTCCGGAATGCACGTACAGTAAACACCTTTTGCACATCATTAGCGGGCCCAACCCGGTATTCTCCGGGGCCTCCGCGAGTCTCCTCCTCTGATGGGTCGAGTTCCTGACGGCACGGTTCACTTGAGCTTTTAAAAATTGTGAAACTGGCATCTTGGCTGATGAGGGAGAGAGAGAGTGGAGGTAGGCCACAGAGAGAAGCGGCTGGGGTGGGGGATTCTGCCAGGGCCAGGGGAGGGGGGGGTGACGGGGGAACCGGTCGAGTGGCCGGGGTGACCCTGCATGGGACTGGGGCGGTGCACAGGCACGTACCGCCATTACGCGGCCTGCAAGGCAGCCATCTTGCTGCGCATCCACTGACCTCCCACCCTGGCCCCTGGTTCTGCAGAGTGCAACCGGCCGTAATGGTGGCCTTCCTGCTATGCGCCGCAGCCATGGGGGTTGCCCTGTGGCTGTACGACCTTGCGTTGCCCGAGGAGGAAGAGGAAGCTTCAACAGCGGAGCATGCGACAGAGGATGGAGATTGGCCCGCCCAACAGGCCGAGGAGGAGGAGTTGCCAAGGCGGTGCTGCATGCTGCCTCTCATGTACCACCAGTGCCTGGCTTCGAGGACCTGCTGGACCCGGCATGCTATTGAAGTCTCCGGCTGAGCAGGGAGACAGTGTGACATATCTGCCAGATCATGGCACACCTGGCAGTGCGGGGGTATGGGGGAGGACACCTGCTCCTGGTGGCCGTCAAGGTGACCTTTATGCCACGAGGTCCTCCCAGGTGCTGAGTGGGGACCTGTCCGGCATCTCACCGACCTCGGTGCACAGGTGCATCTATGCCATCACAGAGGCCCAAAATGCTCAGGTGGCTCAATACATCCATTTCAATGGGGACTGAGTCCACCTGGCTGCCCGGGCAACGAGGTTCCTGCCATCAACAGGATGCCCCAGGTCCAGGGGGTGATCGATGGGATGCATGTTCCCCTACGAGCACCTGCAGATGACAGGCCACTCTTGAAAAAACGAAAGGGATTCCACTCAATGAAGGTGCAGCTGATATGTGACCATTAGCTGCGCATCATTCACCTCTGCGCCCAATTCCTGGGCACTGTGCATGACTCCTTTATCCTGGCACACTCGACGATCCCTGACTTGTTCAAGATGCCCCCCCCGCCCTTCTCCTCACCAGCTGGGGAGTTGGTACCTGGGTGACAGGAGCTATCCACTGTGGTCGTGGCTGATGATATCTATCCCAAGGCCGTAGACCGACGCCGGAGACCAACTACAACAAGGCCCTTAAAGCAACCAGGTCCGTGATCGAGCAGTGCTTTGGCCTCCTGAAGAAGCGGTTCAGGTGCCTGGACTTCTCTGGAGTGGACCTCCAGCATGATGCTGAGAGGGCCCCCCCCTCCCCCTTTGGCCAGACCTGACCAGCCCACCCATCAGCCAGAGCATCGAGACAGGTTGTAACAGTGGTAACAGGTATTTAATGTAAACTAAACTACCCTGAACTTGTGCCAACTTAACTAGTGTCTAACTTTCTGACCTTATGGGCCCTAATGCTACATCTATGTGGTTCCTCAGATAGTACAGCAGGAGTGGAGGCGGCCTGTTGTGATTACTGCCCTGCGTTCCCATTGGTGGCCATCTTCTGGGGCGACCAGGCCTGGATGGGCCTGGCTGCTGCTCAGGTGTCCAGGTGGCATGGCACCGCCCTGTTCTGCCCGCTGTCCACCAAATGCACCAGGGACAGGAGGGGGGGTGAGGTCCTTGTTGCAGTGTTGCGGCACCTCCCCTGCAGAAGTCACCAGCACAGGCCCCGTCACTACCTCTTCCCTCGGGGCGCCCAATGGCCCCCGGGCTTCACCATGGGATGGGAGTACGAGCAGAGTTAACCCCTGAGTCACCCCCGCCACCTTGCACTGCCAGTTCTGGAGGCTCGCTCTTGTCCCTCTGGGACTGGGCCACCTCCCTCTGCGTCTGTGCTACATCAGCCAGCGCCTGGGAAATGCCGCCAACATTCCCAGCCATGGCCATGGCCTGCTGGGACTGGGCCATGCTCAGGAGCACCATTGCGATGTCCAGATGGCTCTGACTCATGGTTACATGTGAGACGGCAACCCTACCCTGAGCCTTGGCCAGTGCCTACACAGAATGCCTCAAGCCTTGCACATGCTGATCCAGAGCCAAAACCGTCACTCCCAATGCCTCCACCGCGGATGCCACCCTGCGGTGCTGGCCTGGGTGGCATGCATCGTTGGCACCACCATCTGCTGCTGCACGCAGTTGGACTCCTGCAACTGCATCTGCAGTTGCTGGATGTTCGCCAACAACCTCTCATGTAGTCTGTGATTGCACCTCCACGATTGATGGGACTGTCTGCTCCAGAAGCCCGAAACCCGTCTGGATGGCAGCTAGTTCCTCGGGCGTGTGGCCCTCCGACAGCCCACCCTCTCGGGTGTTCCTACCTCCACCTGCTGTATCGGATCAGCTGTATGGTGAGTAACAGATAATGTCCCAGTAGCCTCTTCACTAAAGTGCCCAACCGAGGTGAGTGTCTCTGGGATGGTGGAGGGTGTTGGAGACAGCTGTGACAGGAAATCCGTGTCATCCTTCGACCCGAGCATCGGGGTCTCCTGAATCTCGGGTGGAGGGCTGGTGTCCGCGCTGCTCCCATTGCTTCGGCTGTGGCACTTGCTGGGGGGGGGGGTTGATGCCAGTTGGACCCCCCCCCAGGGGCTGTTTAGCACAGGGCTAAATCGCTGGCTTTGAAAGCAGACCAAGGCAGGCCAGCAGCACGGTTCAATTCCCGTAACAGCCTCCCCCAACAGGCGCCGGAATGTGGCGACTAGGGGCTTTTCACAGTAACTTCATTTCAAGCCTACTTGTGACAATAAGCGATTTTCATTTAATTTCATTTCATTACCAGCAGGCCTTGAAAGACACAAGACAAAATGCATGATTAGACCGCGGGCCCAGGGGGTTCGCCCACCCTCCTTTGGGGGGATGGGGTGCTCAAATTACGGGTGTATGGGACGCCGGTTGGTGCCAGGGGCACAGTGTTGCCTACTCACCCTGGCGAGGTTATACAGTTTTTTGCAGCACTGCTCGTCAGTTCTGGTGGCATTGCCCACGGCGCTGACCGCCTCTGCCACCTGCTCCCAGGCACGGTGAATGGTGGCCTCCTTCCTGGGCTGGGGTCATCCTCCTCTCCCCAACGGCATCCAGGAGAGTCTCGAGCTCTGCTTCCGCGAACCTTGGGGCTTCTCCCCTCGTTGCCATCTTGTTGTCTGTATGGTGTGCTGTGGTGGGGAGTAAAGTGTGTATATGCGGCTGCAGCTTGTCAGCCTCCAGTGTGTAAATCGCGAAACCGGAGAATCTGGCATTGTTTCTTACTGGCATCGATCGTGTTCCAGGTCGTGCCTGTGCTAGCCCCTTAACAGTAGCAGAATCGGTCACAGAGTGGCGCCAGTTTTGCTGGAGTGAAAGTCCATGAATTCTGTGTTGGCATCAACACTTCGCCTCAGAAACGGAGAATCCTGCCCCATGTGTTTTATCAGCTCTAGTTATGAATATTTAATACTAATGATAGTCAATGGAAGCTAGACTGCTCATCAGTGAGCATTATGGGAATGAGCCATCTTGAGTGCCTATCAGCAAAGACAGCGCAAATATATTCTTCAATGACTTCTTCAGATTGCTTCACTTCCTGGAATTGTATGCTTGTGAATTACAGTTTTTTCACAACTTATATACAAAATAGAAAAGCTTTGTTTCTTGTGAGTTTCCATTGTTAATATATCAGTGATATAAGTCTCAAATTTATGAACAAGGGTAGGCCAATTATAGCACCCCGAGTTCTTCCATCATTCATGGTTGATATGCTCTATAATTCATATACGCACCTTTGTCTTGTATCCCGTAATACCTTCATCAAAAATTTATCAAACTTAGTTTCAACATTAAGAATTGGTCTAGCATCAAGTGCCATTTGTGGGATAGAGTAATAAAGTTCCATATTTTACTGCCCTTTGCGTGAAGCAGTGTTTCCCAATTTCATTTCCTAATTTTTACATCATGCCCCTAATCCTAGACAAGCCCCGCCGTCAAAACTAGGGAAAATAGCTTCTTCCTATCTCCTCAACTGGTTGCCCTTCATATCATAGTAACATTCACACCACACAAGTAATAGACACCTTCTCCAACAAAAATGTCCAAAGCTGTGCAGCTTAGGTGGGGTTATGGGGATAGGATTGGGGAGTGGGCCTAGGTAGAGTGCTCTTTCAAAGGGTCGATGCACACTCGATGGGCCGATTAGCTCCTTCTGCACTGTAGCAATTCTATGGTTCTATGGTTCACAGCCTCTGACCTGCTCTTGAAGCCATAGGACAGAATTCTCCCAAAAAATGACGAAGTGTTACCCCGGCAGAAAGCGCTGTGCGGTTCAGTCGTAATCCACCCACACTTAGTGCAAACAATGATTCCCCACAATGAATCACATTGAGCTAGTGTCCCCAGGCGTCTAATTCACCCGACTTGGAGCTCGGCTGTTCATGCTAACAAGGCGGAGCGGCTTTTAAATGGTCCCTCAGCACTCATTCACAGTCAAGACAGGAAGATGGCAGCACGGAGACCTGCTCCTTGCTTCCTGGGTAGAGACCTCAACAGGCTTCTGGATGCCTGTACCCCTCTGTGGGTAGGAGACCCTATAGCAACATAACTGATTCCTCCTGGGATGCAGTGGCAGCTGCCGTCCCTGCCAGCAGCCTGACCAGAAGTGCAAAGCTAATTCCTCCTTTGAGATAGCCTTCAACTGTCAATCAAGAGGCTTGTAAAAGTCAATGGGGAGTAAAATGAAATGTAAACAAGTAAGTACAAAGGAATAAAAGGAGGCATACTGCAACCGTGAAACCACAGAGCCTATTGGAACTTCAAAAGGAGTGAAAGAGAACATAAGCAAATATAAAGGGAAAACGTCAGGGGGAGTGAAATGCTTCTCCAAGAAATAGGCTGCAGAATGGCTCAGTCCTGTGAGGGAATTTTAGGGCAGACAGTTGTGGTTTGCCCTGTTATGGGTGTTCACATGGAATAAAGCAGGCGTCAAGCTTTCACAGACCCAAAGTGACCTCCATCTCAGGGGAGACCACTGACCTGGCCCACTCCAGCCCAGCCCGAGCCCCCTCAACACCCAACTCCCTTGAAGGACCCCCCACGGCATCTGGCCAGCAACTGCTGTGTCCTTGTACTCTCCTGAGGTAAATAGAAAGGGATACTCACCTCCTTGCTCCCCCTTGTAGTTGATGGCACCTGGTCCCTGCTTTTAGGGTCCTGTCATGAATTGCACCCACGTGAACTCCTGCTGGGGGTTTGGGCGGGAGAATACTGAGATGCCGCTGCATTCAACGTTAATAACAATAATGAAATTAAAATGAATTCAAATTATCTGAGATCAGTATGTCACACAGCTGGAGTGGGCTGGGAGAATTGGAAACTGTTTTGCATCCGATGCGTAACCCGTTTCAGGGGTTCTCCCGATATAACGGAATTTATGCTAGGCACAACACACCAGAGAAACTCCCCCATAGTATTTACATGGCTGGTCCAGTTCAGTTTCTGGTCGATGGTAACCCTCAGGATGCTGATAGTGGGGGATTCAGTGATTGTAATGGTTAGATTCTCTCTTGTTGGAAATGGTCATCACAGAGCACGTGTGTTGCACAAATCTTACTTGTCATTTACCAGCCCAGGACTGAATGTTGCCCTGGCCTTGCAGTTTTCTGCAATGATTGCTTCAGTATCTTAGGAGCTGCAAACGGCGCTGAATATGATGGAGCCATCTGCGAACATCCCCACTGGGGGGATGCTGGAGGGAAGGTCATTGATGAAGCAATTCAAGGTAGTTGGGCCTTGGACACTATCTTGAGCAATTCCTGAAGCAACATCCTGTGACTTTAATAATTTACCTCCAACAATCCCAACCATTTTCCTTCAAGCGAAGACTGACTCCCTCTAAACATTTTCAGGATGAATGGAACTGTGAAGAGATCTCGTTTGGCGGGGGTGACAAAATCTATCCATACTGAGTGCTCCTTTGACATTGGTTTCACCCTATGCTGAAATTAAGAGCAAGACTGGTGGCAAACAGCCCATTCAAGCTCAAGTACTGCGCAGATGCTGCAAATCTGATGTAAAAAGAAGAAAATGTTTGAATCTGAGAGTAACGTAGGCACCAACCTTTCTTTTTCAGATACGACTGCTCCACTTTGGGGTTTTTTGGGAATATTTATTTCCCAGAACTTTTTTTCTGGAAATGTTAAATCCGTTTTAAAGGTAGCAATGAGAATCATTGAGAGTGCAATTGTACATCAGAGGCGACTATTAAATATGACTAAATTTGGACTGTGCTTATTCACAACCACAGAGAATACTAAGTAATGGTGTTAATTTATCACACTGTATATTGCAATTTAAATATTTAATACATATATTTATTAATATTAATTATTAATATTAGTATTATATGCATTTAATAAATATAAAGATATCCATATTCAACACATTTAATATCAAACATCTGGAGTATTTATTCCAACAACGAGTAGACTTGAGCCATAGTTTCCCTTGTGAACACTCTTCTCTGGAGTATGGATTCTCCAAAATATCAGGAGAATCTGTGAAACAATGAATGATAAGTCCATCTGTGAGGCCCAGCTAAACCCACGCATTGGGCGGGATTGGAGGTGGCCTGCCAATGGCTAGTGACGGGATTCCCCCAATCCTGCCGATGTCACCGGCTTTTTCCGTTTCTCGCACCCTCTCACGCCGGGGCCCAGAAATTCCTGCCGGTGGAAATGTAAATATCGAATGCTTCTTTTGTGTCCGCCATGGCGCAATGACCAAGTCAGAAAGTTATGGGTTCAAAACACAGTTCAGATATAAGAATATACAAAATTTATGTTGATATTTCAGTGCAGTACTGAGGGAATCCTACACTGTCAGAGGAGCCATACAGTGGGTAGCACTGTTGCTTCACAGCTCCAGGGTCCCAGGTTCGATTCCCAGCTTGGGTCACTGTCTGTGTGCACATTCACCCTGTGTCTGTGTGGGTTTCCTCCGGATGCTCCGGTTTCCTCCCGCGAGTCCTTACACGTGCTGTTAGGTGAATTGGACACTCTGAATTCTCCTTCTGTGTACCCAAACAGGCGCCAAAATGTGGTGACGAGGGGCTTTTCACAGTAACTTCATGTTAATGTATGCCTACTTGTGACAATAAAGATTATTATTATATTATATTAGATGAGATGTTAGACCCAGTTCTCACTTACCCTCTTAGGTGAACATGAAAGATTCCAGGTACCATTTGAAAGAGGGGCAGCGGAGTTATCCCTGGTGTCCAGGCCAATATATATCCCTCAATCAACAGCACAAAAACAGATAATCTGGTCTTGAGAGAGTTCACGGTGCATAAATTGACTGCCTCCATTCATACATGACAGCAGTGCCTACACTTCAAGAGTATTTTGATAACTACAACGTGCTTTAGTACATCCTAAGTGTCGTGTTGGGTGTTCTGATGCACAAATGATCCAACACGGCTGTAGATGGTACAACTCTGTTTTATTGTCTAAACAACGGTAACAGCTAACTGCTGGCTTGGGTACGTGCTTCACCAGCTAACCTGTGGACCCAGCCCTATCACTATCTTGGTGAGGCACTCAGCACATGGTCTATGTCTGAGTGGCACGCTGTGAGCTCTGTGCTCTGAGCTATCTCCTGGTAGAATGAGCGGGAACTGTGGTGTTCCCTGTTTTATAGTGCGTGTGCTCTCACTAGTGATTGGCTGCGATGTTATGTGTATGCTGGTTGGTCCAACTGCCTGTCGATCAGTGTGTGTGTGTGATTGCACCATGATTGCTGATGTGGATATCATGACATCCCCCCCTTTCACAAAGGATATGTGCCTACATGCTAATAAATAGAAATGTGTACTGAGTGCATCTGAGTATGTGTGTGCAATATTTACAACATGTCCATGAGGCTAAACTATGTACAGAGGAAGGTGTCAGGTGCAACAGAACAACGAGGTTGTACCAATAACAGAACAAATGCAATCAGCAAACAACGAGAGAAAACTTCTGGAACAATGAACAAGAAAAGAAACTCGTTAACAGTACTGTAAAACAATTCAGTGAGTCCAATGTGCTAACAGGCTCATAAGTCAAGTCTCTCAGGTGAGCGACGAATTCGGGTTGACCGCCTCAAGGGTCGGTCAGGATCCACCGGCTGAGGAATGGGCCTGGCCATGGGTGAGAGAGGAAGAGGCAGAGTGGCAGGAAGCTCAACAAAGTCGACATCAGGGACAACAGTGCATGATCTCATAGCGAGCGCGGAACCAGACGAAGGGCCCGCTGATTACGGCGGCGAATGGAGCCATCAGGCATGCGAACCAGGAATGAACGGGGAGCCACGTGGTGGAGAACCTCGGCAGTTGCCGACCAGCCACCCTCCGGTAGGTGTATGCGGACGTTGTCTCCAGGCGCCAGGGCAGGAAGATCAGTCACCCGAGCGTCATGTGCCACCTTCTGCTGAGCACGCTGTTGTTGCATCCTCCGCAGTACTGGAGCATGGTCGAGGTCAGGAAGATGAATGGACGGCACATTGGTCCTGAGGGTGCGACACATCAACAGCTGGGCTGGCGAGAGGCCTGCGGACAGTGGGGCCGAGCGATAGGCCAGCAGGGCTAAACAGAAGTCAGATCCGGCATCAGCAGTCTTGCAGAGGAGCCGCTTCACAATGTGGACGCCCTTTTCCGCCTTGCCATTTGACTGAGAATGCAAGGGACTGGACGTCACGTGTGTGAAGTTGTATGAAGTGGCAAAGGAAGACCATTCTTGGCTCACAAAGCAAGGCCCGTTGTCAGACATGACGGTGAGCGGAATTCCATGGCGAGCAAAGGTTTCTTTGCATGCCCGGGTGACAGCTGATGACGTTGTGTTGTGCAGGCTGTAGCCACGTAAAATGGCTGCGTCCCGATTAATCTGGCCAAAACCCAGTTTGAAACGGCTAACCTGAAAGACTGCTGGGAAAAGCAGCTAACAAGACACAAACGGACAGCTGCAGACAGTATTGCATATTCGGCTCTGGGGAAGTTTGCCCAGATCGATACTCAGGGCTATCAACAGCCCATCAACCCAGGTATTTGCAGTTGCATTCAGGACTGTTTGCAGCCCATCTATCCAGGCATCTGCAGTTAAATCGGCTATCCCCGGGAACAATTGCAACATATTAGCAATTGAATACCGGGCCAGACCTGTCGGCGCCTGCAGTGACCGAAACAAAGACAGGTGAACGACCACCCCCCCCGATCGAGGAATCGCCTCACCATTGGACACATCGACCCCGGGGATTGG
Source organism: Scyliorhinus torazame (assembly GCF_047496885.1). Lineage (NCBI taxonomy): Eukaryota > Metazoa > Chordata > Chondrichthyes > Carcharhiniformes > Scyliorhinidae > Scyliorhinus > Scyliorhinus torazame. Next base: position 166,725,784 of record NC_092721.1, on the reverse strand, counting down.
GAACAAATCCAATCACTTGGGACTCAGGATCAAGGGCCGCCCCGGGAGGCGGGAAGCCCCTGGGCCCTATAAAAGTGAGGGTCCAAGTTCAGATCGCTCTCTCTCTCCTCTTCGCCTGCTTGAGACCTTCGCAAGAACAGCAACCGGCAACTGTAAGTTTGAATCCAGCGATCGCTATCCGGTAGAGACACCTAGCCACCGACCTGTAGCAGCCTTTTGAATCCCGCGGGCCAGATCTGATTGGACAAGCCATTCATTTCCCTGACCTGGTGGGCTCTTCCTAAAGTTAAGTATTGGCCAGTAGTGATAGGTTTATTATAAAGATAGTAGTATTAGTGTATTAATATTGCTTGTTGTATATAATAAATGACCGTTGTTTTAATCCTTACTAAGCGGTGTGCAGTATTATTAATCATAACCTGAACTTGAACCACGTGGCGGTATCATAAAGATACCTGGCGAATCGTGAGCAAAGGTGACGTAATCAGAGCCAATAGACTAAGGCTAAAAAGAGCAACAAGGCGTATGACCACCGGATAACTTGAGAAGTAGTCAATCAGAATAATGTAGTCCCTGCTGAGTGCATGAAAGAGGTCCACGCCCACCTTCGCCCAGGGGGACGTGACCAACTCATGGGGCTGAAGGGTCTCAGGGGGTTGCGCAGGCTGAAACATTTGGCAGGTGGGGCAGTTGAGCACCATGTTGGCGATGTCGTCGCTGATGCCCGGCCAGTACACAGCCTCTCGGGCCCTGCACCTGCACTTTTCAACTCCGAGATGGCCTTCGTGCAGTTGTTCAAGGACAGCTGGTGCATGCTGTGTGGGATCACGATCCGGTCCAACTTCAAGAGGACACCATCAATGACAGCCAAGTCGTCCCGGACTTTGTAAAATTGTGGGCACTGCCCCTTGAGCCACCCTTCCGTCATGTGGCGCATCACACGCTGTAGAAGGGGGTCAGCCGCAGTCACACAGCGAATGTATGCCAGACGTGCATCAATGGCCGGCAGATTGGCCGATGTGAAGGTTACTTGTGCATCGACCTGACAAACGAACCCCTCCGAGTCGGTTGGTGTGTTGACCGCCCTGGACAGAGCATCTGCGATGATGAGATCCTTCCCCGGGGTGTAGACAAGTTGGAAGTCGTACCTCCGGAGCTTGAGCAGAATGCGCTGGAGGCGAGGGGTCATATCATTGAGGTCCTTCTGAGTGATGCCGACCAGGGGGCGATGGTCGGTCTCCACAGTGAACTGTGGAAGACTACATAATCGTGAAACTTGTCGATGCCAGTCAACAGGCCAGGCACTCCTTCTCAATCTGCGCCTAGCGCTGTTCTGTGGGGGTCATGGCCCGCGACGCGTAGGCGACTGGGGCCCATGATGCGGTGTCGTCCCGTTGCAGGAGTACCGCCCCGATGCCGGACTGGCTGGTGTCAGTTGAGATTTTTGTTTCCCGTGTGGTATCGAAAAGCGCCGGTACCGGGGCAGTGGTGAGCTTGACCTTGAGCTCCTCCCATTCACTCTGGTGTGCGGGCAGCCACTGGAATTCCGTTGTCTCTTTGGCCAGGTGGCGAAGAGCAGTCGTGTGCGAAGCAAGGTTAGGAATGAACTTCCCCAGGAAGTTGACCATCCCGTGAAAGCGCAGCACTGCCTTCTTGTCTGACGGCTGCTGCATGGCTGCGGTGGCCACTTTGTCGGCATCCGGCCGCACACCCGACCGGGAGATGTGGTCCCCAAAAACTTTAGCTCAGTCTGGCCAAAAGGGCACTTGGCTCGGTTGAGGCGCAGGCTCTGATCTCGTATCTCTGCAAAGACACGCTGGAGACGACTGATGTGCTCCTGTGGTGTGGTGGACCAGATGATAACGTCGTCTACGTAGACACGTACCCCTTCGATGCCCTCCATCATCGGTTCCATGATGCGATGGAACACCTCAGAGGCCGAGATGATGCCGAATGGCATCCTATTGTAGCAGTATCTGCCAAATGGAGTGTTGAAAGTGCACAGCTTCCTGCTGGACTGATCCAATTGAATCTGCCAAAAGCCCTTTGAGGCATCAAGCTTGGTGAATATTTTTGCCCAAGCCATTTCGCTCGTGATTTCTTCTCGTTTGGGTATGGGGTAGTGTACCCTCATAATGTTGTGATTCAAATCATTTGGGTTGATACAGATCCGGAGCTCACCGGAGGGTTTCTTGACGCACACCATGGAGCTGACCCATGGTGTTGGCTCCGTGACCCGGGAAAGCATTCCTTGGTCCTGCAGGTCCTGCAGCAGCTGCTTGAGGCGGTATTTGAGTGGTGCTGGGACTCTACGAGGTGCGTGAATGACCGGGGTGGCGTCCGGTTTGAGCCGTATTTTGTACGTGTAGGGCGGTGTGCCCATGCCCTCGAAAACCTCCTGGTTGTGCGCGAGGAGTGAGTGGAGCTGCGTCCTAAAGTCTGCATCCGGGAAGTCGGACGTGCCTTCTGGAGACAGTGTGTGTACCCGCTGAACGAGGCGGAGGATCTTGCACGCCTGTGTGCCTAACAGAGAGTCCTTCGAGGATCCAACGATTTTGAATGATAATGTGGCTTTGTGTGAGTTGTGTGTAACCTCTAGCTGGCAGGACCCCATGGCCGCGATGACGTTTCCATTGTGGTCATCCAGCTGACAGTGGGATGGCTGAATCGGTGGTTTAACCTTCAAGGTCTGGAAGGCTGACCATGCGAGGAGATTGGCAGAGGCACCAGTGTCCAGGCGAAATGTGATCTGTGATCGGTTGACCATTAGGGTGGCACACCACTCATCGCCCAGATCAATGCTGTGCACTGGCAGCGGATGGTGGTTCTGACTTGGGGACATCCGGTTCTTGTGGATTACCGCAACGCGGAAGGGCTCCCTGTCTTCGGTATCGCTGGTCTGTATACTATCTGGATATGACTCAGTGTAGGGGGGGCTGAATTGCCCGCCGTCCCTGCGAGGCTGGTGGAATTGTTGGGAGTTGGCAGGTTGAGCTGCTCGACAGCAGGCAGCGTAGTGGCCCATCCTGCCACAGCGGAGGCATTGTCGCGCTTTGGCTGGACATTGCCGCTTTAAGTGGGCAGAGCCACAGTTGCCGCACGTCGTGACGTCATGGCGTTTGTTGCATCACCGCGCATGCGCAGTGCGGTCCTGCGTAGAGCGCGCCTGCGCATCACGTCCCTCTGTGTCAACTCTTTTGGCATGTACAAGCGCGGGAGGCCTCGGAAAGCGTGCAAAATGGCCGACCTCGTCCGGGCCGCGGGCCGGGAGGAACTCGATCGACTGGACCCGCTCCGCCTCATAGGACCCATGCCGTGCCGTTTCGGCCACCTAGATTTGGGAGTACCGGCTGGTCGCATTCTCATGGAGAATGCAGGTCTCGATGGCAGTCGCTAGGGTGAGGCGTTTTATTTTAAGGAGCTGCTGGCGTGGGGTGCCAGAGATGACCCCAAAAACGATCTGATCCCGTATCATGGAGTCGGAGGTGGCCTCATAGCCGCAGGACTGCGCGAGGATACGGAGGTGGGTCAAGTAAGATTAGAAAGGCTCATCCTTACCCTGCAGGTGCTGCTGGAAGAGGTACCTCTCGAAGCTCTCATTGACTTCCACGCTGAAGTGTTCCTCGAACTTCAGAAGCACCGTCTTATATTTTGTTTTGTCCTCGCCTTCCGCGAATGCCAAGGAGTTATAGATGTGGATGGCCTGTTGCCCCGCTGTGGAGAGGAAGAGGGCGATCTTCCTGGTGTCCGATGCATTCTCCCTGTCTGTGGCTTCTAGGAAGAGCTGGAAGCGCTGTTTAAACAGCTTCCAATTTACGCCAAGATTTCCAGGGAATCGTAGCGGCTGCGGCGGGCTGATGTTTTCCATGGAGCAGGATGGTGGATTTCTGAAAGGGTGCATGTAGGTCTCACAGTCGCTGGTTAGCTTCCACTACTGCTATCATGTTGTGTTGGGTGTTCCGATGCACAAATGATCCAACACGGCTGTAGATGGTACAACTCTGTTTTATTGTCTAAACAACGGTAACAACTAACTGCTGGCTTGGGTACGTGCTTCACCAGCTAACCTGTGGACCCAGCCCTATCACTATCTTAGTGAGGCACTCAGCACATGGTCTATGTCTGAGTGGCACGCTGTGAGCTCTGTGCTATCTCCTGGTAGAATGAGCGGGAATGTGGTGTTCCCTGTTTTATAGTGCGTGTGCTCTCACTAGTGATTGGCTGCGATGTTAGGTGTGTGCTGGTTGGTCCAACTGCCTGTCCATCAGTGTGTGTGTGATTGCACCATGATATGCTGATGAAATGAAATGACAATCGCTTATTGTCACGAGTAGGCTTCAATGAAGTTACTGTGAAAAGCCCCTAGTCGCCACATTCCAGCGCCTGTTCGGGGAGGCTGGTACGGGAATTGAACCGTGCTGCTGGCCTGCCTTGGTCTGCTTTAAAAGCCAGTGATTTAGCCCAGTGAGCTAATCATGACACTAAGGATATAAAAGGCACTAATATATGCAGGCCATTGTTTCTGTTTCTATTTTACTACAAAAAATTGAGTTTTGCACTAAATCTAATTACATTTTAAATATCAGGAGAGACGTTTATGATCAGTAACAGTGATATCACTTGGCAATATATTTAAACGTGTGTTTCTGTGCTCACTTTTAAGACTGAAGCAGCACATATTTGAAATAAAATGAACAATTATGACAACCCAAGGAGTGACACTTATATGGACAAAAAAGGGATGATGAAAATGACAATTTGAAAAAGTGCTGAAGTGAAGTTCCTTCATCACATTAAGTACTTCACATTTGATTGCCCGCTGCTTTGAATTCACCATTGATAAAAGTGGCCTGAACTGCGAATATTTTGCAAGGTGACACGTTCATCCCTGTGAGCACATTATTGTTGTAGCACTCAACCATAGCTGCAACCTATGGCATTGCCAGAGAATATTTATCTTTCTTTTAACAGCGCAACATAATTTACAGTGGGATGAAGAATTTCTCCGTTAATGTAAATAATTCTACTTTTCTGCAAAACTTATTGAAGGAACATAAAACACCATGAAATGAGTGAAGGTAATTGATTTACATGATTGATAAGCACTGCAACCCTATAAGTTAAAGGAAAAAAATGGTATTTTATATAATGTGCAGTGAATATAAATGCAGACTAGATGATCCTATTTTGTATTTAGATGGTGGGCAGCATTCAAAATTCAGGGAGGTTCAAATTGTTTCATTTGCTGGTGGCTTCTGGTATGCATAGTCTATCTTATCTAGAGAAACTAGTCTTACTCTGGTACTTGCTTTAAACTGGTTAACACTAAATATATCAGTCATTTTCAAACCCAAAGCCTCAACCCACAGATGGGTCGCAGGCGGGTGTCGGGAGGGTCGCGAGCCATGAGTCACGGCATTCCCAATTGTGAAGCCATGCATCGTGGCATTCCCGATCGTGGGAAGAAGAGCCCAACGGCGCGACCGGCTTTTAAAAATGCTGACTGCACCCGGTTTTCAGAATGCTGGCATTCTGTGCATGCGTGCCCCCTCAGCAGTGTGCCGGCACGGAGCCCAGTGGGGCAGAATGCCTCTGGGTGATATGGTGGTACAGTGGTTAGCACTGCTGCCTCACAGCGCCAGGGACCTGGGTTTGATTCCAATCTCGGGTGACTGTCTGGAGTTTGCACTTTCTCCCGATGTCTGCGTGCGGCAGCTCCGATTTCCTCCCACAGTCCAAAGGTGTGCAGGCTAGGTGGATTGGCTGTGCTAAATTGGCCCTAGGTGGGGTTACAGGGATAGTGTGGGGTGTGTGCCTAGGTAGGATGCTCTTTCAGAGCGCTGGTACAGACTTGATAGGCCGAATGACCTCCTTCTGCACTGTAGTGATTCTATGATTCCCCTCCTAACATCAGTGAGCAGATTTTGTTAAGAATCGCTGGAGGCTTCCTGCCTAAAGCGGCGGCAGAGAGCAGGTCCCGCTGACGTTACGCGTTCTGGGTGCGAGAGAGATTCCTCCATTTTGCAGCTGCCATCAGTGCTGGTGTGAGCTCCAGGGCCTCTGGTGAACAACCCATGAAGAAGAAGCTGAAAACAGGAACAAAGCAGCATAAAGTTTATTACTTGGGGTGTGGGTTTATTAACTGTGCAAATCAGGATTCAAAGTTCATGAGTGTTATATGCAGGGAAATACTGGCAAATTAAAGTTTTAAACCCTCAAAACTTCAAAGGCTTTTGAAGACTAAACATGGCGAGTTCGAGGACAAACCTCTATTTTTTTCAACGGGTAGAGAGCTTAAATCATCAGCTGAAGTCATTTCATGACTGTGAGGGAGTTGGTGTGTCTTTATGTGTGTGCGTCTGCACGTATGTGTATCTGTTAGTCTAGTTGGCATAGTGGCACAGTGATTAGCACTGCTGTCACATAGCGCCAGGGTGGTCACTCAAAGGGTCAGGGCAGACTCAATGTGCCGAACTGTAAGGATTCTATGATTCTATTATTCCTATGAAATGTAACATTGAATAACAAAGCAAATGAGATTGTGAGGACCAGGCAGGCTCACATTAAAGGTAAGTGAAAATTATGGGTCGTGAAATTCAGGCTGCTGAGGCAGAAATGTGGGCATCAATTTACTTCCACCCATGGAAACAGGTGCCACCAACTCTCTGGCAGTGGAAGCCTCTGTGAACTCAAGCATGGATTCAAGCATACAGCTCTCCCTGGACAACACTTCATGGTCAACAGCGATACACAAGGTATTGGTAGCTTCAGTGCAATACTGATCTGAATGCTGCTCTGCTGCAGTAAACATAGCTGACTCTCAGAATCAGAATAATAGAGCACAGAAGAGGCCCTTTGCCCATCGGGCATGAAAAGCACCTGACATGCCTACCTAATGCCATTTGCCAGCACTTGGCCCTTACCCTCTGGGTAAAAAAGGTTTTCTTCAAATCCCCCTGAAATCTCCTGCCCCTGACCTTGAACTTGCGTCCTCTCGTAACAGACCCTTCAACTGAGGGGAACAGCTGCTCCCTATCCACCATGCCCCTCATAATTTTTTCCACCTCGATCAAGTCGCCCCTCAGTCTTCTCTGCTCAGCGAAAACAACCCAAGCCGATCCAACCTCTCTTCATGACTTAAATGTTCCATCCCTGGAAACGGACTGGTGAATCGCCTCTGCACCCGCTCCAGTGAAATCACATCCCAGAGTACTTCAGGAAGTGGCCCTAGAAATAGTTGGATGCATTGGCGATCATTTCCCAGCATTCTACAGACTCTGGAAGAGTTCCAATGGATTGGAGGGTAGCTAATGTAATCCCACTTGTTAAAAAAGGAGGGAGAGCGAAAACAGGGAATTAAAGACCGGTTCGCCTGACATTGGTGGTGGAGAAAATGCTGGAGTCAATTATTAAGGATGAAATAACTGAGCATTTGGAAAGTGGGGAAAGGATCGGTCCAAGTCAGCATTGATTTACTAAAGAGAAATCATTCTTGGCAAATCTTCTGGAACCAGTGGATCCAGCAGAGGGCAGTAGAGCGGAGCTGCTGATTGGCTGTTGCAAGGGAAATTTGCATACCTCCGTTGTGGTCACCCTAACTTGAAGGTGGTTTGTGGAGGAGCTGTTGTCAAGTGACACTTAAACCCGAAACACTTAGTGTTTCCCTCCCTACCCCCTCCTCTAACCCCCCAGAAAACGACTGTAAAGATCAAGAGGAAGGCTCGAGGTCAGGTAGAAGAAAGAAGTTGAACCGTGACGCCACAGCCTGCAGGTAAGGGATTGGCTGGCGACTGGTAAGTCATTTTTTCTTTTATTTTCCCTCAGGTGTTATCGTGGAAGGCGCAGAGGTTGCTGAGAAGGGGAGTGAATAACAGGTAAGCTCTTTCTTTCTTTTTCTTTTTTTATCTAGGGGGGATGGCAGGGAAGGTAGTGCAATATTCCTCCTGCAGAATGTTTGAGGTGAGGGACGCCGACAGTGTCCCTGCTGATTTCATCTATGGGACGTGCACCCATCTCCAGCCCCTCAGAAACCGCGTTAGGGAACTGGAGCTGGAACAACTTCGGATCATTCGGGAGGCCGAGGTGGTCATAGATAGAAGCTTCAGGTATGTAGTTACTCCAAAGAATAAAAATAGATGGGTGACAGTGAGAGGGGCTAGGAGGAAGCAGTCAGGTCTCTGGCGCAGAGTCTGTCCCTGTTGCTCAGAAGGGAAGGGGGAGAGGAGTAGAGCATTAGTCATTGGAGACTCCATAGTTAGAGGGATAGATAGGAGATTCTGTGGGAACGAGAGAGACTCGCGGTTGGTGTGTTGCCTCCCAGGTGCCAGGGTGCGTGATGTCTCGGATCGTGTTTTCGGGATCCTTAAGGGGGAGGGGGAGCAGCCCCAAGTCATGGTCCACATAGGTACCAAAGACATAGGTAGGAAAAGGGATAGGTGATGTAAGGCAGGAATTCAGGGAGCTAGGGTGGAAACTTAGATCTAGGACAAACAGAGTTATTATCTCTGGGTTGTTACCCGTGCCACATGATAGCTAGACGAGGAATAGGGAAAGAGAGGAGTTGAACGTGTGGCTACAGGGATGGTGCAGGAGGGAGGGTTTCAGATTTCTGGATAATTGGGGCTCATTCTGGGGTCGGTGGGACTTCTACAAACGGGATGGTCTACACCTGGACCAGAGGGGTACCAATATCCTGGGGGGGAAATTTGCTAATGCTCTTCGGGAGGGTTTAAACTAGTTGAGCAGGGGCTTGGGAACCTGAATTGTAGCTCCAGTATACAGGAGGCTGAGCGTAGTGAGGTCATGAGTAAGGTTTTAAAGTTGCAGGAGTGTACCGGCAGGCAGGAAGGTGGTTTAAAGTGTGTCTTCTTCAATGCCAGGAGCATCCGGAATAAGGTGGGTGAACTTGCGGCATGGGTTGGTACCTGGGACTTCGATGTTGTGGCCATTTCGGAGACATGGATAGAGCAGGGACAGGAATGGTTGTTGCAGGTGCCGGGGTTTAGATATTTCAGTAAGCTCAAGGAAGGTGGTAAAAGAGGGGGAGGGGTGGCATTGTTAGTCAAGGACAGTATTACGGTGGCAGAAAGGACGTTTGATGAGGACTCGTCGATTGAGGTAGTATGGGCTGAGGTTAGAAACAGGAAAGGAGAGGTCACCCTGTTAGGGGTTTTCTATAGACCTCCGAAAAGTTCCAGAGATGTAGAGGAAAGGATTGCAAAGATGATTCTAGATAGGAGCGAAAGCAACAGTTGTTATGGGGAACTTTAACTTTCCAAATATTGACTGGAAACGCTATTGTTCGAGTACTTTAGATGGGTCCGTTTTTGTCCAATGTGTGCAGGAGGGTTTCCTGACACAGTATGTAGATAGGCCAATGAGAGGCGAGGCCGTATTGGATTTGGTACTGGGTAATGAACCAGGACAGGTGTTAGATTTGGAGGTAGGTGAGCACTTTGGTGATAGTGAACACAATTCGATTACGTTTACTTTAGTGATGGAAAGGGATAGGTATATACCGCAGGGCAAGAGTTATATCTGGGGGAAAGGCAATTATGATGCGATGAGGCAAGACTTAGGATGCATCAGATGGAGAGGAAAACTGCAGGGGATGGGCACAGTGGAAGTGTGGAGCTTGTTCAAGGAACAGCTACTGCGTGCCCTCTATAAGTATGTACCTGTCAGACAGGGAGGAAGTGGTCGAGCAAGGGAACCATGGTTTACAATGGCAGTCGAAACACTTGTCAAGAGGAAGGAGGCTTATGTAAAGATGAGACATGAAGGTTCAGTAAGGGCGCTCGAGAGTTACAAGTTAGCTAGGAAGGACCTAAAGAGAGAGCTAAGAAGAGCCAGGAGGGGACATGCGAAGTCTTTGGCAGGTAGGATCAAGGATAACCCTAAAGCTTTCTATAGATATGTCAGGAATAAAAGAATGACTAGGGTAAGAGTAGGGCCAGTCAAGGACAGTAGTGGGGAGGTGTGCTTGGAATCCGAGGAGATAGGAGAGGTGCTAAATGAATATTTTTTGTCAGTATTCACACAGGAAAAAGACAATGTTGTCGAGGAGAATACGGAGATTCAGGCTACTAGACTAGAAGGGCTTGAGGTTCATAATGAAAATGAAATAAAAATTGCTTATTGTCACAAGTAGGCTTCAAATGAAGTTACTGTGAAACTCCCTAATCGCCACATTCCAGCGCCTGTTCGGGGAGGCTGTTACGGGAATTGAACCGTGCTGCTGGCCTGCTTTCAAAGCCAGCGATTTAGCCCTGTGCTAAACAGCCCCTGTGTGAGGTTATGCACTTTGGTCAGAATGGAGGCACAGACTATTTTCTAAATTGGGAAAGGCTTAGAAAACCAGAAGTACAAACATTTAGGAGTCCTAGTTCAAGATTCTCTGAAGGTTAACGTGCAGGTTCGATGGGCAGTTAGGAAGGCAATTGCGATGTTAGCATTCATGTCGAGGGTTAGAAGACAAGAGCAGGGATGTACTTCTGATGCTATGCAAGGCTCTGGTCAGGCCCCATTTACAGTATTGTGAGCAGTTTTGTGCCAAGTATCTAAGGAAAGATGCGCCTTGGAAAGGGTCCAGAGAAGGTTCACTAGAATGATCCCTGGAATGAAGAGCTTGTCATTTGAGGAACGGTTGAGGACTCTGCGTCTGTACTATTGGAGTATAGAAGGATGAAATGAAAAAAAAAATTGCTTGTCACACGTAGCCTTCAAATGAAGTTACTGTGAAAAGCTCCTAGTCACCGCATAAGGGGGATTTTATTGAAACTTACAGGAAACTGAAAGGCCTGGATAGTGTGGACGAGGATAGTGTGGATGTGGAGTGGATATTTCCACTTGTCAGAAAAACTAGAACCCAAGGGCACAGCATCACTTAAGGAACAATCCTTTAAAACAGAGATGAGGAGGAATTTCTTCAGCCAGAGTGGTGAATGTGGAACTCTTTGCCGCAGTTGTGGAGATCAAATTACTGAGTGCCTTTAAGGCAGAGTCGATAGGTTCCTGATTAATAAGGGATCAGCAGTTATGGGGAGAAGGCAGGAGAATGGAGATGAGAAACATATCAGCAATGATTGAATGGCGGAAGACTCGATAGGAGCAGAATTTGGCCATTCGGCCTAAGTCTTAGTGACTTATGGGCAAAGACTTACAAATTGATGAGGAATATGCTACAGAAGCCGGAGGAGATTTAATTTGCAGATTTATTGGTTTGGTCAAGAATCACCATAACCGGGGTGGGGGGGGGGGGGGGGGGGGCAGCACGATGGTGCAGTGATTAGCACTGCTGCCTACAGCACTGAGGGCCGTAGCGTTAGGAAGGCAATTGCAACGTTAGCATTCATGTCGAGAGGGGTAGAATACAAGAGCAGGAATGCACTTCTGACGCTATGCAAGGCTCTGGTCAGACCCCATTTGGAGTATTGTGAGCAGTTTTGTGCCAAGTATCTAAGGAAAGTTGTGCTGGCCTTGGAAGGATTCAGAGGAGGTTCACAAGAATGATCCCTGGAACAAAGAGACTGACATTTATAAAGACTCTGGAAATTTCTCAAGGCATGGAAATGGCTCCCAATAATGCTGGACATATTCAGCAGCGTATTGGTGGTACCCAATGGAAATGCTGCACCAAGTGCAGAAAGAAGCTGCAAGCAGAAAGGTGAAAGCAGTGGAATGTTTTAGGTGTGGACGGCCACACTATGCAAACCATTGCAGGTTTATGGATGCTGTTTGTCACTGATGTAATAAAAAAGGGCATTTAGTAAAGAAATGCAGGGGTGGAAGGCTGAACAAGAAAATGTTAATTGGAGCAAGCCTCAGATATGCACCACATGCTCGGAGCAGGCACAGGAGAACACTTACAATAATAATAATTTTATTGTCGCATGTAGGTTCACATTAAGTTACTGTGAAAAGTCCCTAGTCGCCACATTCCAGCGCCTGTTCAGATACACAGAGGGAGAACTCAAAATATCCAATTCACCTAACAGCACGTCTTTCGGGACTTTTGGGAGGAAACCTACGCAGACACAGAGAGAACGCAGACAGTGACTCAAGCCGGGAATCGAACCTGGGACCGTGGCACTGTGAAATAACAGTGCCAATCACTTTGCTACCATGCTGCCCCTTAGTGGGTGACCATGCTCAGAACCCAGCGAGAAACATCACCTCTTGACGTCAGCGCCATGATTCAGGAGACTTAAAAAAAAAATTCAATCAGTCTTCTTGCTTGAACTGAGGCAGAGAGCAGTTCACACGCCTCAAACACTAACGTCAAGCGCTCTGGGCGTAATTGTGATTCCTCCATTTTGTCAGCAGCAAACAGGCAACAGGCCTGAAAAATTTAAAATGGATTGTTTTGTAATAAGAGGGCCAGAGACACAAACAGGCCAGGATCTCAGAACTGCTGGACTCACCAACACTAAGGGCATTCAAATGGTCATTGGATAGACATATGGACGATAAGGGAATAGTGTCGATGGGCTTTAGAGTGGTTTCACAGGTCGGCGCAACATCGAGGGTCGAAAGGCCTGTACTGCGCTGTAATGTTCTATGTAAACCTGCTGGCGTGGTTCAGAATCCACAGCAGGTCAAAGCAGCGCTGGCATGAGCTCCAGGACCTCTGATGAAGACAGAAATGTAGCATTGAATGACAAAGCAAGTGAGATCGTGAGGACCAAGCCGGCTTGCCTGTCGCATTAAAGGCAAGTGAAAATGGTGGGTCGCGAATGTCAGCCGGCGTGTGCCGCTATGGTGAGCTGGCGTGGTTCCCGAAGGTTGGCTGGTTGGTAAAAATGGGTCCCCAGAAAAAAAGTTTTCAAAACACTGTGCTACAATTCACCCACCTAATGGCATTTAACTTACCCACACTGCACTTCACTACAAAACCAGAATACCTCAATGGTATTGCAGGGTTTGGGATGTGAGTGGGAAAACTCTCTGCTCCCATGTGATGGGTATATCCTTCAGATCTCATCAATGAGCTAGGCTGACTGCTCAATGCTCTGGTATTGCGGCACAGTAGCCAGTGGTTAGCACTGTTGCTTCACTGCTCCCAGGTTCGATTGCCGGCTTGGGTCACTGTCTGTGCAAAGTCTGCACATTCTCCCCGTGTCTGCGTGGGTTTCCTCCCACAGTCAAAAGATGTGCGGGTTATGTGGATTGACAATGCTAAATTGCCCTTAAGTGTCCCCAAAAGAAAATGGGGTTACAGGGATAGGGTGGAGATGTGGGCTTAAGTAGGGTGCTATTTCCAAGGGCTGGTGCAGACTCGATGGGCTGAATGGCTTCCTGCTGCACTGTAAACTCTTATGAATCCTGGATTACTCGGCATGCCACAGAGGAATTATTCAGTTAAAATACTCAAATCTCAGGCAAATTACCTCAGAACCAACATCTGCAAAAACGCAGATCATACTTGCCACCTTTGGGTTTGAGCACTCATTCAGGAAATATCAGGGATAAGGAATCAGTAGCACACCTCTCAGCAGTACAGAAGCACACTATAACCAAATCAAATAGGATTCTACAATTTTGAGAGCTTTGCCAGCAACTGGTCTTTCTGAAACCCAGAGTCACAATTGAAACCTGGAAAAAAGAAAAAGAGTTTGTATTCTTCCAGCCGGCTTCATGCAATATCTTTAACAGCTTTTGACCCAAATCTCAAGTTCATTTTTAGCTACAGAATGCGCCTTCAGCTGACTGAAAAGGTTCACCCCGGTCAGAATGCAATTTGCCGGTTGAAATCAGGAACAGATAATCGAAGCTGGTGTCCACTGTTTCCAGACCAACTAAAAATCTGCACCCTGTTCGTATCAATGTGTTAACTTAGTCATTAACCCAAGCAAATGCGTGGAAATTAACAGTAGTTATTTTTGATCAGCAATGAACATGCACAAATGTCAGAACTTTAATGATTGAATAAACTAATTTTGGGAGATAAATCCTTCTCCAATTCCCGATTAGCCTTTAACTTGTTAAATAACGGGTTGGAAGGAAAACAAAATCAGTATATGCAAAGTTGGCTTTATGGCGATCACGTGCTTCAGAATACTAGAGGACACACAGGATATTCAAGAGTACATTTTCTCTTTGGCTTCAGAATACTAGTCTGGGTTCCAGCTGGGGTAGACTTGGGACCTGCCTCCTTGCCCTGCTCCAGAGAGTGGAAAGCAATGGCGAACCACCACTGATGAAACTGCCAAGAAAACAACTCAGCATGAAGCATCAGCAAAGACCTGTCTTGGGGTAGAGCAGATGAATGAGCTCAAACCTTTCGTAAATGTGTGAGCCTCTTTTCTTCTGCCAAATATTGAAAAGACAGTCAGATACTCGAGTTGACTCTTCTGATCAAGACTACATCAGGGAAAAAGCTGGGATCACAGGATCAAAATTGGAAATTATGTCAAATGCATGATATTTTGATGATGGGTCCCAATTAAAATACTCTCTCTTTCAGTTGCAGCTTCCTGCATTTTAAAAATTGCCTTTCAGATTTATCGTATTCATTACTCTTCAATTTAGCACAAGGTGAGCAGTTTTCAACTTGTTCAGGAGGCAAACAAGTGCATATATCACTTCTGAAATTCACGAAGGATGAAATGACCTCAATAAGCAGTTTATCATACAGTAGAATGCAAGGTTAAAATTATTGGTTGATCTATGCTGGCTTTGGTCCAGTTTATTAACTGAACATATGCCTACAGCATAAATCATATAGATCCAGATTAATACTAGACTTATTACTCTAATGCAGGGCTGTATAAGATCTTTCAAACTAATTTTTCCAAACCACACCAAACACTCTTTTCTGCTTTTCTTTAATATTATTTGCCTATCTTGTTGTGTGAAGTCGACACCACTGGGAAAAATAATTTCTACAACACTGGTTTTCAGTCTGCTGACTTCCATGAAGGAATTCCTCATTGGGTTTTAAATCTAGACTCTGGGACTCATGAAAAAGCCCTGGCAGGAAGGTTAGGGAAAAGGCGTTCTACACTTGTGAGAAATAGGATGACCAGAGTGAGAGTAGGGCCGATCAAGGATAGTGGAGGGAACTTGTGTCTCGAGTCTGAGGAGATGGGGGGAGGCCCTAAATGACCTTCTTTCCAGGGCTTTTCTCACTGGTTGCTTCAGTATTCACTAGAGAGAGTGACCTTGTTGCTCATGAGAACAGTGAGAACCAGGTTAATAGACTTGAACATGTTGATATTAAGGAGGAGGATGTGCTGGAAATTTTGAAAAGCATCAGGATAGATAAGTCCCCTGGGCATGACGGGATATACCCAAGGTTACTACGGGAAGCGAGGGAGGAGATTGCTGCGCTTTTGGCGATGATCTTTGTGTCTTCACTCTCCACTGGAGTACATAGAACATAGAAAATACAGCACAGAACAGGCCCTTCGGCCCACGATGTTGTGCCGAACCTTTGTCCTAGATTAATCATAGATTATCATTGAATTTACAGTGCAGAAGGAGGCCATTCGGCCCTTTGAGTCTGCACCGGCTCTTGGAAAGAGCACCATACCCAAACTCAACACCTCCACCCAACACCAAGGGCAATTTGGACATTAAGGGCAATTTATCATTGGCCAATTCACCTAACCCGCACATCTTTGGACTGTGGGAGGAAACCGGAGCACCCGGAGGAAACCCACGCAGACACGGGGAGGACGTGCAGACTCCGCACAATGACCCAAGCCGGAATCGAACCTGGGACCATGGAGCTGTGAAGCAATTGCGCTATCCACAATGCTACCGTGCTGCCCTTAAGAACAAATAAATCTACACTATATCATTTTACCGTCATCCATGTACCTATCCAACAGCTGCTTGAAGGTCCCTAATGTTTCCGACTCAACTACTTCCACAGGCAGTGCATTCCATGCCCCCACTACTCTCTGGGTAAAGAACCTACCTCTGATATCCCTCCTATATCTTCCACCTTTCACCTTAAATTTATGTCCCCTTGTAATGGTGTGTTCCACCCGGGGAAAAAGTCTCTGACTGTCTACTCTATCTATTCCCCTGATCATCTTATAAACCTCTATCAAGTCGCCCCTCATCCTTCTCCGCTCTAATGAGAAAAGGCCTAGCACCCTCAACCTTTCCTCGTAAGATCTACTCTCCATTCCAGGCAACATCCTGGTAAATCTTCTTTGCACCTTTTCCAGAGCTTCCACATCCTTCCTAAAATGAGGCGACCAGAACTGTACACAGTACTCCAAATGTGGCCTTACCAAAGTTTTGTACAGCTGCATCATCACCTCACGGCTCTTAAATTCAATCCCTCTGTTAATGAACGCGAGCACACCATAGGCCTTCTTCACAGCTCTATCCACTTGAGTGGCAACTTTCAAAGATGTATGAACATAGACCCCAAGATCTCTCTGCTCCTCCACATTGCCAAGAACTCTACCGTTAACCCTATATTCCGCATTCATATTTGTCCTTCCAAAATGGACAACCTCACACTTTTCAGGGTTAAACTCCATCTGCCACTTCTCAGCACAGCTCTGCATCCTATCTATGTCTCTTTGCAGCCGACAACAGCCCTCCTTACTATCCACAACTCCACCAATCTTCGTATCGTCTGCAAATTTACTGACCCACCCTTCAACTCCCTCATCCAAGTCATTAATGAAAATCACAAACAGCAGAGGACCCAGAACTGATCCCTGCGGTACGCCACTGGTAACTGGGATCCAGGCTGAATATTTGCCATCCACCACCACTCTCTGACTTCTATCGGTTAGCCAGTTCGTTATCCAACTGGCCAAATTTCCCACTATCCCATGCCTCCTTACTTTCTGCATAAGCCTACCATGGGGAACTTTATCAAATGCCTTACTAAAATCCATGTACACTACATCCACTGCTTTACCTTCATCCACATGCTTGGTCACCTCCTCAAAGAATTCAATAAGATTTGTAAGGCAAGACCTACCCCTCACAAATCCGTGCTGACTATCCCTAATCAAGCAGTGTCTTTCCAGATGCTCAGAAATCCTATCCTTCAGTACCCTTTCCATTACTTTGCCTACCACCGAAGTAAGACTAACTGGCCTGTAATTCCCAGGGTTATCCCTAGTTCCTTTTTTGAACAGGGGCACGACATTCGCCACTCTCCAATCCCCTGGTACCACCCCTGTTGACAGTGGGGACGAAAAGATCATTGCCAACGGCTCTGCAATTTCATCTCTTGCTTCCCATAGAATCCTTGGATATATCCCGTCAGGCCCGGGGGACTTGTCTATCCTCAAGTTTTTCAAAATGCCCAACACATCTTCCTTCCTGACAAGTATTTCCTCGAGCTTACCAATCTGTTTCACACTGTCCTCTCCAACAATATCGCCCCTCTCATTTGTAAATACAGAAGAAAAATACTCATTCAAGACCTCTCCTATCTCTTCAGACTCAATACACAATCTCCCGCTACTGTCCTTGATCGGACCTACCCTCGCTCTAGTCATTCTCATATTTCTCACATATGTGTAAAAGGCCTTGGGGTTTTCCTTGATCCTACCCGCCAAAGATTGTTCATGCCCTCTCTTAGCTCTCCTAATCCCTTTCTTCGGTTCCCTCCTGGCTATCTTGTATCCCTCCAATGCCCTGTCTGAACCTTGTTTCCTCAGCCTTACATAAGTCACCTTTTTCCTTTTAACAAGACATTCAACCTCTCGTCAACCATGGTTCCCTCACTCGACCATCTCTTCCCTGCCTGACAGGGACATACATATCAAGGACACGTAGCACCTGTTCCTTGAACAAGTTCCACATTTCACTTGTGTCCTTCCCTGCCAGCCTATGTTCCCAACTTATGCACTTCAATTCTTGTCTGACAAGATCGTATTTACCCTTCCCCCAATTGTAAACCTTGCCCTGTTGCACATACCTATCCCTCTCCATTACTAAAGTGAAAGTCACAGAATTGTGGTCACTATCTCCAAAATGCTCCCCCACTAACAAATTTATCACTTGCCCTGGTTCATTACCCAGTACTAAATCCAATATTGCCCCTCCTCTGGTCGGACAATCTACATACTGTGTTAGAAAAGCTTCCTGGACACACTGCACAAACACCACCCCATCCAAACTATTTGATCTAAAGAGTTTCCACTCAATATTTGGGAAGTTAAAGTCGCCCATGACTACTACCCTATGACTTCTGCACCTTTCCAAAATCTGTTTCCCAATCTGTTCCTCCACATCTCTGTTACTATTGGGGGGCCTATAGAAAACTCCTAACAAGGTGACTGCTCCTTTCCTATTTCTGACTTCAACCCATACTACCTCAATAGGGTGATACTCCTCGAACTGCCTTTCTGCAGCTGTTATACTATCTCTAATTAATAATGCCACCCCCCCACCTCTTTTACCACCCTCCCTAATCTTATTGAAACATCTATAACCAGGGACCTCCAACAACCATTTCTGCCCCTCTTCTATCCAAGTTTCCGTGATGGCCACCACATCGTAGTCCCAAGTACCGATCCATGCCTTAAGTTCACCCACCTTATTCCTGATGCTTCTTGCGTTGAAGTATACACACTTCAACCCATCTCCGTGCCTGCAAATACTCTCCTTTGTCAGTGTTCCCTTCCCCACTGCCTCATTACATGCTTTGGCGTCCTGAATATCGGCTACCTTAGTTGCTGGACTACAAATCCGGTTCCCATTCCCCTGCCAAATTAGTTTAAACCCTCCCGAAGAGTACTAGCAAACCTCCCTCCCAGGATATTGGTGCCCCTCTGGTTCAGATGCAACCCGTCCTGCTTGTACAGGTCCCACCTTCCCCAGAATGCGCTCCAATTATCCAAATACCTGAAGCCCTCCCTCCTACACCATTCCTGCAGCCACGTGTTCAACTGCACTCTCTCCCTATTCCTAGCCTCGCTATCACGTGGCACCGGCAACAAACCAGAGATGACAACTCTGTCTGTCCTGGCTTTCAACTTCCAGCCTAACTCCCTAAACTTGTTTATTACCTCCACACCCCTTTTCCTACCTATGTTGTTGGTACCAATGTGCACCACGACTTCTGGCTGCTCACCCTCCCCCTTAAGGATCCTGAAGACACGATCCGAGACATCCCTGGCCCTGGCACCCAGGAGGCAACATACCTTCCGGGAGTCTCGCTCGCGACCACAGAATCTCCTACAACTATTGCTTTTCTATTCTCCCCCCTTCCCTTCTGAGCCCCAGAGCCAGACTCCGTGCCAGAGACCTGACCGCTAGAGCCTTCCCCCGGTAGGTCATCCCCCCCCAACAGCATCCAAAACGGTATACTTGTTTTGAAGGGGAACGGCCACGAGGGATCCCTGCACTGTCTGCCTGTTTGTTTTTTTCCCCCCGACTGTAACCCAGCTATTCTTGTCCTGTACCTTGGGTGTGGTTACCTCCCTGTAACTCTTCTCAATCACCCCCTCTGCCTCCCGGATGATCCGAAGTTCATCCAGCTTCAGCTCCAGTTCCCTAACACGGTCTTTGAGGAGCTGAAGTTGGGTGCACTTCCCGCAGGTATAGTCAGTGGGGACACCGGTGGTATCCCTCACCACCCACATCCTACAGGAGGAGCATGTAACTGGCCTAGCCTCCATCCCCTCTTACCTTAAAGAATATAGCTGCTGTGTGGACTAACTAGATCTCCGCCCTTCGACTCTGCTCCCAGTCAGCTACGCTTCCTGTAAACTCCTGGCTCTCTTCACACTCTTTGCGGAAATGTTGGAAACAAAATGAAAGGAGCACCTTACTCCCTCCTCACCTAACTCCCTCGGTCACCAAACTCTCACTATCGCACTCAAAAAGCACCAAATTCAGCACTCAGTGGTACCGGATGATTGGAGGGAGGCGAATGTTGTTCTCCTGTTCAAGAAAGGGAATAGGGAAATCCCGGGGAATTACAGACCCATCAGTCTTACGTCTGTGGTGAGCAAAATATTGGAATGGTTTCTGAGAGATAGGATTTATGATTATTTAGAAAAACATAGTTTGATTAAAGATGGTCAGCATGGCTTTGTGAGGGACAGGTCATGCCTCACAAGCCTCACTGAAGTCTTTGAGGATGTGACGAGACACATTGATGAAGGTCGGGCAGTGGATGTGGTGTAGATGGATTTCAGTAAGGCATTTGATAAGGTTTCCCATGGTAGGCTCATTCAGAAAGTTAGGGTGCATGGGATACAGGGATATTTGGCTGTCTGGTTACAGAATTGGCTGGCTGAAAGAAGACAGCGAGTGGTAGTGGATGGAAAGTATTTCGCTTGGAGGTCGGTGACCAGTGGTGTCTGTTCTGGGACCTCTGCTCTTCGTGGTTTTTATAAATGACTTGGATGAGGAAGTGGAAGGGTGGGTTAGTAAGTTTGCCGATGACATGAAGGTTGGGGGAGTTGTAGATTGTGTTGAGGGCTATTGCAGGTTACAACAGGACACTGACAGGATGCAGAGCTGGGCTGAGAGGTGGCAGATGCAGTTCAACCAAGATAAATGTGAAGTGATTCATTTTGGAAGGTCGAATTTGAATGCTCAATACAGGGTTAAAGGCAGGATTCTTGGAAGCGTGGAGGAACAGAGGGATCTTGAGGTCCTCGTACATAGATCCCTCAAAGTTGCCACCCAGGGTTGTTAAGAAGGCGTATGGTGTGTTGGCTTTCATTAACAGGGGAAGTTTAAGAGCCGCGAGGTTTTGCTGCAGCTTTATAAAACCCTAGTTAGACCACACTTGGAATATTGTGTCCAGTTCTGGTCACCTCATTATAGGAAGAATGTGGATGCTTTGGAGACGGTACAGAGGAGATTTACCAGGATGCTGCCTGGACTGGAGGGCATGTCTTATGAAGAAAGGTTGAGGGAGCTAGGGCTTTTCTCACTGGAGCGAAGAAGAAAGAGAGATGATGTGAGAGAGGTGTACAAGGTGATGAGAGGCATGGATAGAGTGAATAGCCAGAGACTTTTCCCCAGGGTGGAAATGGCTGTCACGAGGGGACATAATTTTAAGGTGATTGGAGGAAGATATAGGGGAGATGTCAGAGGTAGGTTCTTTACACAGAGTGGTGGGTGCGTGGAATGCACTTCCAGCGGAGGTGGTGGAATCAGTCATTAGGGACATTTAAGCGACTCTTGGACAGGCACATGGACAGCAGTAAATTGAGAGGTGTAGGTTAGGTTGATCTTAGATTAGGGTAAATGGTCGGCACCACATCGTGAGCCGAAGGGCCTGTACTGTGCTGTGCTGTTCTATGTTCATGTGAACCAATATTCATTTTCTCTGCATTGCAAAACCCTCTTTGCTCTATTCCTTACTATTGTCTGAGTGTGGGGGTGATGTGAACCCGCCTTCAAGTTTTAAGTGTGCACAAATAAACTAACCCGGAGTTCATCCTATTTTGAGTTTGCTGTGGAATTGTTAATAAAAACGTGGGTTGTACAAAAACCAAGAGGTTGGGGAAATACGCCACCACTTCTAAAGAGGGAAACAAATCAAAACACCTATTTATGGGTCGGTGGGGAGAGGAGAAATTAGTGTTTAAATCACCCCCCCCCCCCCCCCCCATAAAAGTGATGTGCTGCTCAAACCTTATTTGACTCTGTGGGTATATGAGCCAATTTGATGTGGTGGTGTGCTACAAGACAAAGAAAATGTCAAGCTTGATTACGTATGGTGGAAAGCAGCTCGCCTCAAGCTGAAAGAAAAAAAAACGTAACTGGGCAAAAACTCTTGCTAGTGGACATGAGGGTCAAGTCAGAATCATACCTGCACAATTCAGTCAATCAATGCAACTCCGATGCAGGATGTCAGGATAAAATGCACCTTATCAATTGCTCCAATATCTGCTTCAGAACATTTTGTCCAAAGGAGATACACCAAATGAATAATCTATCAAAATAAGCTCTGACACAAAGTAAATCCATAAATGTATCATTTGAAAACTAATAGCCCTACATAGCTTATAATTTCAGAAATAAAGTATCTTCTGCAGCTCATTATTTTATTTTATTTCAGAATTCATATCAACGCAATACAGATGGTACAAGGTTGCAATGTGTTGAAATGTATGCATTAAGAACTTAATGCCAAGCATTTTACAAAGGCTTTGTATAATACTTAGAGATAATTAATTCCCTTGTGTAGGTATAATGCTATACACATTGAAAAGTCTGCACTCTTAAGATATTAGCACTCCCCACTTAAGAATTATATTTCTTGTGAGCTTGGTCCTTTTTAAAAATTGCATTATAGAACACATTTGAGAGAGTACTGCCGATCATTTATAATAAATGCATCTTTCAGATTTTCTCTGCTTAAAACGACCTGCCGTTTCAGTAACCTTGGGAAAGTCCTCCTCGAGTTTTTTTTTCAAAGGAATGCATGTTAAAAGTGGCAAGGACACATGGGAGTAAAAATTTCCAAAAATAAATATTGTTTTCTTCTGCAGGAAAAAGTGATCTGGGTGGCAAATGGTTAATGATTTCCAACTCGGTCCCTGGGAATAAGTCTCAGTTCTGATCCATGCTTTAGGAAAATATTTCCTGCAATAAAAGAACAAATACAAGAAAGCTGGTTAATGAAAGGTGTTCACCTGTTTGCTTCCTTTTAGGTGATATTTTGTACTCCCAAAAAAAACACATGTAAATAAAGCGGCTTATAAAATAATTTCAGAGACACTCGTTTTCCTATTCTAAATGGTTAAATACTTGAATTCACTATGGTTTTGAACCTGCACTGTGAAATTTATTTGTGCAAGATTTCTGCCCTGCATTTAAAGGAGATATTTGCATATGTGTATCCTGTGGTGTAATATCCATGTAACTATTTTTCAATAAGAAAAATGCATCACTTGTCCAATTTGGAGCATCATTGTGGTTATTTTTCCCCTCTTACCTACTTTGTCAGTGGGAGCATTGGATTATTTTTCAAATTCTGACAAAGAAACAACTATAACAGTTTCAGCGGGAGCATTGCGGAAGGAGGTTGCTGGGAGGTAAGTCAACCTTTAAAAGCACTTGTCTTTGCAGGGGCAGGCCAGTCGATTTCGGCGGGAGAACAGCTGGTGAGTCAGTTTCAGCGGGAGCATTGCGGAAGGAGGTTGCTGGGAGGTAAGTCAACCTTTAAAAGCACTTGTCTTTGCAGGGGCAGGCCAGTCGATTTCGGCGGGAGAACAGCTGGTGAGTCAGTTTCAGCGGGAGCATTGCGGAAGGAGGTTGCTGAGAGGTAAGTCAACCTTTAAAAGCACTTGTCTTTGCAGGGGCAGGCCAGTCGATTTCGGCGTGAGAACAGCTGGTGAGTCAGTTTCAGCGGGAGCATTGGGGAAGGAGGTTGCTGAGAGGTAAGTCAACCTTTAAAAGCACTTGTCTTTGCAGGGGCAGGCCAGTCGATTTCGGCAGGAGTGGAGCTGGCTGGTTAGTCAATTTCAGCAGGAGCTGAGAATTTTTCTTTTTTTTTTTTAAATTAGTTTTTTAGGCGGGAACAGGAAGTTCACCCGCGGACGTCTGGGAAGACCCTCACCAATAAATTCTGGTGGAAAGGAAACCCGAGACACTACACGTGTAGTGTCTCCCACCCGCCCTCCTCCTCTAACCTAATAATAAAACCCATTGGTGTGAGGTAAGTACCATATTTTATTATATTATTATTTTTTATAAAAATTTAATTTAGTTGTTAGCCAGATCTTGGTAGAAAGTTAGAGGAATGGCAGGGAAGGGAGTGCAATGTTCCTCCTGCAGGATGTTTGAGGTGAGGGATGCAGTCCCTGCTGATTTTACCTGCAGGAAGTGCTGCCATCTCCAGCTCCTCCAAGACCGAGTTAGGGAACTGGAGCTGGAGTTGGAAGAACTTCGGATCATTCGGGAGGCAGAAGGGGTCATAGATAGCAGCTTCAGGGAATTAGTTACACCAAAGATTGGAGATAGGTGGGTAACTGTAAGAGGGACTGGGAAGAAGCAGTCAGTGCAGGGATCCCCTGCGGTCGTTCCCCTGAGAAACAAGTATACCGCTTTGGATACTTGTGGGGGGGACGACTTACCAGGGGTAAGCCATGGGGTACGGGCCTCTGGCACGGAGTCTGTCCCTGTTGCTCAGAAGGGAAGGGGGGAGAGGAGCAGAGCATTAGTAATTGGGGACTCGATAGTCAGGGGCACAGATAGGAGATTTTGTGGGAGCGTGAGAGACTCACGTTTGGTATGTTGCCTCCCAGGTGCAAGGGTACGTGATGTCTCGGATCGTGTTTTCCGGGTCCTTAGGGGGGAGGGGGAGCAGCCCCAAGTCGTGGTCCACATTGGCACTAACGACATAGGTAGGAAAGGGGACAAGGATGTCAGGCAGGCTTTCAGGGAGCTAGGATGGAAGCTCAGAACTAGAACAAACAGAGTTGTTGTCTCTGGGTTGTTGCCCGTGCCACGTGATAGTGAGATGAGGAATAGGGAGAGAGAGCATTTAAACACGTGGCTACAGGGATGGTGCAGGCGGGAGGGATTCAGATTTTTGGATAACTGGGGCTCTTTCTGGGGAAGGTGGGACCTCTACAGACAGGATGGTCTACATCTGAACCTGAGGGGCACAAATATCCTGGGGGGGAGATTTGTTAGTGCTCTTTGGGGGGGTTTAAACTAATGCAGCAGGGGCATGGGAACCTGGATTGTAGTTTTAGGGTAAGGGAGAATGAGAGTATAGAGGTCAGGAGCACAGATTTGACGTCGCAGGAGGGGGCCAGTGTTCAGGTAGGTGGTTTGAAGTGTGTCTACTTCAATGCCAGGAGTATACGAAACAAGGTAGGGGAACTGGCAGCATGGGTTGGTACCTGGGACTTCGATGTTGTGGCCATTTCGGAGACATGGATAGAGCAGGGACAGGAATGGATGTTGCAGGTTCCGGGGTTTAGGTGTTTTAGTAAGCTCAGAGAAGGAGGCAAAAGAGGGGGAGGTGTGGCGCTGCTAGTCAAGAGCAGTATTACGGTGGCGGAGAGGATGCTAGATGGGGACTCTTCTTCCGAGGTAGTATGGGCTGAAGTTAGAAACAGGAAAGGAGAGGTCACCCTGTTGGGAGTTTTTTATAGGCCTCCTAATAGTTCTAGGGATGTAGAGGAAAGGATGGCGAAGATGATTCTGGATATAAGCGAAAGTAACAGGGTAGTTATTATGGGAGACTTTAACTTTCCAAATATTGACTGGAAAAGGTGTAGTTCGAGTACAATAGATGGGTCGTTTTTTGTAGTGTGTGCAGGAGGGTTTCCTGAAACAATATGTTGACAGGCCAACAAGAGGCGAGGCCACGTTGGATTTGGTTTTGGGTAATGAACCAGGCCAGGTGTTGGATTTGGAGGTAGGAGAGCACTTTGGGGACAGTGACCACAATTCGGTGACGTTTACGTTAATGATGGAAAGGGATAAGTATACACCGCAGGGCAAGAGTTATAGCTGGGGGAAGGGAAATTATGATGCCATTAGACGTGACTTGGGGGGGATAAGGTGGAGAAGTAGGCTGCAAGTGTTGGGCACACTGGATAAGTGGGGCTTGTTCAAGGATCAGCTACTGCGTGTTCTTGATAAGTATGTACCGGTCAGACAGGGAGGAAGGCGTCGAGCGAGGGAACCGTGGTTTACCAAGGAAGTGGAATCTCTTGTTAAGAGGAAGAAGGAGGCCTATGTGAAGATGAAGTGTGAAGTTTCGGTTGGGGCGATGGATAGTTACAAGGTAGCGAGGAAGGATCTAAAGAGAGAGCTAAGACGAGCAAGGAGGGGACATGAGAAGTATTTGGCAGGAAGGATCAAGGAAAACCCAAAAGCTTTGTATAGGTATGTCAGGAATAAGCGAATGACTAGGGAAAGAGTAGGACCAGTCAAGGACAGGGATGGGAAATTGTGTGTGGAGTCTGAAGAGATAGGCGAGATACTAAATGAATATTTTTCGTCAGTATTCACTCAGGAAAAAGATAATGTTGTGGAGGAGAATGCTGAGCCCCAGGCTAATAGAATAGATGGCATTGAGGTACGTAGGGAAGAGGTGTTGGCAATTCTGGACAGGCTGAAAATAGATAAGTCCCCGGGACCTGATGGGATTTATCCTAGGATTCTCTGGGAGGCCAGGGAAGAGATTGCTGGACCTTTGGCTTTGATTTTTATGTCATCATTGGCTACAGGAATAGTGCCAGAGGACTGGAGGACAGCAAATGTGGTCCCTTTGTTCAAAAAGGGGAGCAGAGACAACCCCGGCAACTATAGACCGGTGAGCCTCACATCTGTAGTGGGTAAAGTCTTGGAGGGGATTATAAGAGACAAGATTTATAATCATCTAGATAGGAATAATATGATCAGGGATAGTCAGCATGGCTTTGTGAAGGGTAGGTCATGCCTCACAAACCTTATTGAGTTCTTTGAGAAGGTGACTGAACAGGTAGACGAGGGTAGAGCAGTTGATGTGGTGTATATGGATTTCAGCAAAGCGTTTGATAAGGTTCCCCACGGTAGGCTATTGCAAAAAATACGGAGGCTGGGGATTGAGGGTGATTTAGAGATGTGGATCAGAAATTGGCTAGCTGAAAGAAGACAGAGGGTGGTGGTTGATGGGAAATGTTCAGAATGGAGTGCAGTCACAAGTGGAGTACCACAAGGATCTGTTCTGGGGCCGTTGCTGTTTGTCATTTTTATCAATGACCTAGAGGAAGGCGCAGAAGGGTGGGTGAGTAAATTTGCAGACGATACTAAAGTCGGTGGTGTTGTCGATAGTGTGGAAGGAAGTAGCAGGTTACAGAGGGATATAGATAAGCTGCAGAGCTGGGCTGAGAGGTGGCAAATGGAGTTTAATGTAGAGAAGTGTGAGGTGATTCACTTTGGAAGGAATAACAGGAATGCGGAATATTTGGCTAATGGTAAAGTTCTTGAAAGTGTGGATGAGCAGAGGGATCTAGGTGTCCATGTACATAGATCCCTGAAAGTTGCCACCCAGGTTGATAGGGTTGTGAAGAAGGCCTATGGAGTGTTGGCCTTTATTGGTAGAGGGATTGAGTTCCGGTGTCGGGAGGTCATGTTGCAGCTGTACAGAACTCTGGTACGGCCGCATTTGGAGTATTGCGTACAGTTCTGGTCACCGCATTATAGGAAGGACGTGGAGGCTTTGGAGCGGGTGCAGAGGAGATTTACCAGGATGTTGCCTGGTATGGAGGGAAAATCTTATGAGGAAAGGCTGATGGACTTGAGGTTGTTTTCGTTGGAGAGAAGAAGGTTAAGGGGAGACTTAATAGAGGCATGCAAAATGATCAGGGGGTTGGATAGGGTGGACAGTGAGAGCCTTCTCCCGCGGATGGATATGGCTGGCACGAGGGGACATAACTTTAAACTGAGGGGTAATAGATATAGGACAGAGGTCAGAGGTAGGTTCTTTACGCAAAGAGTAGTGAGGCCGTGGAATGCCCTACCTGCTACAGTAGTGAACTCGCCAACATTGAGGGCATTTAAACGTTTATTGGATAAATATATGGATGATAATGGCATAGTGTAGGTTAGATGGCTTTTGTTTCGGTGCAACATCGTGGGCCGAAGGGCCTGTACTGCGCTGTATTGTTCTATGTTCTATAAAACTTGGTCATTTGAATTACTGAATGCCAGCTATTTGACTTTGTCCAATAACCATTTTATTCAGTTAAGAAACAAACTAGGAGTATTAAAATTTTCATAGAATCCAAATAATACAATTAATCTAAATAACTAAGATTAAAGACCGTGATTCAGGCTTTTTTCATTACTTTACATAATTGTAGAATCAGCAGAACAAAAGGACTGTGTGTATTCAATCGTTTTAGATTAAAGACTTTTCACTCTGCACTGCAATTCATAACCAGCAAAGTTGGCTGAAAAATACAGTGTGCAGGTCACACATAAAAGCATCTGGCAATTCCACAGCACAAAATCATCTCTAAAATAAAGAACAAACTCTGAAAAGGCATATTGTTGGCTGGTGAGAAATGTGCAATCAACACAGATATGGTGTGTTCTTCTCAGGTTAGACAAAGAAATATTGCTGTGACTGCATGAAAAGGAGAAAATATTACAACAGCAACATAAAAAGAACCTTACTCAACATTTAGTGGTGCTGCAGCTGAACTAGAAGCTCTCATCGTTTTCACTCTGAGGTCAAATTGGATATGCATTCTGTTCAAAAGGTACAGGTTTATGAACCCAATGATGAGCACACAGAAACAGGAGATCATAAGAAACAGCAGGCCAAGCCTTGGCACATCGAGCCTGCTCGGTCATTCAACACGATCATAGTTGATTTTGGGCTTAAACTCCATTTTTGCATCCACTCTCCATATCCCTCAATTCCATGAGACACCAAAAAATGATCGGCCCCTTTATCCTCACACTGTGCCTCTGTGTTTTAGATACTCCAACAAACGGAAACAATCTCTCAGCGACCCCCTTCAGAATTTTCTGGGCTTCAATGAGGTCACCTTTCATTTTTCTAAATTCCAGAGACGATAAACCAAATTTCCTCAGGCTCCAAACAAATGATAACCCCCGCCCCCCCCTCCGCAACCCAGAGGCCAATTTCATGAACCTTTACTGTTCTGCCTCCAATGCAAGTATATCATTTCTTAAAGGTACACACCAAAGCTATGCAGTATTCCAAATGTGGTCTCACCAAAACCATGTACAATTGTAACAAGACCTCTTTTTCTTGTGCTCCAATCAAATGAAGGCCAACATGCTATTTGCTTTCCGAACTGCTTGCTGCACCTGCATGTTAATTTTCTGCAATCGTTATACTAGCACCAATACCAATTGTATGAGAACATTTTCCGCCTTGTAAAAAAAATTCTGCTTTTTTATTCTCATTTAAAAATAAATAAATTTAGAGTACCCAATTCATTTTTTCCAATTACAGGGCAATTTAGTATGGCCAATCCACCTACTCTGCACATCTATGGGTTGTGGGGGCAGAACCCACACAAAAACGGGAAGAATGTGCAAACTCCACACGGACAGTGACCCAGAGCCGGGATCGAACTTGGAACCTCGGTGCCGTGAGGCAGCAGTGCTAACCACTGTGCCACCATGCTGCCTGCTTTTTTATTCTCATGACCCAAGTTAATAACTTCATACTTGCCTACATCATGCTCCATCTGCTATCTTGCTGCTGACTTACCTAACCTGTCTACATCTCTTTGCAGCCTGCGTTCTCCCCACAGCTTAACTTTCCACCTAATTTGATATCATCAAACTTGGATACATTACTCTGTTCTTCGCCCAAGTCATCAATATAGATTGTAACTAGCTGAGGCCCAGCAAAGATCCTTGCAGCACTCCAATGTTCGCTGCCTGCCAACTTGAAAAAGCCCCGTTAGTGCACATCATTTTCTATCCGTTAACAAATCCTCTATCCAAGCAAAAATATTGCTCCCTACCTCATGATCATGAGCCCTTATTTTTCTTATCAACTTTTATGCAGCAAATATTCAAATGTCTTGTTGTAATCCAAGTATACTACATCTACTGGTTCCCCTTCACCTATCATAGTCCTTACATCGTCAGAAAACCAACACATTTGCCAAACAGGCCTTCCCTTTAGTAAAACCATGCTAAAACTATGTTGACTTGTTCAAAGAGCAGGCATTTCTAAATGCATTGTTGAGACTTCCTTAATTATAGTTTCCAGCATTTTCACTGATGTTGGGTTAACTGGCCTGTAATTCATGGCTTTCTTTCTCACTACCACCTTTCTTTAAAAGCAGTGCAACATTACCAACTTCCAATCCAGTGGGACCATTCCCGAATCTAAGAAATTTTGGAAAATCATTGCTAGCACATCCACTCTCTCTG
Source organism: Scyliorhinus torazame (assembly GCF_047496885.1). NCBI lineage: Eukaryota > Metazoa > Chordata > Chondrichthyes > Carcharhiniformes > Scyliorhinidae > Scyliorhinus > Scyliorhinus torazame. The sequence continues at coordinate 166,695,967 of NC_092721.1, read as the reverse complement.
CACCAACCCTTTAGGCCATCAACCTGAGGATGTGTCAGATTTTAGTTCCTCAAGTTTCTCCAATACTTAGTCTGTCCTGATATTAATCTCTTAATTTCTTCACCTTTTAGCCCCAAGATTATCGCCCATTTCTGGTATGGAACCTTCTATTGTGAAGATAGACACAAAGTATTTGTTCAATGCCTCCCTCATTTCCTTGTTCCCAATGATACATCTCCTGTCTCTGCTTTTAAGGGAGCAAGATTCAGTTTAGCTACTCATCTTTATATGATTATAAAATCTCTTATGATGTATTCTATATTTCTGGCAAGTTTACTGTCATATTCTATTTGGAGTTGGTGTTGCGCAGGTCAAAGAGACACAGCCTGAATGAGTAAGACACATCCAGAGTGGGAATTTTAAACTTGGTAATTTGGTGCAGAGTGGGAGAAGGTGCTTTTTCCCTACTGTTTTGTTCTCTCTCTTTCTTCTAGCCTGTAATTGTTAATCTGCAGGGAGGGAACCAGAGAGCATCGGAGACCCTCAGAAGGCAAGTAGGTGATTTTTATTCAATTTTACCTTTTCAAATTGTGTGTGTGCGTGTGTGTGTGTGTGGGGGGGGGGGGGGGGAATGGAAATTGAAGTGACATCACAGAAAAGCTGTGACCGGAGTGGCTGGTTGGGAATCTACACTAAATTAAAAAAATTAAGCATTGGTAAACTAATTAAACATAAGTACTATGTATCTAAGCCAGAGATCGGAGAGTACTGTATTTGGCTTTCACATTTATAGTAGAAATCTAGTGCTAGCAAACAGATAGTTAACAGTAACTTTTTTAATTTAATTTTAACTTTAATTTACTAATCAATTGACGCAACATCAGTTAGAGGGGTGCAGTACTCTGACTGTGAGATGTGGCAGGTCTGGGAGGCTTCCAGCGTCCCGGATGGCTTCACCTGCAGAAAGTGCACCCAACTGGAGCTCCTCACAGACCGCATGGTTCGGTTGGAGCAGCAATTGGATGCACTTAGGAGCATGCAGGTGGCGGAAAGCATCATAGATAGCAGTTATATAAATGTGGTCACACCCAAGGTGCAGGCAGAGAAATGGGTGACCACCAGAAAGGGCAGGCAGTCAGTGCAGGAATCCCCTGTGGTTGTCTCCCTCTCGAACAGGTATACCCCTTTGGATACTGTCGGGGGGGGATAGCCTATCAGGGGAAAACAGCAGCAGCCAGAGCAGTGGCACCACGGCTGGTTCTGATGTTCAGAAGGGAGGGTCAAAGCGCAGAAGAGGAATAGTCATAAGGGACTCTATAGTCAGGGGCACAGATAGACACTTCTGTGGACGGGAAAGAGACTCCAGGATGGCATGTTGCCTCCCTGGTGCCAGGGTCCAGGATGTCTCCGTACGGGTAGCAGGCATTCTGAAGGGTGAGGGTAAACAGGCAGAGGTCGTTGTACATATTGGTACTAACGGCATAGGCAGGAAGGGGCATGAGGTCCTGCAGCAGGAGTTCAGGGAGCTAGGCAGAAAGTTAAAAGACAGGACCTCTAGGGTTGTAATCTTGGGATTACTCCCTGTGCCACGTGCCAGTGAGGCTAGAAATAGGAAGATAGCGCAGCTAAACGCGTGGCTAAACAGCTGGTGTAGGAGGGAGGGTTTCCGTTATCTGGACCACTGGGAGCTCTTCCGGGGCAGGTGTGACCTATATAAGGACGGGTTGCATCTAAACTGGAGAGGCATAAATATCCTGGCCGCGAGGTTTGGTAGTGTCACACGGGAGGGTTTAAACTAGTATGGCAGGGGGGTGGGCACGGGAGCAATAGGTCAGAAGGTGAGAGCATTGAGGGAGAACTAGGGAATAGGGACAGTATGGCTCTGAGGCAGAGCAGACAGGGTGAAGTTGCTGAACACAGCGGGTCTGGTGGCCTGAAGTGCATATGTTTTAATGCAAGAAGTATGACGGGTAAGGCAGATGAACTTAGAGCTTGGATTAGTACTTGGAACTATGATGTTGTTGCCATTACAGAGACCTGGTTGAGGGAGGGGCAGGATTGGCAGCTAAACGTTCCAGGATTTAGATGTTTCAGGCGGGATAGAGGGGGATGTAAAAGGAGTGGCGGAGTTGCACTACTGGTTAGGGAGGATATCACAGCTGTACTACGGGAGGACACCTCAGAGGGCAGTGAGGCTATATGGGTAGAGATCAGGAATAAGAAGGGGGCAATCACAATGTTGGGGGTTTCCTACAGGCTTCCCAACAGACAGCGGGAGATAGAGGAGCAGATAGGTAGACAGATTTTGGAAAAGAGTAAAAACAACAGGGTTGTGGTGATGGGAGACTTCAACTTCCCCAATATTGACTGGGACTCACTTAGTGCCGGGACGTAGACGGGGCAGTTTGTAAGGAGCATCCAGGAGGGCTTCATAAAACAATATGTCGACAGTCCAACTAGGGAAGGGGCGGTAATGGACCTGGTATTGGGGAATGAGCCCGGCCAGGTGGTAGAAGTTTTAGTAGGGGAGCATTTCGGGAACAGTGACCACAATTCAGTAAGTTTTAAAGTGCTGGTGGACAAGGATAAGAGTGGTCCTAGGGTGAATGTGCTAAATTGGGGGAAGGCTAATTATAACAATATTAGGCGGGAACTGAAGAACCTAGATTGGGGGCGGATGTTTGAGGGTAAATCAACATCTGACATGTGGGAGGCTTTCCAGTGTCAGTTGAAAGGAATTCAGGACCGGCATGTTCCTGTGAGGAAGAAGGATAAATACGGCAATTTTCGGGAAGCTTGGATAACGAGAGATATTGTAGGCCTCGTCAAAAAGAAAAAGGAGGCATTTGTCAGGGCTAAAAGGCTGGGAACAGACGAAGCCTGTGTGGAATATAAGGAAAGTAGGAAGGAACTTAAGCAAGGAGTCAGGAGGGCTAGAAGGGGTCACGAAAAGTCACTGGCAATAGGGTTACGGAAAATCCCAAGGCTTTTTACACGTAGATAAAAAGCAAGAGGGTAGCCAGGGAAATGGTTGACCCACTGAAGGGTAGGAAAGGGAATCTATGTGTGGAGCCAGAGGAAATGGGCGAGGTACTAAATGAATACTTTGCATCAGTATTCACCAAAGAGAAGGAATTGGTAGATTTTGAGTCTGGAGAAGGGTGTGTAGATAGCCTGGGTCACATTGAGATCCAAAAAGACGAGGTGTTGGGCGTCTTGAAAAATATTAAGGTAGATAACTCCCCAGGGCCTGATGGGATCTACCCCAGAATACTGAAGGAGGCTCGAGCGCAAATTGCTGAGGCCTTGACAGAAATCTTTGGATCCTCACTGTCTTCAGGTGATGTCCCGGAGGACTGGAGAATAGCCAATGTTGTTCTTCTGTTTAAGGGTAGCAAGGATAGTCCAGGGAACTACAGGCCAGTGAGCCTTACGTCAGTGGTAGGGAAATTACTGGAGAGAATTCTTCGAGACAGTATCTACTCCCATTTGGAAGCAAATGGACATATTAATGAGAAGCAGCATGGTTTTGTGAAGGGGAGGTCGTGTCTCACTAACTTGACAGAGTTTTTCGAGGAGGTCACAAAGATGATTGATGCAGGTAGGGCAGTGGATGTTGTCTATATGGACTTCAATAAGGCCTTTGACAAGGTCCCTCATGGTAGACTAGTACAAAAGGTGAAGTCACACGGGATCAGGGGTGAGCTGGCAAGGTAGATACAGAACTGGCTAGCTCATAGAAGGCAGAGAGTAGCAATGGAAGGATGCTTTTCTAATTGGAGGGCTGTGACTAGTGGTGTTCCGCAGGGATCAGTGCTGGGACCTTTGCTGTTTGTAGTATATATAAATGATTTGGAGGAAAATGTAACTGGTCTGATTAGTAAGTTTGCAGACGACACAAAGGTTGGTGGAATTGCGGATAACGATGAGGACTGTCAGAGGATACAGCAGGATTTAGATTGTTTGGAGACTTGGGCGGAGAGAGATGGCAGATGGAGTTTAATCCGGACAAATGTGAGGTAATGCATTTTGGAAGGTCTAATGCAGGTAGGGAATATACAGTGAATGGTGGAACCCTCAAGAGTATTGAAAGTCAGAGAGATCTAGGTGTACAGGTCCACAGGTCACTGAAAGGGGCAACACAGATGGAGACGGTAGTCAAAAAGGCATACGGCATGCTTGCCTTCATTGGCCGGGGCATTGAGTATAAGAATTGGCAAGTCATGTTGCAGCTGTAAAGAGCCTTAGTTAGGCCACACTTGGAGTATAGTGTTCAATTCTGGTCGCCACACTACCAGAAGGATGTGGAGGCTTTAGAGAGGGTGCAGAAGAGATTTACCAGAATGTTGCCTGGTATGGAGGGCATCAGCTATGAGGAGCGGTTGAATAAACTTGGTTTGTTATCACTGGAACGACGGAGGTTGAGGGGCAACCTGATAGAGGTGTACAAAATTATGAGGGGCATAGACAGAGTGGATAGTCAGAGGCTTTTCCCCAGGGTAGAGGGGTCAATTACTAGGGGGCATAGGTTTAAGGCGAGAGGGGCAAGGTTTAGAGTAGATGTACGAGGCAAGTTTTTTTACACAGAGGGTAGTGGGTGCCTGGAACTCGCTACTGGAGGAGGTGGTAGAAGCAGGGACGATAGTGACATTTAAGGGGCATCTTGACAAATACATGAATAGGATGGAAATAGAGGAATTACGGACCCAGGAAGTGTAGAAGATTGTAGTTTAGTCGGGCAGCATGGTCGGCACGGGCTTGGAGGGCCGAAGGGCCTGTTCCTGTGCTGTACTTTTCTTTGTTCTGAGTACACCATTCAGCCTTTTTAGCCTGGATCAATTAAATCATGGCTGATCGGTAGATCAACTCCATTCCTTTACCTTTATCTTGGAGACCCTTACCTAAACAAATGCTGTGTTGAAAATGTTTAATGATCCAGTGTGCACAATGTTTTGGGGAGAGTGAATTCCAGATTGCCACAACTCAATTTTAAAAAATGCTTCCGGATTTTGCTTTCGAATTGCTTAATTCTAACTTTAAATTGAGCCTCCAGCCATTATAGATTTTTTGGTTAAACAACAACAGTAGCCTAACTTCGCTACATTAATCTTACCAAACCCTTTTATCATTTTGAGCATTTTAATTACATCAACCCTCACTCAACCTGGTAAACTCAAGAGTACAAGCCAGGTTTAGACAACCTGTCCTCTTCAGTTAATTCTTTGAGGCTTGATACAATTCTGGTGAATCTGTGCTGTACCTCGTTCAAGGCCAACATATTCCTCCCGAGGTGCAATGCCCAAAATTGTGTTATGTCGACTAGATAGGGTATGTCGGTCATTTCCTTCCTTTTTCACCTCAACCACTTTAAAATAAAGGCAAACGTTTAATTTATATTGGTGATTACTATTTGTACATGTGTACTTTTTTTGTGGTTGGTGCAACTGGGCATCCACTTCCCTTTGCTTCTCCACAGTTCCTTGCCATTTAGAAAATATACCAATTTGTCCATTTGTATCCAAAGGGATGACCTGACACTTTGCCACATTGAAATCTGTTACAGTTTTGTCTAATCACTTAGTCTATCAATATTCCTCTGAAATGTCCTGCTCCCATTTATACAACTAACATAAAGCAATTGTTTAGCAGAGCTATTCGGCCATCTGTGGTACAACACATACAAATTACAAAGGCAAATTGATTGAGATATTTATTGCACCAAGGAGACTGAAATATTTCTTGCTATTCCACTGATCTTCAGTGCGCAGACATGGTTTACTGGGCAGCATTGATCCCCGTACTATATGCTTCAGAGATTGGACAACCTCCAGCAGGTATTTCAAAGCACTGGAAAAGTACCATCAGCACTGCCTTCGCAGGATACTCCAAAACTGGTGGCAAAAAAGGCAGTCCAACATCAGCGCCCTTTCCCAATCCAACATGTCCGGCATAGAGGCACTAATCCCTTAAAACCTTTGTGGGGCATGTTATTCACATGCCTGACACCAGAACAATTGCTTCGGGAGTCTGATCAGAACTGGGTCATGGTAGAAGACTTCCAGGAGAACAGTGGAAATGCTTTAATAATAATAATCTTTATTATTGTCACAAGTAGGCTTACATCAACATTGTAATGAAGTTACTGTGAAAAGCCCCTAGTCGCCACACTCCGGCGCCTGTTTGGGTACACAGAGGGAGAATTCAGAATGTCCAATTCACCTAACAAGCACGTCTTTCGAGACTTGTAGGAGGAAACCGGAGCACCCAGAGGAACCCCACGCAGACACGGGAAGATGTGCAGACTCCACACAGAGTGACCCAAGCCGGGAATCAAACCCGTGTCCCTTACGTTGTGAAGCAACAGTGCTACCCATTGTGCTACCCTCAAGGATATTCTTAAAGCATCACTGAAGAGATCAAGCATCCCTGCCAACTCATGTTTGGGTCTGACCAAAATGAAAAAGATATATTCAGGAAAGCATTGAGAGAATTCATCAAATGGACCAAGGGATGGGAGAGGGTGCACAAACCTCCAAACACCTCAGCTGCACATCCCTTCGAGCACCAGCTACTCCGGATGTAGCAGAGTCTAAAGATTGTGCATTGCAACTATTAGCCATCTCAAAACTTAATAAACCGAAGTAGAAATAAGTCATCCTCGAGCCCAAGGGACAGTGCAAGGTCACGTCTGCAGTATATGCAATCAAATATCCTTATTATAATGAAAGAGAGGAAAGTACAAGCAGCAATACAAAATAATGAATGCTTAAAAAGGTGCAAAAAACGGACGAAACTCTTACAAAATTCAATATCGGCTACAAATCATCAGGTCAGATGCTGTAGAGACTATTACGGAGAGTTATTGACAAATTAAGTGAATGGGTAAAACTCTGGTAAATAAGTAAAATGGTTGTAAGAGAATACTGAATACTGGGGGGTGGGGGGGGGGGAGAGGGAAAGAGAGTTGTGATAAGGGTCCACAACAGTGTATCTATGCTTGGAGGTAGAGGGAATGGACAATGTGCTAAATGAGTACTTTACATCCGTCTTTACCAAGGAAGGGCATGCTTGGTTTCATTGGTCAGAACACTGAATACAGGAGTTAGGACGTCTTGTTGAAGTTGTACAAGACATTAGTAAGGCCACACTTGGAATACTGTGTACAGTTCTGGTCACCCTATTATAGAAAAGATATTATTAAACTAGAAAGAGTGCAGAAAAGATTTACTAGGATGTTACCGGGTCTTGATGGCTCGAGTTATAAGGAGAGGCTGGATATACTGGGACTTTTTCCCCTGGAGTGTAGGAGGCTTAGGGGTGAACTTACAGGGGTCTATAAAATAATGAGAGGCTAGATAAGGTAGATAGTCAACATCTTTTCCCAAAGGTAGGGGAGTCTAAAACTAGAGGGCACAGGTTTAAGATGAGAAGGGAGAGATTCAAAAGGGTCCAGAGGGGCAATTCTTTCACACAGAGGGTGGTATCTGGAATGAGCTGTCAGAGGCAATAGTAGAGGAAAGCTGGGTATAGAGGGTTATGGGCCAAATGGGGGCAATTGGGACCAGCTTAGTGGTGACAACTGGGCGGCATGGACAAGTTGGGCCGAAGGGCCGGTTTCCATGCTGTAAACCTCGACGACTCTATGATGGGGCAATGCCATTGACGTGGCATACATGGACTTCCAACAAGTATTTGATAAAAATGCGATATAATAGGCTTGCTAACAAGGCTTGCATTCATGGAATCTTAAAAAGCGACAGTGGCAGCATGGATATGAAGTTGGCTGAGTGACAGGAAACAGGTCATTGTGGTGAATGGTTAATTTGTAGACTGCAATAATAATAATCTTTAATAATAATCTTTATTGTTGCAAGTAGGCTTACATTAATACTGCAATGAAGTTACTACGAAAAACCCCTAGTCGCCACATTCCGGTACCTGTTCGAGTACATGGAAGGAGAATTCAGAATGTCCAATTCACCCAACAGCGTGTCTTTCGGGGCTGGAGAGAGGAAACCGGAGCACCTGGAAGAAACCCCGCAGACACAGGGAGAACGTGCAGACTCCACACAGACAGTGGCCCAAGCCAGGAATCGAACCTGGAACCCTGGAGCTGTGAAGCAACAGTGCTACCGTGCCGCCCAAGGTATACAGTTCCCCAGGAGCGGGTCACTGTTTTTCTAGATGTATAATAATGACCTGGATTTGGGTAGCACAGGGCACAATTTAAAATTATGCATCTGACGCAAAAGGTTGGAAACATTGTTAACTGAGAGGATAGTGATCTTCAGGAAGACACAAATAGGTTGGTGGAATGGGTAGGCATATGGCTGATGAAATATAATGCAGGAAGTCTGAAGTGATACATTCTTGTAGAAAGAAAGACAAGAGACAATGTAAAAAGGGTACAACTTTTAAAGGGGATGCAGGGACAGGGAGATCGAGGGACTTGCATGCACAGATCGTTGAAAGTGGGCAGGGCAGATTGAGAAAGTGACTAAAAAAGGTACACAGGATCCTGGGTTTTATGAATAGACATTTAGATTTAGAAGAAAAAGAAGTTATGGGGAGCCTTTATACAACAGTGGGTTAGACTCTACTGGAGCATTGTGGAAAATTTGGGTGCCACACATCTGGAAGGAGGTAAAGTATTTCAAGAAAGGGTGCAGAAAAATACTTCAGAGAAATATTCCAGGGATTAGGGACTTCAGCGACATTGACAGATTGGAGAGACTGGGATTGTTTTCCTCAGAGGAGTAAATTCAGAAGATTTATCGAGGTGTTCAAAATTATGGAGAGATCTGGAGAAAATAGATAAGGAGAAACTGCTCTGATTGACCAGAGGACGCAGATTTAAGACAAAAGGAGGGACACAGTGAATGGTTAGCATTTGGAATGCATTGCCCGAGAGTCTGGCAGCTACACACTGAACTGTAGGTTTCAAAATGGAATTTGGATAAGCACCTGAAGATAAATAATTTGCCAGGCTACTGTCAAAGGGTAGGAGAATAGAACTCGCAGAGTTGCTCTTGCAGAGAACCAGCATGGACATGATGGGCCACATGGCCTCTTGCTCTGGTGTGAGAATTCTATGCTTCTATAAAATGGATATTGTTATGGGAGAGGCGTTTTCAGAACCCCAAAATGTATCATGGAGTTCAACCAACCTCCCCCTTTAATGTATTATTGCTTTTCCGAGCACACGGCTTATTCTCCAGGTGTGGTATTACAATTATGGACACGTGGGTTTTTAAACACAAAATAATGTTTGTTCCATGAACTCAACTTAACCTTTTAAATAAACATTGGATCACTTAACACCCCTTACTTCAAAGATACCCCAAAAATAATACAACACTAAATAATCCTTCAGTTATTCCTTTCAACATCCAAGAGACTTAACACCTTTAAACAGAAACACATCAGGTTAAAGGCATTACTATTATGAGTTTAAATCATCCAAATGATCCAGAGATAGTCTTTCATGGTAGAGATCACAGCAGATCTAGCTCACTGCAAACACAGACACACCCAAGCTCTTTTCCTCCAAACTAAAAACCCTTTCAAGCATCTCACAGCAAACCAGCCAGGCACCTTTTTAGCTGCTCTATCCCAAAACTGAAACTAAAAAACTGCAAAATGGCTGAGCTAAAAGCCCAGCTCCCCCCACACTCTGACATCACTACATTTCCTAAAGATACATTGCGTAAACATCCATTTCTTAAAGGCACTCTCACATGACAATATTAACATAACTGTGAGGACATCCACTTTGGACTTTAAAAGGGCGCAGCAGGATTTCTTGGGTAAAAGCTGGAAACAGAGGCGAGCCAAAGAGACTTGGTGGACGGGGGGGATCCAAATACATAGACCATCAAAATGTCATGAAGAGGTACAGAAAATAATCAAAAATGCTAATAGGATGTTGACCTTTCAGACCCTCAGTCCATGCCACATTGTATTTGAAAGTTCCTTTTGTAAAAAGCCATTTTATCATCAAATTCAGATGCCTAGTTTAAGATTAATTTACTGGAGGTGAGACTTTTACATACTTTAAATAGCAAAACATCCATATTGTATGCCTTGTAATATATTAGCTGGAACTTTCTAAAGGTGTTCCATGATCTACAAACCTCTGAAACCTAAGCATATGTAAACAATATGTTTTCCTACTTTTCCTGGTAAAATCATAACTTTATAAAAAACTGTCTGCTGGTTTGGCCACACTTGAGGTTTACAAGTAATCTTGAAACAGTTGCGACCTGTATGGATCATAATCTATATAATAAAACACTTGCGTACAGTTCATGTTTATGCTCTCAATATCTTTCTGTATCATGCTTTTATATCAAGTGTAGCAATGCATAAACCCAAGGTCAGCATTTTCTAATGGACAAACAATGCTAACTTTCCGTCACAATTTAAGAGTGGTGTGCTTTTTGGGGAAAAAAAACAATTTCAGAAGATCATAGAATTTACAGTGCTGAAGGAGGCCATTCGGCCCATTGAATCTGCACCAGCCCTTGGGAAGAGCATCATACTTAAGCATACGCCTCCACCCTATCCCCATAACCCAGTAACCCCATCTAAACTTTTGGATACTAAAGGGCAATTTAGCATGGCCAATCCACCTAACCCACGCATCTTTGGACTATGGGAGGAAACCGCAGCACCCGGAGGAAACCCACGCAGACACGGGGAGAAAGTGCAAACTCCACACCGACAGTCACCCGAGGCCAGAATTGAACCCGGGACCCTGGAGCTGTGAGGCAGCAGTGCTAACCTCAGTAACTGAAATTTTGAGTGTAAAAACGCAATTTGATTTAATCAGAGGCTGACTCCCGAAAGCCTGACCACCATCTACAAGGCACAAGTCAGGAATATAATTAAATTTTCCCCACTTGCCTGGATGAGTGCAGCTCCAACAGTATTGAAGAAGTTCAAAACCATCCAAGACAAAATAGTCCCGCTTGATTGGCCCCCCATCCATCACCTTCACACTCCATCACCGACACACAGTGGCAGCAAGTGCATCATTTCAAAAATGCAGTGCAGAAATTCATCAATGTTCCTGCAACATCACCTGCAAAACCCAAAACCTCCAGCAACAAGAATGGTAGCAGATACATGGGAACACCTCCAAGTTCCACTCCAAATCACACACAATCCTGACTTGTAGTTATATTGCCTTTCCTTCATTGTTGCTGGGTCACAAACCTGGAACTTCCTACCTTACAACACTGTGGGTGTCCCTGCTCCACATTGCCGTCAGCAGTTCAAGGGCCCAGCCCACCACCACATTCTTAAGAGCAATTAGGGATGGACAATAAATGCTGGCCGAGCGACACCGTATCCAGTGAATGTTTTTCAGTAACTGATATTTCCTACATGGCACGAATAGCCCTACTCATAAAACATCCACGGAGTCACTGCAAATATTTGAACATATCTGCGCAAGATATAAACAAGGTATTTATATTTTGAATATTTACACAGAATACTACAGGAGGGAGAAAGACATTAATTCAGCTAGGAATTAGTAATCTAAATAATCAGAAGCTACTACTAAAGCATTAATCTTCAGTAATAATAATCATCTTTATTAGTGTCACAAGTAGGCTTATATTAACACTGCAATGATGTTACTGTGAAAATCCCCTTGTTGCCACATTCCGGCGACTGTTCGGGTACACGGAGGGAGAATTCAGAATGTCCAATTCACCTAACAAGCACGTCTTTCGGGACTTGTGGGAGGAAACCGGAGCACCCGGAGGTAACCCACGCAGACATGGGAAGAACGTGCAGACTCCACACTGACAGTGATCCAAGCCGGGAATCGAACCTGGTCCCTGGCGCTGTGAAGCAACAGTGCTAACCACTGTGCTACCGTGCCGTCCATTAACTCAGTTAATTATCCCTTTAATTAAGCATCCTCTGCAGCCAGAACTCATCTTCTGGAGATAACCAGTAACCTTTTAATTTGTCACATTCCATGAAGGATATTGGTATACTTAAAGGTACAGTTATTAAAATATTCAGTGGCAAGTATATTAATTATGAAGAGACAATTTTAGCTGTGGAATAGCATTTGAACATTCTAATTCATTAACTTGCAGGTAAAAACTTCAGTAATATTATACAGAACTGGAAAAAAAACAAGAATACTCATCTTGATTATATACAAGATTGCGATACTAATATACCAAGTACTGGGTATAGCAAGTACCATAGCAAGTCTTAAGAGGCCGGAAATTCTTTGCTTCAAAAACACAAACCATGAGATTGTGAATAGTATAATATGAATGATAAATAATTTAAGAGTACAGCAATATTATCTCCCTGGATGGCACAGTGGCGAGCCCACTGCTGCCTCTCGCCACAGAGGACCTGGGTTCGATCCTGGCCCCGAGTCACTGTCCGTGTGGAATTTGCACATTCTCACCGTGTCTGCGTGGGTCTCACCCCCACACCCTAAAGAAGTGCAGGGTAGGTGGATTGGCCATGCTAAATTACCCCCTAATTTGAAAAAAATAGAATTGGGCACTTTAAATTAAAAAAATATATATTATCTCATGATATAGTGTAGATTTATTTGTTCTTAAGGGCAGCACGGTAGCATTGTGGATAGCACAATTGCTTCACAGCTCCAGGGTCCCAGGTTCGATTCCGGCTTGGGTCACTGTCTGTGCGGAGTCTGCACGTCCTCCCCGTGTCTGCGTGGGTTTCCTCCGGGTGCTCCGGTTTCCTCCCACAGTCCAAAGATGTGCAGGTTAGGTGGATTGGCCAATATAAATTGCCCTTTGTGTCCAAAATTG